>NW_024366591.1:28873336-29473336 GCF_014805655.1 Passer montanus
CCCCGCCGCCCCCGCGGCCCCGGAGCCGAGCGGGGGCTCGGGCCGCCCGCACCCCGGCCCTGCCCGGCCGCGGCCTAGCGCGAAAATGTTGACAATTGGGAGCTAGCGGGGGAAAGCACCATTGTGTGAGGGCATGAGGAAGCGGCGAGGTGGGATTCGCCCCTCATGGAGCCCCGAGCGGGGTGCGGGGGGGCTCGGGGGTGGCGGCCCCTCGGGCCTGTCGCCCCAGTGGCGGCTCTGGGGGTGCCACTGTGCGTGTGCTCCGAATGTGCAGGGCTGGTGGTGGCTGGGCTTTTTTTTTTTTTTTTTTGAAGGCGAGATGGGGGTGGGATTGGAGGAGACATTTTGCATGTCTTATCTGGTGGATTGGATTTTAATTTTTTATGCATTACCTGTCACAACTCCGGCATGATAAAGAAGACTGATCAGTGGTGCGGTCTTAGGTGTACAAATGCCTTTTCAAAATTACAAAAAAAAAAAAAAAGGCTTCATTGTCAGCTGAATGTCTTTTGTTTGAATATCTAGGATATCGCATTGAGAACAAGGTATTTTAACGACGGAGATGCGTCGCGATAAACATTTTAGTGCATTTTATGCAATCAGAACATTTTAAGTAAATGAAGTCAAGAAAATTTAATCTGAGGAAGTATTTTTAATTCTCCATTCCTCTCCCTCCCCTCCCTCCCCTTCCTTCCCCCGCCCCCCCTCGCACACATTGGTCAGAGCAAAGAATGTTACCCAGACCAGATTGCTGTGTATATAACCAGAGGATGTGATGTCTTATGCCCAATTATGGGTCTTGTGTAAACCTTCCAAAATCTTCAGTAATTATATGATTAAAATGACTTCTCTGGTATACTGACATTTAAAAGAAAAACAACAACACAGAAAATAAAGCAAAACAACAACAACAAAAAGAACTTCCTCTCAAAGACATGCATGGAGGGTTTTCATCATCAGTGTTCCATATGCAGAATATAGGCATTTTTTCAACCCCATGGCTTACTTCGCCTTTTAAACAGATGAAAATACAACTTATAAAAGGCATCCAGAATGATGTGCTTATGGATTAAATGCAGTGATTATTCAGTTTTACATTAAACTGCCACTGTTCATATGTTACTAATTTGCTAAAGATACAGGCAGAAACTTTCTCTATTAAAACGTGAGGCTGCAGTGTACTTGTATTACTCTGACATTTCTAGAACTGTGGACTCACCTAATTTTTTTTTTCACATTGTTCTTCTGGTTCACATGGTTGACCACTCAGTGGTGATGAAATTATAACAAAATCAGATTCCATGGTTTGTGGAAATTACTGTTCCATGTGGATCATTGCTAGCTCTTTCCTTGCATTTTTGAAGGTCAGTTGTGCTAGGTCTCACTTGCCCAAAAATGTATCAACAGCATTAAGTTTTTTTTTTGTCATTAGTGTTCCATCTGCATTTGGGGTGTCTCTAGTGCAGTTTCTGTTCTGTCTCAGGATTTGCAAGGTCTGATCCACTATATCTGGAAGGTAATTTCAGTTTTTCCTGTGACTTTGATCGCTTTGTGCAGGGCTATTGCAGTAAAGGCTGATGAATAATGCTACTAAATTAAAAGCCAATATGCTGGGGTTAGACTATGCCATGCAAATCAGTGTTGACTTTTTTCACCTTTATTCACAAGCAATGTAGGTCATCCTAAAAAAGGCTGTACAAAAGAATAAGTTATTTGGAAAGGATTTCTATTGAACTGAGATTTAAATTTGTAAAAAACCCCTTTTTACTGGATACTGGGAATGCAGCTGTGACTGAACAAAAATTATTTTTTGTTACTGTTAATTTCTTTCCTCCTTAATATTATAGCTGTGTACTTATAGGCACAGATATCATGGGACAGAGTTGATAATACAGCTCACAGTTAATCTTTGGAACTTCTTGTTTCATATCATTAGATTGCTTTGTAAAACATGTACCAGGTCTTGAGCTTTATTTATTATTTAATGCTGCGTAAGTAGACAGTGTTTTACAACTGAGTAACAGCTGTTACATGTTCACTGCTGGGTAAAAATCAAGTTATGATGCCTATTGTTAATAAATAGATCACTGGGAAAAAAAATGCTTTTCTAAAAATCCTTCCTCAAAGGCTCCTTATAAGAATTTGAAAATCATACAAAGCTGTTCTTTCTACTGAAGTGGTTTTCATTTTATGTGTGTAGTAGGAACAAATCTGATGAATATATAACCATGCTGTCTATAATATGCATTGATGAACAATACCTGTGTACCTGTGTTCTGATTAATGGGGAAGGGAGATCATAAATAATTGCGGATAAAAATGTTTTCTCCCCCAGACTCACTGTGTAGTTCAGCCAAGATAAGATGTCATCAGGATACACTTCCCAAGATGTTTTGCCTTATGCTCTGCTGTTCACACCTCCCTCCATCTAAGTTAGCCACTCTGGCTACATTATGCCACTTCTGTTCTACCTTCTCCCTCCTGATCTCTCCCCAGTCACCAGTGGGGTTACCACTGGTTTATTCAGTGGTTTTGTCATTCTGCATGAATGATACAGAATAGATCTGTCCTTTTATTTTCTTTAGGACAAAGGTCTACCCAGAAGGAAATCTGGACTCGGTAATGTTTATGATTAAATATTCCCATGTTTGCTTATAGTGCTGGTTTTTTCTTCCTTGATTGTATAGGTTTGGCTAGTTTTGCTGGGAAGGATACAGGGTTATACACTTACTTTAAAAGACCAAAAGATCTTGTCCAGAATCCAGCTGAAATTGTCAACCTCAAAGCTATCATATGCATTTTTTTTTCTTGTTTCTGTTCTTCTCAAAATAATAACTCCATTAGTGCATATGTGCCTCTGTAAAACCAGCACATCATTGGCTGTAGTACTAATGAGGTTCTGAGCTGCATGTCCAGAATTAAGTGCTCTTAGGGTGGGCTCCTGTGTGCTGATAAGTACCCAGCTGCATCTGCCACGGTGCTGCTGTTCCGTGCTGGCGGTGTCCATGTGACAAGGCAGGGAGCTGCCTCCGAGCTGCCTGCACCAAATGCTAACTGCCTTTTTTTTTTTTCCCCAGGTTGATTTTTGGCACGAGTGCTGCTACAAGGGAAGGGATAACACTGAACGCTTGTGGGTGTGGTAGGACTGTGGCAGCTCCATTTTAGATTGGGTTAAGCTGGGTCAATACTTTTGGAGCTGAGGCAAATTTAATACATGCGTGCTGTAAACCTACCTTGCAAGTTTGCTTCCCCTTCTAGCCCCAATCTATTTTCCAGTGAAAACAAGATACATACACCCATATAGTCTGTGTGTCACTCTGCAACTTCTGAACTTGTTAGCTCATTTAAACCAAGGTTGACAAAAGGGTGTGAAGTTAAGTTTTGTGGCTGGGCAGAGGACAATGAGGGAAAGACATTTATAACTCACCCTCATCTACCCATGCCAAGAAGCAACAACCAGCTGGCCTGTCAGCACACAAGGTAATTGAATTAGTCATTTGTCTGTATAGGGGACACGAGGGCTTGACGGACTGGGAAAAAGAGTGGGTTAGGCTGTGTAAAACAGACATGTAGAAACTAAGCTCCAGTAGAGTTCTTGCTCACAACGTTTGAATTTTTTAATGTTGAGATAAATATCTTAGGAAAGGTAAAGAGTCTTTATTTGGCTCTGTTTCAAGTGTATGTGTGTAAGCACATGCATGATTATATATGGGGTTTTTTTTTAGTATGTACTAAAGGCTTATTTGGTGAGTGCAGGGCAATAACAGTAACTGAATTAAATTATTCTTATTCTGAAGCAAGTGCACAGACTTGCATCAAAGCACCTAAATGGGTTTCAGTTTTTGTAGGGTCATCCCTTAGGGCGAGAAGTCAAGTCATCAGTTGCTCCACATGGAAAGAAATCTAGTTAAGGCTTTTCTCTTATTTCTTGAAAGTGACTGATGGGCTGGGAAAAGATATATTCAGATATGGAAATAAAATTCTTGTTTTTGCAATGAAAAGTTTCCAAAATCTGCCTTACAGATACAAGTTTAGAGTCTATAAATTTGGTTCTTCAAGTACAATTTCAGTTTCCCAAAGCCTCATTCTGCATTATGAGTACAAAGGGGAGTATCTGTGTTACCTTTGTTGTCCTTCATATAGGACAAGTGGCTAAACCTATGCTAAAGCTTTCTGTTTCACTTGGAGAGATCAAAATTAAGTGTATTTATTCTTGGCATACGCAGTAGTGTTCATTGCTGATAGTCTTGGTATATTTTAGTCAATCATGAGACTATTAGCATCAGTTATAGTTTCCCAGAAATACCAAATCTTTTTTACCTTCTGTGTTACAAAAACTTGGAGCCCAGTGGTTTAAGAGCTAATGAAGCCTCCTCCATGGGCCTATTTTGTATCTTTGTACTTTGAGGGAAGGTTATGCTCTGTGCCCCCCTCCTTGCTCTGGTGCTTCCTGGGACAATCACAGCTACAGAGCAGACCAGAGCTGTGCAGTGTGTGTCAAGCATTTACTGCAGGTGTGCAGGCATGAAGCATCTCATTTGTTGAGCATAAATAAACATTGTATGCACTGGATGTGAGGCTTTGATGTATATGCATGGAACTGGAGCACTAGGAAGGCTCTGTCAGGCCAGCAGCTGCCTGGGAAGGTCAGGCTGGCAGCCTGCTTTCATGGGCAGCTCCCTCAGCAGCGCGGTGAGCCCAGCGTGCCTCACGAGTGCTGAATGTGCAGTGCCTGTGCAGAGCCACTGCTGTGCCCTGTGTTTGCTCAGCACAGTGAGCACACACACACACAGACACTGAGGTGGCATCCCAGGGCTGCTACTGCAGCCAGGACAACTCTTTGGCCCACACTCTCCTCTGGGTCCCTGGGGTAATTGGAAGGAGGATGCACCAGGTGCATTGTTAATGTGCATCACCTGTGGCAACACTTAAACTTCCTCTTGCAGGCTGGGCCTGTAAACTGTTTGGTCTGCTAGGAAGAGGAGGTAGTGTGCTTCTGTAAGGTTTCTAGGCTGCATATTTAGTCTTGCACATTGCAACAGATACAATAGGAAAATTAACCCAGAGCTGCACAACATATGGATAAAAAAACAGCAGAGGTGAAGTGACTGAGCTAACAGGAATTGAGAAAATGGAAGGTTTGTTCAGTTAAATTTGTCATTACCTAAGCTTTTCATGATTTCAGATTATTAGGTATTTCTTTTTGTTTCTTACTTGTGTGATGTTTCTGCATTCAGCACTTGGATTGGAAGGGGAGCAAAACTTGGTGATTATTGTTCATGGTGCTAAGCTGTAGTATCTGAATATAATCTAGGCTTTTAGTCTGAGTCCTTCAGTTCTTGTGAAATGGGGGCCAAGGAGCAGGGAGGGAAAGGAAGCAAATTAAAACATGTAGTGAAGTTACAGAACATCAGAATTCTGCTTTTGTAGTATATTATTGCTTTTAAATTTTTATAGAAGAAAATGGTAAGTTCTAGATGTGGGTTCCTAAGTAAAGAAGATGCTCTAGAGGCATCTTCTATTATGTGCCTTGTACTTCCTGTTAGAAAGTTTAATTAACTTTTCTTGAGGTGATTAAAGTCTATGAATCTGAAATCCTTCATAAAAGATAACTTGAATAGTAGTTATTGTGGTTCCTTGCAATAACAGTTTTCCTGATTATAAAAATCAGGAAATTCCCTGTTCTTAAAATTATTATTTTTTGTGGGTAGAAGCTAGGCTAAACAGGCAAAGAACATTTATAAAACCTGGAGTTCTTTCAGTAGGCTGTTGGGGACTATTTTTTGTGCTCTCCTCTGAGAGACTTCCTTTTCTTGCATTTTTCCAAGAGAGCTAAGTAATTGTAGAGCCTGTTTGTTAAAGAAAGAGGTTGTCCTGGTTCTCCTGCTTCTAACTTCATGCTCAGCCTTTGCCTTGTTTTGACACCCTTAGTTCCCTGAACCATATCACCACAGGAACCAAGCCTCCAAAACACTCTGAGTAGTTGCCTGCTGGTTTAGCTGTTGGAGCTCTCTAACTGCAGGGTTGGGTGAGTGCATAAGAGAATTGGCCATCAGCGCGACTGGCCCTTGCCCTCGCAGGTCACCCCTAGATCAGCTGGGCTGTCGTGTGGGATTGGAGCCTTCCCCAGTGCCTGGTGCCAGTCCTGTGTGTTTGAGAGGAGCTGTTGCAATGCTGCTGGGGCTCAGTGCTCTGCTCCGTGCTGTGGCACATACAATGAAACCTACTGTTCGTTGTAACAGAAACCTGCAGTTTCCATTCCGTTGCCAGGTTTGTCAGGTCCCTCTGATGTCTTATATGTGAGAGTTCAGGCACTGCTTTGTTCTGGGAGCTCAGACTGCTGCATAGTTGAGCTCTGCCTGGAAACCTTGTCACTCAGGCTCCTAGGTTTGTTTCTGTTGAGCGGCTGTACCTTGGCTCCAGGTAGGTTGTTCCACAGAAGCCTGTATAGATATGCTTCCCATACATACCGGATATCACTGGTATTCCAGTATCAAAATAATAGTAGTGTTTATCTTCTTGCACAACCAGTTCTGTGTTCCAAAAAACTGATTCAGCTGTACCATGTGAGTGCCAGTCTAGTGCTGGTAGAGCCTGTGGAGCTTTTCCTCACTTTTTCTGTGCTGAATGACTACATTGAGCTTGGTAGGAACACACAGCATACAGAGATCAGCACTCCTGAGAATGAAATTGGAAAACAAAAAGTTGGGCTTTGTCCTACTTTGAGTTGCCCCTATATGGCAACAAGGCCAAATCAACAATTGTACTTGAAATTCCTATACTTATTTTAAATAACCACTGTACACAACAGCAGAAGAGCTGAATTTGCAGTCTCATGGTCATCGTACTGTGTATATGATTTTATACTGAAGGGCTGGTTAGCATAATAGGTCATGTTACAGTAACTATTTCCTTTTGGTAATCCCAGTTTGTAGTGTTTGGAAACAGCCTGTTTACCTTAAGGGCTCTCATCTATGGGTTCTCTTCTGTTGCTTGTTTTCACCTTACACATCCAGAAGTAAAGGTTCCAAGGTTTAGTGTCTTGCTTTCTGAATAGGGGTGAGTTGTAGCTCTACAGCAGGTCTAAATTTCAAGCTATCTTTGTATTTGGACAGGTTATTGTAGGATGACAGGTTACCATATGTCAGCTGATCTGGGGTGTCTGATTCACAGTAATTGTTCATGTGTATGCTCTTAGCCTGTGGCAAATGGAAGGTAATTTGAGTTAGCTTGACCCTCTTTCATTATGCTCTTGCAAGGCACTCCCTTCTCCATGTGGATTGTTAGACCTACTGAAGAGCCTTGGCTAAAACAATAATGCAGTTTCTGTCTCTCAGCTAGTTTGGCTGTATCTGTGCAACAGCAGGATGAGGACTTCACCAACTTCCTGTATTGTTGTGGTTTTGAGACCATACCTTGCTGAAGAAATAAATCCTACAAAAATGCTACCCTGAAAACCAGTCAGATGTTACAATTGCCAGGTGTGTTTTTCTTTAGCAGAACATACAAAGCTTTATTAGTGCATTTATAAACATGTAAAACAAGTTGTTTATTTCACAGTATCTTGGTATACATCTTTCTTGTTTTTGAAGAAGTATGTTTTACCTTGATTTCTCTCAGATGATGTTTGGTAATTGAAATAATTCTAACACTGCAGTAACAATTTTCGATGTTCTCGTTAAAAGCCTATTGAAATCCCAGCTAACTGAAAAATTCCCATTTGCTACAAATGGCACTTAAATTTGATCTGAAATGACATGAAAGGTAAAACAATTGATTTTCTTTTTAGTGCCTAGTTATTATTTGAAATTTGATTTTGCAACAGCAAATCCACTCCAGTCTGGTTCATCAATAATTGTTAAAAATCTAAAATACTACTTAAATGCTTATGGGAAAATATTTTTCAGTAGTGTGATGCAGCCATCCTCTCTTGCTGCCTTAGCGAATTCTTAAGGCTCCCAAAGAGAAACTCAGAGCTGTCTCTTGAATCTATTCCATTTCCTCTTACACAGATTAATCTCCTTACTTAATTACTGCATTACTGATCCTGTGTGTATATAAAGTATCCTTCCTATTTTTTTGTTCCTATTTGGTCAATAAGTGTTTTTTCTAGGAGATAATTGGGTGAAATTTACAGTTCCCAAGCTTCTTGTACTTGGAAAAGTCAGAGGAAATGTGTAAATTTCTTCTTCAATTGGAATTTGAGACGTAAGTCTTGGTGCAGACTTCTTGTAGTCCTGTAAGAAATAAATAGTTGGGAAGTTTATCAACATACCTTTAAAAAGTTACATCTGTCAACGTACTTTAGAAAGTACATTATGCTGCAGAAGCATGGGAAAACTTCAGATTTTAATCGTTGTTTCTAAGAGCTGCGGACCAAATGGAATGCTATTTTATCTAAATAAGCCTTTCCTGATAATTGGGAGAGCAAGAGGCCAGAAAGGTGACCCAAATGCTGTTGGGTCATCAATGTAAATTGTGTGTAGTGGCTGCTCAAATTAATGTTTACTATTTCCTTCAGTTGTTGCTGTCTTGACGGAAGGACTACAGCTCTTAGATGGTTGTTACATTAATCCTTGTCAAGATGTGATGCCTCACCTTTCTGTGAAGGTGGTAAGATCTCTGACCATGTTCTTGGACATTCATCCAGAGTCTTTGAAGAGCAGTTATTCAGAATAAACCAGTTCACGCTGAAGTTTCATTTGCTCTTTTTGGACCTGTGTTGGCTGCAGCTGTTCAAGATGAGACCATGGGTAGAGACAAGAGAAGCTGAGCTCCATCTGCTATGACCTTGGAAGAGTGAAGGTCCAGGGCAATTGCCATGTATGAAAGTGTGTGGTGGTTTTTCCATCAAATAATCACTTTTCATGGAACCACACACTGGTTTGGGTTCGAAGAGACCTTAAAAATCATCTCATTTCAGTTTCTAATTTCTCTCTTGTTAAGATCCATTTGGAGCTTCCTCTGGTTCCATTTTTAAGTCTCTGCAAAGCTCTACAATAACTGAGCCTCTAAGGTATGTGCCTTGGATTGCTGTTGAGAGAACCTCCTTCAACACATGAGTTGTTTGGCCAGCTAGGCATCAGTGGGAGGAGAGAGGATTAGTGCTTTGGGCTACTGTTGCTGTCAGGATGACTAGAAGAAGAATGGGTGTGATGGTGATAATGGGTGATATCTGAGCAGCTTCAAGTGGCCTTTGATAACAAGTTTAGAACCTTTCATATCTTGCCAAGTATCTTCTCTTTGATCAGCAGCTTGTGATCAATAATCTGCTGATACACTTGACAGTATCAGTATGGTTGTTAGTCATTGTCAATTTTTACCTTAATTTGAAAGGTTTAAGTAACTGAAAAAGGCATATCCCACTAGGTTCAGTGGGTGTCTGTCTAATGAAGCTCTGTTCTGAAGATCAGTTCGTCACAGTACTTGTCAGTGTGATGTTGGATCTCCCTTTTTGTCTAAATAACGCTTGAACACCTGAGCTTGTTAACTTTAAAAGTCTAAACAGGAAATAATGTTTACTAACAGCCCCATCTCCTCTAAAATTGTTTTTTAAATGCCAGAAAAGAAGAGGAGGTGAAATTATTCTGATTTTACAGTTACAGACAACCTAACTTTTAATATGTAAGTTTAAAGGAAATTGTATTGATCATACTAACATTGAAATCTTTAAATTTGTAAAAATTTACATTGAAATTTGAAAAAGAGGGAGAACATAAAATTAGTTTCAAACAAATTTTTATTTTAAAATTTCAGTCTCAATAGTATGGAGTGTTCCAGTTCAAGATCAGTTTTCATTAATTAATTTCAAAAATTCATTAATTTTTCAGCCTGTATTTTTCTGGATAACTTTTTTTAGAAACTGAAGCTTTGAGTTATCTCTCTGCTGTGGGTTGCTCATATGCTGATTAATACAATGGAAGTTAAAAGTAGGTAGTGTGTGGAAAAAGCATGGTTTTTAACTCCTCTTTTTCAAAGGCATGCCAAACAATACCTGTTATCCATTGGTGCTGAGAGTGGATTCATTGCCATGTTCTTGGGTAAATCCCAGCAGACTGAGTGCACAGTTTTTCATTAATTTGACTCCACGACCAGTATCACAAAGAGTGCAAGAAGCTGCCAGTATATTTTTGTGTGTATTTGTAAGATCTAGAAATGTTGCACAATTGTGTAGCATCAAGAATGTTACCTGAATAGTGAGTTGGACAGAGTAATTTTTCAGACTAAATACACTTCAGTTGTTATCCCAGTGTTTCTTCCCTATCAGCACCATTGGCCCTGAGCCGTTCCTCTGGGTTACCACTATGAGTAAACAGGTAGTCTGGTGAAGGGGAGCTGTAATGGCTGTGAAAGGCAGAAATTTTCAACTCTTTATGTCACTTACATGGTAGAAATAATTACCACTTTTCATAATGAGCAAGTTTTAAATAGTAAAATGGATAATTTCTTTTTCTCATTATCTTTATGATGTTTTGCTGCAGTTGTAGTCAGTAAAATTATATATATATACTGAGTATTAAATATTAACTAAGATTTATTTCTTGTAACATGTGAGGAGTCATGTTGGCAGAAGGATTATGTTTTGCAATAATATAAATGCTGTGTGCATTATGATGGCTGGGGTAACTGCTTGGGCCTGGCTAAGATTTCCTTAAGATTTTTGGGACATATTTTGTATTTTACCCAAATTTAAAAGTACTACAGAAATGGCCAAATACATTGCAGAAAATTAATTTTAGTTTGTCTAGCTTTTGAAATCTGTATATGGCTTGAGAAAGGGCAAAGGCATCAGAAGAGCAGGGTTTAGGAATGTGATATCCTGCTTGTGTTGAGTTTTTTTCTCAGTTAAAAAAAACAAACAAAACAACCTGCTCCTTTTTTATTAAAACTGATAAGTGATGTATTTCCTCCCAAGCCTTGCCTCTTCCTCCCCTCTGTCAGATATTTTTCACTATATATGTGGAGATAATTCTTAAGTATCCCATTCTGCAAACCTAGCTGGCAAAAATCTCCCCATCTAGGTAAAATTTCTCTTAGAGACAATCACTGTAGTAGACTGAATGACCTTAAGAGTTTAAGTTAAATAAGAAATTTCTTTTAAGAGGAGATTAGTAGACATGTATGCATATTTAATTTTTAAAGTGAGAGGACCAATTCAGTGGTTCTTTGTTTCCTCTTTCAGTATTTCTAGTAACAGCACTGCAGTGGGTGGAGTAAGACTGATAAGCAGTTTCTAGTCCAGAAGGTTCCTGACTTACTGATCTCTTCACAGAAATCCTTACTCTTGTATGTGCTCAGATTTTACTTAGGAAAGAGCTGTTCAAGCATTCAATGATGTAAAAAGAATGCCAATCAGTGCACTCAACTTTCATCCTTCCCTTCTGCCTGAAGGGTCCCGTGTTGGGGTTGCACTAAACATGGGGAAATATGTTATTCTGCCACTAGTGATTGCCTAGAGTAATTTCAGCTACTGGTAAAGGATCCCCGTTGTTTTACTAATTTGGATATTCGTACTGCAGAACTCCTGTGTCTTGCAGGCCTTCAGTCATGTCTGTAGCTATCACTGCACACCTGGGATGTTCTGATGTACCATTGTTCTGACCTCAGCAGTGGGAAATGAAAGCATGAGGAAATGGCATAAGTTGCCCAAAGTCGCCAGGGAAGTCTGTGGGCACAGTTTCACTGATATTTTAAGCAATGTGATTACAAATGGCTACCAAAAGGGATTTTCTCAGTGATTTGCTTCTTCCTTCCTTTGTTTTAATGACTGTGTACCTGTACAGTCACTCCCACTGTGTGTGGGAGCAGGTGGGAAAAGGTCTGCACCCTCCTTTCTGGCAGTATTATACACGTAAATTGTTTTATCTTTATCATGGAACCACATCTGTGACAAAGCACAGAATTGAACGTGGTGTCCTTGGGTTCCTGTGGTTGGTACTCCAGTTGTGAACCACACAGTGTCTCTTAGCAGAATACCTTTTTTTTTTTTTTTCTGGACTTGGATAGTGCTCCTCTTGTCCCAGGCTAAAATCTGGATGGGTGTACTGGGAGTTGTTGCTCTCAGTCACCCTTTGTCCTGTGCTCCCAGCTGATCCTTGTTCAAGACAGGGATCACTGAATGGCTCAGGATATGGCTGTGGTGGTGCTTTAATCTTTCAGGGCAGCATATGAAGGCAAAGGAGGGTTGCAGTTGGTTGGCTTAATTATGCTGGGCTGAAAACTGGAGCTGCTCTTGCAGTGCCACGTGAGCTGTATGGCCATCTGTCATTGGGGCACCAACTTACATTCTAAGGGGCAGCTGGCAGGGTTGAAACTTGCTTTGCCTGGCAGACTCTTTTTTTTTTCTTTATTTTCCAGTGTGTGTCAGTCAAAACCCTTATTTTGTGGGTAAGGCAGAGAGTAAGGCTTATTTTAACTGTTTGTGCAATTAACTTAAAAAAAATCCTAAGAAGAACAGTGGTCATTTCTGTGAGAATAAATAATATTCTTATAACTCACATTCTGTGCCCTTATAGACTCTTGTTTGTGCTTTTGAGATTCAACATTGTGACAGTTGTGAAGCCATAGGTGTGCCTGTGGGTGCACTGAACCATACGTATGGCACAAGAAAATTACACATTGGTACTAAAATGCAGTGTGACATTGTGAAAGCACAAATACCCAAGGAAGTGCCTTGAGACATGACCTACAGTTCATGTGGAAGTTTTAAACTGAGATTTTGCTCTGGTTCTTCAGAAACTTCAGCATAGGCTTCTGAGGAGGGATGTGGGAACTCCAAATGGTATTGATTATATTGGCACATTGCTATGAATAGAAAGAGAAAAAACATTGGTAACATTTTATCTGAGGAAGAGTGTGTGAGTTATAAAAGGTAATTGTTGGGAAAATAAGTAGTTGTAGAAAACACTGCTGTTGGCAGTCAAACAGTATATGGCTTTTAATTTGAAAAGCTTTGAATATTTTTATCAGAAGGGGAAGTACTGCTACCTCTCTTTCTGTTTGGTGGTTGGCTCTTTTGTTTTTTCAAGACTAGGCATGAGTTAATAGTTTAGTGGTTCTGGAAACTCCTAGCAAGTCCAGCATTTACATTGGCTCAGCCTACTATAACTTGGTCATGCCATGCAGCCCTCTGATGTGCTGAGGGGAGAGGCTAGGAAGCAACATTAAATTACATTAAAGCAACATTAAATCCATTAAATAATGGATTCCTAGTGCTCAGTGGTAATCTGGACTGCTACAGATGATGTTCTTCTCTAACTTAAACCTGCTACTGGCTGCCCTGAAGGGACCTTTATAAAGATGGTACTTGGCATATGGGTGTTTTGTCCACTTCTCCAGCCATTGGACCAGAGATTTTTAAAGGGAATATTTACAACATGCATTGCTTTGGTACGAATCCATAATTTGGTCTCAGAATCTGTCACTGTGTTAATTGTGCCTTTCACAATCATGTAGGAGTAAATGGTAGGGCTTCTAGCCTGTTAAGGTTGAAGTCTTATGAATGTGCAATAGAACATGTCTGAGACATCCCCTCATTGCTACATGTAGCTCAGAGAACAGTATGGAATTTAAATTTTCTTTATATCTCTCCTACTAAATTATGTTGTTTGCTAGAGGAAAGCAATTTTTTCTTGTAGATGTGGTGGAAACATTTGACTTTAATAATTGGTTCAGATTTGCAGGAAATTATATTTAGTTCTCTGTACTTTTCAAAGAAAATAAAGTTGTAATGACTTGGAATAAAATGTTACAACTGTCCAGAAAGGGCACTGACAAAGTATTGTACTCATTTGTACTGGCAAAATGAAGTTCAGTGGCACTTTCACATTTACTTGCAGTGTAATTATTTCTGGTAAAGAACTTGACTGATACTGTCTGTGTTTTGAGATGTTCAAGTCCATGACTTAATTGCCTTGCTTTTGATCTTTACTTGGGTACCATGCTCCCCTGTAGGTACACAACGGAGACAACTTTATGTAGGGACCTTCCGTCTGAGCCTGTCCCATTGCAGGGGGGACTCCTGCTATTAGGATTTTTTTAGTGTTTTTAACTTGTGTTTTAATACATGTGTGCCTCCAGTGTCATTTGTGATGGAGTGGGGAGGAATGTGGTGGTGGGACTGTGTCCCTCCTTTATATCTCAGGTCTGTTCTGTGTTGGGAAACCAGAGGTCTTCTGTGTTTACAGTGAGCCAAGGTGACAGTAAGGTTTGGCTTTATAAAAAATGAAAATTAATTTTGATCTACTCTGTACAGAACATTATTGCACCTCTGTATTTGTCCAGTAAAGGCACAAAACATCTTTTTGCCACTTGTGTCATTGGCAGTTTTATTGCTGTGTTTTTTCTATACGTTTTCACTTTGTAAGATTTTCTTCCCAACACTGTCATAGTTGAAGGTTTTCAGGACTTCGGCCACAATTGATTCCTTTTCATTAAGGGAAAATTTCTCTCCTTTTCCATTTGTTTCCTAAAGAACATAAAATATTTTAATAAGGGTTTTCTTTTGTCTTAAAATCTAAGCCTAAGTAGCCAGACTGGATTTTGATTTTGAGATACACATGACTTCTTTTATTTTTCTTCTTAAGTTTGAAGGCTCTAGTTCTCAAGTGTGAAATATTATTAACAAATTTTTCGAAACCTGTTATTTCATAGTTCTTCACTTTGTTCCCAGGAATAATGACATTTTCTGACTAATAGATGGCACTATGTATAACATAGATGGTTCTTGCCCTTAGAAAACAGAAGACATAGCTGCTATGAAAGATGGTTTTAGTCTTTCCACCTAAGTGCTGCTCTTAAAGTCTTGTTAGTGTAATGCTGATTTTGTGTCCTTAATTATGTGTATTCAGCAGTTTACTGCCTGGTAACAAATCTAGTCTGAGCTCTAAATATAACTTACACTCTCTCAGTCTAGGTTGTTATAAATGTTTAATTTTTTTCATTCTGATAACTGCATTTAACTAGTGCACTTGATCAGAAAGTGTGTAATTGGTTATTTCTGTACACTGTATTTCTACCAGGGCTCAATCTGGTCCTGCACAATTTACTTCTCTGTATGTTTAATTTAAAAGAGCAGGTCTATGTTGCTTATAGGAGCCACCAGCCTCTTGCCTCGGGGCATGGACTTGCTTGTGGACTTTTCCTTCTGGAGAGTGCCTGTGTTTTTTGAGGAATATGGATTGCTAGATTGCCCATGTCAATTAAGGTAGAAGTTCTTGAAAGCAGCACTTGTTCCTACCAAAATACTGGTTTGTGAAGTTGTGAACAAAACCTCAGTAATCAACTAAACCTCAGAAAGTTAACCCAACCCACCATATTTACAGCATCTGGATGTAGGATGGATGTTGGTATATGTGGAGGAAAATAAGTAAAGGTTGCTGTAGGTAACTTCTTGACTACATTCAGAATGGTGAGACATAATGCAGTATTTTAAAAAATTATTCTTAAAATATGTACTTTGTGTAAAACAATCATAAAATTACACATAAATTTTTTCAATACATAGAGTAGCATTTTTTGTGTAAGTTTATTCTTTTAACCTATAGAATATGAACAGTTTGTTTTTTAAATTAGCCATAGTTTGAGAATAAACATGTCCAAAATTTAATCTGACAGTTGCTTAGAATACATTTTAAGACAATTTTTTTAGCTATGTTGAGCATGAATATAACAAAGATGACTAATCCTCCATGGGCTCAACCAAAATACAAGGGGTGCATGGCAAAGCTCAATGCACTTATAAATTATCTTTGATACATATTAGAACATGGAGAATATCCCAGTTTTGCCTCCAGAGAAGCAGTTTTGCCTCTATAACAGAGATGTAAGAATGCTGTACTTGATGCAGTATAATTAATAGTTGACAAGTATTGTATGTTTTAGTTCAGTAAGGGAAAATACCCATTTATTTAGTAGGCTGGATTTAACTGTGTTCATGACCCTTGTGGCATACTTGAAGTTGAGTGCAGAAAATATATTTCAGTTGCTAGAAATGTTTTGAATGCTCATGATTTCAGAACAACTCATGAAGGATTCTTTTCTTTTGAGTCTCTATGATACTGAACCTGCTTGTGTCTGTGCTGGCACTTCAAATCTGACAGACTACATAAATGTAGTTGTGTAAAGGGGGGCTTTTTGTGCTTGCAAATATACAGTGTCTTGCATATTCTGCAGGTGTAGGATTTGAAACTCACTGTGATTTGTTGTTCTGAGTTTGCATCTGTGGTCTTGCTATCCCATGGTAGGCGTTGCTCTTTGGAGAAGGTGAATGTGGAGTGACTGTGTAAAGACAGCATCATCAGTCTGTAGATGCTTTGCATGCAAGGTTTTCCTCTAGGAACACTTAGACACTTCAGAGGCTCCCTTCAAGGTAAAGATGCTAGATAGTCAATAAAAAACCTCTTGTGTTTAGAAGTGATGTTTAGTACTAGATTGGTGCTGAATTGTTGGCATTGACCTGTGTTCCCTGAAGCACGGCAGTTCTCCAGGATTAAATTATACAGGAGATGTGAAAAGACAGGAGCAGAATGAAGTGGTTCTGACTCTTATTCTTTAAGGTTGGTTGTTATTTTGTTTTTAATTAGCTAATACATTCACGCACACATGTGTAGCCCTTGCTATGTGACAAGTCCTGAACTTTCCTCCACCAAGGACAGGACCTCCTGTGAGTCTTTGAGAGTCTGAGATATAAAGTAGAATATCTTTTTCTGGAAATATTTTCCTACATGTGGCAAATGAGAGGTATCTGTTAAGGGAAGTTAATCTCTACAGTGATGTGTCAGCTTTGTTTACTTGCTGATTTCTGGTTATAACTGGACATTGCAACTACTATAATATTTTCCCACAGTATCACTGTAGATAGGGCAGTGCATCCATCTGCTATGAGGGTCTGTTGTCTATCATATGGAAGTAAAAATTCATTCCATCATGGTTCAGTCACTGGCCTGTTTCTCATCTCATGCCAGTATCAGAAATGCACACAGCACTGGCATGAAATAATTCACTGACTGTTAAGTAGTACACTTCAAAGATAGCAGTCTGATTTGATGTCAGGCCTCATAGTTTTGCAACCATGGTTTGACTGATGCACCAAAATTTCTTTGTGTTCCTTACTTGTTAGTCATCAGTGGTGGCATATGCTCTGACATCTAAAGAAAAAAATATTGTCAAGCAGCTCCTGTACAGTTACAGGGTTCTTCAAGGTGTGTTTCTCTGTTGCCTGCCTTCTGGCTGTGCTGGTTGCAAGCTTTTGGTTGCAAGGGTTTGGATAATGCCCACTTCTTCAGCCCTTACCTGGGAGTGTAGAAGCCATGGGCTGGGTGTTTCCTTCCCAGTTTTACTGCTGCCCAAAGCCCTTTTGGGAGTGGTGTTTCAGAAGCAGAGGAGTGGCACTGAGATGGTTTTGGCAGCTTTGGGTTGGAGGGAGGCTGTGGCTGCTCTATGAAAATTTCAGTTGCACAGTAATGAGTGTGACTGTGTAGTTACAACTGGGTAACTACAGTAAAAACTACAGTAAAGAAAAACGTTCAGTAAAGAAAAACGTGGGATAGTGTGGTTATTGAAATTAAGGACTTTTGGTACTGAATTGATCTTCCCCTAAGTGCTAACACAAGGTAAAGTGGTTCAGATTAAAGATTGGAAACTGGTTTACTAGATTCTCCTTTGTTTTCACCAGTAATTTTCAGTAGTATTTAAATTCAAATGAGTTCATAAATACATTTTCTACTGTTGCTTTACAGTAGTGATGTCTGAAAGAAGCAGCAGGTGAAAGAATACAAACAGCAATGTCTTTTAAATCCTCCCCACCTACATTAACATTTGAAAGATGTTAATCCTTTAACTCATGAATCGAGTGGAGTGTGCCAAGATGGCAGCAGCTAGTTCAGGTTTGGCTCCAGCAGTTTCAAGCAAGTTTGTGAGTGTAGAGTTCTTAAACAATGTGCCATCATCTCATCCCAGATTATCAGTTAGGAGAAGGAATGGCTGCAAGCAGACCAGCCGGGAAAGAGATGTGAGTGTTGTTCATGTAACCCCAAAGCACTGCACAGTCAACACACCAGTCTAAGCCTGTGTGAAAACAAGCTCTCTGTGCCTCTGTGTTGTCTTACTTTCTCCTGTTCCAGCCTTGCTCTCAGCTGTGTCCATGAGCTCTTCAGGGTAGGTTTGGGTTTTTTCCCTCTGCTCTAAGTGTTTGAAGTGACTGACTTGGCTGCGTCTCCAGGTGCTCCTGTGCATTAATAACAGTGGAACAAGTGAGTAGTTTGCAGGTGTGTCAGATTGGTAAATTCAGAACAGGTGAAACTGTGACAGGATGACGTGATGAAGGAAGCTGAAACTGAGGTGATGATTACAAAGACTGACAGAAAATAGGGCCTGGAAAATAAATTCAATTTGCTGACGTTATATAACCATCTTGGTGCAGCCTGTAGATTCATTAGTTTGGGAACATACTTTGTAAGGGAGAGTGATTGTGTGTGGCTTTGCTTTTAGCAAATTGACAGTAATTTAGAGTGAAGGTGTAGGAGGTAGAATATATTAATACTCTGACTTTCTAGCTGGTGTGATCTTGTCTAGCAGGTGAGCTTTTCAGCGTGTTCAGCCAGCATGTGTTCCGGCATACTTCAATTTACAGCTGCAAAGGTCCTTGAAACCATGAATTGGCACAGTAGCACTTCTTGATTTTTCTTTTTAATTTTATTTTTGTAACTGCTGAGAGCTTAATAATATGAAAAAAGAATGGTTGATCTCTTTCTGTACCAGCGACATTCACAGGATTATCCAAGATGGTGTACAGTAATAGTGTAAGTATTACCTCATTCCAGGTGAAAGACCTGGGGGTGGGGGTAGATACTATTTTGAAGATCACCCTTAAGTAGGTGGTACTTGTATGTCATTCCTCCTGGTGTGAGCAGAAATGACTGGAAGAGCACGAGATGGGAAGAGGAGCAGGAAGGCAGTGTAGCTTGCTGCAGGTACCCCAAAGTCCTTTCTGAGCCTGGACAGGGCTCAGCAGGCACAGCCAGGGGTTCCTGCCTGGCAGGACCATGGCCTCTGCTCAGCTCACTGTGGCTGGGAGCTTCATTTGTGAGCAGAGGTAGGGGTTACCCCTACACTGCTACCACCCTAGCAGGGCAGATTTTGAAATCTTAATTCTCTTAAACAAAGGTCTGGTGGATGTCTTGGAGTTTGTCTTCCCTTCTTTCTCAGCTCTAACAGTAAGGGATTAATCTTCTCCTGTTGCTCTGTAATCAAAGCTTTTATTTTGGTTATAACCATGTCTGAGCAGTGTAAACAAGATCACACAGTCAGGCAGTGGTCTGTTTACTTCATGCTGGTCTTCCAGGTAAATACTAATACCTCATTACCTTTTGGCCTTTAATATGGAAAGGTGAGGAGAGAAGCAGCTTGAGCCTTCCTCTTTAAAACTTCTGCACATTGGCTTTGAGACTGACCTTTTAGAATTTTTTTCTGTAGATATAATTAAAGAAATTGAAAAGGAAGGATGTTTCTATCAGTTACCAGCAATCAATTTTGTAGAAATGTTGCTGCTTCTCTAAAACAATTTTTTTTACTAATACCTTATCAGTTGCTCTCCCTTTACAAAAACACTGTTTATTTAAAAACAAACGGATAAAGACTTGGTGATGTTCCACTTGCCTGGTCAAGTGTTTAGAAGGGCCCTGGGATGTTTTACAGCCTAACTCTCAGTCAAAATATACAGCACTGGTGTTTTTCTGCTCTCAAGCCTTTGGGACCAGGATGATGATGAAATGAAACTGAGTCTGATAGTTGGGAAGGAATTATGGAAGTCTAAGAGAAGGACACAGTTTCTATTGCTTTAACAAGTAGTAGTTCTAATGAAATCTTCCAATTGCTGCGCTGAGGATGCTTTAACTTAAAGTAGTATTTCTTCACAATAGATTTTGCTGACAAAATACATTGATACAGATTATTTGACAACTTAACATAGTAACACTGGTGTGGAAAATATCCACATTCATGTAGCAGTGTAGTTTTATATGTGAATGGTTGAAAATACTGTGGTCTGTCTTCCTGTCCTAATGTTACCATGTCTGGGATTTTTAGAAGTGTGGAGTACTCAGAATTAAATGGGCTGAGGTTTTTGAGATGCTGAAGTACTACAAACTTACGTTTCATAGCAAACAGTTGGATTGGAGCTTTGGTGACGGCCAATGGTAAGGCCTTGTAATAGAAAAATGGAGGGTAAATACTTCAGGTGTTGGTATGTTAAGCAGGAACGGGAGAGCATTTACCTGATGGGAATGCTGAGCCAAGCAGTGACTGAATTGTTCTCCAGTGGTGCCTTCTGCCTTTGCCACGTTAACAAAGCCACGGCCATCTTAGAACGATGCTCACATAGTTGGGAGACTCCGCGAACTCCAGCCAACCCGTGCTGCTGCTTAGTCACCCTCACAGTCAAAAAAAAAAAAATCTCCTTATGGAAATCTTTTTCTGATGTCCTTCCAGTGCTCTAATGCTTTTTCACCTTATTTGTCTACAGCTGTAGACTCTGAACTTCTTCAGTGCTTTGGGCCAAGGAAGTCTTTGGTTTTAGTTTCAATATTTGAGCAGTTTGTCCTGCAGAAGAGATAATTATCTATAAGATTGATCATACAGAACTTATCTGCAGGTTTGTTGGCCATCTCTCTTGTTTGTAATACGATGTTCCTTCTTAACATTAATACTCTTTATACCTGCAACTTTTTAAGAATATAGTCAGATGACCTAAAAACCACAATAAATTAGTACTGTGAAATGGCAGCCCTCTCCAGCCAAGGTATTGTGACTCACGTAGTCTGTTGATGCACTAAGTAAAATGAGCTTGGCTGAACAAGAGGTGTTTTCTGTCCTGGTGGATCATTGTGTTCGGGAGTGTATCAGTGTGTTCAGAACTGCACACCTCTGACTCTTCTCCCACAGTGTGTTTTTGTGTATATGTCAAATTTGTCTCCAGAAGAATGCCTTGACAGCTCTGCATACACACAGAGCTACATTTCTGTTTTGTACTTGTTTAACTTTTCATCAACACTAAAAATTATTGAAAGGGACAAGATCAAGCTGCATAGGCTCATTGGGGATGTGGGGGTGACTGGATAGTCAGCACCAGTCAAGGCATGAAGGGGAACCTCACCATGGGGCAGCTGTCATGCCACATCTTGACATCTTTGAATACTTTCTAATCAGTTTTTCAATTTTTAAAAATCTTTATTTGGAAAAAAAATTGGGAAATGTAGGTAAAATAACCAGAAAAGTAGTTTATCGATTCCCCTTTTTTCTGCATGTGTTTTGTCCACTGACTCTCCAAAATGCCCTGGTCTGAGATATCTACCCTGTTTGTAGATATCTGAGAGAAAACATTTGAGGTCAGTGGGTAATGATAGAACTGTGCAGACATGAAAAGAGAAAATTGGCCATCTTAATGTGCGACTTCTAGATTATCTTTGGGTTTTTGGCACAGTGAGAAAAAGCATTCCTCTTAAAACCTCTTTAGGTCCTTGTGGCCTTTTAGCATAGAGTTTCTTTTTTGATGGCTGTTTCAGTGTCTTTCCATGGCTCACAACACAGCATTACTGTGTGTAGTGAAGGGCTGTGAGAGTCTGGATGGAAGGGGCTGTTACTGGGCTCTTCTTCAACCATATTGTTTCCCTATTGCTTTTTGCTGCACATGTTCAAATGCTTTTTACCATTAATGCATATGATTTAAAAACACTTTTTTGAATAGAAATTTACCATACTGAGGCATAACACATTTCTGGAAAGTGTGGTGGCTCAGACCTTCAAAATGGAGAAAATAAATGGCAAAACCCCCCTTTCTGTCTGGTCTTTAAATGACTGAATATCCAGCATTTGGGAAACTAAAAATAGGAATTCAGGCGTGTGAGAAGGAGGACCTGTTTAAGAAGGTAAAAGTTCAGGATTTTGCTGTAGGTATACAAAAAGACTAGACATAAAAAGACTGTGGAAGAAGAAAAACAGCCCTATTGAAAACTGTATTTCTGGATAATTTTGACAAAACCGAAAAAATTACTAGCTTTCTTTCCGTTTTGTGACCTATGCTTACTCTCAGGTGACCAAGCTTACTCTGCCTGCTTGAACTTTATTTCATCTTAATGTTGTTAAGAATAAATTTGAAATGGAAATAATAAGCATCTTACTTTGGTCAAGGAGGTATCTATAAGGCCTTTTTTTTTTAACATGGGCATTTCCATATTGTTTAGTGTAATAGAGTTTTAGTCAAATTGGAACCATAAGAAAAACAGCTGAAAGATACCAAGAAAAGAAGCTAGACTTATTTTTAAATGAAATTGTCAGTAATTGAAAATAGTTCATCAGATACACGGCATCATCTGTGGTTTTAAACTTGAGAGTGTTCACTGCAAAAAGTCTCATTCTGGAAACTCTTAAATTATGCAGCCATTACATTTAACTTCAGAATTTATCAGAAAAAAAGTATCTGCAAATAGTGTAATTAATTACCAAAAGACATAATTAACAGCCAAATACAAATTTTTGCCCTCCACCACCACCCACACACCTTGACAGTTACAGGTGTTTTAGTCGCTGAAATTTTACCAGAAGCAGAAATCAAAATCAGTTGTTATTCATTAAAAACATGTTTCTGAAGTTTGAATGTACATTTATGCAGCTGTTAGATATATATATATATCTAACAGTTCTTCATGATGTGAAATGACAGTGTCAATAAAATATACTGATGGAGATTTAATAGCTACTTAAAAAAGCTTTGAGAAGTTCATTGATGCAGCATTTCGTGCATGATACTGCTTTTAATGGCAAAGATACATCTTCAGTCAGCCTGTGACAGCCTGTTTTCCTTGCAGTTGAAAACAGGAAAGTTAAAACCAGCTGAGTGTCGAGGGGTGGGTACTTATGCAGTGCTCTGGAATGGGCTGGATAACTTAATGTACAATGAAAAAGGTGTATGTCTGTAAAAATAAACCTGTTTTTTAAAAAGTTAGTTCTGTTTAAAGGCAGAAAAACAAACACTAAAAACTTTATTAATGTATCGAAATGATGCCATTTGGTTTTCTAATAAAATCAGGGTGTAATTTTATTATTTTTTCCTCTCCAGATATCCACGAGCAGTAACTTCTGGATTGGGGTGTTTGAGACATCCTTAATCTACAGGGCAAGGAAGAACAGAGTGTCCTCCCTGTGCTGCAATTTCCTTGAACATATAATACAAAACCTTCTTTCCAGCTTTCCTCATGTTTGTTTTGCAACACATGTTGGCAGTGGAAAACAGATGATCCTGTTCTCCCAACTTGTATTTAAATAATGTATTAATACAGTAAAACTTGGTAGAAAAGCTGTTTAGCCTTTATCTCCCAGAATAGGTTTGAAAAATTATACTTGTTCTCTGTGTAGGATTTACTTTTTCTCAAAGCAGCTTGGGTTTAGGTAGGCCCTTAGTCTTTGGTGTTGTCAGCAGTTTTTTATTTTTACTGTAGCTCTTAACAAATTTAGTTTTGAATCAGATGTTGACTATTGCAGTAGTAGTGTTTTATAGTTTAATGACAGATTTCTTAACCCATCTTAATAACATATACGCTGGCAAATAAGTATTTCCCTCCTGCAGCCCGACGATACTTGGCACTTGCTATGGTTCCACACATTGTTTTCTCAGTTTTTTCCCTGAAGCTAAACAGAGCCATGCCTTCCTCTCTTGACAGGCACCTCAGAGTTGGTAATTTAAGGAACAGAATAATATGAACAGTCATTGAGAAGTTTTCAGAGTAAGGATCAGATAAGTGACTGCATGTAAACCTTGCCACAGTTAGGCTTGTAAAATTCAGCCTTACTATGGCGTATGTTAGGTACAACATATTTTTGCCTAGTTCAACGATAAGAAATGCTTGCTTTCTGTTTTTTTATGTATGCATGTTTCTGGCATAATATACACACACATATATATTATTTTAATAGCCTTTTTTGAAAGGTTAAAAATAACTATGTCTTATGACAAGGGGTCTCTTTGGTGAATTCAAGAGCAATAATTTAGCAGGAACTAATGATTTTAAATTTTTTTCCTTGCCAGTGTAATGTATTTACATTTTCAGGGTATTGTTGTTAGTTGTGGTGTTCTTATAGTGCTATTTCACACTTTCTTTGGGGGGGGGGGGGGGATGTGTGTGCTGGGGTTTCTTTTGGGTTTTGTTTGCTTTTTTCATTTCAGCTGTAACTTTTGAAATTCTTTGTAAGTGTTGATTGTAGTACTAGGGCAGCAGAAGAATGTAGTGTGCTTGCTTAATATCAGTGTAATAGTAAGGGGAAATAGCCAAAAAAGGCAGCAGAATTAATAGTTTTTTTTCCTTTTGCAGTTTGCACAGTTGTCTTTTTCTAGAGAGATGCTCTTGAATATCCACAATTGTGAGGAGTGTTAGCACAAGGTGTGTTTTCCTCCTATCTGTCAAGGTTACAAGGTTCCTATTTTTTCCTCTGGGCTGTTTGCTGTTTCTCTGCTTCTTCATAGACTAGTGATCAGCTTGGAAACTTTGCTTGGTACAGTAGGGAAGAAAGACAGCCAAACCCAGTAAACTATAAAGTATTATTGATATAATTTTTCTCCTCTCACTTCTTTCTTAGAGGAAATGATACTGACTATACCCCTTGTAACCCAGCACACAAGAAGAGCTGTCTGGCCTTTCATCTTGGTTGTTTTTTTTCCTTAGCCTTTTTGCAACTGCAAGACAGATTCCATGGCTGCCTTTCCTTGTCATGCCAGGCATTTCAGAAGCTCTTTAATTCTGAAGCCCTAAACCAGGAATTTCCTAAGATTATTCAAAACTGCTCTTTGACGTAATGAGGTGTCAGCTGGGCCAATGTATTGATAGATGTCAGTTATTTCTCATGGAGAGTCCACAGAAGGCAGATGGCTTTGCATGGCAAGTATCTCCAAATCTGCTACTACACTTAGTAGCAGGAGATGTGTATTCTTTTTCTGCCTGTGTTACAACAGTGTTCTGCAGATGTGGCTCATGACAGCGAAATCTGTGGGAGGCTTTCATTTCCTGAAAATTGGGTGAAATGATTGTGTCCTGAGATGGTGTTTTGCAGGGGTTATGCTTGAATAGCTGCAATGGTGTTAATTCATAATGAGACTTGTGAATTGTTTTATGGCCCTTTCAAGAGGAGCTATGTTTCTCTTGGTTTCCCATGGATCACAGAAAATTTCTGTAAATGGATCAATTATGGAGCGTAGAAAACTTGAAGTATAAATTGAGGATGTGTTAAGTGAAATCTCTACATTCTTGTTGAATTTACTCATTCCTAGACTGTGGGTTTGCCCCAAATTTTTTCAAATGTGTCAGAAACTCAGCTAGAGAAGAAATGAATAGTGTCCTGCTCCTTCTTCAGTTCAGCAGTGTTAAAAGAGGTGAGGCTGAAAATAATTACTGCCAGAAGTTAATACAAAGAGGAAATCACAAACTTCTAATTATTTTTCTGTAGTTATTGGTATCAAGACTATACAGACTTAGTCTAATTAGAGAAGGTAAGGCTTCTGCTTCATAGTTTAGGTACTCTGTGCTTATTAGAAATAATCTGTCCTCATAAATAAGTATCTCCTATTAATTTTACATATGCTTGTTAGAACATTTTCCTCCTGAATTTTGAAGACTGGTTTTCATCCATCACTGGTTAATGTCCAGTGATTTGAATGACATTGTTCATGGAAGTGAGTTCTCTGGGTTGTTTTGGTTTTTTTTTCTGATGGTTTATTCATTTGGTTTGTGTGATTTGATGGGGGTTGTGTTTGCCTTTTTTTTTTAAAGTACCAATGACTGACTCCACAATTCCTCTTGTTACACGTTCTGGTGACTTTGCTGTTGCTGTTGGAGAATCTGTAATGTCTTCCTGTCTCAGACACTACTTCCTGGTAAAATGGGAATTTGGAATTTTTTGTAGGGCCGAAGGGTGTGGTCACAGGGTTCCATTCTCACATCTTTGCTCAGGCACCTTGAAGTACTGCCTGAATTTGAAGTTTGAGGATTGATCAGAAACATCTTTTTGGTGGCAGTTCTTGAACCTATTTCAGTGTTTTTTATTGTTCTCACCGGCTGTGCTTCTCTAATGAGATGAAAGTTGCTGTATTTCAGCCAGAGAGGGAGATGACCTTTGAGACTGGTAATCTGACTGCCCTAACAAATGAAGTGATACAGCCAGGTAGAAATTTTAATTGGTCCTACTTGGAATCTTGAGTATAATCGTCACAATGGAAAAAAAAAAACCCAGCTTGTAGTAATTGTCTGTTTTATTTAGTGTCATTCAGAAATGTAACAGTGAGAGGCTCTTAGCACTGTATTTCTGAACCTTAAAATCTCCTTGGTCAGCTTTTTCACTGTAGCACCAAGGAACCATGCAGCAAGGCCACAGCATTGAAAGTGTTGCTTTCTTAATGAGGAATGCACCCAAAAAGGGTCCCTTGTCCCTTCTCAATGAAAGCTTGTCAGAGCAGAAGTCAAGCTGCCTATTAAGCAGGGAGGGAAGTTCCCTTAATACTTACACAGCAGCCACCTGGAGAGTTGTTTATTACTTTGCTAAATGTTATAGACAGTGTTGTAATACAGTTATCATCAGTCTGGGAAAACAATGTAATTTTAAAAAAATACCAGAAAATAAAAACTGTCTTCTAGTTTAGCAGTTCTACATGCTAGTGCTGATCATTAGAGCTGCTTGTTCGAAGAAAAAGGTATTTTTTTCCCTCTCTAAAATGAGTTATTTAACAAGCTGCTCAGGTGTGCAGGTACTTGCACAATTATTCGTGTCTTAATAAAAATGTGCGTGTTAATGATTTTTTTTTTTCTTTTTAGAAATTCAGTCTTTAACTTGACATTAAATATCTCTTTTGGGGGCATGGTTGTGGAAAGAAACCAGAATTTTTCATCAAATCCTCGTTTTCACTTTTTGATTCTCGCTTTTGAAAAGGAATATATTCTTTGTAGCTGGAGGGTTTTTAACTGGTGTTAACACATGGTTTTTGTGCTAGGTGGTTTTGGACTGTGAGCTCCCTAGGGAATGAAGTGTAAAGATATGAATAGCTATTTGTAACTGCTGATAATTTTTTAAGAAATATAGATGAGGACAAGTTTTGGGCTTGCAGCCAGTGTATCTTTCCCATTTGTCTCTTTTTCTATTAGTCTGTTTTGTGTCAGCTCTAAGAATTTAAGTTTTCCCTTGCTGTGTAAACCATGCTTTCCTGTGCAGCATTTTGGGGGTGCCAGCTGACCTAGCAGACCTTTGGGGGTGTGGTGTCTCTGTCTGGTTGGAGTGACCCGTGTGAAGATTGTTGTAGCGGGCTTCACAATGTGCTGAGGAGGAAAAAAGATCAGATTCCTGGGATCTCATGGAAATTAACTTTTGTCTAAGAATAACACTGAGAAATTACATCAGCTTTAAGAAACTCTCTATGTAGCTAGAAGTAGTTGCTTTTCTTATTTTAGAAAATACTTATAAATATGTTGTGAAATTAACATGAGCTTCTGGATAAATACAGATAGAGTTTGAGCGTCTGATCTATTCTTACTCTTTTTAGGCCATCATGACTGCACGACCTATTTCCAGAGAGAGTAATAAGATGTCTTATTTAGGTATTGATGTTTAAAAGCTTAAAATGTAAATGCAGAAAAAAGTGCTGTTTGATTCTTTGGGTGGAAGGTGGTGTGGTGTGTGTGTAATCCTTAAATTTTGCTCTATACAAGTGCTGTGACATAGTTTAAGCATAATTTTCCCCCCCTCTTTGAATTTAAGAAATAAATCTCATACAGGAAAATTTCAAAGTATTCCACACAATTTTTGTTTATTTGATAAACTGTTACAAGCTGCAGTGTGCTTTGCATATTGTTGTATATCTTTGGTTTATTGCCAGTAAGAAATTGTATGTATATTTAAAATATTCTAGTAGTCAGTAATGGTTATTGTGTCTGGTTGTTGCTTCCCAGAAGGCAGGAATGCCTTTATTCCATATGGCATTCAGGAAGTCTGATCTTTCTGTAGTCTTTAAGAAAGCATACATTTTTAATGTTAGGTCTGTCCCCTTTCCAATCTGAGAGCCTGCTACTCTGAGTAGCAGTTCTGACTCAGTCTTTTTCTTGAGGGTCTCTTCCAGCTCCAAACAGCATTGTCTCCAGTCAGAAGTTAATCCTTCTCCTTGACCAGTGCCATCAGTAGTTCCTTTTCTTCTTTTAGAAAATACTTATAAATATGTTGTAAAATTAACGTGAGCTTCTGGATAAATACAGCTAGAGTTTGAGCGTTTACCTGACACAAAATGCTACCTTTTAGATTTTACCTTTTTGTGAGCTGATCTGCTCTTGATAATTCTTGAAAAATGCTGCAGGGTTTCTTTCTATAATAATTTAAAAATATATCACAGTATTTATTAAAGTCTCTGCTAATAGTAGCAAATGAGTTTGCAGCTACTTATTTTAATACCATGTTTTTGACATTCAGCATTTTATAAAATGGTATAGCTGTATATATGGAGTAGCTGTATATGTGCCTCCTGTTTCTTGTGGACCTTTTTTTTTTTTCCAAGTCCACCGTGGCAAAGTAGAATTTGACTGTAAAGGACCACCACAATGCTTCTGCCTTTCAGGACATGTTGGATCTGAGTTCTGTGAACTTTGCATGTCATCTTTCTCAGTTTTGTAGGGGTTATGCTAGCTTTGGGTGGGGGTTGCTGGGGGTGCACTTGCTGTTTTAGTTGTGGTGTTCCTAGCTAGTGTTTTTTTTCTCTTCAGAGAGATCCTCAGATAGCTCTCAGAAGAAAATGGTCTCCATTTCAAAAGCAACCTTAAGCCATCCATAATTTAAACTAATCCTTAAATGCTGCCTGGAATCAACATGTAAGCCTCTCCTAGTGTGAGAAACCTTTGCTCTGAGATACAGAGTAGTATGTGCAAATTCTATATTCAGTATCTTTCATGTTTTGGTGCTGTATCTGCTTTCAGGTGTCAGCCACTTGTTAGGAATGTTTTCAAGGACACAGGATGAGTGTCAGTCACACTGCTGATACATGCATTTATTTAACAGCTCACTCCCAGAGACTTGCTCCTTATAGAAAAATGGTGAGTGGGTGTGTTTGCTTGGTTTTTTTGGGCAGCAGTTTGTTGCAGAGATGTTGCTGTAAGTGCAAATAGAGACCTGCCTTGAATCTCTGTTCTGTAAATTATTTGCCTTCGTTGTTAGCTCTGTTGGGGGTTCCTTCCTCTCTACTCCTTTAAATTTGTGTCATCCTGTATTTTCTGTTGATTTTTGAGTTAATCCAGAAGTGGATCCAATGAAGTAGCTGGGGTTATCATCTTACAGGCTGGCAGGATGCTTGATAAGGGTTTTGCCAGATTTATGGCAAGATGAGCTCAATCCAGAGCAAATGTTCAGTTAACATTTTAGTGCCTTAGTTTGTGTTTTCTTCTAGTTATGAAGATGAACAGTGTTGAATGTTTTTTTGTTTTAATAATTTATTATTTCATTCTGAAATTGTGCTGGTTCTACTTAAAACACTGTTTAAGGAACTCTTCCTGTTAAAATTTGTTTGATAGGCAAGATGAATCATGGCTTCATTCAAACAGGTTCAGTATGGATTACCTTTATTTTTCAGAGCTGCTCTTCTAGATCTGCTCTCAGTTTGATACAGTCCTGTCTGAAAACTGGTTGGTTAGATTTCTCACCAGATTTTCCCCCAGCCTGCCAGAGCAATTTCAGTGCTGTGTCTGTTTGGAAATATCTGCCACCCCCAGGACTCTGCTTCTCTTGACTACATATCTTTTTGGTTGCTTGGTTTTGCTCCTCCTGCCCATTTGGGGAAGGTGGAGAAAACCAGCACAAAAATGTGATGTTGAAGAGTTAAAACTTAAGTGTTCAAACACTACAGATTAGTGTATGAGCTGCCTTCTTTGTTACCCTCTCCCTGCTTTTTCTTTTTTATGATGAGTCTGTTGGGAATTGGAAACTTTTTTCTTTTTATTTTAAAGAATTTATCAACCTTACAGTTGTCAATTATATTTGCAGTGTTTTTTGGGAAATATTATCTGAACACATGTAAGGTAGAAACGCAACCATGTACACGTGTTTTGGAACATGATATATTTTCTCTAGAAGTGACCTAGGTGTGTATATTTTTTAATAGATAGCTCTTGACAACACTTTGTTACTTCTCTGTAACTTATGTCTTCATGAAACAAAAGAAATCAATTGTATAATTTTATTTTTTCTTTATTTTGATGTACTCGCTTCCACAGCATCTGTGGAAATACAAAGCACTTTAGACAGTAGCTGCTAGAATGGCAGATTTTTCTTCTTTCCCTCCTGGAAGTATTTGTCCTTTTTGATCTTTTGCGGGTCTTAAAGCTTATAGTGTTGCAGTTCAGGTTTGTGAGTTGTTTTGAACTATCAGATGAGATAATTCTTAATTAAAATTTAGGTTTTGACCTGTCAGAGTTTCAAAGTTCAGTAAACATGATTTTATTTGAAATTATTTTATCTTACTATACAATATAATTGCTGTAAAATATTTGGGTAAATATTTTTATTTGAGAGCAGACTCAGCTTAATTTAATCTCTTAAAAAAACTGCAAACATACTGACTTGGTTGAGACTGTGACAGCATCTGGCAGTCATTTCAGCAGGTGTTTGTATGATGATATTAATATTACACACACACGCTTCCAAATTTGTTTATTGACTTTTATGCTTCTATCATCAACAAATGTGATTATAATGCTTTTTATGTATGTTACTGGCTGATACTGTTACACTTTTCTCAAATTATTTTGGAGGCACTGTATTTTAAAACAGATATTTCTGCTCTAAAGCAGGTGTATGTTGAAGCGTGTTTTAGGGAAGGATTTTCAAAATTGAGCTCTGGCAGTCTGGTATAAGAGTTTTCTTGCTCAGGGAAGGGCAGTGTGCAGCGTTGAAGTATTACTTGGTGAGCAGCATCTTTCTGAAGGCTTCCAGTGTAGCTGCTTCAGTCTGCTCAGGGCTCTCAGGGAGCATCTGGAAAGCTAAAACCAAGCACCAAGGCTACTCCTTGAGGAGGTCAGTCAAGACCTTCAGGTTTCCTGGTTTGGTTTCACTTGGCAGTAACTACACAGGCTGCATCTGGAAAAATAGGATCTTGTTATTCCTGAAGTGTCAGAAATCCGTGCAGAAGCCCCTCAGAAGTGTGGCAAAAAGTGCTGGTGAGAGACATTGTGGTATCCTTCCCTCGTCTTCCTTGGTGTTCAGATGGAAAAAGGAAGATTTTAATTCTTCTGGTACCTGCTGTGTGTGCATATCCCTTGTCATCTGTGCTGGAAGAGCAATTTTTAGTAGGACTCCTGCCATTTTCCTCAACACACTGCAAGAAAATGAATATATTTCTGTTCTGCTTAGCCAGTCCTTGAGTGTTTCAGCCAAACTGATCTTTCATTCCATTTTACCCCACAGGCTTCTGCTGTCTCTTTTCAGCAGTAATGTGTTCTGTCCTTTGTGGCCTCCATGGGTGTTCTTGTGAAGACCTGATTGGGGTTTATCTGTGCCTTTCCATCATCTGCTGGGAGATGGAAATTATCTGCTTTGCCTTCTATTTTTTCCCCTGTTATCTTTGCTTATTATGCTGTTGCTGTGTTTTCTGTGGCAATTTTGAACCGTTGTACTGACCATCCAGAACTGGGGAAAATCCCCGCTGTTGTGACAGTCATCTTGTGTCTTCAATGCAAAACAGGGGAGCAGGGGGGGATTGAGACACCATGCTCAAAGTCCCCAGGTAGTTTCTGGGGGATATCAGCAACAGTAATCACGTTACTGTATCAAATCTAAAATAGAAACAAGGGCTGCAAAATCGATCCCTGCTGCAGTGTCTGAGTACATTTGGGTGTTTTGCTGTGGGGAGCCTTGGGACTGGTGGTGGTGCCTGAATTCCTCCTGGCAGGGCCTGCTTCACACCCACGGCTGCTTTTCTGCTCTGGTGTGCCAGGGAAGGCTGGGAGCTCTCCTGTAGCAGCTTCTGTCTTCTGCCTGCCTTGTTAAATTGAGAGGGTGTTTTCCATCAGAGATGCAAAGAAACGCATAAAACCAAGTGACTGATGCATGAGTGTGCATTGAGTCTGCTCTGAGGTCACTGGCCTCCTACAGGCAGTGATCCCCACGCTGGGCCAGACACGCCTTCACAGCAAAACTCACTGCAGTTCATCTGTCAATGTCCTTTAGGCTTTTTGCATAATTCATAAATACTTGCCCTTCCTAGGTAGTGAGGTGGTCAGATACGAGGTGTGCCTGAGAAGCAGCAGACTGAGCCAGCTTCCAGCAGAACTTTGGAGGTGGCTCTCTTATAAAAAGTGGTGGATCTTGATAGAAATTTCACAGTTCACTTCTGTCCTTAAAGACCTGTGCTGTTGGTGGTTCTTCCCAGTCATGTGGTCTTGTGGCTGTGCTGAGCTGGACCAGCTGCTGGGCTGGCTGAAGGCTGATCATGGAGGTACTTGCAGGTTAATTTTCAGGTGGATTAATGAGCTGATGAAGCTCTTTTCTATTGCTCTGAGGAGTCTGTGTCTAGGTACACACATCACCAGTGAACTTCATCTTTGCACAGCTTCTGTCTTCTATTTGGATGTTGTGGCAGTGTTGTGATCTCTAATGGTATGCAGCAAGGTTGCCATTTATAACTATCTGCTAAGGAAGAGCACAAATAGTTTGGGGTTTTGGTGGTTTTTTTCACTGATGTAGCAGCTCAGGCTGCATGGTATGTATAATCCAATATAAGCACAATGTTTTGTAATTTATGTCGAAAAACCCCAAGCCAGAAACCATTAAGAAAATCATGAGATTAAGATTTTGAAATGCGAATGAGTCACTTCAGAATTGCATTGCTTTGTTTTTTTAAGCAGGCTACTGTAGTATTGGGAGTTTTATTGGTGCCATATTGGGATCTTTTTTGTGTTGTGTTGTTTTGGTTTCTTTTACATTAGTCTCTTCAACGTAATATATTCAGGAAAACTGCTGGCTCTGTGGCATTGCTTTTATGACTTTTATTTTCACATCATATTTTGCCCAGTTTAAGGAGTAAAAGGCAATTAAAATGAAAAGGAAATGCAAAATTGTTTTCTCATAGTTAAGCATCTGCAGAAACTATATCTTTTTCTTAAGTAGAGTTGGTTTTAATTTATTTTCTAGATGCTTTTTGTTCTGGCCTTTTTAAAATTCGTGCAGCTTTATAATGTAATGTTAGTTATAGGGCATGCAGTGATGAGTAATTATTTCTTGCTTGTTTCAAGTATGTTCCATAAATATATGAACAGGGAAAATTGAAACTAATGAATCAAAGCCTTTAGAATTATACTCATGACACTTTCTGCACTTCTTTTTTAAAGGGCAGGGAGAAAATATGCTCTTACTTTTTCAAGTGTAATTTAGGTGAAGAGAATGTATGTATTTAAAGCTACCTCCATTTTACAGAAGGTTTTGTGTGCTGGCCTGAGCTTTTCCAAAATGTTTGAGGAAAACTCAGTCTTGAGTTTTGTACTAAGTGCTATGTTTACTAAAGGATTTCTTGATAACATTTAGTTAATAATTGACACTTTACTGTTCCTCATTCTGCTGATTGTGTTAGGTAAAAATTTGAAGTAATGAGGTGATTGAGTTAGCATAGTGAATTAAATGCTTGCAGAGAAACCAAAAGCCTAGGTTTTTGCTTTTTCTTAAGCTGCTTTTGGTGTAGCTGCTGTGTGTGTATGGAGAAAGTGCACATGAAGGAACTTAGATTTGTGTGCTGTGATATTCTGACCCTTTTTTGTTTTACTAGAAGTACTCTGCTCTCTAGCACTTCTTCCCCACCCTTCTGACTATGTACTTACCTGAAAATTATAAAGCAAAACTAGAACTCCAATTATTGAATTTCTTTCTTTTTTTTTTTTTTTTTGTTTGCAGATGATGATGTACCTGCAGATATGGTTGCAGAAGAATCAGGTCCTGGTGCACAAAACAGCCCATACCAGCTTCGCAGAAAAACTCTTCTACCTAAAAGAACAGCTTGTCCTACAAAGAGCAGTATGGAGGTAACTTCTTTGGGTTTAATTGTAAAGGAAATGTTACTGTTTCAACAATATGAAACTAGTTAGTATTTTTCTTATCTAATGACTGAACTAATTCTAATTTATTTTATTAAAGGGTGCCTCTACTTCAGCTACTGAAAACTTTGGTCACCGAGCAAAACGTGCTAGAGTATCTGGGAAATCCCAAGATTTATCAGGTAATAACTTTTGTACAAAAAAAGGGCAAGGGAGAAGGAGTTAGAGACATTTTAATGTCAGACATTCTCCCATACAAATTGTCCCCGTACTAGTTTTGTGTATTCTCCAACTAAAAAACAGTAGTGGGGAAAAAGTACCAAAACAAAACTATAAGCTTGTTCTGATCTTCAAATTTGGTAGCATGATTTTAATCAGAACTTTTTGAATCTGATCCTTTGCTCTGTCTGCTTCACTGCAGGTATGTTTGGTTATTTTTTATTCTCATAGTGCTGTGTAGTTGTATCTAAGCTGCTGTTAGGAGCAATAATACTGCCATGCTTAATTACCATTTCTCATATTAATGGCATTGTTCCATTGCATTTTTAGGGGTAGTTTGGGTATGTCATCATAGCGCTTCATTGTGGAGAGAGGGAGAGACTTGGTGTGTTTGTAAATAAAAACCAGATATACTTGCATACATAATGTATGTAGATTTTTGCACACATCTACAACAAATGTACATTGTATAATAAACACACATCCAATACATGTGTATATAACTGTCTTGTGTGTATTTTTTGTGTGCACACACCCTCTGCTTCTCTTTTCTGTGTAGTTTTTCAATCTCTCTGCTTCTATTATTTTTTGTCTCCTGACACACTCTTCAGTTCCAGGAGATCTGCTGTCACTTTTGCCTCGAAAATCAACACCAGTGCTTGCCAACTCCCATCGATGTGGTTTCTCCTGCTTTTCTTGCTCCTGTTTGTTTTTTTTTTTAGTCCATGTCTCCCTTAATATTGTGAATTAAAGCTGAGCAGCTGGCACAAGACTTTGGGTCTGTTTTCATGTCTTCTGTTGAGATCTGCTCTTTCTAGCTTCTCATTTTCTCCATAGCATAGTTTTTTTGTCTTTTTTTTGTCCTTTTCCCCCTGTTTTATTCTCCCCCTCTTTGATAACTCTCTGATTTCAGCAGCTGTTCAAGAACCATTTAACTTCTGATTTATATTTTTGAAATAGCCAGAACCAATTGTACATAATCCTGTGTCATTTTGCATTGATTCATTTCCTGATTGGCTCTCTGGAGCCTTGTGCAGAGTTGTCTTGTCACAGACTCTGTTTCTCTTGACAATTCTTAGTTTTTCTTCCATTTCTTTCACTCTTTACTGTGTTCATCATTGTGCTTTTACTCTCCCCGTTTCTTTAGTGAAAGTGTGTTACTTTCCAACATGAATGACACTGATTTCCTGAGGAATACTCCACGCTTTCACTGTGCATTCAGTTTGTTAGATTCTTGAGCTCATGCGGGGATTGTGGAGGCTTCTCCAGCATGGAATTGACAGAGGAATCACTGTAAACAGTGATTTTATAATTTTACTTTTAAGACCATGCTCAAACCAGTTGAAGTGTAAGAATGGTTGGAGGAGGACACCCCTTTTTCTATTAAACTCTTTCCCAGTATGGGTGACAGTTATTTTTTATTCTCCCTGTTGAATCTAAGAGATTCCTCTAAATTTGTACAAATGTTGATTCTGGTGAGATTTATGTTAACACACAGTCCCCTTCACCTCACATTTTTAATTGGCATAGGTAATGATAGCTGTTGTAACTGAGTTGTAGGTGTGAGACTTCTTGGATTGTCATGACTGGTGACTGTGTATTGTCATCTGGGCTATACAGATGTTTATTTTAGAACTGTAGATGAAATGATGGCAAGGGACTAGAAATACAGGAAAATTTCTTGGTGGAAGACCATTGTACAGACTCTTGAGTGGAGGAAAATTCAGGAAAGGAGAAATGCCAGTCAACTAGAGTTTCCAACTGGAGTGGAGCCAGGAGTCGGAAAAACGTGTATTTTAATACAGATTTCAGAGTTAGTTCTGCTGGGTGTGTTGCTATTTTAAATTTGTCTTCTCATTTGGCTATGGATTTGCAGTACATTGTGAGACTCGAGGTTATTGGCTTGCTCACTGGTTGTTCTGTACACTAGGAACATGCCTAAGTTTACAGAACTTACTGACTCTTTAAATTGATTTTTTTCTTTGTCCATTGATTTCCTAAGATCCTTTCCCAAGAACAATACATGCTATGTTTCTGGCATATTTCTGCTTCTTAACAAGAAAAGATTTTTTTTACTAAATACATCCCTATAGAGCAAAAGCTATTTGTGTCCATCTTCTCCACTAAAATGGACAGAAAAGGCAACCATATAAGACATAATTTACAATTTTTGGATTCTTGGGATGGCAGTCTTGGTCTTTGTACAAAGAAGGAAATTCACTTTCAAGCAGCTTTCCCTGCTCTTTGTCTTGGTATTACTTTGCTAGTCCCTATCAGCTAAATGATCAAAACTGAAACTGAATTAGCATCGTGAATATCCTGTGGAAACTGAATGACATAACTAGCTGTGTTTCTAACTTTCAGGTGTGCAGTGTATTAATGCTTACTAAATCATAAGTAGTTCAACTGTCACGTTAGGGCAGAGATAAAGATTGGTGATGCCCCTTGCACTTCATTTTTATTTTTATTCTTGTCTGGTTTTGACACTTATTTGGAAAGCTGGTTGGGGTTCTTTTAATATGAGTGTGCATTTTGTCCATTACCTTGACTTCATCAGTAGGCATGAAACTGTCCGGAGTAGGACCATGTAAATGCTTCTGATCTGGTGGCCAGATAAGCCTTTTAAAACTGTTTTGGCTCATTTTTGTAAACTGAGAGGAAGAGCACATTGATTACATCCTTGCTTTGACACATTACTAAAAGATATCCAAGATGTGAAGTGTGGATTTATAGAACAAAAGCATGTAGGTCTCTCTTTGATACAGAGAAGTCTCCACATTAAGAAGCAAATTAGCTTTTTCAAATTATACTGGAGAATTTCACCTGGTAAGCTCTGTATCAGTGATTTGAGTGGAGAAATCTTAAATCAACCCCTGCTTAATTGAGCAGAAGGGCAATTTAAATTAAATTGCTCATTTCGACAGGATTTTGAATGAAGCTGAGTGAGGATAGCAAACACCTGTAAAATCATCATCTTCATTTTGAAAGCAGTGCCTAAGTTTCCAAGAAAATGCAACTTAAAAAAATTGCAGGGGCAACAAGGTTAATTGAGGCTTTAAAGCTTTTATTATTATTTTTATTTTAAGTGTTTTGACACATTCTCAAAGTTGCTCCTTGTCCCTTGTGGTAAGGAAACACATCTGGATTTCAATTTTCATTTTGAAATCGAGCATAGGGAGGAAAAGGGAAGTATGAACTTTGGAGCAGTGGGAAGGCACTGTGTTAGTGAGCTTCTCCATTCAATAAAAAATTACTCAAGGTCCTAACATAGATAAAGGAAGAAAAAAACCTGCAGTTTGTTTATGGAAGTAACTGCTTAAATTGTATGCCTCAGGGATTTGTGTGTTAAAAGGAGAACACAGGTTGTGGAAAACTTGGGAAGATTTACTGTTTTGCATCTGCAATATACCATTTCAGCTTTCAGTAAGGCAGTAGAAAACTACATCTAAGTGGAAAGCTACCAGAGAAGTATTAATTCAGAAGCAATGTCCAATTATTCTGTGATGCATTTCAAGAGTAATTAGGACTGTAGAACAAACTGCTCCTGCCTGTTTGACACAGGGAGGACCCTTTATACCTCCAGTGGAAAAAAACCTTTTAAAAAAACAGCACTGATAGTGCATGTAACATTTTTTGGTGATGCCCAGCCACGTTCCCCTTATTGGCTGCTGTTAAGCTCTTCAGGCTTCAGGCTCCCCAAGTGTCTCTTGAACAGAAGGCCTTTCCAGACTACTTGCATTTCATAAGTTTTATCAACTTACTGGATTCAGCCTGGCTCATAAGGCTTTGTTTTGTTTTTTCTTGAATAAAAATAATTTTGTAGTCTGCCATCAATGCTGTTGCAGAAGAGAGCTGTCTTGGCCAACTTCTGGGCATTCATTCCTGTTTCTTTCCTTGTGTCCCATGCTAGCAATTCTGTAGCTTACAATGGACTACAAGAAGGAGCTGGTCATAAAAAACTCTGGAGGAGGATAGGATACTGTGGGAGCAAATAGCTGTGGGCATGTGGAGTGATGGCACTTAGCACTTGGGCACAGATTTTTGTTGGGTTGAAGAGGCAAGTACCTATAGTTTATAGCTGTAAACTGTGATACTGCTGTGACCAGCTGTCAACTGCATAAATACATAAAATGCATCTCTGACATCTGAGATGACATTGGTACTCTGGAATCACTAAGGGGACATTCTCATGATGGCAATAAGGAACACTTTCAGGGAAGGTGCTCCAATCTCAGGAATATTTCAGAATTTCTACTACCTGGTTTGATCAGCAGAGTAAGCATGGCACCCTGCAAAAATCACGTCTGTCACAGTACACAGCTTCTGGTGATGTGGTCTGCAGACCCCAGTTTAAGGTGGGGTAAAAAAGTCACAGTTTGGTGCCTGCAATTTCCCTCTTCTCTATCTTACAGCTGAAAATAATACATTTCTTAGTGCTGTCTTGCCTAGGGGAATCCTGGGGCAGTTTGTTTTTTTATATGTGAAATCTGTCATGGATACTATTTTTCAGAATGTTATTCACTCATATTTAGTAGGTCATCTTTCTTAAGAAAGCTTCAGTAGGCTTCTTGTAGTAGCCAAAATGACAGTCCTGTTGCTTTTTAGGCTCAGGTGTTCTAAGAAAATATGGTGTGAGGGTCATTACATGGATGTAATTGTGCTGTGAATTTAGCAGGCACAAACTTGGAATGCCTTGCATAAAAATGCTCTAAACTTTGGAAGCTGTGTGGTTGTGCCTTTAGGATCATAGAGAGGATGCTGAGGGCATTAGCCAAAGAAGTGACCTTTGCAAGCACAACTCCCCTGCTTTGAGGGTTCCTGCCCCAGGAGGGTCTGGTGAGAACACAAACTGCAGGCAGGGCTTTCCCAAAGGAACTGTTCTATGTGGAGTGCCCATGGGCAGGGTTTAACAAAGTGCACTCCTGTCTCCACACAATGGCATGGAAATACAGCTTTCTCCAGCCTCTCTGAAGAAATGAATCTGGCAAGACTACTACTTCTTCTGGTTTAGATTTTTCATTTAAAAAGGGAGAACATAAACAGGAGTAAGTGAAAGGAAGAGACTTAGGAGTTATTGATGGCTGTTGATTTCCTACATCCCAGATGTCTTCTTTCCCTAATGTGTTCATTGTGGGAGAACAAGGAAGTCTTCCTAGTAGTTTTTCCAGAGAGTGACTATTTCTGATTAAATTCTTTTGTGTTTGAAAACATTTGCAGACATTTTGGCTTTGGGACTGCATTATTATTATTGTATAGATAATATGGGTTAATTGAGCCACAATGAAGCTAATAGCAGTGAGAAGCCAGCATTTCTGGAACATGCACAGTAGCCTGCTTAACATCTGCACTTCTTTGCAGAATGATTCCTCCAATAGAAAAGGTGAAATAAGAAGCTTGGAAAGAGGACTTGAAGTCTGTAACTTCTGTCAGATTTTTTGCCTTTGGTTTTAGAAGAAACAAGCTTTAAAAAAAGGCTGCTTGAGACAATTGACATTTTAAATGGGAATCTTTCAAGTGACAAGTTGGTAATCTTTTGCAGTCTGAATTTGAACTCGCTAGATATGTCAATAACCTTGTATTGATTACTGTTTAATAGCAGCACCTGCAGAGCAGTATCTTCAGGAGAAGTTGCCAGATGAAGTGGTTCTAAAGATCTTCTCCTACCTGCTGGAGCAGGATCTCTGTAGAGCAGCTTGTGTGTGTAAACGCTTCAGTGAGCTGGCTAATGATCCAATTTTGTGGTAAGTGAAAAGCTATTCCTCATTATCTTGAGAAATACTAGATGTGCTGCTCAAGATGCCAGCACAATAGGAAAATTGAAATGCTGGTTACAATTAGTTGAAGGAAAATCAGTTGTATTTTGTCTGGTTTAGTTAACATTATTTTTGTATTATATGTATTAAACAGTAAAACTTGATTCTCTACTAGTGGAGATACTAGTTAAACTATGCCTGTTTTAAAAAAAATAATTTCCTTCAGTTGCCATTTCTTCTTTCCCCTTTAACCTTTTATAGGCTACTATGGGGATTGTGTTACTTCACACAGAAGGAACAAAACAGTTCTTCAACTTAGATTTTAGCTTTGTCTAGTGTTACTTAAATAGGGTTTTTGTTTGGTTTGAGTTTTGTTTATTTTGTTTAATGGTTGGATACTTGGGCTGTTTTCTCACATGAGTCTGGTCTACCCCTGGGTTATTGAGAGTTGTAATAAATGGGAACTATATTTGTACTTTTCTATAAGGGAAAAAACAACATATTTCTTAAGCTGCTTTGTTTTAAAAGTAAAGATTAAGACTAAAAGAAAAATCATAAAATAACATAATAAAACTACCCCATTTTCCTGTCCTAAAGACAGATTTGGGGATGCCTTGTCAGATTAATTCCAACTCCTGTGATTCAGTGTCATCCTGTGAGTCTGGGCTTAATATCAGCAGGCTCAGACACTGAAATTATTTGCATTCTGGCACTAATGAAAAGAATCCAATTGCTGTGTGCCATTTTCTTCTTTTTAAACCACTGTAATTTGTTCACTGATGAACTCTTTTTGGAATACAGTGCATCACTTGTTCTCGGTGAATGCATTTTTTAGTCTTGTTTTGGCAAGGTGAGGAAGAGGTGGTGACACGCTTGGTCTTAAGTTTTGTTATACTTGTGCTACTGGCTTTTGTAAGTGTTAATGCTGTAGTTAATGTGCAGTTTGATTCACAAATAGTATATGTAACTGCTTAAGTTTCTTCATTAAAATTGCATTTTGAGTGGTTTTTCTCTTGGCTTATAAAACACACAATTTTTTGTCAGAAAAACACAAAAGTCAGTACAGCAAAAAAATTGGTTTTAAGTGGTAGGTGCTGATCTTGGTTGTATTCACTGTCACTAGCAAATTATTCTCAAAAAAACCCCCAGGTTTTAGCCTTTGGTTTTATATTAAAATTGAAGATTAAAATGGAAAATTAAAATAAATTTTCTCTTCTGCTCAGGAAAAGACTGTATATGGAAGTATTTGAGTACACTCGTCCAATGATGCATCCTGAACCTGGTAAATTTTATCAGATTAATCCAGAAGAATATGAACATCCAAATCCCTGGAAAGAAAGCTTCCAGCAGCTGGTAACAGTTTTATTCATTTATATTCAAATTCATGGATATTTATAAAAGTAAAAACACCAACTTCTGAAATGTGGCTGACAAACAGTAATTATCTTGGGTTTAGACTTTAAGATTCTTGTGGTGTTGTGCAGTAGGGGGAATTCAGAAGTTATTTCCTGTTTTGAGGCACTCTTTAGGGAGGCACCACATGGTAAAGTGGAGTCCTTGAGCTCTGCTGTGTTGGGTGTTGCATCACTGAAATTTTGTGTACAAGATTGTCATGGTGTGAGACTCACAGTGTGAAAGATGCTGTTGTCATATCTTACTAAACCAGTGTGTGTGCTGGTTATCAGATTTGTGTGCATCTTCCTCTGGTGAACCAAACACATATTGGTAATACCACTTGGGCTAAATAGTGATTTACAGCTGGTCTGACTGGAGGTAAACAAATCTCCTTTAAGGAATGTGATTGCACCTCTAATCCAGAATTTCAAAGGTATTGAAGGAATGGCTGGGAATGATACTAGGAAAACATACGTAAGGGAAATAAACATCACTGTGAGTGTACCAAACAATGCCATGTGTTGCTGGTTAATGAATTTCTGAAGTGCATTGAAGACAAATGCTTAACTTGGCTTCTTTGTTGAGTATTCAGTCACCAGTAAAGGTATGAGATTCTCTTTTCCTCACCATATAAATGCAGTTTTTTTGGCAAGGTGCTAGAGAATGAAGAGATGGAAGTAAGGACAGCTCTTGTGGAATGCTTCAGGTGTATGGGGCTTTTTTCAGTCAGTTTTCAGGCTTATGGCTGTGTAAGTAGTTGGACTCCTGGCTTAGTTGATCATTCCCTTAGACATTTTTTTGTGTTGCCATTTTAAATGGTGTGCCTAGAGTGGGAGATCAGTATATGATCCTTACTTCCTGGGACAAACTGATATCAGCAAATGGCTTGTTAATTAGGGAATTAGTAGATGTTCTGTCAGTGTATTCAGGCCCACCTGCCTGCAAGCTTCTCACAAACTCTCTTCCTTGTTTCAGTACAAAGGAGCACATGTAAAGCCAGGTTTTGCTGAACACTTCTACAGTAATCCTGCAAGATACAAAGGAAGAGAAAATATGCTGGTATGTTTAGAAAGCAGTTCTTAAAACTATTTATATATCTGTATAAATGGAAATGGACATGACTCTAAATTTTTTCATTTTCTTCTAGTATTATGATACCATTGAGGATGCTCTTGGTGGAGTTCAAGAAGCTCATTTTGATGGACTTATCTTTGTTCACTCTGGTATATATACTGATGAATGGATATATATAGAATCTCCAATCACCATGATTGGTGCAGGTATGTAAACTGGGCACATCACTGTCTCAAACTTGTGTTAATTACCATGGTACTCAGGTATATTAAATATCCAGTATAAATGCCCATCTTCCCTCATCTGCATAGGAAATAAGTGGTTTTTGTGCAAGTGTCACTAACTCAAAAGTAGCTGATGCTTCAGACTGAAGTGCTGTTGTCTGCTTGCTAGTTCTCAGAATAACTTATCTTTTTATTTCATTATGAGAAAAAAAATGGAATTTGTCAGAAAGCTTATTCAGTTTGCAGTTGAAACTTTTACATTCATACATGACAACAAGCCCAAATTAGTATCTGTCCCATTTTCTTCAGTATCATAATTCCATCTTGAGGAAGGAAATGAGAGCATCCAGCAGAAAGATTCTGAGACTGGAGGTTCTTCCTCTGTTCTCTGCCAACTGTTCTCTGAACAGAAACCTTTATGGAGAAGGAAATAAGACTTGAAGAATAGGAAGGGTTTAGGAAGTTAATATAATATACCAGGCTGCAAACTGTGATACTTGTGGGGCTGCTTGCTTTTCATGTCACTACTAGGAGCATGCTAATTCCCAGTAGCATGTAACTGGTAGGAATTCAGGCTGTATTACTGTCAGGTAGAGATTTTGTTTAAGGGGTCTCAGATCTCTTGCTCCTGTGGTGATGTAGAATTAATTACCTGCTGGTTTGTGTTTGAGAAGCTGTCTCTCTGAATTGGTTGGGTTTACTGGGTTGTGGGTTTTATTAAGGCCCAGTGGGTTTGGGGTTTTTTGTTTTTTTGTAAGGGTGGGGGTTTTTGTTTGTTTTAGTGGGTGTGTTTCCTATGGATATGTTCTTTGTTTTGCAAAGTCTTTTTGGGTATTTAACTGTTCTCCATACCAACTGTTTTGTTCTTGAGTGAGACTGTTCTGGCACTTCTTGCCTGGGTTTTGCAGCCTTGGCAGGGAGAATGGTTTTGTGCAATGCAGGCAGATTGTTCCAGTGTTATTCTGAAAAATTGTCCCCACAGATATGCAAGATGTGGCAGTGTTAGTATGTGAGTTTGTCAGTTTGTGACTGTATTTCTGGAGCTGACATTCTGAACATGCCCACTTACAGTGCTTTGGTCTGTGTTGTGGAGAGCTTTTGGAGGACAAACTGGATTCCTTTTGGATGAGACTAATTTACAAGACATGTTCCTGGAATACTCTTACTGCCCTTCAGTAGCCAGTGTGTGTTCAGTCAGAGGGACCTGGTGAGGACTAGTGCAGAGTCAGTCCCTTCTCCCCTCCCTGTCCTGCAGCATGTGCTGGGGGTGGCTGATCCTCAGCACTGGCTCCCTCTGCAGTGTTTGCTAATGGAGATGTGGCCACAGACAAATAACCCCTGGCTTCTGTTTCACAGAAGAGAGGATTACAGTAAAAATAGGGCAGATCTTATTCATGAAGTGTTTAAAATCCAGAGAAACTGGATCAGCACTGTCCTAAGATATAAAATTTCCCAGTCACTTCATGTCACTTGAAATGATATCTTGAATATCTGAGTAAACTTCTGCATGTTCTCTGTCTCCTTTCAAGTTTTGAAAAGCCATCTGCTTTCCCTTCCTCTGGAATTAACGTAAGTTATTCAGAAAAACAGTTATCTTAAGTACAGTCCTTTAGAAGCCAGGGATCTTTATTGTGTATTTTTGTAACAGAATAGCTGTCTTGGGGAACAAAACCTCCAAGAGGAATGCAGCGATGCTAGATGTATTTATATTTCAGTTTTTGGCATTGCTGACTTCACTTCCTCAGACTTTTTCTTCTGAATGGTGAGTGACATTGTAGAGAGAGTCAATTTTCATTTGACTGGAAAAGAAAACAAATTAAAGTGAACCGCTAAGCCTTGGAGAACTACCTCTTCTCTGTTCAGTCTGGCATGCTTTTCAGAATGGTAGGATTAAGGCACCACCAAATCTCTCTGCATTTCTACTCAAATTTCTTTAATAGTTTATTCTTCTGGCTTCAGAAGAAGCACAACATTATTAGAAAGGCAGCTTAACATACCTTGAGCTTGGAAGAAGCTTCTGCTTGGTCACATAAGTAAAATATGCTTACAGAATAGTGCCTGGTTTTCTGAGTTTTTGTTCTGTTTAATTTTGGGCTTATTCCTTCCCCTAAATCTGAGGGAAGGAGTTGGTTCAAAAGGAAGGCTTTGGAAGTACTACTAGTACTCTGGCATATCTGAATTGTCAAGAAAGAAGCAAGAGGAGAGGTTCTGTAAGAAAATTTGGCTGCATCTGGCTCGGCAGACAGAAGTAACTTTGAATTTTTAAAAAGAATTCTGTTTTCCAGGATTGGAGAGGGGGGTGTGTTTGCTGCAGGAGTAGGAGCCTTCTGTGGAGTGCTCATCTCAAGACACAAAATCTCTCAAATGCTGAGTTTCAGCAGTTGTACAGACATGTCCTGATCTGAGAATCTTCACTTAATATGTATTTTCAGAGCTACAGTTTTTGTTTTTTTCCGTTTATTTTCCATTTGACTTAAATAATATGCAAGTAAGTGAAAATGGATTATCAAAAGATCCTTGGGTCAAGAAAAAAAAAAACTAGTAAAACCAATAGGAATGGTCATTGTCATTTTAAGAGTGGAAAAATCAAAAATTGTAAGAAAATTATTATAATTGGATATTGTTTTACTTAGAGTGCAAGAGCACTTTCACATGCCTGACTTCTTCAAATACCCAATCTGCATCTTTGAATGGAAAGCTTTATTTTGGACTGGTTTAGACCTTTGTGGTTTGCATCTTGTAGACTATAATATCTAAAAGAGTATCTGGTTTTTGCTTGGTACAATTGGACAGGGTCACAGTTACTTCCTGTAGAAGGTAGTGATTTTTTGTCTTCTAATGCAAGGAAAAGGGAAATTGTTTTATTCCTTGTGAGGAATTAAGTAATTCTGAGGCAATATCCAGTTAATGTATATTTCTTTAGTCAGTCCCTTACTATAGGCTTTCCATTCCATTATTTCTAAATGGTCTATCCATGGTCCTTAAGCTGAGCATGAATTCTGATCCTGGGGAACATGACTCCCTTAGGTTCCAGCAAACTGAATTCTTGGGAGTTGTGTTTTGCTTGATTGCAGAATTAATGGCCCTTTTCTTCCGTTTCCAATTCTGATACTGGTTTCTTTATTCTAAAGTGGTCTAAGCCAAAAGCTGAAATAGAGATATTTCTCTGAATGATGGTTTCACAAAAATTAAGCAGAATGTTACAGAGAATTTCATTAATTAAACAAATGCTTAAGGAAGTGTTCACTATTTTCCTAGGGAGACCAAAGTGCAGTGATCTTACTAACTGGCATGTTCAGTGATGGGCATTCTGGGACCTTCCCAACTTGGAAGTTACTGCTTGTGTAGGAACTCGTGTGATGAGAGGATGGTGTCTGCAGAAAACATCATCCAAGTGCTTTGCAAAAGTTCCACAAATCTGTTTGATAATGTTTCAGAGCATTTGATTTGAAGTGCAATTTTTCTTGTCACCCTGAAATTTCTGGTACTGATTTATGGCTCTCGTATCCTCCTTGGGGCTCTGTTTATTTCCTGGGTTTGGTGCACGCGCAGTACTGTGGTGCTGTTCCTTTCCATGTGCTGAAACACACAGATTGGTTTATGCCACTGCATTTGTACCATGGTGAATATATAGAAATGTCCCCAAAGCACAGAAACGTGTTTTGTATGATGACACAACTTCTCATCAAAGCCTCTTTTAGTTGTTATCTGGGTCTAAGTGAATACTGGTGTAGAGGAGAGCCAGACTACCTTAAAATATTTGCAGCTCTGCAGTAATGAAAGCGGAGATTGGGCCTTTAGATAGTGAGAACAAGCTGGATAATAATGTAAATGTTGCTTCATTCTGACTGACATCTTTGTGCCAGAGTGATAAAGAACAGGACATACCGCTTGTCTGTACTAATGTCAACACACAACAGAAAAAGATCTGCTCATGAGGAATCCTGTGCGTGGGCTTTTCAATAAAATACAGAATTTAGGACAAATACCTGCTCACTTTTGGTTGAGTTGGGAACGGTTTAAAATACTATCAGATAAGTTATCTGCTGTAGTATGTGAAACTTCCACCTTAATATTTGGTGTGTTGAGGGAGGGCTGCTTCTGGCTTTCATGTTTAATGTGCAGGTTTGAATCAGACAAACGATCTTGCTTGTGAATGAGCGTCATTGAATTTATTCCAGTGAGTGGCTGAGGTTAACTGGTGCTCCCTCTGCTGGCTTATACCATCCCAACGTAAACATCACCTGCCTTTAGATTAAGGGTAAAGAATCGAGCAGAGCCTCACTGGTAACACAGGAAATCAAATGACACATTATAGCATTTTGCAAGTGAACCACTTCTTAACCTTTTGTACATGCCAGTAGTATAGTTCAATCTAATTCAATAAGTTGGGGGGTTTTTCATAAAGAATAATGAGGATATCAATTCAAAACTCTGAATCCTACCTTAGAGAAGTGTGGGGAGGTCACTTGTAGGTCATGAGTAGATTAGTAAATAGTGGTTCATGCCAGTGATGGAATGTATGTTTTTAGCAGTAATAAAAGGGTTTGGAATACCAGAAGAAATCATACTTGGAGCAGAGTTAAACTGCCTCTAGCCTGGTACCCATGTCTAAGCTGTTCTTTCAGTTCATTGCAAGTGGTAGTCAAAAACTAGCTCTGTAACAGAGGAGGTTTTTCTCACAGTACTAGATATTACTAAATTGGTGCCAGATTGTCTTAGTTAAAGACTAGTTTCTTCATTGTCTTTGTCTCCTTTTTTGAGATCCTTTTGACAGGAAGACTATTTATGTGCCAACAATAGTGTTAATTTTCCTTTGTTGCTTCAAACAGAATTCTGTAAGTGTTTTGAAGATTTCTTTTTTCAGCAGCATAAACTAAGACTTTTTAATTGTTCTCTTTGCAGCACCTGGAAAAGTAGCAGATAAAGTTATAATAGAAAACACTAGAGATTCCACCTTCGTTTTTATGGAGGGTTCTGAAGATGCCTATGTTGGATATATGACAATCAGGGTAAGAATCTCACCTGTAAGCAGATCTTTTAAAAAATGTATTTTGTTGTGTGAGCAGCTGAATACAACATTTCTGTTTTCTTCCTTTTTAGTTCAACCCTGATGACAAATCTGCTCAGCACCACAATGCACACCACTGCTTAGAGATTACAGTGAACTGCAGTCCAATTATAGATCACTGTATTATCCGCAGTACTTGTACAGGTTAGTGGGCTTTTTATTGTTTGAAGAAACACAACAAATTGAGTATGATTACTATTGGCATATCTTTATTTTTTGATGCAGGTATTCAATACAGGTCTGCAAGCCTTAATTGCCTTGGAGCATCACTATTAGAGTGACTTCCTTGTGTCCAAAACCTCTGTGATAATGTGTACTTGGTTTTCTGTTTTAATCTGTTTGGACTCGTTGGGCAGTTGGTTTGAAGTTGAGAAGTGACAGTTAAATAAACATACGTGGGTTTGGTATATAGTTGTAGCTGGCAGGATATGGGGCATTTGAAAGGGTTACACATGGGAGTTGTTCGTGGGGTTTGTTCTGATGTTCAGTACTGGGATCAAGGGCATTAAACAGTCACAAGATGTAACTGCTAAGCTCAGTTCACTCCAAGTGGAATGATTTGACGTGTTCAGAGGATGAGTAGTAGCTCTACAGGCAGAAGTGTTGAAAGACTCATTTTACCATCAGAGACAATGAGGAATTTATACCACCTGATCTGGGAAAAATCAGTAGTCTAGGTTGAGGAAAGGAGGAGTCAGTGTCTGGAAGCGAGGAGCTGGATGGCAGTTTAGTCACTGGCAGGAAGACATTGCAGTTTGTAATCACTGGACACAGATATGGCAAATTGAACATCTTTGAACACAGCCAGATGAATTGGAGTTGGACTGTCAGAAGAGGTTCAGGAGAATTAAGATACTGAGTCTTCGTGTGGAAATGGCCGTTTGAACTTCCCCAAGGTCAGCTAGGGAGAGGGAATGGATCTGTGCAGCAGGCTGTGCATGGATGTTGCTCAGCTCAACGTAAAGACAAGGAAAAAGAAAAGAGTTCTTCCAACTAGATATAAAAACTACATTTTTGTGGTACTGCCTGTGAAGAATACTGCAGGGAACCATGATGAGAGCGGTGGAAGGATTCTTGGTGTGTGCCTTCTAGAGGAAGATGAGCTTTCTTGAAAGTTTTGGGCTATAAACCACTGCACTTGGTCAAGGCAGTTCTGTGCTTTGCAGCACTGTGCTTTGCATCACCATCTCTTTTATTGGAGACACATCAGTGAATACTTGGAGGTGTTAAAAATGACAGAAGAGGAGCAAAGGACAGCGAGCTGCTCCCAATATCCCAGTGTTAATCCTAACACTAGGAAATCAAAATATACAGAGAAAAAGTGTTCTGGAACTTAGCATATACATACCAATACTGGGGATCCGGACAACCAGTGAGTGGAGCCCAGTGTTAATCCTAACACTAGGAAATCAAAATATACAGAGAAAAGGTGTTCTGGAACTTAGCATATACCAATACTGGGGACCCGGACAACCAGTGAGTGGAATTAGATAAGACCACATTCAGCCTGAATATTAAAATAGTTTGAAGAGCTGCATGATTTCAGATGGAAACATGCTTATAGATAAGCTACTAGATCCTGATATTTTTGTGAAAGTTGTTTATGAAAATTAAGTTTTGATTATTTTTTTCATGTCCACTTCTCATTTCTGAGAATTTTGAAGTTTTGCTCCCTCCAAAACTCTGGATTTCTGCATGTTTACTGTATTGAATTGTTGATTCTCTTCTCCAAAATTAAAATTTCTGTTCAATTTTGGAGGCTGTGTGTAGGCTATACTATCATCACTTACCAAGTTTTACTGGCTTTTTAATCCTACCAAGCCTTGCTATTACCTACTCAGGAAGTACTAAGTTTGTGTAAAAAGGGAGGAAGAATGGCAGTCTGCCAGAAAAGGCATTTACTATTTCCAGATAATTGATATCTCTGAAGTATTGATCCATAGGCATTCAAAACCTCTTCCCTAGCACATGCTTGATATCCTTTCTGTAGCTCTCCAAGTTGCATTAAAGCATATTTCTACATTATGTTGTATGTAAAGTTCTTAATGTATGTCATATGTAAAGATGGGAGCTATGTAAGTGCAAATGCATTGAGCTGGAGGTTCTTGCTGCCAGTTCAAAGCATCTTTTGAAATATTTTCAAATAAAGTTTAAATGGCAAGATCCAGAGTCTAGAGGTTGTGTTGCATCCATTGTGGAAGAAATCTGTGTTAGCCCTCACCTCGATGGATAAAAGTAGTAGTGGATGGCAATGTTCCTTTAAAAAAAATACTGCTGAAGTGTGTGCAATCATTATATTCTGAGTAAACAAAATAAAGCTTAAACCAGTACTACATGTGCTTTGTACTCCAAAAGGACCAATTTCACACAATCAATACTCAAGTCCAGTGGAGTGAGTCAGAATAAAGGTTGTTTTCATTTAAATAAGCAAAATGGGATAGAGGTATGCTTTTAGAACATCACACTGGGTTCCAAAAATCCATAGCACCTCAGTCTCAGAAAGAGATAGAGGAAGGGGAGTGAAAGCACTTGAAAAATGCAAGATGGGATAAGTTATTAACAGTTAATACAAATAGGAAATTAGCAATTGAAGGAAACTATGGGGACCTCCCTCTAAAATGAAAACACACCACTTGACTGCCACAAAGAACTTCATAAACAAGACAAGATGCAGCATCTGTCTAGAAGAGAGAGTGCTTGTGTCTTAATTTGGGGAACAAAGGGAGTTTTAGCAGTGATGCTGATCCATCATAGAATGGAAAAATTTGAATGGCAAAGTGTTGTGTAATTTTTGTTCCATATTTAATGAGAATAGGCAGGAATGATAAATGCCCTCATCCCCTAGAGGGATAATGAAACACGTTCCACTCTTGACAGTAACTGTGGATTTAAACAGCTGTGAAAATAGACATTCTAAAATCATGCTGGAGTTTAGAAAGAACTGGCCAAGAAATTCTCTGGATTCCTATTGTGTATCAATGGTAACTTGAAACCTCATTCAAATCAATGAGATGGTCTTTTTCCCTAGGGGGAGGTGGGAGAGGAGAGACTACCCAGGATGAAGTACGGCAGGAGTACTGCCTGTTGATCCTGGATAAAATGATGAGGTATAAGTGCAGGGGTTTGGTCAATCAAGAATTTAAAATTTATGATAAATCAAATTGCTGTGTACTTACATTATAATGGTTGCATTGCACTGTTGGCATTTTGATTACTTTCTTTGACCAAAAGAAGGCAGCAGTCCCAGTATAATTACACAGATCCTTGAAAATCTTTGACATCAACACATAGTGCCTTAAAATATTAGAGTTCTATGGAATGCCCAGAGTCTACACCAAATAACTTTCAGAGTAACTGTAGTGGCTTTTTTTTGGTGGTTATTTTAAAGATGAGTTCTTGGCTTGAAGAGAAGAAATAAGATCCATATTAATGAGACCTGTAGACTTTACTGTAGAGTATTATAGATACAATATGAATGTAATATAACTACAGTCTTAAAAATAACCAGGAGGATGGGTTGCTATGACCTTCCTGGTAGCTGGACTGTCAAACACCACTCACATAAGTCTGACAAAGTGCAGAGTTACACACAACTTGATTTTTTTCCTATTTCTAAGTGCTAAACCCCTCTCCTGGAAAGCTGGGAAAAGCTTAAAGTGTCACTGTGGATAAACTGCTGAATGTGAGCCCTCATGTAGTCAAGTGGCCAAAAGAACTGATGTGATGCTTAGTTACACCTGTGGGAATACCAAGTAGAAGTAGAGAGACTCTGTAACGCCTCTGCTTAGTCCTGCTTCACAATAAAGTGCTCTTTTCTGGTGTCCATAGCAACATGTTGGAAAATTTAGAAACTGTTCACTGAAAAGTCATATAAGGTAAAGCAGAAAACTTTGGTTGTAGTGACTGTAATTTGTTCCTTTATCAAGGAGAAGGCTGAAGGAGCAAATTGCACTGAATGTCTGTGTGCATTGGATATGGCATACACTGGTATAAAAAGAACTGGATGCCAAAGCTGGAGGTATTCAGATGAGCAATTAAAGTGTAAATTAAAAGGACAACAGCCCTCTAGCCAGCTAACAAGCTTTATGCTAGTTTCTCAGTTGCTGGAAGTCAAAGTTATCAAAATTTAAATATGTTTCTACAAGATATGTGCTGAAGTTCCTGCTACTAGAATTGAAGCAGGACTTAATTCAGGGAATTAGTATAGCCTGTATTATTCATAAGGTCAGACTAGACAATCAAAATAATTTCTTTAGGAATTAAAAAAGAATAAGCTCTCTGTAAATGAGTCTGTGAATTATTTAAGCATAGTCTTCTTTGTGGTGCTTTGCTAGAAGGATATATGAAAACTAACTAATAGAGCAGGTACTGGCTTGCTTATTTAGTGATGTTTAATTGTGGGGAACGTGTGTTATGTAGGCTGGCTTCCCTGAGATGAGCTCTCGCCTTTCAGAAATCACTGTTGATTTTAGTGGCTGCAGAATTTTATGTTGTCACACTTCATGGAGTTCAGGGAATTGAGCTGGTATGCTGAAGTCCTGAGCAGTTGGAGTCCTAGTTTCCTGGAAGATGTTTTATTTTTTGAGTTATGGTATGGTAGCTGAAATCATTCAAGGAGTTTTGTAGTTCAGCTGGGGAGAGACCTGTTGATTTCTGGTGTTTATTCTGTACTCAAGATTGTGTGTCTATGTCCTGCTGAGTATTGGGTAGACAGTGTGTCTTTGTATGCTACAAAATTATTGTTTGGCCTCTTTGATGTACTGAGTTGTGAAAATTTAAAGGGAAGCACAACAAGGCAGTAATTAGCAGAGAATTTTGTTAGATTTCTGTTGTGCTCTGCTGTGAACAGTCAGTATACAGTGGGCCTAACACAGGCAAATAAACAAGTGAGGACTTTCATAAGCATGAATTATTATGTAAACCATTGTCCTGGCAGCTGTTTAACCTTGGCAGGATGATTTTAAAGCGACTCCTACCGTGGTTTTTGCATCTGCAAATTGATGACATTAGTGTTTTTCTGCCAGTGGCTTGCAATGCTTTGGTTCTGTGAACATCAAATCTTTTTAAAATATCAGTTCACACTAACTTTTCTTGTGGAAGCACTGCCAGACTATTTATAAATACACTATGCTTTGAAGCTATGGTAACTGTACTGTTTTCTTCCAGTTGGCTCTGCAGTATGTGTTAGTGGCCAGGGAGCTTGTCCTACTATTAAACACTGTAACATCAGCGACTGTGAAAATGTTGGACTTTATATTACAGACCACGCACAGGTAATTTTCCACATTAATTTCTTTACTTTGATAAAATTGTTTACTGTTCTGGATTCCTGTCTTAATTTACATTTTAATTTCCCAGGGAATATATGAGGACAATGAGATATCCAATAACGCGTTAGCAGGGATTTGGGTTAAAAACCACGGGAATCCCATCATCAGACGGAATCACATTCACCACGGACGTGACGTTGGCGTTTTCACTTTTGACCATGGAATGGTAATCTATATATTTTCTTCTGAAGGAAAAAAATATACATGTTGTAGAACTGAAATCTTCCAATTTTACCTGTTACTGGAGAAACATTTTGGTTTTTTTTTAAAGTGCATTTAGTCGTGAACAGATAGTTTAAAATATGCCTACTGTTGTTTTCTTGCCCTTAAGTGGGAGACTTCACTTTAAAGACAGTTTTGGCTGAAAGAGGTTTAAGCAAGTTCTTGCAGTTGATTGTCAGCCTGTTACATTGTATTATGTTGCAGTGACAAAATACCTCTTGAAACAGGATGTAAACGGTAGGTTTACATTTATACTTCATTCTTTGCCCTTTGAAATTGAACAAAAATAAGATGCTGGATGATTTAAAATGTAAAAAAAATGCTTTGTGAAGACTTAGCTTTATTTTAATGCTAAAACTATTAAATAAGGTATGTACACCTTCTCTGGGAAGAGAGCTTTTGTAGCAGAGAATTAGTTGTGGAATTTTAACACAATTTCATATCAGCGTTCAGGCCTTCTTTCATAAATGTTTATTTGTGTGAGGTAAAGCTCATCACTTCCAAGTACACGTACAGTAGTGAGAAATGACATTCATAGTCCTTGAAATAGAAGACATTTTTGTCTCTGAAATGAAAGATGGTTGCTGACTTGTTTTAGGAAAATATTCTGAATGTCTTCCAAAGAGTGCCAAATCATTGTTTTTCCTGCTTGAATGACAAAGTCCCAATTCCCCACGCCCCCAGCTGGCGAAACAAGAAGTTTTCTTTTAGTCACTCTTAAAATGGCAGAGCTCTAAAGATGCTTTCCATAGAGTGCAAAAGGCCTTGATCCCCAGGTGTAAGGAATCAGGAAAAGAAAGACCAGAGACCTGCTGGGTTGGGACTAAAGGTCAGGATGGAAATGCACAGGCAGTGGAAGCAGGGACAGGTGACCTGGGAAGAGTCCAGAGACACTGTCCAGTTGTGTAGGCATAGGGTTAGGAAGGCCAGGGCATGGATGGAGCTGAACCTGGCAAGGCATGCAAGGAATGACAGGGAAGGCTTCTACAGGTATCTTTCAGAAAAGGAATGGCAGAAAAAAAGCACATCACCCCACCTCTCCCATGAGTAACAGCAGTGACAAGAGACGAGGACAAGGCTGAGATACTCAACATTTTGCCTCAGTTTTTACTGGCAGTCTTCCCACACCTCTTTATTGGGTGGACCTCAAGGCAGGGACAGTGGGAGCAAAGTCACTCCCACTGTAAGAGAAGATCACATTTGTGACTGCCTGAGGAACCTGAATGTACAAAAGTCTATGGAACCCAGTGAGATGCATCCCAGGGTTCTGGGGGAATTGGCTGATGTAGGGTCAAAGCCACTCTCCATGATATTGGAAAAGTCATGGCAGTCAGGTGAAGTCCCTGGTTACTGGGCAACACTTCTGATCCACTTCAGTGGGTACATACATCCCTTCAAGACTTAAGCAGGCTTGGAAACATGGAATGAAGTGATTTCAGCTATAGGAAAAGTGGTAAAGGAAAATGCTTCATCAACTCCTGCAGGGGAGGTGTCTGTGTGTAGGCTTGAGGGTTAATTGAAAGTCTGGGTAGGAGCTGCTTCATGTTTAAGTACTGAAGTATAAATATTAAATATGTGAGTACTGAAATATTAAAAAAATTAAAAGCCAGGTTGAATTCACTTGATTAATTTTAAATAAAAGTGTATTTGATCTTTATTCTTACCAATGAAATGTCTGTTTCAGAGCTGTGATCAGTGTGGTATCACAAGCAAAAAGGAATAGAAATAAATGTTTCCCTTTTGTTTAAGGGAAACAGTAGCACATTAAAGAGAATGTGTGAATAATATTTATCTCAGCTGCAAATATTATTGAAATACTTCATAGTCATAAATTCCTTTTAAAGATTCAGTTCCCCCCTGTCTCTTTGGCAGTCTGCTTTGGCAGCATCTTCTGCTTTTGCATCATGTCTAATGATAGAGTCAATGAAATGACATCATTGGCAATGTTTATATGCTCCTTAAGTGACAAAGTGACATGGTATCCTTCAGATACAAATCCTATATTCCTAAACAAATTAATGGATTTTGTATTTTTGCCTTCTCTCACTTCTCTTACTTTCTGTAAGTTTGTTTTTTTCACTTGTGCCTGTGAAGTGGGATAAGTGCATTCCAGTGCTGAATTCCTACCCTACACGTTCTTTTCCTGTGGGTTTCTGTGCTGGAGTGCTGTCTTCAAAAGGTTCAAGAGTGCTTTGTTTCTCAGTTTCGTGTTTTCAGACTGTTCTTTGTGTTTTGATACTTGTAGAAACTTAACCTCTTATTTCTAAATTGGCAAAATCCTGATGTTTGCCTTAGTGCTGAGACAAATACATAACAAGCTGGCAGAGTGGCATTGACAGCCCTGGTTGCCTTACCCTGACTTCTCAGGAGCCTGAGATGAGTTACCAGGCATCTGTCATAAATTGTATTTTGTAGTTGTATGCACATAATGGACAAGTTCCAATTTAATATAAGAATAAGTCTCATTTTACAGTTAAAAGCTGAGCTCTAGGCAAAACAGTTTTCATTTTTATTGCTCCTAAATGAGAAGTTTGTTTGGGTTTTTTTTTCTGATGAAATAAAAGTGTAGCAGCATGTGTCTAAGTTGGGTGATCATGCCTAGTTTACTTCTCTGTCTTCTAAATGCTACAAATCAGACCACTTTAAAGAAATGTGTATATAAAGTCCCCCCCAAAAAAATAGGCATATGCCAGATTCTATAAGACTACATTAAAAACTCAATTGCCTTTTGCTGTGCATAAAAATAAAGGGTTTGTTTTGCATCTTGGATGTGATTTTCTTTATGTTGCATTTGAATTTTTCATAAAATGCACTAACTTTCAAATAAGGACCCTTCCAGGGTCACTTGAATTTTCATAAAATGCACTAACTTTCAAATAAGGACCCTTCCTTGGGTCCTTGGAAGGCAAATTTTTATAAGCACAGGCAGATACTCTTTTTCTGTATTGGTTTCCACTAACTTTCAAATAAGGACCCTTCCAGGGTTTGGAAGGCAAATTTTTATAAGCACAGGCAGATATTCTTTTTCTGTATTGGTTTCTTGTGTTCTTTTTTTTTTTTTTTTTTTTTTTTTTTTTTTGAGAATACCTGAGTCAATAAATATTTAGGAAATGTTAAATCTTACACAATTATATCTCTTTTCTGGTAATACATGCATGGTTCAAACAGTAATACTAAATGCCTCTGTGTTTCTGTAATGTTGTAATCTTCAAGATAGAGGAAGAAAAAAGTTATTTTAGAAATAAAGGGGGGAGAAATCCTCTGAGAAGAAAAGCAGCAACAAAATCTCATTGGTTAAAAATTTTAACTGTAAAGCATTTCAGAGCCATGTTTGTTAGATTAGCTTGCAGAAAGAAAAAAGCATCCAAGTTCAATCACTGAATTAGTCTTGATGTAAAAAGTCTTCTCAGTTTTTCCAGCTGTGCAGGATCCCATCTTTGTGATCACATCTTTTTCTTCCAGTGTGTGCCAGGTGGGAATATCAGCATTATCATTACTGTGGTGTTTGTTTCTGATTCCCTCACCTGCTCAGATCTTACCAGGCTGCAGCAGTGCTCTTGCCCACACATGCTGTCAGTGTAGCTGTCATTTTGTGTCCACAGCTAATGCTCTGCCCGGGATTGTAAATAAATTTGATGTACAGAGCTGCTTTTTAATATTTAGGATTTTCAAGCAGAAAGCTACTTGGTAGTTTTGTGTGAGATTGTAATATTTTTTCCACATGCATCCTCTATTCCTTCTTGTTAATCACTGGGGCCTCTTTTCCCTTAGCAATCCTGGCACTGTCTGGTGCTGTCCCCTCTAGGTTCTTCTTCCATTAGCTGTTGAATTATTACCAGAAACCCCCACAAATCCCAAGTCAAACACCCAGCACACTTGCAAACCATTCTTTGAAGGAAGTGGAGGCAATATGAGGCTTGCAGTCCCTCTGTGCAGACTTCCTGACCTCAATAGCTTGAGCTGCCCAACAGCTGGACAGAGCATAAGGCTTGGGCAGCTCGAGTGTGCTGAGAGGAGCAGCTGTGTCTGATGGTGGTACCTGGTTGTACCTGGAGCTGGCAGTAAACTTTGTGTTAGCAGTGTTGCTGGACCCTGTGGATAACGGGTCATGGAACTCCATACTTGGAAACACAATTTCCGTTTTAAAAGAATACTCCCTAATGTTCCAAAGAAAAACTGTTGCGTGATTTTTTGGGATCCACAAGTTCAGCTAATGTTCCAAAGAAAAACTGTTGCGTGAAGCCATATGTGATTTTTTTGGGATCCGCAAGTTCATCACCAGACCTCTTTGAGAGGCTGGAGTTCAAAGGCACAGTAATGCCTTTCAAAGGGATGTGGCTCTGGTGGCTGAAAACATAGCAGGGATTGCTGGGGTCATCCTAAAGACTGAAGTCAGTATTAGCCCTTCCCAGGGGGTGTGAATTTGGGCCAAGAAGGTGTTGGTATCAACAGAGAATGGCATAGGAAACAGAGACATAGGAAATAGGAAGTCTGGGATGAGGTGGTTTCTCAGGATGGTGGAAATGCGTGTGTTTCTGACAAACAGCAGCTCTGTTGGTGTAGCTGACTTGAGTTTAACAGTGATGCACACAGGTGATGGTCAGACTTGGTCTCAACAGATGCAGAAACCTGCTGGGTTTAACTGCATCAACTCAAAGCCAGCCCTTCAGCTTAAGCTGACTATGATTAAGGTGGACTGGGCTTTTTACTGCAGTTTGTCTTCATGGATATGGAATGTTACAGGATCTTGCTCAGCAGAAAGCCTTGACTTTCCAAACCACTAGTCAGGCTTATAAAGGAATCTGAGATACAGATTTATTTTGTTTTATTCCCCCCTCTTTGAAGGAGCATTTCCTTCACAGACTCTTACAGCAAATTCCCACTTTTTTTCTGAATCAGCAGTCCAACATTTTTCAAGTTAAATACTGGTGCTTACTGAAGCTTATGGAGATCCTGCAGGCCACATGAGAAAGGCTCTGTTTGTTTGCAACTTCTACCTGGAATCCAAAATGACTGTGATGAAGCAGACCTGAAATACCCCTTCTCTTTCATCACAGTGCTGTAGTCAAAAACATTTGGCACTCAGAGGGAGAATAATGTGTGAAGTAATTAGAAGTATGTCAGGCCATGTTTAGCAATATTTTCATTGAAATTGTGTATTCCATCAGGAGATGAGGCTTGTCTTTATATACCAGATTGTCATTTTAGGTAAGTTTCTCTGAGAACTTAGTTTTAAGTGAAAATTAGGGGGGAAAAAAGTGATTCCTTTCAGGATAAGTGTAGTCAAAAACATTTGGCACTCAGAGGGAGAATAATCTGTGAAGTAATTAAAAGTATGTCAGGCCATGTTTAGTAATATTTCAATTGAAATTGTGTATTCCATCAGGAGAATCAGGCTTGCCTTTATATACCAAATTGTCATTTTAGGTAAGTTTCACTGAGAACTTCATTTTAAGTGAAAATTAGGGGGGAAAAGAAGTGATTCCTTTCAGGATAAGTCAAAAGACTGCCTGTTGGCATGAAGGCATATTTCTGAGGAGATCTTTGGATTCTCCTGTCTGTTAGTGTGTTGCTTCCTTGAGAACTCTGAAACCGTCTTGACTCGCTTAGGATTGGATTTCTTCAAAGTTCTTGATAAAACATCCTCTGCTCTGAATATCTACAGAATGTAAGCATCTTCTATTTGACTTCATTTGTTACCCAGAGGAGACTGAGGAACCAAGCTGTACACATGTACATGCACTTTTTTGGAGAATCTTTAATCCATGCACTGCCTTTCCTGGCTGCAATCCTCAGAGTAGGGAGAGGAGCATACTGCCTTGATTTCCTCATTAAGCTGATGTATTTCTGATTTTTTGTACTCAGTGTTTGATGGGGTCCCATAGCAATTCACAGCACAGTGAAACAGGGTGCTGACTGCCTAGGCTGGCAGTAAATTGAGTAATTTCCACGTGATAGGTAGTAGAAGCTCCAGGCCTGAGGCATTCCTGGTAGTAGATCATGTGAGCATGGAATCCGGTTACTCTGAGCAGTAGCAGGACTTGTGTGCGTGTGGGGGGAGTTGTTTGTTTGTTTTATTTTTGGGGTTTTTTTATTGGTTTGGTTTTGGGGTTTGTTTGTTTGTTGTTTGGGTGGGGTTTTTTTTTAGTACACAAGTATAACAAGTCTCATGATGAGCAGGTCTAAATAACTAACTTAGGTGGCTGCAGGAAAAATGGTGCCTGCTGGAGACAGTCTTGGGTTAGAGCTTTCAGGAACTTGCATCTAAGGCATCCACAAATTACAGCACATCACTTGGTGGTTGTCTACCATCTCCAATAAGAAATGCTTCCTGTCTTTCAGTTTAGTTTCTATTCTTCTGGTTGGAAAAAATGGGCATGAAATGCCATTGAAGTTCACCTTAGGTTGTTTTTGAATATTAAAATGTTCTAGGACCATGGCAGCAAAATGCTGTGAAAGGGCTGACACAGTTACTTAGCAAGGCCCTGGAAGTAGAATCAGAGAACTCATCGGGCAGGAAACAGTTACTTTGCCAGATGAATTTTCAGGTGAGCCAGTTCATGGTGCTGCTCCATGGTTGGCATGGAAGGAGCATGCCTGGCATGGCTTTGTGCAGTGGCTTTTTTTCTTCCTGCCCACAGCAATACTGTTTATAATGCTCTTGTTTAAAACACATTAGTGTTGTAGGTCTGCTGGTACTGTTACATCGTCTCAGTGTACACCATTTTAAAAAAGGGAAAAAGGAAAAAATTGCACCACTTGGCCACTCAGACCAATCCAACCCTGGAAAAATTGCTGAGTTCCTACATTTGTATTATTTTGATTGGTTGTTTCAAAGAATTTAGTACACTTCTTCCTAAAGAAACCATATTTTTGCCAAATGTATATAGTTCCTAGTCTGAAAACAAGCAGGTAGTCTTCTCCATAGCCCTGTCCTTTCTGTGTTGGGCCTGTGGGCTTTGTGGCCTTTGAAAGGAGTCTGAGTCTCAGGAGCTGCTGAGGAAACCTGATACTGAGTCCTGTTCAATGTGCTATATCTAGAGTTGCCATTTTTTCTTGGTATTCCATGAGTAGTCATAAATAGCAGTGCAAACACAGTGGCTTTGAAACAGTATTTTATTTTTGGAAAAATGAAATTCTATAGTGTCAGTAGTTATTTTAATTAGCTATATAAGTACTTACATGTTGTCAATTTTGGTACTGTTTGCTTTTAAATGAGGATTGAATTTAAAGGGGAGGGAGGGGAGGGAATAACCTTCATTTAAAAAAGGACTTCTACAGGAAACTGCATGTTTTATGTCTTAAGGGTTATTTTGAAAGCTGCAACATCCATAGAAACAGGATAGCAGGCTTCGAAGTGAAAGCATATGCCAACCCAACAGTGGTGCGGTGTGAAATCCATCACGGCCAGACTGGAGGAATCTATGTGCATGAAAAAGGAAGAGGACAATTCATAGAGAACAAAATCTATGCAAACAATTTTGCAGGTGTTTGGATTACCTCAAACAGTGACCCGACAATAAGGTATTGTTTTCCTCATTATTATTTCACTGTATAGAAGAAGAAGATGATATTTGATAGGGATGGGATAAGTGCACTTTAATTTATTTAATTATGGGGAGCTGTAAATATTCCTGTTTCTGTAGAAATGAAATTTCTGTCTGCGTTCAGTTGTACTGCATTTTTAATTTGTGTGTGCACTTAGAGGTAGGTGTTTCTCAAACTAACAAAACATAAGTTCTTTATTTTAAATCTGAATGGGGTATAGTCCTGGCCACTACATACATATGTAGTATTGTACAATGTTTTTGAATAATTTCATAATGTCAATTTTTTCTTAGGGGCAATGCAATTTTTAATGGAAATCAAGGTGGTGTTTATATCTTTGGTGATGGAAGAGGCCTTATTGAAGGAAATGACATTTATGGTAAGCTGATTTGCTTGCTGCATATTGATTTCTGAGAAAAATGAATGTGTAAGTTGTATTAAATAACACTTTTGTTGACAGGTAATGCATTAGCAGGAATACAGATCCGAACAAACAGCTGTCCCATCGTTCGACACAACAAGATTCATGATGGTCAACATGGAGGAATTTACGTAGTAAGTGCAGCCTAGGACAGGCACAGACTTGTGTTCTGTTTTAGAAATGTAAAGGGGAAAGTACCCTGTGTGAAATGTTTGTGCTTACAATGCTTGAGCTTCTTATGTTAGAAACCAGGTTCATGGTAAGCGACTGAAGCTGGTGCTGGTATTTAAAAGACGAAGGTTTTTATAAATTATTCTTATTACAGAGTAAAATCTTAGAAATGGGATAGATTACAGAATTTTATTGTTGCATGGTTGAAAGCTTTTTGAAAAGACTTAGTTTTTGTCATAGTATGTCATCATTTTGAAAAAAAGTCTGTTCAGCTGTTTTGGAGTGTAATGTGTTTACCACTAACCTCAGAGAAGATTTTTTTTTTTACTGCCTTCAGGATGATAGAAATTGCAATTGTTGTATTGAAAAAGTGAGAAATAAAGCCCAATTCCCAACGTGTGCAAGGGCTCTGCTAACTGAACTGAAAGAGCTGTCAGGTTCACTTAAGCAGTACCAGATTTTCAGAAATATGGGTCTGTCTTTCTGCCAAAGGTTACCTAAGGTCCAGCTAATGCTGCAAATTTGCAGCTTCATCTCTTCATTGAGTCAATTTAAGCAGAACAGCTTTTTCCCCTGACTGAGAAAACTATTGTTTGACCTCTGGGTCCAGACATGTGGTGACCTTCAGAGCCATGCCAGCTTTTTGTCCATCTTGGGGACAGAGCTGGGTGTAGGTTTAAGAACCATGAGCCAGGGCTTTCATGTGAGTGGACAGCACTGGGGAGGCACCTCTCCTACCAACAGCCAGCAGACATTTATAAATACCACTGCAGAGCCTTGAAACAGAATTATTTACATGCAGGGTGTTCTTTGTTTCATGGCAAATATTCAAAATCATGATATGCTGTTACTTAAAAAAAATGGTGAAAAAGCTTACTCAAATGGAAAGGAATTACTTTGCTGCAGTAAAGAAGCCAGGGGTGGGAGGGATGGGTACAGCAGGAAAAAGAGTATTGGTGTTTAGCAGGTTTTCTTAACTCTTAAACCATCTTGTATTTAGCATGAAAAAGGACAAGGTGTGATTGAGGAAAACGAAGTTTACAGCAATACATTGGCTGGAGTGTGGGTGACAACAGGGAGCACTCCAGTCTTGAGGAGAAACAGAATACACAGTGGGAAACAAGTGAGTTTTGCTCCGTGGTTACAAGGGGGCCACAGAAAAGGAAGTCCTGTGGTTTTATGCCTCATTACTTTGGAACTAATAATATAATTCTTGATGTGTTAGGTTGGAGTTTATTTTTATGACAATGGACATGGCGTGTTAGAAGACAATGACATCTATAATCACATGTACTCAGGGGTTCAGATAAGGTAACATTTATTCTGATTTTCTGCCAAAACAGACATAGCTTGTTATGTGCTCTATTGTGTCTTTTTAGCTGTTCTTGTCATTTTGTTTGTAAAAATAACTTTTTTGGAATCCAGTACCCTCTGCTTTAACCTACAAGAAAGTTACCAAAAATACAGCCTGGGTATTGACTGGAATGTGTGGCCCTTGAAGTCTGTTGAGCTAAATTATGTTTGCATGTTTGGAAAGAACTGTATTTTACTAAGATTGTTAAGCAGTGAGATCCATGGGGCACTTCTTTAGAAGAAGTATTTGAGATGTTTGGCCTTGGGATATATATGTAAATGACTATAAATGACTTATTTTTAATGACTTTAAAATTACTTCCTTGTTTACATTTCACTCTAGAACTGGAAGCAACCCCAAAATCAGACGCAACAAGATCTGGGGTGGTCAGAATGGTGGTATTCTTGTTTATAATTCTGGTAGGTTTGTTTTTCATGTTTATCCAGAATCGTTTGTGTTCTGTGGTGTTACATTATCTTCTCATTTATTATATGTTTTGATTTTATTTTTTTTCCACCCTTCCTTCAATTTTAGGGCTTGGATTTATAGAAGACAATGAAATTTTTGATAATGCAATGGCTGGTGTATGGATTAAAACAGACAGTAATCCTACACTAAGGAGAAATAAAATCCATGATGGAAGAGATGGAGGCATCTGTATATTTAATGGGGGAAGAGGTAACTTTTCCCTTAGTGTTTTTCACTGAATGTTCTGGATAAGAGTTAAATTTCAGTTTAAGCAGTGTTCTTTTTAAAGTGCTATTTAGAAACACAGCTCTTGTCTTCTGAAGTGATAAAATAGTTATAGTGAACATACCCTAATGCTTTTTAGCCTTAATTACATTAGTAATACTGAAATCTGTGGGAGGTAGAGAGGTAATTAATCTCATCCAGGATAACTGTTAGATCGCTGCTTAAGGACAGTCCTTTTATCCCATTTGATTTTCTAAGCTTTGCCATTTGGCTGAAACACAGCGTTGGATTCAAGTCACGTAGTGAATATCATGCACCTGAGCAGTTTAGGTTCTGCCAGAGTGTCCAAGACTCAGGGGAAAAAAATCCACAGATTTAAGGAATCTTTAAGGAATCTTTTGTACACTTGTAAATTCAGAAGTGTTCCCTGTCTGAAATCCCCTGGCTGTTGTGTGTCCTGATACCAGCTTCTGATATTCTGTAGATAATCACTTGCTGTAAGTGAGCTTTAACTTTAACTCAGCATTTTAAAGTAATCCTGTCCTATAACAAAAAAAATGCTTGGCTTTTGGCAGTCTGTTCATTTTAAAAGACAAGAAGAGAGAGGTGTTGGAAAAATTAAAGAAAAATTTGGAAAGCAGAAAGACTTAGTTTTCTGCACGGGTGCCTATGATCGCAAATTCCATGCTGTGCACTGAAAAAATACACTTCCAAAATTATACACTGAGAACTATTTTAAACTGGTATCACTGATGTCAGTGCTACTGGTGCATATTCTCCAAATAAAGGGAGTTATTAACAAGATTGTGACACATAAGATCCTTCGAAAATATTTCACAGAAAGGTTACAGGTCAGGAAATGCACCCAAGCTCAAATGTAATATCTGTTGGTCTGTCATAGGTCTTCTGGAAGAGAATGATATCTTCAGGAATGCTCAAGCTGGTGTTCTTATCAGCACCAATAGCCACCCTGTGCTAAGGAAAAACCGAATATTCGATGGTTTTGCTGCAGGTTTGTGCTGTTTAAATCAAATTTGGAAGCTTGGGTGAGCTCTTGACAAAGCCTACTCTGAGTTTCTTTACCCCATGGCATTTAGATGTTTTAAAAAGACTGGGATATCCTTCAGTATATTGTAAAAGTCATTTGAGAATTCAGAATTGTAGTCGGGGTATATTTTACAGCATGTTCACTTTTTGTGAAATACTTTTATTTTATTTTAGAAGAAATTGGTAAAGTTGTCTAGGATATATTCATAGTTGATGTACTGGATGCTGGTATGAATATCTTATCACTGCTTTAAAACCTAGGAAATGGAGCAAATATGTGTTTTAAAGAGATTTGAATTGCATCTCAAGTTCAACTTTCTCACTCCACAAAGTTGAAAAACTGTAAAAATGAGCGTTTCTTTCTCCAAAAGAGATGAAGAATGTTTGACAGTGATTTTTTGCAATTTTACTGTTTAATCATCACAGTTTCATACGTCTTGCATTCCATTCCATTTCAACTAAAATTGCATTCAGAGAATGATATCTTCAGGAATGCTCAAGCTGGTGTTCTTATCAGCACCAATAGCCACCCTGTGCTAAGGAAAAACCGAATATTCGATGGTTTTGCTGCAGGTTTGTGCTGTTTAAATCAAATTTGGAAGCTTGGGTGAGCTCTTGACAAAGCCTACTCTGAGTTTCTTTACCCCATGGCATTTAGATGTTTTAAAAAGACTGGGATATCCTTCAGTATATTGTAAAAGTCATTTGAGAATTCAGAATTGTAGTCGAGGTATATTTTACAGCATGTTGGGAAATGACACATATTCTGTCTTGTCACTTTTTGTGAAATACTTTTATTTTATTTTAGAAGAAATTGGTAAAGTTGTCTAGGATATATTCATAGTTGATGTACTGGATGCTGGTATGAATATCTTATCACTGCTTTAAAACCTAGGAAATGGAGCAAATATGTGTTTTAAAGAGATTTGAATTGCATCTCAAGTTCAACTTTCTCACTCCACAAAGTTGAAAAACTGTAAAAATGAGCGTTTCTTTCTCCAAAAGAGATGAAGAATGTTTGACAGTGATTTTTTGCAATTTTACTGTTTAATCATCACAGTTTCATACGTCTTGCATTCCATTCCATTTCAACTAAAATTGCATTCTTGAGTTTTCTCCCATCTTTCTTTCAGAAGAAGCAAGTTTTCTGAGAAGAGCCTCTAAAGGTGTTGTTTCAGTGTGGTGGGGGGGAAGGATAGGTTGCTGTCAAGAGCAGTCCTGGACAAATGACTTGGAAGACACGGGTTACTGATAAAAGCTAAGAATTAAAGAAATGAATTTTAGGTGCCCATCTTGAGAACTTTTTTTAAAAGATATTTTAAAAAGGGTAAGGTATGTGCACAAGAACTTTCAAATGTACATGAAGATGACAGCTCTAAGTGCCCAAAAATCCTATCCCCTTTGAAAATAAACATGATCATAGTACCATTTTATTATCAGATAAATTGGTAGTGTGTTGTTCCTCCCAGAAACCATGCATGCCAGCTGTAGCTCTTTGAAAGGATTCAACAGCAGCATTTGAACCTCAGTTTTATAACAAATTACAGTGCAGTTTTGTAGCTATGTCATTTTCCTTTCTTCCCCTTGAGTTTATGATGGCTAAAAAAAAAAAACAACCAACCAAGCTGTAGATGATGAGAGAGGTACAAATGCATAACCACCAGGGATTTAACTTTGCCACTCTCTTTTTTCTCCTTTGTTCCCCTGACCCACTAAAGGTATTGAAATAACAAATCATGCGACTGCAACATTAGAAGGCAATCAGATTTTCAACAACCGCTTTGGAGGTTTATTTCTAGCATCTGGTGTCAATGTCACGATGAAAGGTGAGCCCGAGTCCTCCTGGCTTGTGTTTGGTCACTTGTTTGGTGCTGCTGGCTCTTGGGTTTATGGCACTCTTTGTGGCTCACAGCTGGTACCACCTTAAGCAGAGCTGTGACTAAGTTTCAGCTGAAGGTTATGAGCCACATTAAGAGGAGTTAAGATTTTTAGACAAACAGATGGGTTCAAAGGTAACTTAAGGTTTTGCTGTTATATTAAAACTGATCAGCTCTTCTGTCTCAAAGTCACTTGAACCAGTTCCTGATCTTTGGCCCATCTCAGACTCCAGTTCTGATTTTGTACAATGGAAAGTCTTTTTCTCACATATCCAAGAGCAAGTGTCCAGTAAAGAAACATGCCTCACTTAGCTTTTAGGATCTAAAAGCATGAACATTATCAATCCCAAACAAGTTTTTTCAGAAAATATGAACAGTTCACATACATAAAATTCCCTTGTATAGTGGGGAAGTGTGCATGAGACAGTATCCTCTTGGACAAGATGGGAATGATGGTTTGAATGCCAGACAGCTTGAGGAGGTTATTCAAGAAGAAAAAGGTTTATGTTGCAGGAGTTTTATGTACTTGCTGTACACAAAGCTGTTAAACCCTTTCCTGTGGAAGATTAGTTCCTCTTAAAACACAGGCTCTGGGTCCCTGCTTCCCAGCACCTGGGCTTCCTGATGACATCACTCAGTGTTCTGATGCTGCTGGGAGTGGGCAAAACCTTTTGAGGTGCACTTTGGGACTAGACAGAAGATCAGGTAGTTGAGTAATAGAGGGGAATATCAAATTTGCTGTGCCTTGGACACATATTTAAAGTACTGGAGCTGGTCAGACCTAATTTCCACTTGCTTTGTGTTGGAAAGTACTTTATTCCTAAACTTGCCTGGGGAAAGAGCCATTCTTTTCCTCTTTTTAAGGGAGGTGTAAAAGGCCTTATGGTAAATGAGAGGCTTTGAAACATTGGGTTTCAGGCTCCTCAGCAGAAAATTTCAACCTGCTGGAAGGCTTGTGTGTCTCTAACCATTTTTTAACAGCCAAGTTCAAAAAGAGTATTTAAATGGAGGCTCTCAGGTGCCACGTGTGCAAAGAGGAATAGTGTTACTTGCTTCAGGAGTGCATGGCACTCTGGGCATGTGGGCATTGAGGATTTTATATTCTTAAATGCCAGAGCTGAAATGCAATTATAGAACTAATTGTTCCTAATGGGCCCTTTGTTTCAATGCGTCAAGGAAAAAAAAAAAGTCAGTGATCCAGATGTGATTAGTCCTGGATTTTTTTCCCCCTAACAGATAACAAAATAATGAACAATCAAGATGCCATAGAGAAAGCTGTCAGTAGAGGCCAGTGTTTATATAAGATCTCAAGCTACACCAGCTACCCGATGCATGACTTCTACAGGTAACAGCTTCTTTCCCATCACCTACAGAACGGCTTTCCATAAACCCCCTTTCTCTTCCTGCAAGGCCCCTAGAACAGTTGCTGGATGTGGGTGAACACACAAATGTGTGCTCTTCCTCAGCTGAAACAGAAGAGGATTTATCAAGTTCCCATTTTCTGGAATTGACTTTGGGCTGGAAGAAAACAGATTGTTTCTGTGAACCTGAGCCCAGGGCATTGCACAGCACGACTGTGTGAGACAAGTAACAAAAATTGTGCTGTGAAATCCAACTTTGTGTAAAATTCTCAAACTTGACAGTCCTGGGCACCCTACCCTTTCCTTCAGTGTATTTCTGGCCCTCCATCCTCCTGGAGCACTTCCCTTGAGAGCTGGTCAGGTTTTGGTTCCTGCCTAACGTGCTCCTTTTCCCTCCAGATGTCACACCTGCAACACCACAGACCGTAACGCCATCTGTGTGAACTGCATCAAGAAGTGCCATCAAGGACACGACGTAGAATTCATTAGACATGATAGGTGAGTTTCCAGCCAGGGCGTGGGGCTGCTCCCAGGGCAGGAGGGCATGGCCACTAAGAGCTGTTTTCTCTGTGTTGTAGGTTTTTCTGTGACTGTGGTGCTGGAACACTGTCCAATCCTTGTACGCTCGCCGGAGAGCCTACACACGATACAGATACACTATATGACTCTGCTCCACCTATAGAATCTAATACATTGCAGCACAACTGAATTCCTTTTCAGAAACAAAGTCCTGCCATTCTAATATCATAACTATTAAAACTTTTTTTTTGGAGGAAGTTACACTTGCCCATTTCTGCAGAAAGAGACTGTATTAAAGCGGATGTGTGAGGTGTTGACACTATGGAGCTCAACCTACCAAAAAAGAAAGTGGCAATATGTTGACTCAGGATAACAGAACTGGGCGTTTTAGCATTACTGTGTAAACAAAGACTTTGAAGGGACAGAAGTGAAGAAAAATAAGCTGCAATTTTGTACAGATACCAACTTCTGAGAGCTGGTGTTTTTACAAGTAGCATTGAAACGCAGTCCAATTTGCAGTAGTACTATTCTGTAGACAAGCAGCATTCTTTGTTGCTGCCTTTATGGACATGGGTACCAATCGCTTTTGTAACATGGTAAAAATGTGAGCTAGCACTTCTGCATTTCTTTTGATTTTTTAACATTTATTCAGATTGAGAAATATGATTTTAATGCTTTAATCTCATGTAGTTTGTTTCTAATTTCAAGCAAAAAATCTTATTGTACTTGAATGTGTCCTGTTTTGTTAGCACACCTAGACTTGCTGTAACTGTACTCATGTCCCAGTATGTACGTTCTTTCTATGAAAGAGAAAACACTAATCTTAAATTATATCCAGCAATTTTTCTGGTGTCCTCTGAAGTTAGAATAATCTCCTCCCCTGCCCCAGCAATAGTCTGTACTCAAACCACCCTAACAAAAGAAAGAAAAGCGAGTGTTTTAATGAGACTTCCTAGACTATAATGCACTATAAAACAAAGTACCCATGTAACTAAGTTTTGTGAAAGAAATTTTACTATGTTTTAAAGTACGCAGTAGAAAGTCTCCTCAAAACAGTCTTGTACTTTTACTCTGTTCATAGTTTTTTTTGAACAGTCTGGACATTACTTACATAACCTGCTGGAAATCACAGCAATTTCCTGCTCTAATGAAGCTGAGACAAGTATATATACAGCCCTATACAGTTTCATAGCTTTTTTCCATTTATGTGTATTGGTGACAGTGGGTAATCAACAGCCTGAAAGTGTATGCATGTACCATAACATCTAGACTTAATATATTGTGGAGTACTCAATAACCATTATGTAGAGGGTAGGTATGAATTAAAGGGTTTAATTTCCTAGGAAAGACAATGGAAAAATGGTCATTTTTAAAAAATAAAGTTTATTAGATCATAATGTTGTCTGTTCCCACCTTCTTGAGAAACCCGTGTGAGTTCCTAAAGCCGGTCGATCATCGCCGTGAGTTTCCGAACCGCGTTTGCATCACAGGCTGCTCCGTCCAGCACCTGGCACAGGTACCTGAGGGAAATAACCACTTTTACTGCCACAGACACAGAGGGCCACAGCTTAAGACTGCCCTTCCTGCAACAGCTTTAGGAGACAGGGATGCTGGGCCTGGTGTAAAGGCTGCCAGTGGCACCCCGCCCCAGCACATCTGTGTGCAAATTCAGACTGGCACAGTGACCCAAGGCTTAAAATACTGCTTGTCATCTCTGCCCTCCCATAGCACCTCCCTCCATCCCATGAACATCTGAGGCTCACAAAAGTAGTTGTAACTGCCACTCGTGCTGGACTGAGCAAAAGCCACTGCCCAGATATTAAAATGGGTTCCTATAAGCCATTTGCAACTTAGATAGAGAAACCCAGGGCCCTACCTAAATATTCTCAGTGAGATGGTTGTTTTCTCAAACTCTTTGGCTTTTCTGTGCCCCTTCTGAATGACTTCCTCTGGAATATCTGCAAGTCTTGCTGCATTGAAACCGTAGCTCTTTGGGCAGGCTCCTTCAATGAACTTGTACAGGAACGTGATTGTTTCCTGGCTTGGATCCTCACTCTCATTTTCAACCATGCACGCCTGGGAAGAACAAGTCACAAGTTAGTTTGCAGTATTGACCTGCAGCCTAAGAAATGCATGGGACATCATGTCCTGTTCCCAAAACACCCCTTTCTCGGGGCAGAAGAGCAGGGAAATGCCAGCAGGGAAAAGCCCATCCCCACAGCCGTACCATGTGGCCCAGGCGCACGGCCCCGCAGTGGGAATAGTCCTCCACCAGGGAGTGGTAGTGAGTGGAGAACAGCGTCCGGCACCGGATCCTCTCGGCCAGCTCCTCCACCACTGCGCTCGCTATGGCTGTTCCGTCAAACGTGGCCGTGCCTCTGCCTGGGGACACAACGGGACAGCTTTGGCACACCCGGGAGCACAAGGGACACAGCAAAGTCAACCCACAGTTCACGTGCTGCTGGACAGACAGACACCCTACAGACAAATGCAGCAATGCATTTGTAGCGTTTGTTTGTTCCCCTCCCCGCTGTGTGCAAGACAAACAAACAGCAGTGAGGGGTGACAGCCACCAGCACTAGGGGAAGGTCACCTGGGTGTTGGCCCCATAACAATCACCCTCTTCTGCACTGCAGAAAAAAAGATGTTTCTGCTCTCCTGAGGTTTGCTGCTAGTAATTATGCAAAGCAAAAGCAGGAAACCACAGCTGGAAATAGGGTAATAATGACTGGGGGTGGGAGGTGGTGACGAGTTCCCAGGGCACCCAAGATGTGTTCATTTTAGAGAGGCTGAGGCACCAGTTAAACACCAGCATCATTACAATGAAACTGGCCCTGTGTACTTGGCTGCCATTCAGACAGCCCAAAAACCTTGCAGCCAGTCTTTGATCCCTCAGATTTAGCTTCCATCTATTACAAAACAGTCTAATTACCCAGTTCATCCACGAGAACAAGGGAATGCTCTGTTGCATGCTGCAGAATGCTGGAAGTCTCGCTCAATTCAACAAAGAAGGTACTTTCACCTTTAAAGGAAATTATAAAAAAAAGCCAGGAAATAGTCAAAGATCTGAGAGCCACAACTAAAAAACCTCATTTAATCTGCACTAGAATCTAAAGTGAAACTCAACAGCAAACTGAAGATTAACAAAAACATGACACTTTTTTTCCAGTGTGAAAACAGCAGGTTCCCATTTGCCAGAAAAAACAAGTTCTGGTTCCTTGAGAGTACAGGTATAAACACAAGCACAATTAATCATGTTTTCAGGCCGACACACCTGCTTACTTATAACAGCACCATCAAAAGTGACAGCTGGACAAAAATAGGGGCACAAAGGCTACAAGGGGGAGAATTTGTGTCCCTTTCTTGCTCTGAATGCACAGGACAGGCTGAAGGTGTGTGTGGCTTTCCAGAAAAAAAAAAATCAAAGACTGAGAGACTGGAATTACTGGTTTGGTTGTAATGTCAGGAGGGAACTATTTGGATAATAAAGGCTTTATTCGTATGTTCTCTCCTTGAATGAAGTATGACAAAAGCAATATTCTGCTGCTAAGGCTCAAGCATCTCATGGGAGTTTCAGCAACCCAGATAATACAAAGCCTGAAATTTACACCTGAAATTGGTTTTAGCAGATTATGAACAGAAGTACACAATTACTCATACCCTTCCACATGATAAACCCACACTTACAAAGTCAGGATTTACTTGTTCTTTGTGGAGATCATTACAAATAATCACAAGTAGCAGCAATTAATGCAATTTATTCCATTAAAGGCAAGCATTTATTTCCTGTACTCATGCTGCATGAGCACTGCTTTGCTCTAACCTAAGTTTTCTAACATGAATTATTAAGCAGCGTCCACCAATCCTGATTTTCTGCATTTATTTAAAGAAATTACCAGGACTTAATGTTTTCAATGATATTTAAGAATAACCATTTATTCTCGTCAGAAAATAAAGCCCTACAATTTTATTACTGAAAAAATTAACTTCATAAAAGTCCTACTGACATCCATTACAAAGTGACTGCTGTGGAACAACTTTTTCTGTGCTTTCCTATCTACACAGTGTGCAAACATGCATCAAGAATGGATTTCAAAGCTCATTCTTTGCAGTATTCACCCTCCTCGCAATGTGAAATATCAAATCAGAAGTACAGTCCCCAGTTAATTTAAAAAAAAAAATTGAAAATGCTACATTTTGCTAGACCATCTCTCATAAAGGAAGGGCCCTTCTCATTTCTACCATAACCATTTAAGTATTCTTCCACACTTTTGGTTCCTTCTTGTACTGAAATTAAACAAAACAGAGACAAACTGGGCAAAGAAAGCCTTAATAACATTGTCTAGCTGAGAAGAAAAGCCTTGATTTGGGGAAGTGTAAATATTTTTTTTAATTAAGAACTTGGAATGATTCATTTCCAAATTCCTTCTGTGCAACAAGTTCAGTGGGCTTAACTCCTTTCATATTCACTGACCCACATTTTTCAGCAGGGAGATCACAGAAAACCTGTGCCCTCCTTAATGAGCAGTGATACTACCCTTACCACAACAATCCTTTTATTTTTCTATCCCAGTGGCACTTTGCCCATCACCACTGGCAGACTTGTCCATTCCACTTGTCATGTCATCCTCCACTTGTGTCTTCCTCTCCGTTAAAGGAACAAAATACTCCAAGAACTGTCAACTACTGCTTCCAAAAAGGACATCTGCTTCTCTTGCTCATGAGAAGAAATCAGATTTCAAACACAAGTCATTCTGATTGAAACAATGGACTTCTATAGTCCTTGCAGGAAGGTACAAAAACAAGTCCTGTGCAACAGCTGCCCCAGCATCACTGTCCTATTTCAGAACACATACAAATGGTGTCAGTGAGAGTAGAATATAATCAATTCTAAAAATATATATTCCTCAGACTTGCATCCAGCTGGGAGTTAGGGTTTTAATATTAAAATTAATTAGAAATCGATCCTGGGAGTCTGTCAAAAATCAAACGGATGCACACATAAAAAAATAAAGCCTAAGCACAATCCTGTCTCCACTCTGAACGACAAGAGAAAAGAGTGCACAGCCCTCCCTGCAAAATACCGTCCCCTTTCCAGCTTGCTGCTCGTAGGAAGAGCAGCAGGTTGGTGCCAGCAGCCCTCTGTGCAGCTGCGTGCCAGGCACTCACCAGCCATGATCCTGTCGGAGGCGCCGAGCCGCGTGAACACGCGGTCGATGGGCGTGAGCCTGCAGGCTTCCGCGGGCACGTAGCACCCCAGCTGGGCCATGACCACCAGGAGACCAGCCTGCACAGCAAACAGGGACATTCACATTGGCACTGGTGCTTGCAGCTTCAGTTCCACACACATGACAAGGGCATGATGCTGTGCTTCCCCTAAAACAGGGACTGGAGTACATAAAGCTTCCCGCTGCTTTAACAGCTCCAGGCTGCAGCAGCATTATCTCTGGCAGGACTGAACTGCTCTGAAAGCCTTCAAAACACAAATTATCACAGCAAGCAGTGTTTATAAAGCAACCTCCCTACTGATCTCTGGTTTCATCTTGTTCAACCTGCAGAAGCATCTTTTGCCAGCTGATACCAAGTCCTGGGTAAGTCACTTGAAAAAGATAAACAGTACTCTATCACTTCTTCCCAACCAACTCTCCTAGGACAACTAAAACTTATCCCTCCCTAAAGCAGAAAATCTCTCTGAACATGAGCACTTTCTACCAGCCTGTGCAAGGGCTGCACACCCTGAAGGCCACTTCTGGGACCTCCTGTGACACCCAGGCCCTGTAATTCCTTTAGCCAAACCCCAGAGGTACCCTGGGACACAGGACACTCACCTGTCTCATGAGCGTAGATTTGCCACCCATGTTGGGGCCAGTTACCAGCACACAGGAGGCCTCACTGCTGCTGCCTTCATCCTTGATGCCTATCACGATGTCGTTGGGAATAAAATCATCCCCAAAGAAAGTTTTTGTGATGCATGGATGGCGGGAATTTCTGAGTTCCAGGAAGGGAGGAGCATTATCCGTAGGCAGCACGATTACAGGTCGGCACAGAGGTCCATCACCACCTTGACTGTAGTGAGCAAGGGACATCAAGACATCTAGAAAATTAAGAGAAATTCCAGTCAGTCACAGTTTCAAATTTCTTCATACACTGGAATTCATTTACTCATTGAACAGCAATTTTGTAAAAACAATTTTCTATTTTATTCCATTTTCCTCACAAGGGAAACACCCATGAAAGACTCCAGAACAAGTAAAAGGTGGGAATATTCACAGTGTCTTTCCTCATTCCTTACAGATTTCTACAGATATCACGATAAAAATACTCCCCTATGTTTTTTTTTAGTTCAAAAGTCTTTAAAATCCACATAATTTCATTTCAGAAGTTAATGCATAAAATACTACTTTATTGCACTGTTTTTTAATTTAGAATAAGTAAGGAGGAAATCAGCTTCTGTGACAGTGAATTACTTTGTGAAGGATCCTAATTGTGCTTGAAAGCTGCCAGAGGAAAACTGTATAAATATTAAAACTCTGTGCATCCAGCAGGAAACAGCAGCACAAGACCCTTCAGTTAGCTGAGCTCCGAGGTTCTAAAAGCTGATCACCCACACAATGAGACTGTTCATGATTTTAGAGGCTTTATGTACACACATTACAGCTGAGCCTGGACACTGAATTCCTCTCTGCTGGGAATCAATTCAGCACTTGCCCTGAGCTGTGGTGTAGCTGATGTGACTGCTCCCCAGCTCTCCCAGCAAATCCATTCCCAGCCAACACCCCCTGCCTGCCCTCCCTTTTCTGCTCTAGTGGCATTCAGAGAGTGCTTTCATTTTTCCCCTGGAACAAAGACATCCCAGAGTCATCATCTTAGCAGAAAATCCACAGGAGAGAGATATGCCAGTCCTGAGAAGGGAATACAGGAGATTGTTCTATCCCAGAATTTTAAGGACAATTTGGGGAAGCCTTCTTAGTAGACTACCTTCTTCAAGGCTCGACACTGAGCACTTTTGTTTTTAAAGGATAGTCAGAAAGCATCCTGCTCAGATAGGAAACAAAACTTACCAGGTTAGATTTTTATAGCTCCATTTAATAAGAAGCTACTAATCCCCACACGAGGCTCTGGAAGCAGTGAGGCCCACCAGGCTACACTGAACTGGGAGAAACACTTGGCTGCACATCTACAACCGTGCAACAGGAATGAAGCAACAGCTTGCAAACATCACAAGGCCCAGCAACTGTCCTGCTATTTAGCAACAGGAAGGAAACAGGGAATCACTGCTAATTATCAAAGCCCTTACCACAATCAAGAGCTTTCAAACAACAAGTCAAGAGCTGGCATCGAGCCTCCCCAGATCAGATTCCATCAGCACAGGGGTAGTTTTACCGTGTCAGAAGGAGGCAAAGCTCTTACCCAGCACAGCAATGCACTCCACAGCTGTCTGCCAGTCCTTGCTGTTCTTGTCAAAGTTGTAGAAGAGGCGCCTCATGCAGTCCTTGAGGGCGGCGTCGCGGCGCTCCTCGGCGTTCACCATGGCAGCCAGCATCTTCTCGATCTCCTTGGTCCAGTAGCGCTTGTAGCCCTTCCTGCTCGACCTCAGCTCGTATTCCTCGGGCAGGTTACGGGATATGACACTTTCTGGGATCTCCATCTGGTACCGGTTCTTGCCTGTCCCCCAGTACTGCACGGATTTGGACCCAAGCAGTTTGCGTTGCTTATCCAGGTACTTCCGAAGATCATCCTCGAGAGCTCTGATATCCTCTAGTGCCCCGTCATAATCGGGGTCAAAACCCAGCTTGGGGGTAATCACTCCTGTCTTCCGAGCCTGGTTGTGATCAAAGGCCGTGTCCCACCTTGTGAGCTCTGCACTCAGGTCTGGGAAGCGGCCATCAGGATTTTTGGCTTTGCGGGTGACCAGCTGCTTCAGGACTCTGGATTTGAAGTCACCAGCAAACTCCTCCATGAATTCGACAATTTCATTCATTACTTTGAATCCCTCCAGGGTAGACAGAAAGTCAGCAATTTTTTTTTTGCTGTATTTGAGTTCTTCATAGAAGATGGCCCTGCTGTCAGGATGGTTCTGACTTTTGAGTGGTGACCCGATGCTGTGAATTTTGCTGAGCAGTCTTTCGAGGTCAGGCAGTTTCTTGAGGTACTCACAGACTTCAGACATTTTATCTGGCACTGCCAAGAGGTCCTCGACAGCATCCAAACGGTCATTGATGGATTTAGGATTACAAAGCGGAGCGCAGAGCCACTGTTTCAGGAGTCGCTTCCCAAATGGTGTACAGCAAGAATCAATCCTTTCCAACAAAGTACCTTCTGTGCTTCCATTGGTTCCATTCTGCAGGACTTCCAAGTTCATCAGGGTGACTCCATCCAGCACCATCCGCTGGCCAGTTCTGCTAAACAAACTACTTGAATTCATGGTTTTGGCAGGAGCAATATCCACTGGGACATATTCCTCAAAGTTTGCCTGTGATAACAGCTCCTGATCAATCAGACATTTTTTGAGATAGAAGACACATCCCCCAAGAGCTGACAAAGCTAACTCACTGTTTTCACCAGGAGTTAATCCCAGGGAGTCACTCTCTGAAGTCAGAGATTTGATTACAGAGGGCAGAGAACATCCATTTTCAGAATTCTGCTTCTCCTTGAAATATCCTTCCTCAAGAAGGACTTTTAGTGTTTTAGATGCATTCCAGAACTGGGAACCCGAGGTCAGCCCTTCCTGAATGCAAGATACAAGCGAGCCCTTCAGTATCTTCTGCGTGTCCACAGACAGGTTGCCCTTCTCAAACAGCACCTGCACAGGGGTGTAGTGAGCTACCAAAGTCCTAAACCTGGAGCAGTGGCGGTCGTCTGGGAACTGGCCAACGTGGAACTTGCCCATGGAGGTGTCAACGAAGCAGACACCGTAGACACGCGTCCCGGCCGAGTCCTCCTTCTCCTTCACGCACAGCAGGAACTTGCTGTGGTTCTCAGAGGGGTCACAGTCCATGACGCTGTAGGTCTGGGTTCCCTTGGTGATGATCCTGCAGATCTCCCGGCGCACCACCTTGTCAAACCTGGTGGAGTGGCCCGTGGACTTGCAGCGCGCTTCCATCATTTCGGGCGTTTCCGTCTGCTCCACGCGCGCCACCTTGTAGCCCTTCTGCACCAGGACATCGGAGAACCGGCCGAACGCAGTTTCTGGAAAACCCGAGTGGGCCCAGGTGCCCTTCATAAAGATCAGGCCCAGCTCATTGACGCCAGTCACTGCGTCCATGTGATACAACTCATAGAACTTTCCGACCTTGTAGCAAATCACAGCGTCGAAGTTTTGGCTTTTGAGCTGCCACCACCTCCGCACGCCCGGCGTGCACTTGTTGAGGTAATCCTCGGGCACATACAGAGTACAGGGGTCGTAATCAGGGTCACCCTGACGCCTCCTGTGCGCGTCTCTCCTCTTCCCTTCTTGCAGCCAGTCAAGCTTCTCGTGCTCCCACACTGAGAAGCCACCAGTGCCTCCACTGCCAGCATTTGCTTGAGATTCAAAACTTTCAGGTGCTGCAAAGGATGTCAGCTTAGACTTGGCTTCTGAAGAGACTGTTGCTGCTCTTTTGGGTGTTTCAGAACATTCATTTCCCAAGCTACTCCTTTTAGCAGGCTTTTTCACCTCTCTTCTCTTTCGTTTAGAAGGGACTTTTACAGGGCTCTCTGCAACACTCTCTGCCTCTGTCTCTGTGTCAGAAGACTCATTTTCATCCACTCCACTACTGGCTTCCTCACTGCTTGCTGCTTCTTTCCCATCAGGCTTGAACTCCACATCAGAGCCATCGTGGTCACTGTCAGAATCCAACACTCTCCTTCTCTTGGCTTTTACAGCTCTTTCCCTGCTCATCACTCGCTTATGGCTTTTCACATCCTCCTCACTATTGCAGTCTTCACTGTTGCCTGATGCATTTTCACTCACCTCCTGGAAAAATAAATTATTTTGTCTGTAGATAATTCTGGCTGCAAAGATACTGCTGCATAAAGAAGTGCAAAAATGTGTAATAATGCAGTACCTATGACACTTCAAGCAAGAGACAGCAGAGCCACAGCCAATTCCATCTACCTTAACAGAACTCAGGTTTTTTCTGGATAAGTAACTGCTACTGGCCAGTGGCATAATTACTCTTATTTGTGTTTTTTAAAGACTCATTCATTATTGTGCATACATAATGCTGATGAACAAAGACTACACAAAAAAGAATATGGCACATGTAAGAGAAAGAAAAGCAACTCCATTATTTGCCTTTTCAGCCTCAAACTTTAATGGAAAACCAGCAGTGTAGTGAGTACAAAGTGCCACTGCATATAACACAATGCCTGGAGTGGCACCTGTCCCTCAAAGCACTGTCACACAGAAGACTGAATAGATGAGCTAAGGGAAACCACCATGCCACTGACAGTTTCCTCACACCATTCCTCTCCAAAGAAATCTATTCCAAGGCATATGGTGCTACTGAAATAATAGCTGAATTAACACAACACAAATACAATACAACAAATCATCACCTTTTAGTTACTCCACCAAGACTGCTGTTAACAGTGCAAGGACTGATATTTTAATGCTACTCCACAAGATGAGGGTGAGCTCCAAAATTTCAATTTAATGCCTTAGATGAACACTCAGAAAACTATAAATATATATATAAAGACACACTAAAACTCCAGATCAATCTTAGGGCAACTTGGACTATGAATAGCAGATAGAGAAGATAAAATGATGCATCAGAAAAAAGCATTTCTGGGTGAAAAAGTAGGTCGCCAAGGAGTGATGAGTGAAGAGAGTCAGAGAAGTTAAGTAGATTCTGAGGTCAGTTCTTACCATACAGAACACCAAAGAGACTTGTCTTTCCAACTAGAAAAGATGAGAGACCAGCATATGACCTGACAACACAGAAGCAGTACAAAAAAAGACAAATGGATACATATGTGTGCAAGATTAACGAGGAGATAAGCTGTGATTACTGTACCAGAGAATTGCAGGACATTCCACGCTTAGCTCCAAGTCACAGCTTCTAAGTTCAAGCAATATTTCTGTAAATTACAGCAATTAAGAAACATTTTACCTCCATTTCCTCCTCTTCCTCCTCTGTGTCTGAAGGCTCATTGCATACTGCCAGCTCAAGCCTCTTGGTTTTATCTTTGCTCATGGCATCATCTGCCAGCACCATGGCTCTTTTAATTTCAGGCTTTGTGCTGTAAAACATACCTCCCTTCATCGTCTCCCCATCTGATGAACCTGTAAAAAACACAGATTTGTTAAGAACAAATGCTAAATGCTAGACTTAACATTTGTTAAGTCTAGCATTTAGCCAGTGTTCCTAGCTCACTTTGAAATGCATTCAGACAACTAGCATTCATATTCAGATAACTAAACTTTTGTGCTGCTACCACTCATTCCCACCACATCTTAAATACAGCAATCTATCACTCCTTCATCCTGATGAACTGCCCCTGGGGAAAGTATACACACTCACAAATGAAATGCCTACCTGCATGAACACTTGAAGAATTGCTTCTATTTCTGTACTCATTAGCACATGTGAGCACTCCTGTGCTGAGCTCTGACTCACACTGACTGTAGTTAGTACTGGATTTAAGACAGACAGTGCAGCAGACAGACCTGACTGAGACCACAGGGCTGCTTTAGCAATGAGAGGAAAGTTCAACCAGAGTTATCTTCACTTTCTAAGCACAAGCCACCTATGGCACAGACCTCAAAGCCTGCTGGCCTCCAAACTGCTGCCCTGAGTGCAGCCAGGCACCCAGCCCCAGCCCATTAGCCAGATTAGCTGATGGCCAATCACGCTGGCCACTCAGCCTGCCTCTGCAGGGCAGAGAACAAAGCCTGCTATTAATAACTGCTCCATTCCCTCCTCCTCCTGCACAGCCCCTCCTGCCACCACCTGCACACAACACAAACCCAAAGCCAACCAATCTACAGACTGATTTCAGGTCCTTTTCCCTCCTCTTGTGAATCCCATCATCCACCACTACCGACTGAAGCTTCAGCTCTAAACCAGTGGCACACAAAGGCAGGGGACTCGGAGGAGGCCAAATACCCCAGAAAAAACTCAAACAAAATTCCTACTCACAATCAACTCCCAGTTTGCAGTAGCAAAGCAGAGAGTTACAAGTAGCTGCTTCTAGAGCACAAAGGCAACACATTAACAATCCAGATCTCCCTTTTGGTTTTCCAAATGCAATGAGGCAGTCTAAAAATATTTTGTATTAATACTAAATGCAACTGAACAACGTCAGAAGAAAAATCTTCTCATATAATTGAGCTGCACACTCAAGAGTGCAACACCTGCACATTCACCTAAGCAACTGCTATGCACCTCCACTTCTTCATGCCCACCTGTTACAGGTCTGGTCCTGTGCTGTCTGCATTTGCTCAGGTACAAAAAAATAACACAGCCCAGAAACGTATTCCTTTTCTTACCCCAAGAGTCTAAGACTCTTCCTTTGTATATAAAGACACCTATCTGCTTTAAATTCAAACAAAATGCATTTTAAATATTTTTATTCTGTTCTGCATTCAACGCTTCTCCTGTGATACATCTGTGGGTCTGTGCTTAAACTTTGGCCATTTTCTTTTGGTAAACAGATTAATTCCCCTTACCTGTATTTGCTTCTAAGTACAACTACAAGATCTCATAATATTTTGATTGTTTTCAAATACTTTTAGGAAAAACACACAATCATGGAGCAATTTACTTGCAATAAATTATGCTAACACTCTTGGCAATAACATTACCAGTTTAATTTAAAACTATGGCTGAAGTGCAGCACACTGAAGTATAGAGGAGACAAAAATGTGGCTACATGATCACAAGATGGAACTCTGACTTGTAAAAAAGGAGAAACTATTTAAATTCAGGTTTTTTCAGTGACACAAGCAAATCCCACAGAGCATCAGAAATACTTTATTACATATGAAGCATTTAACTAACAAGACAGTTTACAGCCAATGACTTAGTTTTCAGCAACAGTAAAATTATGAAAAAAGGGGAAAACTGATTATGTTCATTAAAATGGTGAGATGATGCAAAATGTTAACTCTTGATAACATTTGATTTTCACTAGTGTCTTCAGTATCACAAACTTCAACTCTGATCTGTAACTACAAGCACTGCCCTCACCAACACCTTATAGCTGTATATTTCATTTACAAAAGTGCTGCACTGCTGAGAAGAAACACTGCAGCAGAATTAATTTTACTTACCCAATATCCTGGGCCTAGCCTTTTAATTCTGGACATTCTACAGTTCCTAAATAGCTGCTTAAAAACTGGGTTTGACACTCCTAGCACTTTAGGGATTTCAGGGCTAAAAGTGGAATACTGAATTTAGCTTTTACATCATTTTTATGCTGAAATAAAGGAAATATCTCCAAACATTAGCAAGCTTTAAGTTTGCTTATTTAGTTGTTCTAATATAATAAATGAAAGTGTTTTATGTTTCAAGAATTGTAGAAACACAAATGTACCTGTAACCCTCAAAAACTTGTCACAAAGCACAAATAATGCTCAATTCTACTCTTGGTTTTGCTGCTCCTTCTCTATGGAGAATAATATATCCTATACTCCTGTAATTCCAAAACAAGTGGCATATTTCCATTTCAAACAGCTTTGTTTCTACCTCTTACCTTTATATGGCTTCAGGTATTTAACACTGATCCAACCCCTTGTAGGGCTGTCATCAAAGAACTGCACGTGGACACGAGTGGATTTTCCTTTTCCTCTGACTATGGTTCTTTCAGTGGGGTGGTTGTATATGAGACACGGCCACCAGGGATAGCCTTCCATCTTGGCCCACACCAAGTCCCCAGGAGCATACTCACAGGAGACACTGCAGAGAGGACAAATGTGTCATTGAAGGAACACAAACATCTGGAACAGCTCTCTTCATCGAAGACACTGCACTCTGCTGCTGAGCATTTTGCCCTCTCATGGTCTTTGGAAGCCTCCCAGGGGGTGCAACCTGGATTACACCCTTCTTCCATGCCACCATCAATGCTCCTCCTAAACTGTTTTGATTTGCTCCTACAAGTTCTGCTGGATTCCCACACAGACAGTGCTTTATCATGGAATGGTTTGGGTTCAAAGGGACCCTAAATTTCACCTGGTCCCAGCCCCCTGCCATGCACAGGCCAGGGTTGTTCAGAGCCCCATCCATCCTGGCCTTGAACACTTCCAGGGATGAGGCATCCACAGCTTCTCTGGGCACCCTGTGCCAGTGGCTCACCAACCTCACAGTGAAGGATTTCTTCCTAATATCTAATTAGACCTATTCTCTTTCAGTTTGAAACCATTCCCTCTCGCCCTGTCACTACATGCCCTTTTCCTGCAGAAACTCATTTTCAACCAGGCACCTAAAGAAAAGAGGAAGACTTTAAAACCCCTCAGGCTACAAAAAAAAATAAATAAAAAACTCTACCTGCACTGCAAAGCTCTTGATACAGCTTTTATTTGCTCTCTCGTCCTTCCCACAGATTTCACCCCAGCCACTGCCACACTTCCACAGATGATGGCTGGGACACTCAGTCTGCTGACATGGGGGACACCAGCCAGCATGGTGCTCACAAAAGAGACATGGAGCTCCTGGAGCGGGTCCAGCAGAGGGCAACAAAACAGATTATGGGAAAGGAGCATCTCTCTTTTGAGGAAAGGCTGAGGGAGCTGAGCCTGCTCAGCCCTGAGAGGGGACTTCATCAATACGTACAAATACCTAAATGAGGGGTGGCCAAGAAGATGGAGCCAGGCTTTCCTTGGTAACACCAAGCACAAGGACACGAGACAAAGGGCAGAAAGTTCCACCAGACCGCAAGGAAGAACTTTTTGGCCGCGCACTGGAACTGACTGTCCGGACAGGCGGGGTCTGCCCCACAGGGGACACTCAAAGCTGTCTGAAAACAATCCCGTGCCATGTGCTCTGGGATGGCGCTGCTCAGCAGGGAGGCTGGGCCAGATGCCCCAGTGTCCCTCTGTGGCAGAGCACGCCAAGCAGATTTAAAACACGAACCGCACGGCCCGTGCCCGCGGTGTCCCACTGTCCCGCCGGGAGCACGGGCCGCTGCGGGCCGGCCCCGCGGGCACATCCAGGGCACGGCGGGCACTGCGGCAGCCACGGGCCGACAACCACACGGGCACCCCGAGGCTCCGCTCCGACCGCCGGCGGCTGCAGCCCCGTCCCGCTCCCCTTCCCGCCCCCCGCCGCCCCGCCCGGCGGGCTGCCGGCCGCCTGGAGGCCGTTCCGCTCCCCCGAGGCGCGGCTGCGGCGAGGCTCGCTGCGGGGCTCGCTGCCGGCCGGCGGGGCGGCCTTGGAGAAGAAGCGGAGCAGGGTGCTCTGCCGAGACATGGCCGCGGCGGGAAGCGCGGGCCGCCCTGCCCTGCGCGCCAAACCCGCGCGCCTGGCCCCGCCCCGGCCCCGCCCCCCCTCAGATTTGGCGGGAAGCGCTGAGGGGGCGGCCGGGCCCGTCCGTCCCTGCTGTGCCTAATTGGTGCAAAACGTGGAATTTCTGGAAATTTCCGTGTGAAGGGAGGTTGGGTGGTGTCTGATCGTCGCATGCTACCAACCCGAATCAACAGGAAAGGGGATTTAACCCCTGAAATAGCAGCTGACGAGCAATCCCTGAGTGATGTCCGGTGTTAAAAAAACAAATTACTTGTGGGTAGGGTTACCCTGTGAAGGTTTAGAGCTCCAGGTGTTTCAGTGATCTCCCGCTTTGGGGGAGGTTAACAAAGCTTGGGGAGAAGGATGTGCAGCTGATAGTGGACACAAAGAATGCAGAATTTATGGGCCACAAGGACATTTGGTAGGATGCCAAAGATCATCTGATGCATTAGAACACATGGTGCACTTGGTGTGACTCTTGGGGCTGTCCTGTGCAGGGCCAGGAGCTGGAATTCGATGATCCATGTGGGTCCCTTCCAGCTTGGAGTAATCTGTGGTTCTGTGACTCTGCAATACAATTCCATTTCATAGTTCTTGACTGGGATGCTTGAGATACAGCAGCACCAACCAAAAAAAAACAACTTTCTTTATAAGCTTAAATCCCCAGAAAAATTATTTGCTTATTATTATTTTGCAAATATTATTATAAAAATTGTCTTACCCCCAAATAATATTAGCAAATATTATTATTAAAATTATTATTTGCTTATTATTATTTTGCAAATTGCTATTTGTCACCAGATGCCAGTTAGCACAGCTTTTCCTTTCACTAACATTGCTGCTTGACATTTCGCGTAAAAGCCTCTCCTTCCCTCTGCACAGCTGTAGGAGAAAAAGCCACACAGCAGAAACGTGGAACTGCAAGTCAGGGCTTTAACCACAAGAGGTCCTGCAAACCCGGCCGATGTGGAAGGATTTTGAAAACCTGTTCCTTATAAAAGAACTATTTCCTTTTAACATCAAAGCACAACTTCCATTTAACTTGTCATCTCTTGCATTCAGAAACAATCTGATGTGGTCTCTGCCTCAAACTGAAGCACAAGAGCAAAGGCATTTATTTTCCTGAGAAAAGTGCAGCAGATTCCACTGCCTGTGGCCTGTGGAGTGCTTGGAAGTGGAACATGCTGCAGGATAAGCCCCCTCAGCAGGTGTGGCTGGTCCTACCAAAAACATTCACCAGGACCCGTACCTGCACAAGTGTTTGGGTGGCTCATTTTTGTCAATTTTTTGCTGTAAATAGGCAACACAATTTAATTTTTTTTTCTGGAATATGACAGTGGTCATCCATCTGGCAGGTAGAAACAGGGAGATGGGATGAAGCAGGAAGGGGGAAAACTTGGGCAAATGCTGAAAGCAGGCCCAGTTTTGAAAATAATTACTGTTTTGGACAGACTCCTGATAGGTTCTCCCTGGAGATGACTCTTGTCTGATCATATGAAGAATGGAGATGACAGTAAAACATGAAGGGCCATCTGGATTTGGTGGCCTCCAGGGCCAAGATGGTATGAGTGGCATAGAAGTAATTTTATTGTTGGGGTCGAGTTTGGAGGCCCTGGGGTTTCTGCAGGCTGGGAGGAGCACGAGTCAGTCCTGGTGACTCTGCTAGAAGAGGGACAGGTTACTGATTTGGCAACTCTGTGAATGTCTCAAGAAGAGACTGTGATCCTTGGACTTTACAGACCATGTGGTCCAAAATCTTGGGTGAGGAGCCTGGCAACTTTTTAATTTGTTTGATTCCACCATACCAGTTCTCCAGGCTCGGGGCGTCCCTGTGTCTGTGTCTGGGCATGCCTCCGTTTATGGTGACTTGAAAAATGTCACACTGGAAACATACCTAAGTCTGTCATTTAGAAAGTCTGGATCCAACATCAGACACCCTTGCTAAGGTGATATCCACAAAAATGTAGAAATTTAAATTTGCAATAATGGGTTGATGTATATCCCCTTTTCTCTGGGATCAGGGGAAACACAGAACCTTTTGTTATGTTGTTATTAATAGCAAGGGAATCATTGTACACTGCATTCATTTATTCCCTCCTGTGGTTCACAAACATCTGCGCTGACGGGTGGAGCAGGAGTTGGGAGACTAACCCCAGCTGGTTACTTAAAAGCAGAGATGTGTGTTGATGTGTCAGGATGTTTAGGAAGTCCCTCCAGAAAATTTTGCTTCGTCACTTATATGTGTGTTTTATATATTCATATGAACAGATAGGTAGATAGACAGACAATCTTGCAGTTTTGCATATAGCCAGCTTCATGGATGTAGCCTGCATTGTACAACACCCACGGCTGATGCCAGTGGATTTGGACAGATTTGGCAGTGTCTGTGCTCAGTTTATCAGTTTCTGTAGATTCAGCAGGACTGTGAAGTCTCTGGAGTTTATCAGCTCTTGGCAGACACTGGGATGCTACTGCTTGGCACACACGTCCCCTCTCTTCAGCCTGCTTGTTCCTGGTGCCAATTTCTCATCCACACCCGTGCCTGGTAGAGGCATTCACGCTAATTCAAGTTGAGGGGGTTTTTAGGACAGGGTCTTCATCTTCTCCCTAGTAAAATACATAATTCTACTTGTTGTTCTGCCAATTTCAACAGGGTAGTTTCTAGAATAATTAAAACATGAAAGTCTGAAGCTGTTTAATAGGAGGTTACAAAAGGTGTTATTACTGAAAACTCTACAAACTACTCTGTCCTCTTCCCTTTCTTAAAATTTCCTATTTTTTGAAGAGAAAGCCATCGGGAATTATGAAGTTGCTGTAGTGCAGACTTCACAAAAAACTCATCTGAACACCAAAAATGCTGTATTTATCATAATTCTTTTCCTCTCTCTCCCCTTAATAATGCATACACATATACTCCCACACAGCCCTCAGCCAAGATTTTTAGCTCCTGAAGTGGTTCTGAACATTTTCCATTCTAGAAATGGTGGAAATGGCAGGGATTTGTCTTTTTTCAAGATAATACCTCAAAATTTTTGAAATGAAACAACTTTGGCTATACCTAGCTTCTCTGGATTATACAGTGACCCTCTGCTATACACAGGCTTTCATCCAGAGTTTAGAATAATTCATTTCTATATTGTTAGTTGCTGGGATAAGGAAAAGGCTACGTCACCCTGATTTTTTAAGATTTTCTAAACCTTCTGATGTTTACATTCTTGTAACGAACTTCCTCACACACTTTCTGTAAATAACTTATTGTTTTGCATTCATTTATGGAGAAGGAGAAATTGGATGGACTGTTGGTTTGTCCAGTGTCATTGGAGAGGTGGCACTTTCACCCTCCAATCCACTGTCACTTTTGGAAATCTATAAATGTTGGAGTCAGAAAATAAACTACCCTTTTTACCTTGAGAACAGCAGCGTGCCCGCGTGGTGTTTTTTGGTGTCTTAGAGTGACAGCTACAAGGTAATTTTAGGGTCTTTCTGGAAAAAATGAAGTCATGTATATCAAGAAGGATACTTAAAAGCTACAACAGAAAAGCAAAGTGCCCCTGAAGCCGGGTGCCTGGTTGTTTATCTTCTGTTCTGTCTGCTACCTCTCAATATTCTTTGGAAGATAGATTTAACAGGAAGGAAAAGTCATTCCTTGGGTGAGGGGTCGTGCCCTTGAAGTTGCCAGGTGCAGTCGAGAGCAAATTGGCGAGGCTTGGGGAGCAGCAGGAGCGAGGCTGCTCCTGGCAGAGGCAGAGCCATTGCTGACCCAGCTGATGCAGACCCCCGGCCTCTGAATGTCAGCGTGGCCTGGGCTGCAAGGGACAGCACTCAATTCTTCATGCACCAGAATCCCCAGGGCCTTCATGGCAGGGCTGCTCTCAACCCCTTCATCCCCCTTTGCCCTGACCTCTGTGCAGGACCTGCACTTGCTCTTGTTGAACTTCGTGTGACCCTCATGGGCCTCAAGCCTGTCCAGGCCCCCTGGATGTCACCCTGTCCCTCAGGGACATCAGCTGAGCCACCTGGCCTAGTGCCACCTGCAGATTTGCTGCTGCTGCACTTGATCTCACTGCCCCTGTCACTGGTGAAGGGTAAATGCCGCTGGTGGCAGGCTGGGGGACACCTCTCCCTCCTGGCTCCCACATGGACGCTGAGCTGCCTGGGCCAGCCACCAGAGCAGCCCCAGGCCGGGGCAGCCATGGATCAGATCCAGGGTCAGTCCAGGGGGAAGGGATGCAGGCAGGCACAGCTGCCCAGGCAGGGGCTGGGTCCTCAATACAAACAGAAAACGTTGATATCAAACTTTTGATAGCTCTTCAGATGACATTTGCTAAGAGAGTGTTATCTGTGAAGTTAACGTCAAGAGCAGTCTGGGAAACTTCACTGTGGTGTGTGTTTGAAGCACCAGCTATGTGCACTACCCCTCTTTATGTGTCTGCTGAGCTGAGTGACAAATTTGCTTCCAGAGCTAACAGAAAGCTCTTAAAGTGAGGAATAAAATCCCAAAGGCCTAGCTATTATAGGTAGAATTTTCTCATTTTGAACTAAACTGTTAAGACTTCATTATCCCAATATTTTGTAGTTGTCCCACTGTGAAAAATGTAACGATTTTCACTTTTCTCCTTTATTTTAAACACATTTTCTCAAAAAGTTTTGTATCTTTTGTTTTCATTTATGACGCAAGAAATGACTGTGGACAAAGATCATGGGATTTAACTGGTTTTATAGAGTTGTTGCAAACACCTGTTAACTATTAGGAAAAAAAAAGTGAAATAACTCTGGCATGCAAATAGGTTCTGGAGAGTGGGAAGAGGAGTCCACTGCTCGATTTGATTAATGTGTGTCCTTTCTCTGAGGCTGATTTTGGCCTGCACAGAGCTGAGGTGATCAGAGGTAACCTAAGACCTTTGCAGGGCTTACCTCGGTGACAGAGGCTGCCAGGTGAGGTGGAACTGTGAGGTGGAACAATTCCCAGGGACAGTTTCATCATGCTGATACAGACAGGTCTGAAGGCAATACTGACCTTCCTCAGAAGTTGCCCCAAAGGAGAATTTAAGCATGAGGTAAACACTGCAAATAAGGCCACCAGTGAAATTGTTAAGTTTTAGAAAAATATAACCATGACAAAATGTTTATGAGTACTGAGGTCATTCTGACCTAAATATAATCAGTCTGGTAGGCTGCTAAAAATCACATATTGTAATACACTCATTTTGTATAGGCCTGGAAAAATGTAGGCTATTTTAAAAGTGTGTTTAAAGGACATTTTTTCCCACTGCTAAGTTTACCACTTGTCAGCATCCAACATATGTAAATCAGAAACTGTCCATGCAGTAACTCAATGTCCTGTAATTGGGCTGAGAAACCACCCTTATTTTAGTAGCAGAGGATGATTAATTTCCTCTTTGCTTGCTTTTTTGCATATCTGCAGACAAGCAGATTCCTTGCACTAGTTTAAGAAGAGCTTGCACAGCAGTGAGAAATGAAGCAAGAACTTCATGTTCATTTAGGGTCCCTTTAGTGTCACTGTATGACTAAAACCTTTCAAATGTTTTTTTTTTGCTTTTTTTAACATGACAAAGCACCAAAAAGAAGAGATGAAACTGTACGATTTCAGAATAAATGACATTTTAGGATGCTTTGCTTATATTTGCCTTCTCATAGATGCAGATCTGAAGTGAGATGAGAGCTGTTGGAACAGCATGCAGCAGAACTACCAGAAACAGGAGTTCAAAAATCAAGAAGAGTCTAAACATAACCTGTGAAGTTAATTCTCAACCAGAACTGCAGACAGACTGCATCTCCAACTCGGATGTTTTTCATGTGATATGGTATAGATCTGTGCATAATAATAGAATGTCCTAAAAAAAATAGAAAGGAAGAAAAAAAAAAGGCAGGAATCAAAATAAAAATGGGCCAGGGCTGAAGATGATCAAACTCTTCTCCATGATTCCATGCTGCTCCCACAGAACAGGAACATTCGTCTGCTGATTTTGTTGGGTTCAAGATGCTCCTGCTATTTCAAAGTGTAGTAGCCACCCACAGTTATCCTGTTTCCTGCCTTCTGTTTTATTGTGCTTCTATTAACAGTATGAACACTTGTGGATTTTTCACTGATGCAGTTTGATAATTTCAATTTTCAAAGAAAAAGTAGCTTGCAAATGCAGAGAAAAAAACAGCTGTAGTCAAACAGTCTGACCTGTGTAGCACCTGGCACTGAATTTTCCTGAGTCAGTCTCTGTTTAAATCAGATGATCTCTTGTGGAAAACAAAGAGTTTTGATTTAAGGTTTGCAAAGACTGGTAATGGCAATGGTCTGATAATAAAGTACCAGCAGATATTTGCAGCTATCAGGGCAGGGGGCATAAATTTGAGCTGGATGGATAGGGTTAAACCAGTTCCAAGCTTTTTCCCAGCACTGAATCAATAAATTGGTGTTGCAAAAAGGAATTATTTGTATTTTGCATTCCTGATGTCCTCTTGCTTCAGAGTTGTCACCTATCAGCATTGGTGATGCATGAGAGAGGCAACTGGGAAGCAGGCTGGTGATGAAGAACCAGAATGCTCACATTAAATGCTTCACTCCTGCATCCCTGCCAGATACTGCTCGGAGAGCCGAAGGAAGATTGGTTCCCACTAATTAAAATGTGGCAAAAAAACAAGAAGAGGCTTCTTTATTTCCTTTTTAAATCTATAACTTTGTTCCTTATGTAGAGCTGATCTATTGCCAAGTGACTTTGGCACTAGATCTGGAGAAATGTCTTCCAAAAGTTGTTTTTCTGATGCGGGTGCAGGCTGGGACAAGGGTGAGGTGACATAGCCTGTTCTGCTATCACTTGATGCTCTGAGTTTCACACTGCGGGAGTGCTGTGCCCAGTGAGCCCTGTCCACACAAGATCCATCCTCTGACTCAGACCTCAGGTGATAACTGGTTTTCCTAGCAAGAGAAAGAGTTTAACTGTGAGCCTTTTCTGAATGAGTATGCTTTTAGAAGGGAATGGTAACCAGTCATCCTTCTGGAAATGAGTAGCTCATTAGAACTACTACTCTGAGCCCTTTATTGCAGACTTCTTTGTGCAGATGCTCTGAGAGGTCTCTTTCCTGAAGTTTCTCTTTTGTTAGCAGCTTTGCATTTATGTAACTTCATTTTTAAGCATGCATACACTGAGCTTGTGACAGTCAAGAGCTCACTGATTGAAGTGAGTCTAGAAATGAATTTTCCGCATAATGGCCAGGTTAGTGCTTGTAAAGCAGCACAGAAAGCAGAAGGGCAGAGGTACTCAAAACATGATTTCAAATGCTTAATGGGAGTTTGTTTTCATGGAATTCACTGTGCTTGTAGGTGCACTGGGGAGCTGGTTCAATACTCATTTCTGTAACCAGCAGTTCACTCTGTAAGATTTCTCAGTTTTATAACGCTGCTATTTTAATGCAGCTTGGTTTTCACCATCACGTTATCTTTCAGCAGATGGGCTCGGGAGCCACATAACACAAATCTTCCAGGGAGACAGGGCTTGAGATCTCTGAAGTGGCACTGATGACCTGTCCTTGAAACAAGTCGTGCTTGGCCCAAGGCAGAGCAGGGATCCTTCCGTGGCGTGTGTGGTAGAATATAAACCAGGGCAAAGGTGGGGGCTGAGAGGTCACCATGGAATTAGCAGGGCTTTCATCCTGCTCATCCCCATGATGGTAAATCTGCTCTTCTTCCTCTACATGGCAGTGCTCTGTGTGTCACTTCACTTGCTCCTGCCCATACCATTTTTGCCACCTCTCACAAGAGCAGGATTCTCTCCGTGGTTGCCTCTTTATTTGCTGCATACACCGTTATCTCACTTCGCATGCTACAGACTCAAGGTTTCCCTTTATTTAATTTTTCCTGTAACTCTTACTTTTCTCTACAAGCTTCTGCAGTTTCTGCCAAGAGCTCTGCTTGGAACTGCTTTTCTTTTCTTCTCATTGAGAAGGAAGCCATGCAGGGTGCTGATATTATATTCTCCACTGAGCTGCTGTTCACAGATGTGAGGACAATGTTATGCTGGAAGGTGTTGATCTGTAGGTGGCTATCAATCTGTCCTCATTCCCCTCCTACTTTTCACAACGTTTTGACCACCATAACTGAACAGAAATGGCAGCAAACCCTGCAGACAAATATCACCACATTTGAATATGAAGTCCAGCTCATTATTGTTTAATACTGCTTTAATATTTGGAAAAATATCAAAGCATCAAATACTAAAGCTGGCCCTCCTAGTGGGTTCCTACTAATTATTATTGAAAACAGTTGCTGGTATAATTGTTTTGGTACATAGTAACATCCTATTACAACCTGCAGTCAGTTTCATAATCTCCTACTGTAGTGGTAAAAAGAGAATAAAATTACATGAGGTGTACCTGGATGGCAGCTCTTTCATGATATGGCAATTTAGCAGGCTGGGGAAGCAGTGAGGAAAGGAGTGACATGGGGACAATTTGCCTACAGTACCAAATTGCTGGGTCTATTTGTGCAGCTGGCATCCACACCTTGGAGAGGCAGAGAATTTAAAACTGAATTCATTTAACTTAAGGACAAATTAGGGATAGTGCCAAATACATTAATCCTTTCTATAGGTCAGCTTTAAAAAATATTTTCTTTCTCAAGCAAGTTTCTATTTTTATTTAAAAACGCTTATGATTGATTGATATTTAAAATTAGCTAATATGAAAAGGTGTCCTCATCCACCCCTTCCTTCAAGTGCCTGCTAAAGCCAACAATCCAGTCACGATCCAGTGGCATTTGTATTGCCATGGAACTCTGCACTGACAGGTGCAGCCCTGGTGGTCTGCACTGAGCAAAAATGTTATTTGAAGCTTCATTTTTAGGATCACTGCAGTATTTTCTTGTCTGTTTTCCTGTGGAGGATTTGGAAGAGACGTGTCAGGCTTTTTGCCAGGACAGAGCAGGTGTGTGTGAAATCTTGAGAGGGATGTGCAGCCAGTCCTCACGTGCTCACCTTGAGGCTGACATTCAGGCAGCGCCTTGGTGTGATCCAGACCCCACACAGGCTGCTCAGCCCCTCAGATTCTGGATGACCCTGCTGGCACTCTTCCTCATCCAAGGAGCAGTCCCTGTAATTTCTATGGGCTTCCTGCATTGCTCTGCAGAACCCACTCCAGCTAACCCTGATGGCACAGCATTGCTGGGTGTTATAAAATGATGGGCACCACCTCTGTTCATTGTATGTATAACACAGGCGACAAAAATATACAAAGTATATAGTTCTGGGAAAAGAAATTGAAGGGTTTTAGATATTTTCTCTGAATTGTAGTGGGATAATTATCTCTCTGTGAACAGAACTATTGCAGCCACGAATGACAAGTATCTTGTCTATGGGACTCCATAACCTGTGAACTGTGATTTTCATCAGAAATGGGAGTTCATGTGTCTGCCAGCAAATATCAGTATTTCTCCTTTTCACAAATTTGAGGTTAGACTACTTGCATGGCAAGTCTGCTGCTGTCAGCGCTGCCTGAACTTCAGAATTTAAACCTTATAGCTGTGACATTAATTCATGCATAATTTAAGGTATAATCTCTATCACTAAATTTGACTTTTCCACGGGGTAACCAGGAAACAAGGCCTCATTTTTACACACTTCCTTTTCATTACTTTTTTTTTTTTCAGCTTCACATTTAATGGTCTTCTGTTTGACACATTCTCTTTTATTCCTGGTTTCAGGAAGGCAACTTCAGCCGGAAGACTCCCACATCACTGCTTGACTTGTCTGTTACCACGTGTCTTGGACATCCTGTGTTCATAGTAATAATTCAGTGCAGGTTTTGTATTAATAGAAGTACACCTAAATAATTTTCACTTGTCTCTGAGCATCTGCTGTCTCCTCCTACATTCTTCCTTAAATCTTAACACAGGGTCTCTTAGAGAAAATCCTGCTTCACACTTAAACGAGCTCATTCAATTGGTACTTTTTAATGCATATATTTTTACATGTCTATTTTCTGTGCATGGAAAATGCATGTCTTTAGTTTGAAGCATTTTGTGTTGGAAAAATAACTAAATAGATGCAGTAAAATCTGGTAATTTTCTGGGTGAAGTTTTTGTTCACTGTCTTTTTCTCTGCCCTCAGGTGGTGGCTTACTTGCCTCACAGCCAATTACAGCTGGGCAGCACTTGCAACAGAGATTTGTAATTTTAGAAGAAATTCTTCGGTAACAGATGGCCCCATATTTTTTTTTGTAAGGACTGCTGAAGTCCTTTAGTATCTAATTTAGGTAAAATCTGTGAGCTGACAACAGACTTATGCTACATTGCCAACTCTGGGCATTAAAAAATAACAAGTCTTTAAAATATAATGAACTTTTAAATTTGCCTGGTGATTTTTCAATCCAAGGTGCTGAGTGGTCTAAGTTTCAAATATTTCCCTGGAAAAATGAAAGTCAAGAACTTGCCTTCCTTTCAAATAAATTCCCAGGTGATCCTGGAGATTTTAAAACCGAGGTTTCACAGAAGGTGTCATCTGTTGTGAAGGAAAAAAAAGCCCTGAGACTTGGAGCTGTGCAGCTGGGAGGGCACAACAGGACAGCCCTGCACCCTCCTGGGGTGCATTTACTGCGTGTGCCTGTGGGTTGGTGTTGTGCACACAGACACCTGGTGTTAAATTCAGAAAGTTCTCTTTCCCAAAAAGGGATCAACTTCCCAGCAGTGGACAAAGGAGAGCCTGTTTCCATTAACTCTCCACCGAGCTGTGGGAGGTACCTGTAGGCAGGGAGAGCCTGAGGGGGAGCTGCACATCATCTAATGGAGGGGCTGGGAAGGGCAGGAGAGCTCAGTGCTCACAGTCATCCCCAGCTGGATAGTTGTTACCTCCTGCTCCTGCTTCACACGGACGTGATCAACTCCACTGCCAGCGCATTTCCAGCGCACAGGCAGGTGCCAGCTCAAATCACAGATGTTCACTGACAGTGCCAAGATCAGAGCAGCAGCACTTCCCCAGCATCACTCTGCTGCAGCAGAGACCAAGCAGTGACCTCCTGTGCAAGCACTGCAGTCACGCCAGGGGCCTGCAAAGCAGATCTGAATTTACTGCTTCATTTCAAGCAGGTCTGCCTAAAGTGAGTGCCAATTGCCATTCATCCATTTCCTACATCAGTTCTAAATGCAGCCCTCAGTCCTCAGTCTCTTGCTTCCACCTGGGTGACTGAGAGCAGCCCAGCTCTTTGTAGGACAGGGATGTGACATCAGGTCACACTCATGTCACACCTCACTGAGATGGGGCACGCGTAGAAGCACAGATCTGCCCCAGTATCCTTCCTCTCATGGTTGTGTGGGTGGAAGAATGTGGTTAATGCTTAATTTTCATGGTGTTGGTTCTCGGTGACAATGCAACATCAAAATCCTAAACCACTTTCTTTTTGGGCTGCCAGTGCATTTTTCTCCACTTTAAGGATTTTGTGGCAATTGTCAGAAAAAAACAACTCCTTTCCAAGCATTTTGCCATATAAAGAAGTGGTGAGACAAAAAGATCAAAAAGAATAAACCCAAAATAATAAAGCAAGGGGAGGGGAAAAACCCAACACACACAAAATGAGACAAGAAGAATCAGGACATATGAGAGAAAAAGAAAAGTAGTTGAACAAAGAGAAGAGTAATCAGTGGAAGCAGGAGGGAAAGGAATCTTAAGGCATGATTCTGGAGGAATGTCCTGTCTCTCCTTAAGGTACCTCCCTGCCTCAAAAGTACCTACAAGGCTCCAGCTGCACCTGCATCTCTTTTAAGCAGTGTCTGTGTCTTCCTGCCAGCCCTGCTGCCTGAAATGAGTCTTTGTGACTTGCTCCAGAGAATCATAAAGCTATTTCTGAGTGAGCAAAAATCTGTTGGTGTAGTCTTTGGCCGGTTTGTTTTTATTTAGAAGGACTGCTTCTGTTCTCACAGCCAAGGCAGGAACCGAGGCAGGGACCAGCAACGCCATCCAGGATACTGCAGTAGAGGGAGCCACACCATCACCATCCCCAACTGATCTTCTAAGTACAGTGCCTTTCAGTAATACTTTTTCCTTCTTTTTTTTTTTCCCTTAGTGTCCAAGAGCTGGACTTCTAAAGACATTTAATAATCAAAAAAATAGGAAAAAAAATGAAAAAGTTTAAAAAAAAAAATAGAAAAAAGTTTCCTTACTTTATATTATAACCTGTGTTTTCTCATATCTCTGTATAACACATTGAGACTATTGGATAGACTGACTGCTCAATATTCCCCCTCTTCCAGAGCTTTGTTAAAAAAAGAAAGATTTCATGAGTCAAACCAAAACAGTAATATTGCAGTTTTTTGCAATCTTTTTTAGGAAAATTCCAAGTTTTCATTGTACTGTAAAGAAGTTTGCAGGGGGAGCATCCCTCTTGTGGTATTTTCAAATCCTGCCAGTAACCACAGTCAGTAGTGGGTTCTTCTAAATGTCTTTCAGTTTTTCTTTCTATGCTGAAATGGTCTTTTTCCCCCTGCTTACACATTTTGACACCCTTAACTTTTTGTCCCCACTTTCCCTAGTCTTTGCTGCTGGTAAAAGGTAAGCCAGTTAATGTCTGTACTGTTCAATATATCTCCAAATTGATGTGTGATAAACAAGAGCTCCCCTGCCAACACTAAAAATGTTTTTGAATGAATTTTTATTAAGTAAAAATGTTAGATGACTGTTCTTTTTGAATTGTAATATGAGGTAAAAATGAAACTAAGAGAAATTCTGCCTGATTGAGAAATGATATCCCCTAGGTTTGCTAAGTAGCACATTAATGATGCATACGGATTATTAAATTCTGGAGAGTACATCACTGGCATGTAAATTTCCCTGAGGCATGTGATTAGATCATTAAGTACCTGCATTTGTCTTCTGAAAGAGTGATTCATACATAGTTGATTGTGATTTCATACCACACTTACAGCCTGTGCAAATCCCTCTTTCTGATTGACTTTTTGACTTGAGTATCAATGGTAACTCTTGTAACTTGGATTTCCAAGATACTTTAAGTAAAAATTTTCAAAATTTAGATGTAGTATGAGATATATTCAGAGGTGGCACTCCAGGGATTTTGAGATTTAAGGACAGTTATGGCACAAAAAAGGCCTGGCTTTTGAGAAGATTGACATGTAAAAGTGAATTACTGCAAATCCATAGAATAATTGAGTGGTTTGGGTTGGAAGGAACCTTAAAGATCACCCAGTTCCAACCTCCCTGCCATGGAGAGGGGCACCTTCCACCAAGTTCCTCAGAGCCCCATCCAGACTGGCCCTGGACACTTCCAGGGAAGGAGCATCCCCAGCTTCTCTGGGCAACCTGTGCCAGTGCCTCACCATCCTGAAAGTAAAGAATTTCTCCTCATATCTAACCTAAACCCACTCTCTTCTCTTTGAAGCCATTCCCCTTGTCCTGTGTCTTCATGCCCTTGTGAAAAGTCCCACTCCAGCTCTCTTGCAGCCCCCTTTAGGTACTGGAAGGTGCTCTGAGGTGTCCCCAGAGCTTCTCTTCTCCAGGCTGAACAAGCCCAACTCTCTCAGTCTGTCTGCACAGGAGGGGCTCCAGCCCCCTGAGCACCAAATCACCAGCTTGGTTCAGTTTTGTGCCATGGGTCAGCATGAGCAGGGTGTCAGTGAGGGTGTGAGAGGAGCAGTTTGAGAGTCCGACTTCATTCATGCAGTTTGGAGAGGAAGAAGTGTGAATTGCTTTCAATCTAGGCTTCTCCATGCTTGAATTGAAGCATTGTAATTTGATATTCAGTCAGAACACATGGTACTGTGCCACCGTCATATTTTCTGGAAAATTCCCCTTGCCCAGCATTTTTCTCCTGGGAAGCTGAGAAGCCTCAGAGGAAAAGGAAAACAATATTATCTCATTTGCTTCTCCTGTGTTTTGCTGCTTTGGAATGTGGTTTGGAGATTGTTTATCCAACAGGTGGTTGTTTCATTGGTTTCATGTGAATTGTTTTTACTTATTGGCCAATTACAGCCAGCTGTGTTGAGGCTCTGGAAAGAGTCACAAGTTTTTCATTAGTATCTTTCTAGCCTCCTGTCAGTATCCTTATTCTTTAGTATAGATTAGTATAGTATTCTTTAATACAATATAGATCATAAAATAATAAATTAGCCTTCTGAGAACATGGAGTCAGATTCATTATTCCTTCTTTTTCTGGGAACCCCATGAATACAAGAATACTGTAGTACACAGAATTTTCTTTGTGACTACGATCGTGGAGATCTGTATATAAAGTTTGCTGAAATTTTTCATACAAAAAAGTCATTTGCTGATAATGCAGTTTTGGGTCAGCTGGAATTATTTGTAAATCCAGAGCAGAATTTGGCCAGTAACCTTAGTCAACAAATACAAAAAACATCCTAAAATTTTAAAATGTTTATTTTTACACAATATATTCTAATGAGGTGTGTGATTTTTCATTTTAAAGTAATGCGTAGCCTTGAAGTTAACTATTTAAGATGGCATGAAAATATATTAAAATCTAACAAAATAATAGATTTGATTTCAAAACAATTTTGTTTGACCTCAAATCATTGTTACTTTCTCTTTTGATCAGGATGAAACCCAGATTTTCTTTTGACTGGATTTTAAGTAATCACTCCTTAAACTCCATATAATTGTTCCACTTCTTTATTTAAATAATGTATTTGCTTCTTTAGGTTTCATTTCAGAAAATCTCTGAGCTGCCAATATCCTCTGTCACTCACCTTCTGCTTGCAGGTGCATCACGTGGGAGGGGAACCTGGACTACTCCTTGCAGAGTGGAATTGAGAAATAAAAGTGTACAACTTAATTGTAATTAAGGTGTGTTGTAATTCTGTAAATCTGAAATCAGGTGGACTTAATTCTCCTGTGGTAAACCTGTGTGTTGATGACTTACGATGACAAGGAAGATTTTGTGAATTACAGGAAAGATTGTTAGTGGACATGATATGCTTGGGTTTTCAGAAAGCCTTTGACAAGACTCCTCATGAAAAGGTATTAAAAAAAATTAAGTTTCCATGGGATTGGAGGAGAGGTGCTTTCATGGTTTGTAGTCTGATTGTGGGGTAAGAAGCAAAAAGGAAAGGCAAAACTGTCATTTTCAGGACAGAGAAGGTCAACACCAGTTCTCTCAGAAACTGGATGTGAGGCAGGCTTTATTCAACATCTCACCATGGGGAGGCTGGTGGAATGAATATCTCCAAATTTATGGAGACTAGCAGTCAAACAAGGCCCTGAACTTCAAAAAGGTGGCTGATGATGAAGGTCAAAAAGGTGGCAGATATGCTCCAGTGCAGATAAAAATATATTTTGTATATTGAAGTCATTGTCACATAAAATTGAGCTCCAAAGAGAGAGTTGGAGCCCTTTGGAAAGGGCTCCTGCAGCCACCACTGGCAGGTCACTGAAATCCTTGGCTCGGAACACAGCAAGAGGCAGAAAAGCAACAAAACACCATCAGAAAGGGTCCTGGAAACAGAGCTGATGGCACCTGGGTGCCTTCACAAAGGAGCAGAGCAAACTCATGGCTTGGGCTCTGCCTGCTGGTGGATCTGGTCCCAGCACCTCAGTGTGGGCAGAGAGACACTGGACACAGCAATGAGATTTTCAAAGGATGGAGCCACTGCCTTGCCTGGAAAGAACAAAATGATCCCATTTTGGGGCCCCATGGCCCCACATTTATCTCCTTTCCACACCCATTTGTTTGGTGTGGAAAGGAGAAGGAGGAGTGGGATGTAGCTGAGGTTTACAAAGTCACTCTAAGCTGGACAGGGAGCTAATACTCAGCAAGCTGTGCAATGTGGGGGCTGAGGGACACCAATTGAAAATACCAGGAAATGGGTTTAAAAGAGATGAAAGATGTACTGCTCTCCATAGCAAGGTCTCAACTCGGAAGTAAAACTTTTAGGTTGAGGTAAGAAGATCTTAATAATTGAAAACAAAGTAAAGTATAATAAAAATAGTAAATAATAATGACTTTAAAATTGAATAAAAAAGAAACAAGTGATGCACAATGAAATTGATCCACTCACTGACTGATGCCACATCCCATTCCTGCACTCAGATCATTCCCTTTTCTGGGTAACTCCCCTAGTTTATATCCTGGGCGGGATGTTTGGTGTGGAATATCCCTTTGGCCAGTCTGGATCTCCTATCCCAGCTATGCTCCCTCACAGGCTTTTTTCTTTTCCATTCCTCCTCCCTGGCAAAGCATGGGAAGAAAAAAAAAAGAAAAAAAAAAGTTCTTGATTTAGGATAAACATGACTTAGCAAAAACCAAAACATCAGTGTGTTATCATCATTATTCTCCTTCTGAATCCAAAACACAGCCCTGTACCTGTCATTGAGAGGAAGTTAATTCTATCCTAGCTGAAACCAGGACAGCCCCAAATCCAGCTGAAGGAATGTGCTGCAAAAAGTGCCCAAGCTCAGGTACTTTCTTCTCAGGGTCTCTCCTGTTGCCACTGATGGAGACCCAGCATTTGGTCTGGACGGTCCCAGCAGCTGGACCCAGCCAGGCTGTTTTTCCATTCTTGTGTTCCACATTTTCAGTGAAGTCTGGGCTGGTCAATCCCTACAGTACAAAAAGCAGCTCAGTAGAGCTGTCACCCCAGTGCAGGTGGGCTCAGTACCACACTAAGGGGTTTTTAAAGTGGGGAGAATTGTAGTTGCTCATCTTCACAGGTTTCCTGGGCACAGTCGAAAGTTTTCTCATGTTACCTTTATTTTATAGAGGTGAGAACACGCTTTTTACTTGTGTGTGAAAGTCATGAAATGACAGTGAGTAGTCACTTCTCAGAAGTCTCTTCTCACAGACAGTGACAGCCCCTTCTGTGGAGCTTTTTAAAATACAGAATAAACTGTGAATTAGCAAAGACACACTTCTGTCTGAGTCACCAGCCCAGTCCAAATGACATCTCAAAGCTGTGTTGTGCTGGAAAGGCTCAAAACTGCGGAAGCCAATTTGAAAAGTACTGATTCTTAATTAATGACAAGGAGTAACTCCAGCAGAAAGGAGCTGGGCTGGCACAAGACTCCCTCCCTCTTGGTGTAAAAGTCAACCCACAATGTCAAATACTTTGACTGCCTATGGGGTGCCAAAACTGCCTGTAGGAGATAAAAAGCAAGTATGCATTGAGGGCACAATAATATGGAGTCTTTATGTAAGACATTCAAAACTAATCTACAAGCCTGCAAAAAAGGACAAAAACCCCCTGGGTTTATGATGAAAAATAAGTGTTAAAGGCTTAGGGACCTAATGTGCCTCGCTTTTCCACCATAAAGATTTTTTGTGAGATTTCTGGGACATGAAGTCAGATGCTGCTGCCAAATTTTTAGCCACAGGGGGCTCTCAAGTCATGAAAAACAGCTCTTTATTCCCTTAACTTATTTGGATTTATAGGATTACTGTGCTGAGGACTAGCTTGATGCTAAGCACCCTCCCACATTTCAACTGGCTCCTGAGAGAACACTCAGCAGCTGTTTTTCCCACTGAAGCAGGTGTCCTGAGAGCACCACAACTGGAAATCTTCATGCTCAAGTGGTCTCTCAGTGTCTCATCCCAGCACCTCCATTCACACTCCTCTGTGCAGGGTGAACTGAGAGATTTCATGGTTTATTGACAAAATTGTGAGATCCACACTCAGGCAGAAAAAAAGCCAGGATTGCTTTGCAGAATCGTGCTGCATCTTAGAGAGGAAATATTTATCTGCCAACAGTAGTGTTTCTTATAGCTTTAAAGGTCAAAAAAAGCCTCAACCTGAGATGCATGTGGAGGTTCACTGGCAACCTGTGTAGCACAGAGCCAAATACTCCTCTGGAAGCCTGAAACCTTTTGAACCCCTGGAACAGGTCTTGGTTATAACCAAACCACTGCATTTTTTAGTCTCTTCATGCTACTTGTGGCCTTGAAGCTTGTACTGCTGTAGGTCTCTCCTCTGTGGTGACCAGTGACAGAACCCGAGGCCTGAAGCTGTGTCAGGGGAGGTTGAGGTTGGATATCAGGAACAGGATTTTTCCCCAGAGGGTGGCTGGGCACTGGAACAGGCTCCCCAGGGCAGTGGTCTCAGCACCAAGCCTGGCAGAGGTCAAGAAGCATTTGGACAAAGCTGTGCAGGGCCAGAAGCTGGACTCAATGATCCTGATGGGTCCCTTCCAACCCAGCATATTCTGTGATTCTGTGCTTCTGTGATCTTTGTTGCTACACTGATACACGCTACAGATGGTTTATACATCTGAGCCAGATTCTGCTTCATTTAATTTTTTTTCTCTTAACTTTTTCTCCTTCATTTCCTATTCCTCCAAACTGATGCACTTTCGCTCCCGTTCTGTTTGCAGCTTTCATGTGTCACATTCTGCTCTTACTGCAGTAGTAAAAACCTGGTGGGTTTGGCATGACACCAGTGTAGCTGGTCAGAAGTGCTGTCCTGGCAGCTGAGCTGGGTTTTTGGGGTTACTAGCACCCCAGGGGTGGATCCTTGGGTGGGTGCTCCTGCCCCTGCAGCAGTGCTGCCTTTGGAGCTGCTGGCAGGGTTGCACACCCAGTGACTCCCTAAAGTCAGAGAACAAAACTCAAATCTGCATGTTCAGAGACGCCTGCAGATCTTGGAGAGGCAGTAACACTGAGGGGGAGGTGGTGAGCAGATTCCAGCAGTAACCTCTTACCTAACTGAAGTCACAGCAGCAAATCTGGCTGTAGCCTACACCGCTGTCTCCATTCTCTCTGCTTCTATTGTTTGTCAATTTATTTCCTTTCTTTCCTTAAAAACAAGCAAACAAACAAACAAAACCCCAAAAAACCCAAAACATAAAGTCCGACCATCTCTTTGTTTCAGCTTCTTTTCCCCAGAAATGCAGCCAGATAAATGGGGCTACTGAGAGAGAAGTAAGGAAATGCATTCACATCTAGTTACATTATATAGTTATATTTCTGTTTCTATTTGTATTCCAGATGCTTTACTATTACTCCTTCCTTCAGTTCTATTTTCTTTTAACTTCGTGTTAAGGTTTTCTTTATTCTGCAAGGCAGTAGTATACCAAAGGTTATATTGAATTCATGGTGGGATAGGGACCTCAGTCAGTTAAATGTCATGGTTTCTTCTAGTAAATCAGAAATAAGCATATTTTCAGTCCCTTGAGATTACACTGTCAGATCACAAATACTCAAACCAAGTACTGTTAGCTGATTAGAAGCTGAGCAATTACAGCAGCTTTGCCCAAAGAGGTTCCCCCCCACCTTAAAACCCACTTAAAAGCCTTTATTAATTACAAGAATAGTTCAATGATTTAACAGATGAAAATAGTAACAAGTACCAAAAGACCAGATGATGCTTTCGGTTATATCACACAATTGAGTTTAAAAAATGGAGATGAGCCAATTCTATAAAGTAGGAGTAAAGCAGGCTGATAACATTATGGCTCAAAGGGAAGAATGGCTTTCATTAATTCTACATTTCTGCAGAGTCCTGGCTTTTTTCTGCTGCTAGCCTTAAGTGCCTAATTGTTCAACACAGTTTCCTGACAGATTCAGCTTTCCCTTATCCCCATGTGTACTTCCAGGGCTCTTTACACAGAAAAACAACAGTTTACCAAGCTATGCAACATTCATGAACTTTCAACATTACTTTTCATTAGACCCTTTTATTAAATGACATTCCCAATATGTGGTGGCTGGAATAAAATAATTCAGAGCCCAAAAGTATTGCCAATGAGCATTCCATGACTCTCTACTCAGGAGCCTTCTGCTCCTGGTTGTACCTAATCAGTGCAAGTAGCAGTGGAAAATAAAAGCCTCTTCTTTTTTTGCAAGGGAAGAAGAGCAGCAGGGTAACCTGTAATGCCTACATTGATTTGCAGGGCACAATGATGTAGTGAGTAGGCAGGGCTTGCCACAATTACCTGTTCCTACCTTTTCACTGTTTTTTGCAGTTGTCACTAGCTTTGCTGGGACAATGGATTCAGGAATAAATATGAAATGAAGCTGCATACAGGAGTTCACACTCCTTGGAGCACATTTCAGGCTCTCAAGCATATCACATTGCATCAGTTTCTCTGGAGCTCTTGTTTCAGGCCCTCAGGCAGATAACATTGCATCAATTTCATATTTTAAAGCTTAAAGCTTCTGGAAGGGCAAGAAACTTGCCATTTCTTCTTCATGAAAATGCAGAACCTGATGTAATTGTATGGCACTGTGAGCTGGAGCCCAAAATAACTGCATTGAACTGCCTTGACCATAAAATTACTGAAGGATTTTCAGTATTCCCTGAAAGTTCCTACAGAAGAACAGCTCTACCAGTGCAAGAGCTAACAGGACTGTAAATCATTGAAACAGTGCAGGGGCTGCAAAAAACTGGGTAGTGTCTCCTTTGTGCATCCACTGTGTCAGCTCAGATGCTCCTGAAATATTTCAAGGAGCCCCCAACTGGCAGCCATGGGATGGTCCCATCTTCACAGGGGACATTTCTTAGGGATCCTGGATGGCCTTGGTCCTGCCACGCTCTGCAACAGCACTGAGGATAAAAGAAGAGCCACGCCATTGTAGAGAGTCCAAGCCTTCCTTTGCAATATTCCTATGGAAACCTGGAATGACTGGATGCTGTTCTGGGCACACCCAGAGGTTCAAGCTGTCTGGCATATTCAGGGAAGCAGGAGATGAAAGGTTTCCAGGAAGACAGTATTCCCTCTGACAAATGCAGTCTCCCATCAAGGAAGCACTCACCAAAGTGTGGTTTTAATTTTTTTCTATTTAGACACTCTCTAGTTCTTTCAGATTCCAACCCGCTCTTAATGAGTGCTGACAGCTTGACTTTGCCAAAACTGATATTCAGATTCTTAAACTACTTTCTTTATTTGACTCTGCATTGTACAGAGTAATTTTAGTTTAATTATTTCCAGGATGTGGATTAAAGAAATTGTAAGGGGCAATATGTCAAACACAAGGTAGATTCTTCATCACCTAAAAAAAGAAATATCAATTTTATGGGTGGGAAAAGTAATTTGATTTAATATCTTGCCAAACAGGTCTAATTCTCTTAATACTTTACCTGTATAAAATAAGCTTTGAAACAATAATATTCCTCTATAGTAAATATCTGATGCTTATTTCTATTTTGTTATTTGCTAACAAGGAATTACTTGTTAGGTCTTCCAACATTTTAGTTCATAATATGGTTCAAACTATGTTGTCTGTAAGGGTGCTACACAACTTGTGCCAAAATAACTTGGAGTTAGAGCTGGTAACCAATTTATGTGTCAGACAAAGCAAATAAATGTAGTTAACATGTGAAAATTACTTACACAATGAGTCCAAACATATTTTTAAGCGTTGCATTTTATACTCACAGGGAATTTTTTGAGCAAGTATTTTTAGTTTTCAGGTAGCTTCCACTGGACAGAGAGAACCCCTTGCTCTTCGGATTTGCTAGGCCTGGCTTGTGTTCCACGGAGGAGAATTTAATAAATAACAACACAATAAAGCAGAATTTCCTGGTTAAATACAATGAGATGTATCCTGGGAATAAATCTCACACACAGACAAAAAAATTGAGCACCAGCAAATAGTAAATTTGAAAATGCTCTCTGAGAGATGCTAATATGAATGTCTAGATTGAGAGAATATGACTGCATGCATCTGATACCTCTTAGTCCTTAATTGTATTCAATTAAATCAGGTGTTCAGGAACTTACTATCCCTTCTCAGATTCTCAGACAGCTGCTGCATAAGTTCTGATAGGTCTGAGTTCATAAGTAATTTATTAGAGTTAGTCTCATGCTTGTCAAAAGCATCAAAACTTATAAAAGTATTCTGGTAGATAATTTCTAGCAGTAGAAAGCTTTTCCCGCTCAGAAACTTGTGTGATGGTCATGAATACCTGCTGTAATTTGTGACTATTGGTGCTACATTTGCTTGTCTTGCCCAACTGAGTCTTTTTCCAGTCTGTAAAGTAGACTGAGATTCAGGAAAAAGTATCTTTTTTTTTTTTTACATTTTGTTCCCCAGAAGAATCATATAGAAATGGAAAAACAGATCATCTTTCAGCCAATTAAAAACTGTCCAAGAGTTTTAATGAAATGGTACTTTAGATTTCCTTTGAGAACATAAGATGACTTCAAACAAGTTGTGGTTTTGGTCAATCATTAATTTGAACAGCAAAAAGAGGCTTGAGCCATCCTGCACCCTTGTCATCCCAAAGGTTCATTTTCCACTGCAGGATGATAATTATCCTTTTTCTCCTCTATGCTCACTCACACTATTATCTGGCATCCCTTTACCACGATTTTATCCTCTTTGCTAGAGTCTCTTTCTAAAAATAACCTCAGTCCCTATACGTGATTTGCCTTTGCTTCTTAACCTGATAAAAGTATGTTCAATGTCAGCAATACATTAATTTTTACAAAATATTATTTTAGCTTTACACTTTCAAAATTGTGTTCATATGTGTGCTTCTTTTGCTGCTTCATTTCTCTTGCCTTTATTCTCTCCTCAGCCCTGAGGTCAGTGTGCTTCCATAGAGTGCCTTGATCTCTCTGCCCACAGATAATGCTCCACTGCAATTCAGCAGCTCCAAACGTTTACATTTAAAAATCATGAAAGCTCAGGGATACAGAATGGCTTTCAGCAAGAGAAACACCACCAGGAACTAAAGATTTTTGTCTACACAAGAGATGCAGCACCAATTTAAATGTCTCATGCGCTCTTGTACCCGTTGTGCCCCAGCCCTGACCTTATAGACTGGAGTTTGCAGCTAATGGACCTCATGATAGCTTTTGATTTTCCCAGGCTGTCTGGAGGTGGCTATCTCACAGCCCATGCCAGGAAACATCAATCTCTCAGTCTTTAGAAAGCCTGATGGCTCACAAGTACTTGACTTCCAGCTGTAGGAATATGATATTTTAAACTGCTACCTTTCTTGTCCTTTCAGATTCTCACCCCAATCAGTTGAATGTCTGTCCAATTAATCCACCAAACACAGAGGATGAAAAATTATTAATTTTGCTCCTGCTTGTTTTGCAGAATCGAGTCCATTTGTCTTATGCTTGCAGGCTCTGGACAGTTTAATGAAGTGTTGACGTGTACTAATGGCAGGCAGGGAACTGCAGCACTCCTGTTTGCAGAGGTACTGTCTCCTCATTCCAGACTGGGGACATCAGCATCCTGTAGCACGGACTGGAAACTATCACAGGCAAGACACAGAACATTTTGAAGTAGACTTTTCAGACTTTTTGAACAGTGAGAAAAATTTAATTAATATACTACTGGGATTTTACACATTTTTACCAAATGTGATGAAAAGTAGCAAGGAGTATGTGGGACAAGACTAGGCTACAGTACCGTACAGAAGAGAGAAAAAAGATCAGTTGGAGTCCCGAGGTTTTCTCAGTCTGATTCCAGTATTCCAGCCAGTTTCTTGAGTTTTTACATCTGTGGTGTCACAATGGCTACAATGAAAACATTTTATAAAACATGAGACACACTTACAAAAATAAAAACCAGAATGGGCTAAATTGTGCTGCTTCTCCAGATACCATACACCAATTCCAACCTTGTATAATCTTCTTGACACACAAAAGTACAGACTGGCTTTTAATCAATGCCAGAAAATTTAGATTTTGACCAGTCATCATTTTTTTGACCAAGAATTGGTCAAATAGAAGAACTTGTTTTTCAGATGCACTTTAATGTAATAATTTCAGTTTGCTACCATTTGCTCTTAAATTTTGCTGAAGTGAACCATTGCCTGGCAGGAATTATTTGGATAGCAGGTAACATGGTCAATATTGTGAAGCAGAAATTAGTAGGGAATCTCTTTTACTAACCTTTTCAGAAGTTCTCCAAGGAGATTTTTCTGCACAGAACAGCCCATAGGATGGAGCCTGCTCTTAGCAGAACTGTGCTTTGCCAGCAAAGTGTTGTGCTGCAATCACAGCTCTTGGATTAAAAAAGAGGACAGATTTAAAGCTCTGAGTCACATGAAGAGGGCTGCATCCCTGCACATTTTTTTCTGGCCACTTGTATTTGTGAATAGCACAAACTACACAGCCTTACCCCAAGAGAGTGTGTGGGACTCATTCAGGATTGCCAGGCACTTTGCTATTTTTCATAAATTGAAGAACGTTTTTAACTCCAACAGAGGCCATCTTCAGCAGTCACTTGTGGACAGTCACACTCATTCCAGAAAGGCTGTTGTACTTTGCAAGCCAGGAGACAGCACGTGCTCTCCTCCCATTCTGCTGCCTGCAGTTTTTCCTTACTGACCAAGGCAGAGGCCTGAAAGGCGAAGGACTTAAAATAACCAGGAGAAATAATATACTCCTAATCTGGGTCTGCTTTACCAGGCCTGTCCCCTGAAGAGTCAGAAGTCAGCTATTTAGGCACTGAGAGTGATGTTTTCGAAACGAAGATAAGTTCTTCAGTAAGCATTATTGCCACTGGGATGGCGTGATTTGTCTTCCCCAAAGCTGTACAGGAGCCCTGCCCTCACAGAAGCATTCAGGACGCAAAAATCTGACAAGAAGGTGCAATGATTTATTAAAAGTCCTTTCAAGGGAGTCTGATCTGTCTTACAGCCACTCTCCATTGGCCCCTGGATGGTATTCCCTAGAAGGGAACGTCAAAAGGAGGTCAAGTGTTTTACCACTCTGCATGGTAAAAAGCAGTAAGAGTACAAATACAGAAAGAATACAAATACAATCTGTACCTTTGTGTGTCAAGAAGTTAACACAAGGTTGGGATTGGTGTACGGCATCTGGAGAAGCAGCACAATTTAGCCCATTCTCGTTTTTATTTTTGTAAGTATGCCTCATATTTTATAAGGAGTAAAAATACTTGGAGCAGCAGAAGCCCTGCAAGAGTTGCCCACTTTTCCTCTTCTAGGAGACAATATCACCCCTGACAGTAAATAAAAATCACCTCCCCCTCATCTCCTCCTCCATATCTGCTCTCCTACCCTGACTTCTCTTCCTTTCTAGCATTCCTATTGACGAGGATTTTTTTTAAACTTTCCTTATAAAACCCGAAGACTGACCTGCTTCAGTGCCTTCATAATGGAACGGAAGGCTATGCTGACAAAATTATACCTTTAGGAAGTCTGGAGAGATAAGTTGGACAGTTAAAATGCAATTGCAGCTTGTTACTTAATTACCTGATACCTTCCCCACACTCCCTGACCAGGATATAGCTGGCAGGTGAGAGACAATAGGAGCATAGAATTGTGTAGATTGGGAAAGATCTGGAAGATCATTGAATCCAACACTAACTGAGCAGTACCAAGCCCTCACTAAACCATGTCCTAAGTGCTGTGTAGACTTCCAGGAATGGTGACTCAACCACTTCCATGCATAGTCTGTTATTTTACAATGTTTTACAACCATTTTGGTGAGTAAATCTGTCCCAATATCCAATCTAAACCTTCCCTAGCACAACTCGAGGCTGTTTTCTCTCCTCCTGTGAATTGTTACTTGAAAGAAGACAACACCCATCTGGCTTAAACCTCCTTTCAGGGGGTTGTAGAGAGTGACAAGGTCACCTCAAGCCTTCTTTTTCCAGGCCAAACACCCAGCTCCTCATCAGACTATTGCCCCAGACTATTGCTCCACTGCCTTTCTCTGGACATGCCGCAGCACCTCAATGCCTTTCTTGCAATGAGAGGGCCACAGAACTGGCCACAGCATTTGAGGTGTGGCCTCACTGGTACAGATTTCCTACTGGGTGCCACTGAGGATGATGTTCAGGGAATGCCTGCTGTGGGGCCTCCTGCTCTTTTAGGGGATGTGGCCAAAGAGGGCCGAGTGATGCTGGTTTCTGCCTCGCTTCTCTCCTGCGAACTGCCAAGTGTATTTTTGGCAATATGTTTCCCTGAGCCTGCCAGCTTCATTCTTCCTGAGATCCTAATAAGTGCTGGCTACTGCTCTGGGGCCATGGCTTGTGCTTCCAGGCTGATTGCTTGTCTGCTGGAGCCTGACTACAGGGAAATGCATCCCGCTGCCTCAATGGCACGTTGACAGTTTTTCAAGCACTTCTTGAACCTCATCCAGACAGAGCTCACCAGGGGGACAGCTCACACTGCTCCTGCCAGCAAGGAGAATCCATCGTGTTTCCTGCACCCTGGGTCAGATCTCCCCTGGGCAGTGAAGTCCTACTGCTTTCTCCAGGACAGAGGAAGGAAGATGTGCACCCTGCAGCCATGTGAGGGGTACCAAGGGACTGCAAGAATGGCAGAACCTCTGTAATTCCTGCTGCCACTGCTGACATGCAGCAGGCTGAGCTGGCAGGGATGGCATTGGAAAGGTAGTGTCCCATCTTCTTCCCCACACTCTGGGAATCTGGAAGTTACTGGATCAGAAAACATCAGGGGAACCAAAGAGCTGCTCATTACTATTTTTGTTCTGCTAGGCTTTCAGTGCATTTGTGCTGCTACAGCAAAGGTGACCTGAAGAAAAAAAAAACCACTGAATCGTCTCTAATAACCTGTGATCTTTATATTTCTGGCTTGTGTTTTCCTTGAGAAAATTCCCATAGCTGTAGTGCTATGACACTGGCTCCTGGCCTGTGTACAGATATGTGTTAACTACATTTTCTGCAGCATCCATCATGCACTGCTGCCAGCTCTGTTGTTTTTGCCTGCAGTATGGATGTTCCCTGAGAGCTTATCAGGAAAGTACTTACTGCTTTTTCACTGCTCTCTGCTTGCTTGCATCAACCCCCTCCTGTATTACATTCTTCCTTCAGTCTGGTATCACTTGTGCTGGGAAGATTGTTCTGACAGTCTGCAAGATTTGGATTTGCTTCTATTTTACAATGTTATGTTTTGCTGGATGACAAGTCCTGCAAATCCATGGGCAGGTTGCTTGAGGTTGGAACAGAGGAGGGTTTTTCCAGATGTCCCTTGACTCACAATGAAGCTGCCATATTCAAAATGCAGTGATGAGCAGCACTTGTGCTCTGCTTAGAACCCCTCTAGAATTCTTGTCCCTGGCTTAGAGAAGCATATCCCTTAGCTGAAAATGTCTCAATCTAGGATCAAATATCCCAACTCTCTGTTCAGATCTTGCATCTCCTCCTTCACTGAGCTCAGCCCCGCTGAGAGGCAGCGTAACCCTTCCCAGCACTAACCTGCTGCAGTGCTGCAGAGCACAGATTGTTGAGGAATTGTGCTCTCTGCTTCCACACAGTGCTGCAGAGCACAGATTGTTGAGGAACCACTGCCAGAACCACTGGAGCTGATCATGGGCTCGGGAAGAGTGAAAATGTTATCAGAACAGGTGGCAGCTGAAGGTGCCCTCAGATAATTCTTCTTTCTCTATGCCCAAAGCTTTTGTGGAGTTTTCTTCCTTTCCCAGCTCCCACTTTGCCTGCTGTAATCTCACCTGTTTCACAGACTGTTGTCACATATGGAGGAGCAGGCAAAGCAAAGGGAACAAGCAGAGCTCCAGAAAAGCTCAGGTGGTAATGGTAAAAGTTCAAGTCACCTAAATCATTAAACAAAATATATCATGAAATCATGTAATCCTGGAATACCTCAAGCTGGAAGGGATACACAAGGATCATCAAATCAAACTCCTGAAAAGATGAGGGGAAAGAGGAGAAATGAGTATAGTTTGGCATCTGCAACAGATTTCCATATATAAAAATCAGGGTCCAGACTCCCATCCATGAGCAGGCTGCTGAGTGGCAGATATTTGACCTTGAGTACTGCTTGAACACCCCATAGCTGAAGATTAAAGGTAGAAATGTTTATGGATGGATGCAGATCTTTCTGAGGCACTTGCTGGAACCAGAGGAATCTGCCAGAGCAATAAAGCCTCTGTGTCTTCATCCTTGAGGATTCCAAGGTGTCTCCTGCTTGAGTTGAGGGCAAAGGTCCTCCTGGTTTGAAGAGTCCTGCTCTGGTGACATCATGCTCTGTCCCTTCTCAGCTCAGGTGCCAGACTGTCATTTTTTCTCTGTCCCCTTCCCTTTGCCCCAGGTGAGTTCTAGCCTTGCTTTTTGGCAGAAAACCCTGCAGCAATCACGTTGGTTTTGGCAACACCACACAGAGTTTTCATGGAGCCTCCTCCCTACCTGCCTCTTGGTGTGGTTTTTAAATCAGGTTGTGATCCTCTTTCAAGGACAGACTGCTAGGGCAGGAGGTTATTAGCAAATATTCCACAGCTGAGTGCAGCTCATCCACACAACAACCACAGCTTTTGTAACCAGGCCTCTTGTCCATGATTTTAAACTGAACTGCTGCACTGGCAATGTTATGAAGATAATGACCTTTAAGGGTTGATCAAGTTTGGGGGTTTTTTGTTTTGTTTTGTTTTGTTTTTTTTTGCTTGGAGCAGGGAAGGGATTTGTTTTATTTCACTGCTTTAAGGGTTGATCAAGTTTGGGGGTTTTTTGTTTTGTTTTGTTTTTTTTTTTTGCTTGGAGCAGGGAAAGGATTTGTTTTATTTCACTATTCCTGTGTGATGTTATAATGCTTGGTAATTTATAAATACTTCAGTCAGGAAGTTTGTAGGAAAAAAAGGTCATTTTTTAGAACCATTTCCCAGAAATGGTGTATTTTCAGCAGTGAGTAACAAAAGCATCAAGTACAGAAAACTGAGTTACTTAAGAAGTCTCTCTCCATGTCAAATAAAAAGTGACTTGTTATCATTCTAATAGGTCTTTTGACTGCCAGCAGTGCTTATTTCACTTGACAGTAATAGCAGTTTTGTAAACATAACTTAATTCTATTCAAGCACTTGGACACAGGGCCAGGTCACAGGGAATGCTGAAAACTTTCTGGGTTCCTGACAGTCAATAGAATTGAGAGGCATTTATCTCCTTCCAAAATCTGGACCTTGAACTCTCCCACATGCGCATTTGCTCCCATTTTTCTTTCTGTGGTAAGGATGGGTCATCTAGCCAGTAACTCCACTGTCTTGAAGAGTGCCAGCAACACAGCAGAATAATTTAGAGAGATATAGAGATCTGTAATTAAGAGGAATTGTTAGGACCAGGGGGGAAGTTTCCAATAGTTTGTGCTTGCACTTAAAGAGTCTGCTTGCTTCAGCAGCACTGATCCCAGCAGTTGTTGTTTTGTAGATTTTGGAATCTGGATATTCTTCTAAACAGGTAATTGAAATTTATATTCCTGGAATTCATGTCCTTGTAATGAGAGGTGAGATATTATTGATAATACCTTCTAGCCACAATTCAGAGTTCGATGATTATTCCCCAGCACAGATGTCTGTCCCCTGAAAAAACAGATAAAATGATAGTGAGGATGGGTGGCTGCTTAGAGGAGTAAGGAAAAAAATAAAAAGATCCAGGGTGAAGGACTTGACATTTCTTTCATTTAGTTGGTTGTATAATTGCTCCAAACAGAAATTTTTCCATGATGTAGTTTTCTCTACACATTACCTAGGGACTGCTTCTCAACAAAAGAGTGATCTTTGACTGCACCCTGGGATAGTGGTGAGCTGGGAAGGAGACAGCTGGGAGAATGAACTGTTTATTCCTTCCTCTGAAGAAGTTCTAATTTTTTCACTCTGGCTGGGGAGCTCCTCAATTCATTTGGGCCAAGTGGAGAATTTGGTATGTCTCTTCAGGGAAAATGTCACTGACATATGGAACAAGGAGTTCTGAAAAACACATGTGATATTTCAATTGTTTTTAGTTTAGTTTCTGGCTTTGTTTGCTTGTCTGTGTTTCTCAGTAATGGGAGAGACCTACATCCAACCTGGTAGGAGTGGCTCTTGTAATTGTATTTTTCCTTACTGTAGCAGTCCCATTATTCTCTTGTAGAGCTGAAAGGTGGAAACACACAAGGAAGACAACCAGGACAAGTGCAAATAAATAATTTTCATCCAGTGCACACATCATAGTTACTGTGTTTTCAACACACCCAAAAACCTGGTAGAGTTATTTTACGGACAAAATCAAATGGGTACATGAAGTCCCCGCTCAGGTGGTAACAGAAATAGAGTCCTCGGTTTATTTTTTTAGGTCTGCTTATGAATTTGGCATTTTCTGAACTCCTGAGAACAGTTTTGTGACGCAGGTTCCTGATCTTGTTTTGTAACAGAATTTCTGTGTGATGTGGTAAAAAAGACAGACTCTGTCCCACTTAAAAGGAAAAGGTTATGATCTCCCCTACAGGTGTTGCCCAGACTGTTCATCTCTGGGCTGCTTAGGTGTTATTTTGAAGTGGTTTCTACTACACACAAAGCATTGTGTCTTCACTGAGGGTAGCATGCACTCAGAAAGGGATGCTGCTCAAGTTTTGCTGAGATGGAGAACATAACAATTTTAGCAGGACTACATTTACCCCACCAACTGAAATTCAGCTTAACAAAACCAAAGCTGGAAAGACTTCACTGATTTCTCTGAATTGTGTGTATTAGTGAACTGACATAGAAATTCTAAGCACTCTTACTCGTTCTGATATCTTGTCTTAGTTATAACTTTCACCATTTAAAAAGCAAAGTCAATTCATTAACCATCAAAACCACAGCAAGAAGCATGCCTGTGCTGCAGCTAAATACAAATACTGAGATGTTCCTTCCCACAGATTGCATAAAGACAAAGGAGGTAGATGATACAGAAAACAGACTATTTATATGCCATTTGTTCCTTCTGTCTGCTCAAGCTGTTTGTTCCAATGCAACACCTCTTGATGAGGAGTCCTATAAACATCAAACATCCTGTGTGATGGAAATTTGATTTTTGCTTTTGGTTTTGTTTTCTTTTTTATTCTTCCTTGGTTTGTGGAGCATGAGTGGAGAAGGAGAAAATTTAAACAGAAAAACGGTGCCAGAGGAGTAAGGCAAGATCAGAGTTCAATGCACTGATTTCAGTGCATTTCCTTTCCAGTATCCTTGTTGCCACAGCCTCCTTCTCTCACAAATTCAATCCCTCTATATCCTTTTCCACACCCAGACCCTAATTTTACCCAGTCCTCAGTTTGATGTCAATATTTTTTCATACTCAGTGTCTAATTTTCAGATTCAGATTTGACCAGAACCAATTTTTTCCTTCTTCACATAAACAGAAAATAAACCAGCAAAATGGATTTATAGTCTTGAATTCCCCAGCTTCCTAAAAGCCTCTTCTGTAGAGATGCATGGTGTCAGTGTGTGTGGAATACCAGCTGTCTGAAGCTGCCAAGAAATTTTGGGAAATAACTCACAAGGGCATGCTGAAGAAACTGGCAAAAAATCTGGGCCTGAGGGGCATCCTCTGCAAAGATTGAATTCTGGATTATTTCACGTGCCCTGCTGGATCTTTCAAAAGTTTCAGCACCATCCTACTGGAGTTCATCTTAAACACTGAAGCAAATCTTCTGCTACAGTCTATTCCTTCTGAAAAGCCTGTCATAACAAGTTGCTGTCACAGCATAAGGAAGATGACACCAAAGTCCTTTTGTAGCAATAAATATTGCAGCCACAGCAGACAAGAGGCAGCAATTGAACTTTGCTCTTTTCTGTGATGACACAAATCTGGTGTCAGTTTGCCTCGATCAATTACTCAAGATGCAAGGTAGTACAAGTGAAAGCAGGACATAATGTTTTAAATGTTAGTATTACATGTTATGAAGTAGTCTTGTAAAAAGTAAAGATTTTGTGATAGGATTATTTGAAGTAAAAAGACAGAATCAGGCTTTTAGGCTCTGGAGTTGGCATGCATATGTCCTGCAGTGAGGGAATAAAATCATCTTGCTCTTACCTACTGCTTTAAATAAAAGATCAGAAAACCTAACTTCTTTCTTAAAAACCTTAAGCTAAAGACTTCTGCTCTCCAAATCAGTGTGCTCACTTAACATGCAGTGAGCTAGACTTGAAAGGTCACAAGGTAGCACTGAATCATTATCTATTTGAAAGAATTAAGAGATAAGGGGGGGAAAAAGTCAAGTCTATTTTTAGCTTTGAAATTTACAGCCGTGATAGCATCTGGCCAAATGAAAGTGATCTGATCAAAATGCTGAAAGGCAAAGATATCCATCCTTCATGCATCTTTTAAAAGCACTGCAAGCCAAGATGTTGGAACCATAGGGAAGAAGTTAATCTTACCTTCAACTGAAAGATTTACTAAAGCCTGTGGCAAAGAATTTAAATGTTAACAGATCAATTTCTCTTGCAGAAATACAATTCTACTGATTCCTTTACATTTGTTATTAATCTAAATGTAAGGCTCCACAGAAAAGGCAATTCATCTTTGTATAATAAGACCACATGAAATTATGCAGATATTAAGAGCTTCTTTGTCACCCCAGAGTTGTAGGATTAGGCTGCTTTAAGTAGCTGAAAGTAGCCAAGGCACTGAGATTCTCCAATCCCACATCTCCAATCCAATCCAGTCCAGTCCAATCCAATCCAATCCAGTCCAATCCAATCCAATCCAATCCAATCCAATCCAATCCCCCAACCTATAGGGAAGAAACTGCTTGAGCACTTTAAAAAAAGTTATACCAGCATATAAGGCTGTATATGAGGATACATTTTTAAGGAAATTCTAATTCAAATGAAGTTTGAAAAAGGTGAGAACTGGGATCACTGTAATATATTTGAAAATAAATGGCATAATCCAAATATATTTCCCAGGGCAGTTCTGTCCTCTTCACTTTTGCTCCCTCCCTTGCATAGACAGTTTGTTATTTTAACAGAAGTTGATTTTCCCAGGGAGCCATGGCCACAAAATATGTTGCCTTCTAGAAAGTTACAAGATTAGTCCAACATATGAATACCGACATTGATCTCAACCCTACTCCAAGGGAACTTCTGTGGCTTTGGGTGGTATTGCCTCGGACACCAACTTTTAAAGCAATAGCTGCTGCACTGCCAACTAGACAGAGGTTTTTTAAAGCCTTGCAAAAGGTATTTATTCCCTTCATCGATACAGTCTGTGAACCCCACTTTTGCTCAAAAAAACAGATTTTAAAATAAAACCTCACATGGAAACATCTTGTTTCCCTAGCAGATGTTTCCATGTTGTCCTGTATCATGAAAATGCCATGCCCCAGCAGCATGGAAGAGTCACCAATCATTTCCTGCATTCTTCACAGAAACAGGGCAAGAAAGGCTTTAATGAGCATGGTAAGAAGTAGGATCTGTTGGTGAGAAAAATTAAATTTGCAGTGTTGGTGATCTTCAAGGTGCGGGAGAAAAAGAAAAGGCTTTAATGAGCATGGTAAGAAGTAGGATCTGTTGGTGAGAAAAATTAAATTTGCAGTGTTGATCTCCATTGCTGTCCATTTTGGACCAAAATTACACAGGATTTTTGTTTCTTCAGACATCCTTGCTATAACACCATGTTTAGTCTTCTCCATGATGAGCAGTCGAGCAAGCCCAGGCACTGATGATAGTTTTGCTCATGTCATATCAACTGATATGTGTTAAAGCTTTACTAATCCCACAAGTTTAAGCCACTTCAGCTCATGACTCCCAAAGTCATTTTTTCCCTTATTCCAAAGTCATAATTGTTTTCTCATCTACCATTGGCAATTCCTTTCAGAGAAAATCTAGGCAACGTGCCACTCCAAGGCTCCCTCCTTCCCTGCAAGTTTCACTTGAGGTGGGGGAAGCTGCTGCCCAAGCCACATCCCTCCTCTCCATCCTCTTCCTGCACACACTTCTGTTCCCCATCTGCCTCTCCACCACACTGGCTTCATTTGCACTATCCTCCTGTTGTATACTACATCTCTGCCATTCCATATGTCCTCAGACATCTTTCCAGATTGGATTTTGCTGTTTCCTTCTTTGGTTTCTGTTTTATTTTTTTGGTTTGTGGTTTTTTGGGTTTGGTGTTGTTTGTTTGGTTTGGTGGTTTTGTTTTTGGGATTTTTTGGCTCCTTGCAGCTCTTGTTTCCCACACACTCATGTGTCCCTTGCATCCCTGTCACACTTGACCCTGAGCATTAAATGCCCTCAGAGCCAGAGGAGCATTTGCAGCTTGAGGAGGCTGTTCCAGGTACCCACAGTGCTTCATCTCCATCAGCACAGGGCACAAGGATGCCTGCAAACCAAAGGATCCTTCAAGGGTTCCCAGAGGTTTGCAGCTTGTGGAAACCCTATGAAGCTCTCTAGTTGAAGAAGCAAGACAGTGTTTCTAATTGAGAAACAGATGGTCATTCTGTTTTAGGGTATTTTCAATTAACAAATAGGTTTTGCATAAATATGTCTGGTGTGAATCTGTCATTCAAGTCAAACATCCAATACCTTATTGTACTACTAATGATAGTGGAGAGGTGTCTGTCTTGGTGTCCTACATAAACTTCCACATCCATATGTAAGTCTTGTGTATAAATGTTACCTGTTGGATTGTTTTGTCTATTGCTATGATTCTTATCTATTTGGTATTTCAAAATATGTAAATATTTACCCTGGCAAACTAGCTCAAGGTAGATCAATGTCTTGCATGCATTCTTCAAACCTTAATTTTGAGCTACAGCAGAACTGGCCACCAGCCCCTTGGTGGGGCTGCACTCTGAGACTTTGCTTTCCATTAAGATCCCTCTCCCAGAAGAATTTTGATTGTTTATGTTCCAGGCTTTTGTTTCTACTACTCTGCAAAGCAGAGTGCTAAGTCTCCGCAGGAAGTGTGAAGATACACCACCTCCAGAAGCATGTAGTACCAAATGTGTGTTCCTTAAACACATCAACAAGATCAGGAAACAGCTGCAGGGACCGGATCGCAGCACTCAGCCAGGCTAAATGAACAGCCACTCTCCTGGGAGAAGTTCTTCATTAGCTGACGAAGCCAACTTAAGCCTACTGCATCCACTTTTAACTGCAGATCAGACATGAGAAGCCTAATTCAGGCAAGCTATAAATTACACTACATGCTCATTCTTTGTCATGATCTCCAATCTGTTCCTCCAGTGAAGTCTTGGAAATATTTCTTTCCGTACTATATTAAGCCAAGAAGATGGTATGGATTTTTGTACAATGTGTAATGATCCATTTTACAAGCTTATGAATCTATATCAGTGCTGTATTAGTAGCCTGGAAGGTCTGTCTTCTAAACTGACATTTTCCACAGCATGAGGTGTTCCAGAAGAAAACAATGTGTCTGTTTAGGCCACATACAGTTCTTGAGAAAAATAGGATTTCCTACTGCAATGCCATCTTTGACATTTTCCTGAGCTTTTAGGATTAAATATAACCAGCCTTGCTATGAATTTGTCTCAGTCTCAGCTTTTCCAAATTTAAATGTTCCAGAAAGTTAGCTTCAAGATGTAGTAAACTTATTCAGTGGCACCCGCTGGATTTTCCAGCATGTATTAAAGTTAGGAAAAGCCTATTAAACTGCCTTATCCTGCTAATATCAAGCTCAGCTGTAGGTGCATGCTCCCCTAAAATATATACTACAAGTCTGAGCTTCTCATTCTCCTCAGCCAATACCAGCCCATGCACAGAAGGACCAGGAACTTGCTGATGCACTGACTGTGAAAGAGCAGGGAGGGTTATTTGGGCAAAGCTGTAGTAAAAATTGCTCTTCCACTATTCCCCAGAGGCTTTTAGCCTGCAAGGATTTTACCAGCAGCTTGTTTTTTACTCACCCACAAACCCAGGGTCTGCATCTTCCTCCCTGCCAGTTTACACCTGAGTGAAATTTCTCCATCAGCTGCGAGGACAAGTAACTAGCCTGAATTCCTGCTAAAAAGGACCTCTCTTATAAAAGTCATATAACATTTATAACGTTTAATATAGCATTTATATGCAAGATTTACATATGGATGTAGAAGTTTGTATAGGACACCAAGAGAGACACGCCCCCACTATCATTAGTAGTACAATAAGGTATTGGACATTTGACTTGAATGAGAGATTAATGGCAGACATATTTATGCCAAACCTGTTTGTTAATTGAAAATACCCTAAACCAGGATGACCACCTGTTTCTCCATCAGCAGCAATCAGCAGAAGTGCTGGACTCTGGGCAGCTGTTTCTGATCATTCCCTGACCTGCAGCCGGGGTACTGACAGGGCTGGGGGTGAGCTCTTCACAGCTTCCAGCATCAGGTTTGCACAACCCCTCATAAATCAGAGCTAAGGTTTGAAAACTGAGCATCCCTAAAGTGCTATTTCCTATTCTTGGGAAAAAAAAAAAAAAAGACAACAACCAAGAAGCACATGAGGGAGAGGATATGTGGCAGTTGACAGCAACAAGGGACACGAGAGTTTATTCCTAGTCAATGCAAAAGACAGTTACAAATATATTTGCTCTCCTCTGGAGAAACTGCATTTATTAAACAAAGAATAACTCTTCTAATGTATCAAGAAGTTATCACATACAATTACTTTTTTTTTTTAATATGGATCTTGCATTTGTAAATACCTTGCAAAAGGATTCTCTGACCGTTGCTATTCAGAAGAAGTACTGGCCAAGCTTTTATATATATGTTTTGCACATGTGTTGGTGTTCTATCACTCAGGTAAATAAAAAGTGAAGTCCAAATGCACCCTGAAAATGCCAGTATTTAGAGAAATGTTCAATTGGACTTTCCAATCTTTTTTTAGTACTGTTAGAAAAAAAAAAAAAAACCCAAACCAGTAAAATGAAATGAACCATGCTGTTCTGAGTCCACTGATAGTGAAGCCTGCCCCTGCTCCCCAAGGAAAGAATTGCCTTTCCAGGGCCAGGCTAGGCAGTAAACATGCAGAAATTATATCCTTCAGAAAACTAATTTCAAAAAGTAGCGTTTGACGGGAGAGGGTGCTAAGATAGGCCTTGAATTTTTGAGCATCAGGGGACAGACAACTGCAAAGTTTATTGCTGGTATCGACAACCTTGAGGAGATTCACAGTCTTTCAAGTTCTGAATAACTGTGATTTTAAAATCAGTAATTGATAGTGTCTTTCTCTTCCTGAAGTGATCACAAACTGCTGAAGCCTTGGCAGCAATGCAGATTGGAATGTTAACTGTTTCCCAGGATAAGGCTGTACTCATTTTTTAGGCATTTTATTGCAGGTCAGGATAATTTAACTTTAAAAAAATGCTCATGATCACTTTTACAGAGCTTGTTGTCAGGAAGTGTCAGAAAGCTATGAACGTCTTCGTGAATGTAACAGAGATGTTTTAAATCACTTTATGAACTGTATGTAAACTTTAAAAAGACTGCCAAGGAAATAGTGAGTTAGAAAATGGCAGTGATGTGACCAAATTCTCCTATTTTGATTTCCCACCAATCTTCAAAGAATAGAAGTGCTTCTTTTAAAATTAACCTTCTGAAAGAAGTTTTGCAGCATATCCAATTTCTTTACAAGTTTACTACTGGTAAAATTAGACCTTTAAAATTCTGCTCTAGGAAGGAGAACAGAAAGGATAAGGAGAGCACTTTTCTGAAGTTTTTTTCTGATTACACTCTATAGATTTATATCTATGGTGACTTAGTACTCATCCTTCCTCAGCAAATCCTAAAAAGATATTTACAGAGTCAATTGCCAACTGGCTGGACAGAAAGTTGGAAAACTGCCTTGAAACTACCTCCAGTTGTTACAGGTGTGACAAATGGCATTGGCTTTGTCCCTCTCCCCTCGGAGCTGCCCCATCCACATCTGCCTGACCTCCATCCTCTCTCCTGCCCTGCCCTCTCCCAGCCTTCCTCCAAAAAGCAGGACCATGGCAGGTCACTCAGGAAATGGACCACAGGGCACAGGCTTGGTTTGTAGGAATTCCAGTCTCCTAAGGCAGCTCACCTCACCTCAGGTTTCTGAGGGAGAGGCCAGGGTAGAAACAGAGGCACAGAAACTCTGCCTCTGCAGAATGCTCCTGCCTCTGCAGAACATTTTGCTTGGGTTTATTTTCAGTGGGAAGGACATTCCTCAGGGATTTCCTAACTGGGGGACAGCTGATTAATCATTCAAGGATAGCCCAGGTCTTGATTTTGGATTTGTTTCGTTCCCTGCGGTTTGCTTAGGCTAAAGAAGGTACAGACACATCCCTTTTGCATATTCATGTTGCTGTTCTTCAACTTTTCAAGGCAATGTCTTTATGGCCTTTCCTCCAGCATGTGATTTTGACTCTAGGCAGCATATTTTCTTATTAAAGTAACTATCTACCAATTATCGTCTTAAATCCTGCAGTAAAACAAGAATTTTCCTTGTGCTGCATAAAGAAATCACAGATTCTCCCCCAGTATTAGTGGCTGTGAGAGACAAAGCTTATCTATTTTTTACAAGCAGCCTTTCAACCCCCTGGTCCCTGCACTGCTACAAACCCTTCCACTGCCTCTTTACTAAGGGGAGTAGTTAAACATTTACCCTATTTATATGAGTGATTTGCATTACTGAAATGAGGCACTTGCTGGCATATCTTCTAGAGTGCAGTTACCCACTGGTACAGAGCATGTTTATAAAACCAATTTGGGTCAGTAAATTTGCATCTCCTGTAGTTATTGCAGCAAAGGCAAAGCAGGACTCTCCTGAGTTTGAACAACAGTGTTCAAACCTGCCACAGCAGAAAACACAATGGGAAATCTAGCTCAGTGAGCTAAAATTTGAAAAAAATTGAAGGAGATAGGAAATTATAATTTACACAGCATGACTAGGCTTCAGTCGAGGCAAGACATGTAATTTACTTTTCTCCAACACTAGTTGTCTTTACAGTTTGACCAAATTACTTTCATTTTCTTGCTTTATTGATATGTCTTTTCCTTCTGTTAGTTTGAAGCCAGCATGGGCAAGGACAAGAAACAGACTTGCCAAAGAAGCTGCCAAAATAACACTACCCAAAGTGAAGAATGTACCTTTTCCCTGGGTCTGGATTCATTTCAGTCTAATGGAAAGAAGCCCAGTATTCACACAGCTTGTTGTGAAGGTCATCCCATATTGCAATGTTTAATTAGCAGAATATATATATATTTTTTTTTTTTATATACACACACACATTTTTATATATGCATGTCTGTATACATATAGAAATTACATATATATATCAAATATATATATCAGAGGATGGGAGATAGCAACTGGAACAAATTCTTAGTAGGAGTGAATAAATCAACTTGTAAAAAAATGAAAGAATCTCCTCATTCTTGATTACTTGAAGGCTCAGTGGAGTCTAGAATTGGATCATCATCAGGAATCAGGGCAAGGAGCATTGCTGAGAGAGACTACAAGGAATTAATTGCAAGCAAGAATGTTCTGATGCAAAACTGACTGCAAATACAAAGTCATTAATTTTTAAATATAAGAAAAAGTATGACAGGACATTAAGTCTCTCAGCACAGTGGAACCCAAAGGATTTTTGTTTAAATTCCAACAGCAAATGTTTGCAGAGGAAAAATTGTTTTAGTGCTTTGCTGAACAGTTTGCATTTCATGAATTCCACTCTGAAAATGGTGTGTGAAAGAATAAACCAGGGACAATAATTTCTGTTCAGGAAATGTAATTCGAAAAAGGAGAGTGAAAAATTTTATGTGCATGCCGTAGGTATGCGTATGTACTTGTGAATATACACTTACTAAGGATAAACTGTAAACAAATTATAAGTTACTCCAAATCATTCATCATCCAAGATCCATATTTTGGACAAGCTTCAGCAGAGGTTACATCCAAGAGGGCAGGGAATGAGCAGATGTGTGGGCAGCTCTCCCGCTGTGGCTGTGCCCATCTCTGCCTGTGTCCCTCAGGACCTGATGATCTGCCCAGGGGACATCCCCACTGCTCTGAGAGCACCCACCACTGCCAGCTCCAGCCCCTTCCTGCAGGGCCAGGGGGGCACTGGAGGTGCTGGGTGGCAGCTTGGCAAAGTGTCTCTGTCAGAGGATCCACAGGGATTTGCCATCCTCAGCTCCCTCCCCAGCACCGTGGTTGGGATTTTTTTGCTAACATTATCCCAAGTTACAGATTCACTGATTTAACCCCCAGAAAAGTGCTGCCCCTGGATTGTCAATAGTCTGTCAAAAGCTTTTAATACCTATAATTGAAGTCATTTTGATTGCACAGTGCCTGGCATTATTTAATACTTTTATCAACAACCTGTGTGATAGAAAAGCTTTAACTGACTGAGTTTTCAGGTGGGAAGGTGGGAGGAACTGCAACTGAGTAAATAAAGAATGTAAAAGCACCTTGTCAGAAGTGTGAGCAGAAGACAAGACGTAATAAGAATGAATGTATTCAAATCACTTTAATTTTGCATTTTAGTCACTTGATATTGTAATCCCGTTTGCAGCAGCTTACAAGAGTAAGGATATTTAATAGATATTGTAATAAATTGTAGCAAATCACTGCATGCTAGAAAATAATAAAGACGGCAACTTCTGATTGTGATTTATAGTCATCTGTGATACCCTGTAGTGTACTTAAAATACCATACACTGATAATGCCCATGAATAATAGGACCATACCATCTATTAGCATCTATTAAATTGTCATTCTCAATGTTTGGGGAATACTTTATGAAGAAAGATATAGCAAAAGAAAAAAAAATCTGAGACCAATTCTAATGCAAATTCTAATTAGCAAAACTTACCCTCAGAGACTCTTATGAAGAGACATTCAGGAGCCAATTCCTCCACACCAATGCATTGGTTTTATCAAAGCTTTTTCTATCAAAGCTTTCTGAAAGGTTTCTCGGGAAGCTTGCACAGTAACATTCTGTCTTCCCTCTGCTTGGCAGGGGAACACTGATTCCTGGGATCAGAGCTGTTGCACCTGATCAAAAGTGTTCAAATAAGGAATTAAAATAAAAGGATGTGTTGGCTGGGAAAATGACCACACTACAAAGCATGTGGCCCGTGAGCTGTGAGTGATCTGCTCCCTCTAATTGAGACATCTGAGAGGCTGGGCAAGCCTTAATTGCAAATAAAACCATTTGAAGTTTAGAGCTGCTGGCAAACAAAACATTAGCTAATTCTGCATTATTTATCCCCAGAAAAGAAGACTCTTCTGGAGCTGTTGTGTCTTTTTAAGACTCAGGAAGGCTCCTCAGTGGAGGGAGATACATGACTACATATAGGTAGGACACTTTTCTTCATTATGCTCCACTAAGCACATCCACTTGTCCTAAATAAAAATTAAAGGAAATATTTCTGACTCAAAAAAAAAAAAAAAAAAAAAGCCTTCCTAATAAGCGGCATTTAAATAAGGAGCAATTTTAAAAAATAGGTATTAAATTTATGTGAGAAAACTGCTCTAAAACTGCTCCTTTTCCAAAACAAAGCTGGTTTTGTCTGATGGTGGTTTAGCCATTTATTATAAAGGCAGAACAGAAACTGAATTAATGTTGTGTCCCCTTGCAGTGAGAAGTGCTAATCTGAATAATGTACTCCAGGGGAATTCTCCTTACCATTTGTATGAATATGGGGAAAATAAGGCTATGGTAATCATCACTGGGGGTTTTTCAAGGGTCTCTCACAGAGGAAGGCTCAGCACTGATGTAAATTTTTCCTGCAGCTCCTTTTCCCTCGCAGATCTCTCAGGATGTGTTAGACCTGCAGGACTGTGTTTGGCAGGGAGTATATGACTTTCATTGCCCTCTCCAGATTTCTGGAGACTCCATCTGCTTTTCCAACCCCACTCAGCAGTGCCCAGAATTCTGCCCATTTGGTAGGAATGATGTTGGGCTGACGTGGAGCACTAACTAAACCCTCACCTTTCCCATTCAGCACCCAAGCAATCCAGCCCATACAACAGATGCTCTCCAACAAGATTTTACACAGACTTTACTCTTCCTTGGCTGCTTTCTCCCTCAGTCAAAAGTTATTTCTGCTGGAAGGTGTATCCTCATCCCCGCTGGGGATGGCAGAGAGGTGTGGATAACCCTGGGCTGGAGCAAAGCAGGGTGATGCTGGCAGCACTCTGGGCACAGCTGGAGCCCTGAGCTGTGCCTTTGTCACCATCAGGCTCCATCTGATCTGTGTCTGGCTCATCTATAATTAAGCAGCTAGGTAATTTATAATTAATTACCTGCAGCCCACTGAATTAGAACATATCCAGAGGTCAAAAGACTGCAGGAAAGAGATGGGAATAGATGGTGTGAAACAAAAACCTGAGTGATCCCAGGCACAAAGTGATGTAACCAGCTTGGGCTGGGCTGAGTCACCCCCTGGGTTAACCCCTTCTTCAGCAAAAAGCCAGAAATTTATCAACAGAAACCCTGAACAGAGTGTGTAGGACTCCTGCACACCAGTAGCAACTTCCTTTTCTGTTTCTTCCCACTGGTAGGATTAAAACATCTCAGTAGATTGTCCCTTTGAGGTGGTGTTTGGAGCCACTAGAACATCTGGTAATAAAATAATGTAGAAGTATTTTTTTAAGTGAATACAGGGAAAATCAGCAATGGGAATAATTAGGCAACTGGCTGTTACTTCAAGAAAGTGCTGTAAATTCCCAATATTTCCAGACAGTTAGCACATTAGGACTTTCTCTGGTACCTGAGCAGGGGAAATATGTAAACATCCACTTTTTATTCAGAACTTCTGGAATTTGCATGGGTGTGACAGGTGGGAGTTTTTTTTAATGCTCCATATCCTCCACAGCCAGGCAAGAAACCATGGGCATAAACTTGTTTTTTGGCAATGACTTTTAGCACTTTAATAATGCAATCTAATTAAACAGGTTAAATTTAACTTTGCTTGACCATGAGGACAAATATTCGAGAGATCTTGCTAACAAACAAAATGTTGAACCTGCCATTAATATTTGGATCAAATAGAAAAAGACACACACGATGGGCATGAACTTGTTTTTTGGCAATGACTTTTAGCACTTTAATAATTTAAAGTGCTAATTTTACAAGTAAATTTAACAAGTTAAATTTAACTTTGCTTGACCATGGGTACAAATATTTGGGAGATCTTACTAACAAACAAAATGTTGAACCTGTCTTTAATGTTTGGATCAAATAGAAAAAGACACACACAGGATCTGACTTCACAGACAATCCTTTGCAATCTGATTTTTGCAATGACCACTGGCCCTAGGTTTGAGCAATGATGGACACAGCCTGATCCCACCCATCCTGCATCCAAGTTTAATGTGCAAGCTCAGAAAAGTGTTCTGTCCTTGATGAACTGTCTAGAGGGAAAAACACCCTCTCCCACCCTGATTGAAGCATGGACCAAAGGTCTGCAGAGCGTTACAAGCTGTGCTCCCTGGAGAATATAAATTGGTGCACACAAAGTAATTTTCTTCTTCTCTAATATATCTTGCCATAGAGAACAGTGGAAAAGCACATTGTGTTTGTGACCTTCAGTACATCTTGGAATTTAAGCTAACCGACCTTGATATTGCCACAGAAGGAGCAGAGAAGTAGAAAATTCAGCCTGTATTTAGTACTGACCAAGCCAGGCAAATCCTCATATGGTCCTTGCTAGAAATTTGTGCATCCTCTAAACTTTGTTTTGTTTCCTTGCATTAAAATGAAATTAATAACAAGCTCTAAAATACTAGAATAAATTGGATTTTATAATTGGAAAGTAGGATAACCATGTCAAGTGAGGAAACCAGCCAGCATCTAACCTGTTAAAAGTCATGTGGGAAAAAATGGAACTATTTGATCTGTATTTCAGTGTAAACTGAAATTTTATAAGGAACTGCAGCAGAATGAAAGGAATGGGTAACATTGCAATAGTCTGAGCAGAAGCAGGTCTGTGATATGATGGAGGTTTTAATTAATCTTGCACATTCACACCAAAGACACTGCAGCTTTCACCCTGGGCTGACACCACCACAAAACAGGGAGAGCCCAGCAGGGTGAGCTTGGTGATTTTACACCCCTGCACTCCTGTCACCACTGCAGTGCCACTGTCTGTCCCCCAATGCCTTTGGAAGAGATGGGCTCAGCAGCCCTGGTGATGCCCAGGGGATCAGAAACCAGAATGATGATTTCTGATCAGAAACCAGAATGGTGGGGAGGAAGAAGGACTCAAATGCAGGAAGAGGAATATATAGAAACAAATCTCCACTGAACTTCTCCACTTTTTATCCATTATCCCACCTAGCAAGAGCACTACCATTCCCAGAAGAGCAGTAGGAGCTGTTGTGGAGCAGCAAGCAGGGCTGGAAGCACTGTATCCAAGGCATGAACAGATCAACAGCAGCAAAAGGGAGCAGCTGCAGCTTTAAATCATTGCCACAGCAACCCCAGCACCCTGCTGCCTGCATGAAGTCACTGTTAGCTCCTGACATGCCATGTGGGGACAAAGGAGAGACAAAAAGATGCTGAGCCATCAGACAAGAAATATGCAGACCATCACTACTTGATTTGTGGGGGTTTCAAAATTGCTGTTGTTTTTTTCATGTCATGACTGCTGTGATCTTGAGCCTGTAGGAGGTGAGCACTCACAGGCTGAACTCAGCAAGGGCTGAAGGAACTTTGTCCTCTCCTGAGTGTCCTGAGGGGCCATCCAGCTGGCGGTGGCTGTGGAGGGCTCACCTCCTGCTCCCTGCTCCAGGCAGGGCTGCCCACCAGGGCCAGGACAGGCTGCTCAAGCCCATCCAGCAGTGTTGAGAATAGTCAGGAAGGAGATGTGGGCAGCCAGTGCTTCACCTCTCTGTGAGGAGGATTCTTATTTCTAGTGGAGTTGATCTCATTGCAGCTTGGGCAGCTTGTCCTTTCACTGTGCACTCAAGGCTCTGTGCTCTCCAGACCCCACATCTGCTTGGCACCACATTGTAGTGCCCAACAGGTCACCTGCCAGTACAAAAACTGGCATTTAATCTGTGGGCTGTTTCATTTCTTCTCTAATGACTCTGGGGTACTGGTGACAAGCAGGTTGAAGAGCACCCTCATTCCAAATCTCACTGATGCTGACTCATCAAGTAAAAAAAAACCAGACCAAATCAAACCAAATCAAGAAACCCAACTACTCCTTTGTTAGGGAGAGGAAGCTGAAGCTCTGGATATTTAAAGGTGCCATGGATGAGTGGGCAGCTGAGGGACCCCAGCACCACCTGCTTGGGCCAGAGTGACCCTCTCCCCCCTCAACAGTGCTGCTTGTTGGAGGAGCACAGATTCAATTGCTGTCAATGCACATGAATAATTTTTTCATGTCCATTTCCCCAGGCTCCCTTGGGCTGGGCAATAAAACTGCAGCCTAGCATTTCATTTCCATTAGTCCTGACATCCTCCCTCATTTTTCTCATGCCCTCCTGTGATTCTTGGTGGGTAAATCTCTGTGTGTAGCAATTGTTGTGGTAATAGGTACAGCTAAGTCCCTGTTTGCTGAGTTAGTAAACAAGCACCTCAGGTAGCCCTGAGCTAGCAATTTCAAAGCAATATGTGTAAATTTTGAAGGCTAAAGTATCTTGATTCTTACAGTCAAAGTTTTCATTTTCAATAATGCTTCCATAAAATCCCTACATGTCTACCATGGGTATGAAGCAAAACATTTAAAAAATGTTCCAGAGTGGGAATATTTTAAAATATAGATGCTAATAGAGGTTTGGTGTGGGGTGTTTTCTTTCAAATTGGGTATCAAAAACATTGAAACTGATACTTCCTAAGGTGTCCCCTATTTTATACAGCCCAAGCTAGTATATGATTTTATTTTAAAGCTGGAGAGGAGGGTATTTTCTATCATCAGCTCAATCTGAAAATGCCATTTGCACTCAGTTTCTGGTGCATTTCTTGTAATACTTCCTGCACAGCACAGATGTTTGTGAAGTCAAAAGGAAAAGCAGCATCATGCTGCTCAGGCCTTTGTCAAGGCAGGTGTGCAAGTCACAGAGTGCAGGGGAGGCATGGGCAGGGCAAGTTTGAGGAAAATGTGCAGAGAAGTGAAAGCAAAGGCACTTTCAGGGTTTGGCTATTGATGTATTTGCTTGTATATCCAAATATTTACGTAAATATATGTATGAAAAGGAAAACGCCTTTCACTGCATTATATGCCCAGCCTGACTTAAATTCAAATTAGTGACATTTGGGAAAATAAAAATTTGTTGTTCTATACACAGTTCTAGTTTTTTAAAATTAAACTGTATTTGCTTCATGTTAGGAGAAAAAAAGAGGCTGAGACCAAATAAGAAACCTTCCTTAAATCTGTAGGTAAAAATTACAGGCTTGAGTTATTTTCAGTATTTTGAATTACATTCTGCCTAAGCCAAGGTCTCATGAACAAGGTCTTAGCCTTATCCCATTTGGAATGGATGAAATATTAAACCTCAGATAGGAGGGATTATTTTGAAATCCCCATGTCACTGACAACAAATGGCTAAAGGAAGTGCTGCAGGTCAGTGGCTTACTGAACAAGTGGGGTAACTCAAGGGAGCTGCTGCCTTGTTCAGGTGATGTGTGTCTCTTCAGGAAACCTCTCCAGCCTGAACCCCACTTTGGGCTGAGCCTGCTCCTCCCTTTACTGTCAAATTAGCTTATTTTTAATATTCAAGCCCCTCACTGTACATTAGAATTTGGAATCTTTTACAGACTCATTCCCACCAGTTCTCCCCCATTACCACTCGTTTTCATGTCAAGGAGGAGTTTCTGCAGAGCTCCTTCCAGCTCTGGCATGGAAGGTAGATGACTAAATAGTGTTGCTTGTGCTGTTTTTTTTTCACAATAAATTCTAGACTTGCACTGACAAACCAATTAATTTCATTCTGCAACATGTTCTCTGGAGAAAAAAAAAGAAAAAATCAAACAACTGAACTCGGGAGCAAAAATAAAATATATTGACCCCTGGCAGTTATAATTTAAAACTGGACAACTCTCTCAGGCACATGGTGTGATCCTTGGGGTTGTTCTGTGCAGGGCCAGGACTTTGTGTGAGGGACTTGTGCTCTCAGCTTACAGCACAGCCAGGATTTCAATTTGCTGCACCATGATATGGGGAAAATATGAAAGGGTCAGGAGTGGTTCTCAACACCAACATCTCTCTCAGTGATGTCTGCATTGATAACTCCAGGAACAGCACCACATCTATTCTGGGGTGTTTCAAACTGACATCTCTTTTGGGGTGTTTCAGGCTCCCCATCACCCTCACAGGTGCTGCTACAACATTCTGCTGTAATTGACTCCTGCAGCCAGCACCTCTCCAGGGTTCGATGTGGGATCACTGGGGCAACTTGTATGAAACACCATGTGTCCATTTGAGCAGTGAATTTTAAAACTAATGATGTCTCTCGAGACACAGAAAGTCAGGCTACATTAATATTTATCTTTATTGCCCTTATAATGTTGGAAAAAAACTATTTTGTTAGTAAGGAACTGCCTGTCACATGGGGAAAATACAGTGCTGGCTTGAAGCTTACACACAAAATCTATGTTTCTTCATAGAAAGCTGTACATTCCAATTGGATTTTTCTTAAAAATAAGGCATGCTGGGTGAAAAAACTAGACTGATTATGTATAATAGCAGGTAACAGAATAAAGTAAAAAACAAATCAAAAAGCCCTGAAAACTGTACAATATATTACTGCCAAGCAATTGGACTGTAGGATATGGCCCCATAGATTTCTGGGTCTGCTGCTACATCTCCCTTGTGACCTGAAGAAATTAATTTCTCTCTGTGTGGGGGCCTTTTTTCTTTTACATTTTGTCCAAGTACTTACATTGTGCTAACCAGAACTAACCCTGAGGTGAGTAAACAAGGTTTAGCCTGCATTACAGCAAAGCAGCAGCAAAGAACAGATAAGACTGCATAAAAACATTGTTTTTCTTGTGGATTAGGAATAAGAATTCTAGCCTTTCTCTACAAAAATCCAGAAGAAAGGGAAGAAAAAGGGCACAATGGGTTGAAATATTCTATGGTATTGCAGTTCATAGTGAGGAATTATGTTTAGAAATATACAAAAACAATAAAAACAATTTATTTTAAATGAATTGGTAAGGTTCCATATTTTATTCAAATACTTTGCAAAAAGTGTATGCACTGCAGAAGAATCCCAAGTACTTGCAATAAAAATATAACTAATAAACCATAATAAACATCCACATAAAATAGGGGGTGATACAAATGTATTTATGTCTTTACAAAACCATTCCAGTTTATTTCACGCATGTGATCTCTGGAGACTAGTCTGAACATTCCCTTTAATGACAATAAACCATGCCAAAATCATTCAGCCCCTGATGGTGAAGGAGCTAAGAGGCTTGCCTTGCTCTATGGGGATTTTGTTAATTATTTAAATGTTCGACCAGAACAACTGCTCTATAGGGATTTGTGCCTTCACATAGTCTGTTTAGTGTTTAGATACAAGCTGCAAATATACCACTAATGGGAAATTGTGATGCTGGCAACAACAGGACACCTTTTCCATCAGAAAGAAGCACAGCTTATAGGACCATGATATTTATCTCCAGAAAATAGGGGTTTATAGAGGAATTATACTATAAAGAGATACAGGTGGAGCTAAGTGAAAATGTATATCACACTTTTTATGGAGAAAGAGGCCTTCAGGAATAAGTTGTTTTAAGATCAACTTTCCTGTGAAAGCACAGCCTGTTAAGGGGATTACCAAAACAGTACGGTTTTTCTTATTGAGAGTGTTTTGTTCTCAAAGTCCTTCTTATTACTCTTCAAACTTCATGAAATTACACTGATGGATTGTCTCAGGTGTAGCTGGCTGTGTATTCTATTTGCCATCTGTAAGAGTTGGGGCAGTTTTCTTCTGTTAATTGGGAAGTTTCCTTTATCTCTTCCACAACAAATCCTTCCTCCAGGAGATCTCTTCTGTTAATGGGCCATTAATTATCTTCTGTTACTGGACCCCTGAGTGTCACTGCATGGCTGATAAAATTTCATCCTCCCACTGGGAGATGCTCCACCCAGAGGGAGGAGCCAAGCATTCCTACCTGGATATAATCTGAGATTTGGAACACCACAGGCAGCCTTTTCCCACTGTGTTCCCAGAGGAGCAGCTTTCCTCTCCACTGGATTCCTAGAGGAAGGAGCACTACCCCTGGACCTTCGGGGGAAAACTGCACCCTTCTATAGGATCACTGCTCCAACAGAGCCACACCTGGCACTGCAGGAGGGCTGCAGCCACTGCTGCTGGATAGGACTGTCACCAACACCCTGACACACAGGGTGTCAGGTTGTATTCTGACTCTGTCAGTGTTTGGGTTTTTTTGTTTGGTTGGGGTTTTTTTTTGTTTGGTTATTGTTTTGTTTTGTTTTGTTTTGTTTTTTACTATTGCATTTGTATTTTTAATTTTCCTAGTAAAGAGCTGTTATTTCTATTCCCATATCTTTGCCTGAGAGCTTTTTAATTTCCAAATTATAATCATTTGGGGGGAGGTGGTTTACATTTTCCATTTCAGGGGTGGCTCCTGCCTTCCTTAGCAGACACCTGTCCTTTCAAACCGAGACATAGATAAAGAACATTCTCCAGAAATGCAGCTTGCTGTTCCCTGTGACCATCATAATTTCATTCTGAATCTTGGTGAGTTTATTCTGGACCCCCTCACTCATGGCACTGCTATCAACCAACAGCCAGAGAGGAAAGTAAAGCCCAAGAAAAACAAGTGGTGCAATGAAAAGCAGTTGCTCACCACCTGCTGACTGTAACAAAACTCATGTTTCTTCAGAAGGCATAAACCTTTTACAGCTCTTTTGAAATGCTTAGTTTTAACTTCTTAATACTCAGGAAGAGTGAGGAGCTTAATGTATGCTCAAACAAAGACAGCTCAGGCTGTCACTGATCACTAATACAAGTGACCAGTGCAACTCTTGCATTAACTGGAAAGTTCTTTTTGTAATCATCTTCTGGCAACTTCATTAGCAAATTCAGGCCACCTATCTAAGAGCTGGCAAGAAAGGGAAAATAACTTGTTAACTGGTAATTTAGGAAGTACATTTAGATAGATTGTTGAAAATTGACTGAATAAATCAAAAAGATGCTCTGAGAAATCTGACCACATTAAAAAAGCAATTTGCATGTATTCCACAGGTGTATTAACATGGATTATGTATTCAAGGGCTGTATATGCCATCAAGATTAGCAATGCAAAGAGAAGAGCTCCTTTTGAATTTACTTACTCCTGAAGGAGACGCTTTCCTCCTTTCATCACTCACTGTGGCACATTCTGTTCCTCTCTGCAGGCAGACAGCCTGAGAGGAAAAAGAACAGCAGAAATCACAACAAATCAGGAGCATTACTTTCCACTCCTTTCTGCCTGGCCGTGTGCTCTCTTGTCTCCAGTGCCATTACTTCCCATTCCTGCATCAGTGTTATTTTCCTTCCTCTCCCTCCCACTGGAAACTTCTACTTCTGGTGGTTCCCAGTGTTTTTCCTGGAGTGAAGTCCTACTAGTGCCCCACAAGAAACATCTTTGGTGTCCTTCCCACTGGGTCAGCAATACTCACTGAAAGCATCTAAGTCAAAAATTAGGAAGAGAGGCAAAGAGGGTCCTGTTCTGTGTCTGGAAAATCTTAACTAATGGTCCACAGAAGGAATAGTTAATCTGTGATAACAGGACATCATTATATCCATCTCACTGCCCTCAGTAGCCATGCCACATCACAGGGAACTTTTCTGTGATACACCCTAAAATATCAGTCTAGACAACAGTGCATTTCTGAATCTGGATGTTTAGTGGGGTCTGCAGACATATCCCAATACCAAAATTATTCTCTCTCCCAGTATTTTCCATCAATTTTTGAAACTAGGTGTTCAGAATGGACTTTATTAATAATGCCTTGTTAATGGAAACACATTAAAAACAAGGCATTATTAAAATTTTAAAAAAAATCAACAAAACAAGCAAACAAAAGAAAAAACACACAAAAAACCCCCCCAAAACAAAACAAATCTCCAAGATTAAAATTACAAATAGCCAATCACTCTAAATAACCTTAAACTGAATTCTGCACAGGTGAGCAGGCACTGGCTCAAACTGGCACCAGCAGTTTCTGTGTTCTGAGCAGTTCTGGATGTACAAAATGTACAGGGCTGCTGATTCTTTACACATATATGTATGTATGCATGTGTATGACCTGATATCCCTTGAAATTACCTTCAAGACATGACTAACCAATGGAAAAAACAAAAACAAGAGTTGGATCTGCAGGTGAATGCAAGACCCTTCCTACATCTGTGGCTGTTCTGGAACAAACCAAGCCTTGAGCCCTGAAGTTTCAGACCTGGGAAGTTAACTCTAACCTGCATTCTTGCTGGGTGAATGATGTGTCCTCTAAAATAAGCCTCGAGACATCAGGCCAAAATGACCACACTGTTTTCCCTAAGTTTTGACAAACTGTATAGATCCTGTAAGGCTTCTGATTTCTAAAATCAGTTTGTGACTCATGCAGACACTCGCACCAGGCACACACTGAAAGAGAGCCATGCAGAACACAGCAGCAAAAAAGCCCTCCAGAAATATTCAGACCTCTGCCTTGGATATATTTATGTGGTATCTGCAATGAGCAAACTTTCTCGTGTGCTTTGATGCGCACAGTTCTCATGTACCAGCCACCAGAAGAGGCTTTTCTGGGGTTGTTTAAAGATGATATTTTAAGGTGGAGATATGTCAGATGACTGCAGCAGTGTTTTGTGTCTCCATAAGCCCCCTCAGGCTTATGGGTGAGGGCATTTCCCCCTTCTAGGAAACACTGAGAAACACCTTCTAGAAAATCCCTGGCTTCCTCTGTTCAATGGGAAGGAGACATTGCCCTTTGTAGAGCAGGACAGGGAGGTGGCCATTATTATGGCCACAATCATACCTGACCCACACACTGCCAGTGAAAGCAGAGGCAAGGTTAATGTATTTATAGCTCTGTATTTATTCTCAGAGAATCACCTTTCTTTGTTTGCCCTTTGGTGGGGAGATCATTCAGCTCAAGAAATGCATCTGAATTTTATGAGCTTTCCTGGATATGTACCTTGGACTGAAATCAGCTTTCACTCCCCAGTGTTATTTATAGCACAGCCACAGTAAATAGTGGCTGCAAGAAGGATGGGGAAGGAAGGAAAACAACATCACTAAAATACACAGCTCTGCTAACTCTGGGAAGGGGTTGGTGGCTCCCCTATCTCTCCTACTGACAGAGCATCCTGGCTTGGCTCCTCTCCTCTGCCACCACATTTTCCTGCTTCCCTTGAAACCTTTTGTCAGTCTGTTAGCAAGCAGTAACTACTTTTGGATGGCTTCTTCTCATACTTCTGTGCAGTGGCCACCTGTCACAGCACAAGTAAAAGCTTTCTAATTCCCCAAACCTGCCAACTAACATTCTTGAGGTTTATTGAGCTGTGAGGAACCAGCTGTACCCACTTGCAAACAAGCAAAATGGCAAAGCTTTAGCTTGACTTCCCAACCTGAAGGATCCTCCTCTGGGCTCTCTTGTGTAAAACCATCCAGGAGGGAGACACTGATACAGGAATCCAAAGGAGAGATTGGAAGAGAACAGGAGGCTGGGTCAGTCCCAGACTGAGGGCTGGCCCTGCAATGCTGCTGGGATGTGCAGAGCTGCCCAGGTGACAGCAGGGAGCAGGGACAAGTTTTCTGCTGCCTCCTGCCATCAAACAGGCAGCACATGGCCAACAATCGACAGAACGGTGCAAGAGACTTGGGTGCACCCAGTCTGTGACACCTGGCTGAACCTCTTAAAAGTTAAAACCTCTTATTGCCTCTTAAAACCTCTTATTGCCTCTTAAAAGTGATTTGGGAAAGGGTGCAACACTTTTCTTTGCAGTGTCTCTTTGCAGTGTCCTGTTTCCTCACAGGAACATTTAACCACTCTTCTCTCTTGCACAGAGTTTTTGTTCTTCCTCTTATCAGTGTCCTCTCACTTGAAATAAAGGCCATTAAGATGGAAAATGTGTTTGCTCTTTGCTCACAAAGAAACAAGCAAGGTACATTAAAAAAGGGTCTATGAGCATCAAAGGGAAAAAGTAATTTATTGGGGATACAAAGACAAGGTCAGAAATCCTGGCTGTTTTCTTGGAGTCCTATATCCAATTGAAATTCATGGGATATAAAGATAACTCAATTACAAGTTGTTTTCTCTAAAGACTTTGAAACAAAGGCAGGAAAACTCCACCTCCCATTTTTCACTGTAATTACAGTAATAAAGATTATCTTAGTTTGTTTTGGTTTTTTTTAATGCACCTGCTATCCATACCTCTGCACACTTGAAAGGCTTTAGTACATGATACATCCAAGATCAAAACCAAGTCACAGCCTTTAACTTCTCTTTCAGAAAAGGAGAAATTTGGGCTAAAGTCCATCTCTGCTTTACTCAGAGCTCTCATCATGGTATTTACAGTGTTGCTCTAAACGGCCTCTCAGAGATCTGAGAGGCCATGTTTTCTAATGCTCCTGTGGCATTGCACAGCCTGTTACTCCAGAACTCAAATTCACTGGAATACAGCTGGCTGTGTGATTTTCGAGGCAAGATAATTCTCATTGGCTGGCTTGCTGAGCAGTCACATGCAAGTTCAGGTTTTTTCTCCAAATTTTCTGTTAAAAAATGAAGCTCTTACTCTGTCCAAAGGCCAAACTGGCTTCATCCATCTCAAAAATGTCACATAAGCCCTCCTATTCTGCCCTAAGTTCCCCTAAGTACACATGTATGCAAAATTCCAAAGACTGTGTTTGGAAGACCAGTTCTACATCTGTAATACATGTTTCCCATTTTTCCTTATCCTAATAATCACCAAAACTTAAAAAGTACTCACTTAATATTCTCCTCCATATTTCTAACAGAGACAATAATAAAACGTCTACAGATGGAGGGGCTTGTTTAGGACACTGAGATAATTTCTAATACTATCTAGGTGGCTGATACTTTCAACAGCACTTAACTGCTGTTAAGTCTGTCCTCTTTTGACTCTGCAGCTAAAATATCTGCTGAGCCTGGTCTTGAATCTCTTATGTGTTTTTTCCTACTCTTCTCACAAAAGTATCTGTCATTTCTGCCTAACTTACTGTTCCCTTCTTTTTTATTAAAGCCAGCATGGAAATAGCAGAATGAGCAGAATTTGGCTCAGTAGAATGAGCCAAACATGGATTTGAAAGTGGTGCTACAGCATGAGAAAATGCAGCCCTCATTCAGCACCCTTTGCAACAATTTAAAGAAAAAGAAAAACGTAATTGTTATGTATTCAAAATGGAAAATGAAGTCTTGGGCTCCTCGGCATTACAGAGTTTGACACAGAGTCAACTGCTGGACCCTGTAAATTACCTGTGTTGGCTTTTCCTGTTAATGTATAAATCATCACCTTCACACAGAATAAATCAAATAAATCCACAAAGAAGCACAGCACATTGCTGAGTGACCTGTGTGCAATAATGCAAAAGGTTTCCATTCACTCATACAGTTGCTCGTCAAAATGAACATCATGGAGTTCAGCCTTTGGGAAACCTTACTACATAAATAAATTCATAAAATTAATTAAAGAAAATTAAATGAAGAGTGGAAAAGCTCAGTGAAAGAAAGGGGAAATCTTTACCCTACTGGTATTAATATCAAAGGTACTGCTGGTTTTCATGAAAACATATTTTATACTCTGAAACACTAGGAGTCATTCCCCACTGGTAAATCCATTTTATTCAGAGAGATTCCCAAGGATTAAATCCTTCTTAATGCAGTGGAGTTGTTGATTTCAATGGCTTGCATTGGTAGGTGTCCTGTCCACAGGCAAATCAGTGAACACAAATTACATGGTTCACTTTAGGCTTCGGTTCCATGAGAGCACTGATTTGTTTGAAGTTAGTTCCGTGCTTATTGCTTTGTAACTTTGATGACTTTTTTTCTTCTTTTTGTGCAAAATGTGCTTGCTTTTCCTATCTAAATTCCTTTGTACTTCTAAAGTTGCTTGCAAAGTAGGTTTCCCTGCTGAAATTCTTTGGCCAAGTCAAAACCAGGACATCTACACTTTCCTAACCTGATTGTCTCCTATACATGTGGCAGCCTTCTTTACTAGCTGTGTTTGTTGGTGGATTTTTTTAATATCCTTCTGAAGGGAAACATAATTCTGAGTCTAGTCCTCTCCACAGAGATTTGTAATCAGATCCCTGGTGTGCTGGCTCTGAGCAAGCAGCTCTGTCGATGCTGACATGAGCAAAGAGTAATGTCCCAGGCTAACAGAGATATTACACATTGTTTGTGAGCTCCCTTCTGCATGTGTAGGTCAGCCTCATCCATCACTTCCATGGGTGACAGCAGCAGAAATAATTAAAGGAGGTCTTTCTAAGATGGAATAAAGGTCCATATTTATTGCAATGGGACAGTTCATGGGGGGAAAAAAAATACCATGCCCTATATGATTTCTAAGAAAACTGCTGCTTTCTGTCACCAAATTATTCAAAACCAGGCAGGGGCTTTGCAGGAAAGCAGGACCACTGCCAGCCTTTCCTTGCAGCAGCAGGGAAGTTGGGCAACCCAAGGAGAAAATGTTTTTACAATCTGCAGCAAGCTCTGGCTCCAATGAAAGTGTTTGGCCTGAAATTCTCAGGTTTCATCAAATCACCTTTTTTTTTTTTTTTCCCTGTGAAAATCACTCTGAGGGAAATGTTATTCTTTTTCTGTTTCATGCCACGCAGCCATGTTGTTAAGGATCTTCACACTCAGGAATTATTTTAGTCCCTCGCCATATGAAATGTTTCCTGTTTAAAACAAAGTGGGCTGATAAGAAGAAGGCAGTAGAATATTAACACAAGTATATAATAGTCTGTAAAGTGATATATCAGGTAACAAGGGGTAGTTACAATTAACACATGACTAAGTTTTATGTAATTAGGAAGTAGCATGAAAACATGTCTCCAAAGCGAATACAGTGAAACACACAAGTTCCTTTCCTAACAAAATTTTGCTGCATTTTTCCTTGCCCTTGTAACTTCCCATAATCACCAAAAAACCCAAAAAAAGTCCTAACCAGGACACAGGCTGTGCATTCATCAAAGTCTACAAAGCAGAGCAGTTAAAAGTTGAGGTCCCCATTCATATCTCCTTTGTTATGCCCACAAAAACTTGGTAACTCTCTCTTTCTGAAGAGAAATGTCAGAAATCTGCCTGCTGCTTTGACTACTAATGTCAGAGTGAGCCCTGAAAACTGTCTTTTCCCTTGCCATTATTTTATTTTTAATGCAGAGAAGTGCACTGAAGCTCTGGGAGAATCTTAAAAGCTGAGAAATTAAATAATGCTTAGGCACTTTTCCAATGAAAGCAATAATGAATTCAGAAAAAAATTAAGCTCTTTATCTTGAAATGCTGTAAAAAAATTATATAGTATATCATAATTACAACAGCGTAATAGAAGTGTGCTGCCTATTGCTTTGAAACTACTTCAAAATGTTCACTGTTCCAATGAAAGAGTGAAAGCTGTTGCAAAATTATCACTTGGAAGGCCTGAAAAATAGAAGAGGTGTTTTCTTATTCTTCACCAAAAAACCTGCATATGCCAGTGCTGCCATGAGGCACATTTTGTGTAGAAATACGAAGTTGTGCACAAGTTCCAAGAACCCAGGAGTCTCCCCTGAAGCAGCATTTGCTCAGTCTGGGTCCCATTTCTCCATATGCAGGCTGAGAGTCCACAACATCCAGAACTTGGGGGCAGGAGGCTAAAAAGGTGCAAAGGGAAACCATCAGTGTGCCAAATAAAGTGTGTCTAATTCTCCTCACAGACATGAGAAGCATCAGAGACATTCCCTCTTCTACATCCACAGAAGAGAGGAGTCCTGAGAGGTAAAACAAGAGCAAACATGAAAATTTTGGGTGCTGCCCATTCTGTTTCAATCTGGCTTTTTATGCCACTGACAACAATTAGCAATACCTAAGCCCTTCCATGCTGTATTGTCATTTGAAATTACTGCCTTCCATCAAAATGCACATCCTGTGTTTTCACAAGCAATACAGTACATGGATACAGTTTTGGCTATGGTGTGTGCTTTTATTAGGAAAAAACCCCTCAAAGAACACCTTGCTTTCTGAATAGAGCCTACTGAATTTCAGATGGTGCTCAGATTTCTTTTTTTTTTTCCCTGCAGCCACAGAGCAGTCTCCAAGGAAATGTTTGATTCTGTAGCAGTGAGTTCTGTGCTTGCAGAGAAAGGATCTGCTGTGCCTGTGGAGTAAAGTGATTAAGCATGATGATGGTCCTCCAGGTGATGTTTTAAGCATTTAGAGCCTGGTCACCTGTGATTTCAAATATATGGAAGATATATAAAATATTCTGTGGCAGACAGATTAATAAGGAAGTCATAGTAGCTTATGCAGCAAAATCCTGTGCTAGCTGTTATTTTCTCAACTCTGGTGGCTCCGTGCCCAGATGTATTTTGGTGCTGCTGGGAGGTGATAAAGGCAAGCATTACCAAGTCCTTTCAAGTCTTGTCTAAACCACAACCCCCCAGAACTGAATTATTATGATTTAATTCCAGTATATGATAGCACTTAAGTCATGGGTTTGGTGTTAGATCTATGAATAATGCAAGTTTATTTAAAGGAATGGAAACAGAGCAGATTATTTAAAAGACACTGACTGCCAGGGCTGAATATAAATTTTTCCAAATGTCTTCATCTGTTAACAGAGCTCTAAGCAGAAGCACAAGGAAATGCTAGTTTTGTTGTGTATTATGAATGACAGAGGAGTTGCTGTTTGTCAGCATGGGAGCTGATCTCCTACCCCAGCAGGAGCAGTGGGAGCTGCTGCTGCAGACATCACGGACGGACAGTTTGCTATAAATACAGAGCTCTGTATTTATAAACTGCAGACCAAACTGACTCATTTAGCTGAGCAACTTTTGGCTTCTTTACCAAATTGCTGAGGTACAAATAATTTGATCTACAGTCATCACTGGATCTCTTCCTTGGTGTTTGTTTAATCAGACATTTTTTCTCTGATTGAAACTGGCAGTTTTGGTCTGGAGAAGCATTGATTGAGTTTTTATTATTCAGAAGTGCACAGTTCAGACCTTCAGAGGTGGGACAAGTATCCACCTGATACTGTATTTTTCAGACATGAGCTGAAACCATGGGAATGAGGAGGGAGCCCTAGCTGAAAAGTGAGGTGAACTGAATCCATCTGACCCTAAAGAATTCCTGCACTCAAGAACACATTTTAAGAGAGGGATGACAGAACAGTTTTGGGGTTTTTTTTGAGCAGGATATTTTGTAAATAACATATTAAAGATCTTTGGGGATGATTTGATTTTACTATAGAGACCATGAATTGTCATGTGATATGTATGACAATCATCCACATCACATCTTGTATTGGCATCTTTTTGTTCAATATATCTGATTGCAGATGGACCTTTTGGCCTTTATTCCACTGCTTGCAATGGAATAGTGTCACTGTGTATAAATACTTTATTTTCACCAAGTCATTTCTTACAATGGGTAAAGCATTCCTATTGCTTCCTTGCCACTCTACAGTTTCTTTCCATCCTCTGTTTAGCTTTATCCTACAGCCATGAAGGAAATCCTGTGGGTGCTCTTCTACAGGAGTGTACAATTTCTACTGATTTTTTTAAAAATTATTACGTTGCTCTTCCATAAAAAAATGGGGAGTGAAGAGGGATTTCCTCCTCACATCTTTTGCACCTTCTCAAAAGAGCTGCCATATGCACTCCTCCCTCCTGCACCAGAGAAGGAAATATTTGGCAGGAGCAGCAACAGGAAGCACACTAGGTCCCTTTTTTGGTGAAAGCAAGTGGAGGATTGGAGAAAGACAGGACAAGGTGCTAAAAAAATTTAACACTTCCAGGGCAAACTACGGAGTTTGTGCAGCTGCCGAATGCTTTATGGCAGCACTACCAGTGCTGGGACACCAGCTGAAAGTCAGTGGTGTGTTTTCAATGTTCCATCAGGACAGGGTTTCACAGTGCCTTCTGCTTTGTTTTGATGAAGGACACCCATGGGAAGCATGTCATCCACATCTATGGACTGCTGTGGTCACCTCGGCAGTGATGCTCCACAGGAAAACATCACTGCTCCAGTACCTCTGTTAGCAATGCCTGGTGCTGGTGTCCCTACTGATGGCATTTAATAACACACCAAGAAGTCGAGGCTTCGTTGGCTTGGTTTTCCCCTTGGAGAGCACTAGCAGTTTTGGCATTTTAAATTAATTGCAAAAGCGGCTTCACTCATTTTTTATGAAGTTACTCAAAATGCTTCACCCATGAACTGTAAAACTCCCCATTAACCAAAATTGTTTAAAACCTTGGAGGGAGCTGTTAAAGTGTGAATTTTTCTGAAGGACATTGCCATTGAACGGGAAAACCACAAAGCGGCTTCACTCATTTTTTATGAAGTTACTCAAAATGCTTCACCCATGAATTGTAAAACTCCCCATTATCCAAAATTGTTTAAAACATTGGAGGGAGCTGCTAAAGTGTGAACATTTTTCTGAAGGACATTGCCATTGAATGGGAAAACCACAGGAGAACCTCTTCTATGATGATGGGCTGAGAGAATTTGGTATGCTCAGCCTGGAAAGGAGAAGGTAAAACCTTGGAGGGAGCTGTTAAAGTGTGAATTTTTCTGAAGGACATTGCCATTGAACGGGAAAACCACAGGAGAACCTCTCCTATGAGGAAAGGCTGAGAGAGGAGAAGGCTTTGAGGTGATCTAATTGTGGTCTTCCAGTACCTGAATGGAGACCACAAGAAAGTTGGAAAGAAAAAATTTCAGAAAGCATTTCCAAGGTCCTATCATGAGAGGACCAAGGAGGAATGGCTTCAAACTGAGAGTACGTTTAGATTAGATATTAGGAAGAAATTCTTCACTGTGAGGATGATGAGGCACTGGCACAGGTTGCCCAGAGAAGCTGTGGATGCCCCATCCCTGGAAGTGTTCAAAACCAGGTTGGGTGGAGCTCTGAGCAACCTAGTGAAAGGTCCCTGCACAAGCAGTGGGGTTGGAATTAGATGACCTTCAAGGTCCCTTCCAACCCAAACCATTCTATAATTCTAATTCTCATTGCTTCATTTTAGGGTACTTTCAGCATCCTGACACATTATGTGTGAATTTATCCTAATCAACTGGCTGCTTTAATCTTCAAGTTTTTTCTTTCTCTGTCATTCTTTGAAAGATCTTTTATTAATGAAGCCCAGCTGAAGTGGAGAAAAATATAAGGTTTTTTTTTCCTCCGAGATTCACATGATTAATTGAAAATAAGGTAAAAAATTCCATTCTTGCTACTGATTCTTTAATGCCAGTACCTGGGGATTTTTTTTTTCTGATGATTATCAAATCCATTTTCCTCCAGGCAATACACTATTTCTGACTCCTAAAATAAACCTTGACTCTCTCAAGGTTTGTTTGGTGGCTGTTTTTGCTGATTTGGAATTTCATTAACAGCTGATCAGCCTATCCCTTGAAACAATATTTTGGCTGAGATACAAATTGATAACTGTCATCCTAAAAATGAATGCACTTCAACAAAATGGATCCTTTTTCACACCCCAAGTCTGGTTCTTTGTCTAATGCAAATATCAGATCTAATCTCTAATTCTGCCTTTGGCTGCATGACACTGATGTGAGAGCTAAATCCTGGTGGAGGGGACAAAATGTGGGCACTGCTCTTTCAGAAGAGCAGTGCAGAATTTGGTAGAGCTGAGAGAACTCTGCTGGAGCAACCTCAAGATGAGAGGTGACTTTGAGAGAGAAGGGAAACCTTCCTGACTGTAGAGTCGTTCTGGAAATGAGGGTAGACATTGCCAATGCATGACAAACAGCCCTGCCAGCCAGGAACTGAGAATGCAGAGAGAAAAACACACTGGATTTGCTCAGTCTCCGTTTTTACACTCAAAATCCTGCATGAAGCAATGACAGCAGTGAGGAGCAAGGCTGCAAAGGCACCTGGTGTTTCAGGTGGAGTCCTTGGGGTGAGAAGCTGAAGGGATGGGTGAGAGCAGCAGCAGGCATGTTCATCTGCTGTACAGTTTGCCTTATTGTTTCTCACCCCTGTGTTATTCCTGGAGCTGCGCTTGGTCCTCACCAAGGCCAGCTCACAGAGGCAAAGTTGTGCATCTTTAACAATTTGAGAATGAGGAAATAATTTTTTTTTAAAAGAGAGATTCATTGAACACCAATATTCATAATGGTATCATGGCTTGGATCCTCTTGTCTCGTGGCTAATTTAAGATCCACTGCTGGCAATCAGGATGGTGCTGCCATGCCCCTGCCTCCAGGGACACCCACTTTCCTCCCCAGCCCCTTGTCCTCTTTCCCAGCCACTTTGTTTGTGTTTGTGTTTGTGTTTGTGTTTGTGGAACTCCCATTGCCAACGATGCCCTTGGTGGGCTCAACCCCAGCCTGGTCACACCAAGGTAAGGATCACACTGATGGGCACACTGACTGCACTGGCTTGAAATGCGTCCTTTATAAAGTTACATAAGCAGAGAGATCATGTAGGAGGACTGGAAATAATAAGCTGTTAGGATGATTTGCTGAAGCTACTCTTCACCTCGGCTCCCACGGAAACACAGAAATAAAAGTCCAATTTCCTCCGTAGACAGAGATCACCGAGGGCAGAAAAATTACAGAAGAAAAAAAATACATTTCCCTTTGGTGTTTGCTGCCAACAAAAGCGGTGCTGAAGAAGATACAGACTTACAGCTGCAAGGATGCAAGGTCAAAATTAGGTGAAAACTTCAATTGGTAAAGAGATGATGTAGCACAAAAGTAAGTAACCTGTTTGACAGCTGTGAGGATGAGAAGAGCATGCCTAGCTTGTACAAATAGGATGGAAAAGGAAAAGCTGAAAACCCTCCTCTTCAGACTATAGTCAAATTTGAGAACTATACATTCAATAAATTAGAAATAATTTTTAAACTTTATAAGCAACTCATATTTCCAGAATATCCATAATAGCTGTTCAGAGCTTCTAAAAAGTGATATCTACCAATTGCCTAAAATTAGGGCAAGCTTAATATTTATATTCACATGCTCATATATATTAATTTTTTTGGAAAGATACATTGACCAGTCCAATTTCTGTGTAAAGACTAAAGGGCATCTGATAATGTCATACACCATTTGCTGAGCCATTCCATTCTTGGAGAGATATAGCAGAAACAAACAGCTACATCCTAAATTTTATTAACTGTGAAAGAGGTAATTTATTTTGTGGTATAATAAAAGCATCAGTGATAACAATGCCTCAGAGAAACAGCCACATTGTGAGTGCCTCCTGCTGCCTTTTCCTTGGTGCAGATAGGTTTATTTGTGTAAGACCTCACAGAATTGAAATTTCTTCTGCTCTTACTCTAAATTTAGACACTGAAAATTGTATTTACTGTGGTACCTCCTGGATAACGAAGTGAAGTGAACAGATGTGCTGTGGATAGTGAAAGGGTAGTGAGTAAGTCTGGGCAGGGACTGAGCAAGGAATTGCCCACCCTTCACACTTGCACCTTGCTTGAAACTCAGCTACAGCACCCCAGCAATCTCCCTGTTCCTTACCAAATTGTGCTTCCACTTTCCTTACATTACTTTCACCTACTTTATCCATTAGACAGCCTAAGAACAGTTGCCAAAGCTGATATCACAGCACCTTAACAAAACTTTAACAAAATCATCTTGAACCATCTTAACACCCTGCCAGTGTTCTCCCCACGCTCCCGGCTGTGTGGGAGGTTTCCCCCACACTGTGTGACCCTACAAGGTCCAGCATTGTGTCTCCACAACCAGTTTCACTCCAAGCACCACCTCTGGGTGTATCACTACAATTTTCTCGTGGATTAGCTGCTCAATGGGCAGGGCAGCAGTGCTGCTCACCTCAGCAGCTTCACAAATTGAAGCACATGAACAAAATGCTTTATCATCTTCCTGGCAAACAACCAAAGCGCCAGAGCAAATTTAGAACCTTCAGTACCTTCCAGCTGAATGGCATTGCCACTGGACCATTTTATCAGGGCTCAGGATCAAGCATTAATTTTTCCTCTGTAACTTCATTAATTTGTCCTGAGTCATAAGATTTTGCCAGCTCATCCTTGGCTGATTTATCAAATTCACCCAGAAGAGCCTGTGTTACTGCTGCTTTGTTATCACCATCCTAGCAATACCACTGTCAGAGGTCATTTACCTTTTATGTTGCCACCTCAGCTGCTTTGGAAGGGACTGGGAGGTGGCTCCAGGAGAGACAGGGAGATGTTTATGGAGGCTCCTACACTGAATCAGTCAGAATATGGTGAAGCACTACTGTACTTAATTGAAGAGTGTCCCAGATACTTTGTATGTACTTATACAGCGCTATCTAATTCCAAAGACCATTTTTATTTCATACATGTACCCTGTCCTTCTTGGCTACCAGATACCAGGAATAAATACCATGGTCTTACATTAATTTTACTTTGATGGGGGAAGGTGGGGCAGATGTTGAAAGCAGAATATTTTTCTTTGATATCGTAAGGTCCTGCAACTTTTCTGATGAATCCTGAGCTTTCTTCCTGTTGTAGTTCTTCTGATTCTCAAGGAGTCATTTAAGATGTTTTAAATTGGCGCATTTATTGCCATTGAAGTAAGTTTAAAATATTGCAACACAGTCCTTAACCTTCTGAGCAAGGTTTAGCTGTGGAATCCTTAGGAAAGGGCTTGATTTCAGTGAAAATTTCAAGCCTTAATGGTAGTGTAAGAGAAGATATTCCATTCTCTTTCCATCACAAATCACATTTATTGTCACCTGGAAACTGCCTTGTGTTTCTCTGGCAGGAATCTGTTCAGTAGTCTGCAGCAGCACCTGGCATTTCAGAGTTCACCTGAGCTGAGCTGACAGAAGAAGCCCTTGGAAGCAGCTGTCAGTGCAGGGCACTGCACCCCGCCAGGCTACAAAACCACTGGTGCTCCTGGGAAATGTAATTTTCCCTTCATACAAATTTATCAAGATAAGTAGCACAGCAAACCAGCGTTTGCAGTTTCAGCTGACACATTTCAGCAGCACCAGCTCGCGGTCCATTCCCCATTCCTCCCACCCAGCAGCTTTCCTGGAGATAACCCTTCCCACACCTACCTAACGTTACCTTGCTGCACATATTTAGGACAAGCACACAAGGACTCCAAGTTCCTGCTGTGGGCATCTAGGAGCTGTGATCTGCTTTGGAAAGATGCCAGGGAGGATGGTGCCCTCTGGTCACTTTGTTCCCAGAAGGATTTTGGACTTGGCTTTGAAGCAGTGGTGGGGGGACTCCACGTGACAAATGCTTCCCAGAAGGAATGTGGCAGGAATGCAGAAAACCCTGCTGCAGTCCCGAGGAGTGAAAGAGCTCCAGGACTTGTCCCCGTAGGAGGAAATGGTGTTTATTGAGTTAGCTGCTGCTTATAAAATCCTGTTCATGTTAGTGGCATCAAACCTCTAGTGATAAAATGCACCATGACATAAAATCAGGAGCCAAGAGTGATAAAGTTCTGTGGCTTGTCCAACTGACTGACAAACTTTTTTTCTCCCATCTGCTCTTCACTAAGTAGGAATAATCAGTACAGTTCCTGAGAGGGGTTTGAGTCCTCCCAACTTTCTCCATCTCAGCTGGCTGATCATATCTCTGCAATATACTCTTGGGATTGTTTTTTTCTGAATGAGGATGTTTGTTCACCTGGTGTGTTTCTAGACAATCGCATCTTCTCTCATCCCTGTTCTTCTAGGCTAAGCAACCCACATTTTTTATTTTTTCCTATTCTTTCATTCACTTCCCTATATCATCTGGAAAGACCTCTGAGCCTACTCCAGTGTCACTCATCTGTTTTGCAAACCAATGAAGAGGATGCCCAAAGTGGTCCACAGGAGGACTTTGCCATTAGCTTTGGAAAAGTGCTAAAACAGAGATGAGACTGTCCATCCCATTATGCAGAGGAATTCTGAGAGGATTGACCTGTCCTGCTGTGTGCTCCCAAGGCTGAGTGCATTTTTCCTGCACTCCAGATCAGAAACCAAGCCTGCACTGCTGTACCCCACCTTTTAGCACAGGCTCCGGGAAGACACTGAATTTTAGCTGCACCTCCTGTGGGTGTGGGGCACTTCTGTCCCCCTGCAGAAGACTCACAGTCTCAGTGGAGAAACCCTCCATAAATATAGAAGCATATCAGCTCTTCACAGCTCTTTAGTATATAAATATCTCAGACAGATCTGAACATCAGATAAGTGTCACATTTGCAAACAGGTCTTGGCTAATCCTTCCACTGTAGCTAGCACTCCCAGAGTACAATACCCTCTCAGATTACCATTATCCATTAAAGTTTCACTGGAATGGTGCAATAATAAATTGCATCCACTAGTTTTTAAAAATACTTTTCCATTACACATCCAGAATCTTCCTTGCTTTCCATAGCACAGAAGAGCTTGATGGAAGTTGGATCTGCTTCCCAACAGTGCTGATTTGCTCCATTTGAGCAATTAAAGCATCTTCTTTGGTGGAGCCCCCTTTTTATTTCCAGGTTCTTACAAATGCACAGTCCAGATGTAGCAATATAACTGAAAAATATCCATAAGCTGTTGGACATTAAATTTTTCACATGAGAATGACATTTAACATTATTAGAGGCAAGAAAACAATTAAAGAAAAAGAACAGATATTGTTTGGATATTCTTCCATTATTTTTGTGAGTGACATGTCAGCATTCAGACATCAGCACTCCTGAGCTGCTCTGTTGGATACATTGGCTTTTTCTGTTGTCATCTGGTAAGGATAGACACCAGCTGACACCTGCACAAGAAAAATACCATTAAATGTTACATTTTGTCAGGGCAGAAGGATGATAGATCTTGATTCAAATTTTTGCTTCTAAAAGAATCCATCCCAATTCCGGCTTCTGGTACTACTTTCAACACCTGATTTAAAGACTAATTACAATTTATTGTCTGAGTGAAAATGAGGATTTTTTTATCTCGTGGCCACAAAATGATTGTGCTGCCTGTGAGCCATCCTGGCTCCAAGAGAAAGTGAGCCAGCACCAGAACCTGTCCCCCAGGCAGTGCCCAAGCTGGACACAGTCACTGCATCCAGCAGAGCAGCTGTGTGGCACAACCACAGCTTAGGACAGCCAGAGGGGTGACAATTTTTGGTGTTATTGCAACACTGAACTGAAGGAGGAGCCAAGTGTCCCTCCCCACTGCTCAGGCTGTGCCACTGCTGGTTTTACTGGGACAAAGACATTGCTGCTCTGTGAATTGCTGCTGAGGTTCTTGTCAGCATTCATGGCATAGGACATAAAGTTTTTCTTTCCTTGTATCAGGTATATAGCCATAACAGCATATATTATTTATGAACACGAAATATCTTTGCATTAAGAAACATCTAGAATGTCCTTGTCTCCCGTGGCTGTAACATTCCAACTGGGAACTATCTGTTTCCCCTCTGTAAAAACCCCTTGGGCTCTTTTCTCTGATTGCACATCATTGGTTTAACTGTAAACAGAGTTTAACGCAGCAGGCTGAAGTTTAACTTACTCCAAAGAGTAAAGCTGGCTCTCTAATCTCCAGTATCACTTCTAGCCCAGCACAGCTGCAGCTCCCTGATAGATGTGGGTGACAGCAAAGGGACCACCACCCTGCAGAGCTGCAGATCTCAGAGTAGAGGGGGTGGCTCCAAATGCTGACATGATTTGTGCCACCATCACAAGCAAGCTGCTGTCCCTTCTCCTTCCATCTCCCATCCCAGCACCCCTGGGTGAGCAAATGCCTTCCGCTGGGATAACCCCAGGCTGGGCTTTGCACTGATATGGAAATGGACTTGTTGCCATTTCAGAAGCTAGGCAATTGCAGCAGCAGTTTTTGTTTCCTAGCAGCTTCCCAGGGAGGGATGTAATCTGAAACAAACAGAGGAGAGGGCAATCAAGCACCAATTTAAATCTGATTTTTCAAAGCAAGGTGCTAAAAAGTTATCTAAGTGGCAAACCATCAATAGAAGTAAGGCGGAGAAAGAAATGGGAAGAAGGAAATGATGACACGCTTTCTGAATCCTGGAAAACAATGTAGGTAACTAAGGTTCCTAAAAAATACATGTAATTTCTTCATGAGCACTTTGGAAAGCTGTGCCATGATGTGTGCTCACAGGTGTCAACATGCATATTATTTTGACAAGTAATTCACAGAACTGACTGCATCATACTGAGCTGGGAAATAAAATTCTGGGGTTTTTTTTACTGCTGGCTCAAATTTGGCTGGAATGATTTGGACCCTGCTCTCAGAAGCATTAAACAGGCTCTGCTGGAGAGCAGCCAGACTTGGTTTGAGTTTCTGTTAGGTACAGAAACTGGCAGCCCAATGTAAGCTAGCTGCAATTGGAAGGAATAATAATAATGAAATATTCAAAAGTCATGGTTTATGCTGGAAGGCATCACACTGTGACAGAACATGATTCCAGAGAACAACCCAAGGCCATGGAAAAAAGTGTTAAGAGTTCTTGCTCCCTTCCCTCAATGGATGCATGCAAAAATATGTAAGAGGTGTTAGTAAGAAGAGCAGGCTAACACAACAAAATTTTTAAAAAAGACAAAAGGGGAAAAAGAAAAGAAAAGGAAGAGAACTAATTTATCAGCATTAATATATAGCAACAAAAAAATTAACCCACCAAAAAGTCAAATATATAATCTCAAAGCCAATCACTTCCCAGCTGCTCTTTACTTCATTACCCAGAACTCAGTAGTTCACACGACACCCCGAATTTACCACTTTAAAGGGGTAAAATAAGAGATAATCACATGGTCTCTTTACAGAACAGTGCTGATACGTGACAGGCTGGCTGATGGGACAGAGGCTGTAATTTCTCGGGGAGGTTTGCTGCTGGCAGAGTGCTGCTACCACCTCACGCTTACCCCTTGTGAAATGTTTGGAGTGACATGAGTTCCTTCCAGTTGCTGAATCCCTTGCACTCTCTGGATCAGCAGAGCATGTGGAACAGCACAGCTGGGAGAAATGGATCTTTTGCCACCACACATGGCAGGCAAGAGCCACGGCAGTGTGGCAAAGCTCCAGCAGTTTCCCTCCCTGCTATTTCTGCTCCAGGAATCAGCGTAAGACCAGAGCTTCACAGCCCAGCCGTCTGCTGTGGCACCTGAGTGCTGAAAACTAAACATATTAAAATTCAAAAGCAAAAAGAAATCCTACATGTGTGCCTTGGGTATATTCAGCAGTATCAATACTTTATCTGCTTGTGTCTGCTGAGCTGGGAAATACTGGCAAGCAAAGCCAGATTAAACATTTCCCCGCTTCAAGTCTTCAGCCAGCTGAGGAAGCAGGAAATAAAGGGAGCTGAGACACCCTCTCCTTGTAGCAGCTCAGGCTCAGTTCCTCTAGATTTCACAGCAGGTTCCTCTCTCTAGCTATTTAACAGGCATGCTTGATAGAATCCAGTCATTCCAGGTACAGTGCACACACCACTGCCTGCTCTATAACCCTGCCACCCCGCTGAACCTGCTGCTGCAGCAGCAAACACAGCAATTTAGAAACAGCTGTATAAAAAGAAGAGCACGTACCAGACATTAAAACCTTGATGCTGTGAGTCCATCCTGTTGCTTTCCCAGGACAGCACATTTCTCTGAGCTCCCTTTGATGTTCCTGTGGTTCACCACAATGCTGATAAATGTGTCCTTGTTACCTGTCTGCATTACACATCAAAAAAATTTATGGCCTCTTGCCATCTGTTTCAATTAAGAAATTTATATATAGAGCGGGATGCCTTGCCCAGTGAAATACTTCTGGAAAGAGAATTTTATAGTCTGATAATGGGCCAGATCTCCAGTTGGCATTCATCCACATGCTTGCAGTAGTGCCACTTGATTTACAGCAGCCAAGCAGTCAGGTAGGTAACAATACAACAATAAATTCAAAATGTTATTCATCTCAGCAAGCCCTTTTAATTGTGACTCTACTGACTGATGCTTGCAGCAGATTACAAAATAATCTTCAAGTCCTGTTCATGTCTCACTAATTATTTTAGTGAGACATTTTTGTGGCTCAAGCAAATATGTTTGGCTCTTCACTCAACACAGACTGCAGATGATGGCTCCAATATATCAAAGATACCTTTGCATTTTGCATGGATATAACAGATGTGTCAATCACAGCTTTCTGAGAAGGGCTTTTTGAGGTCATTCCAGTAGCAGTAGAGTATTCACAAAGTTAAAACAGATAAAACTAGAACAATTTAACATGTGACAGCCCTACAGATAATTGCAAACTCCTCTATCTCAATCAAAAAGCTACCACTTCAGCCAAAAGGGGATAAACACTGCATAATTTAACATCAGCTACACCACTAGTGCCACCTACAGCATCCAGCTCAGAGAAACCACCCTGACTATCAGCTGGCTCAGGTCTGCATGCATTTCTAGACCACTTTTATTTGGTGTTCAACTAGTCAAGAAGACATTTTCATAGAGAAAATATGTATTTGTGCAACACAAGCACTAAACTACCAATTTTCAACACGCAATTCAGACACGCAGCTCAAGAAATAAACGCTTCTGGCAAACGCCAATGGCACACTAGGAAAGCAGGTACATCCAGTCCTGACAGATGAAAATGTACATCCCAACATGTACATCCAGTCCTGACAGATGAACAGCTTTTATTTGCTGCATCTGTTTTGTTTTGTTTGTGCTGGAAGTCACCACTGGACAAGCGTTTTTAAATGGTGCAGTTTTTCCTTCTCCTGCTCCTTGAGCTATGGAGCAGCTCTTCCATCAGTTTTCTCCAGCTGCATGAGCTCAGCACTCTGCATTCCTGCAATTCAGAAGTGCCACACTGATGGCCAGCCTTTGGCACATAAGCTCATGGAAAACACCTTTATTCCAGGCTGGTTAATAATGTGCCACTGGGACCAGCTCCCACAGCTCTGTCAGCACTAGCCTTCAATGAGGCTTGGCATTTCCAAGATTATTTCCTGGTTTGGCTGATGCATTTTCTGCAGGGCTCACAATGCAATCTGCAAGCACTCCCGTCCTTTCCATGTCATTTTTACAAGGATTGCAAGGGAAATATCCTGTCACCTCCTCTCTGGAGTTTGTGCTGCATCGTTTCCTGGTCACTGCACACCTGCTGAAGGCTTTGATGTTTGTTCCCCTAAAAGGCTGACTGCAGCTATAAATCCTGGTGAAGTGAAGAGAAACAGACTAGTCTGTACAGCTCTAAGTCTTGGCAAAAAATGATTATCAAAAATAGAAACTCCTCTCACCTTAAAACACACATTGAATGAGAGCTTGTAGACAAGATCATACTAGGTGATCAAGGAATTAGTTAATTTATTTTAATAAAGAATATTTCTGTGCCTTACATTTAACTACATTCTTTTATAAACAACCACTTGTTGTTTATCTTTCCCTGACTGTTTCTCTTATTTTTTAACACATCACAGGAAGAACCTCAAAATATGTGAAAAAATAACTCACTTCCACCCTTACTCTTTAAATAGACAACACTGCTGAGGCTCGGGCTCAGGAAACCAATATGTTTATCCTTGTCTGATTGGAAGCAGAGAGGCAAAGAGAACCCTTGGTAGGACTGTCCCCAGGATCTTTTCCACCCTTGCTTGAGGAGCACCCAAGCCCTGAGGTGTTCTGGCTGGAGCTGGGGTCAGCTTCAAGTTGGAAAGTCAGCTTCTCCTGACTTCTCCTCCAAGCCCAGCTCTCCCTGAGAGAGGGTAATTGATGCAGACAAAGCCTGTAGGTCTGCATGTCCTGCACCAAAGCAGCACAGGAGACTGGCAATTCATCTGGAGGCCAGAAGCACAGGTGGCTGAGCAGGGGATGTTCCTCCCCTGACATGTGCGGCTCAGGGTCTGACCACAGCTCCACAGGGACTGTGAATTTCCAGGAGAAGCTTCTCTGTCTCTCTCTGCACAACTCCGTGGTGCTCAAGAGCAGCTCCATCACCCCTGTGAGCCATCTCAGCCACCATGAGCCAGCCTCCCCTCTGGCACAAGTCCTGCTCTCTCTCTTTCTAGCAGGGGGTGGAACCAAGGACCGCCTGCCTTGTGCCCTGCTCTCCTCACTCCCTTTGTGGCCCCTCCACTGCAGGCTGACATGCTTCCTGAGCTCTTATCATGGCTGGCAGCTTCAAACAAGGAACTGCTCCAGCTGGATGGAGCTTAGACAATGAAATTTTTTTCTGCTTCTTCCTCAGCCAGAGTGATGCACAAGCACATGGCCCAGCCCGTCTCCTGGGAAAGCCCATTGCTAGTGGTACTATGACACCTCTGTAGCTTGTTCCCAATTTGAGATCAGTCTGGCTTAACCCACAACTCAGTTCTGCACTTATCTAGAAAAGAAATTTTAAAAAGCAGAAGTCAGGCTTGGCTGCAATTAGAAACTGGTTTGTGACTCAAAACCAAATGAACGGAAAATTGAGAGAGATGGGTAACTGGTGTGTTCTTGACATCTGGGTTTAGGCTTTGGCAGATCTACCTGGAGCTGCACCAGCTCCAGAAGCCCCTCTGACAGGCCTGCTCTCATCTGGTCTGGCTGGATGAGCAGCTCTGCTGTAGCCTCCTGCCTCAAGTTGGCTGTCCCAGCTTACAGAGTATGAACAGGATAGTGAGAGGCACAGGGACAGCTAAAACAGGGCTCCTAGCTGTTGCTAAAGTAACAAATTAAACTTGCACACTGCAGCTGATCTGGGTATAATGATCCCACAGCATCCAGAAGACACAAAGCTGATGGGTACTGTCTGTAAGGGAGTGGTAAATTTGTGCGTGAAGCCACAGAGGAGCTTAATTATAATCCCTTCATGCAAATATGGATTCTAAATCATCAGTGGGCTTGTGGGGGTTCAAAAGCAACACTCAGTGTGAGGCAGCACTTGGAGAGGGAAATGGAAAGAATGGTAAATCTGACATGCTCTGACTTTGCACCGGAGATCAATTTTCCCCCCTCTTCTGTCCCCTTAGTAATTAAAACAATCCTAGTGATAGACTGATGATTGGCTGACTGTCTTCCCTGATGCCTTCCTCTGCCTCTCTTGCCTGTGGAGAAGGTTTGAACACCTAGGGCTGCTCCTTTGTTTATCACAGACTCAGATGTTGGTTTCCATTAATCTGGGTGGGAGCCAGACTGATTGCTAAAACTCCTGTCCCCTGAGTATGGTTTCACCACTCAGCTGCTCCTAAAAGTTTCTGTGCTCCAAACGATTTTGTAAATTGTACTGATTAGTTCAAATCCCACCATGGCCTGTTAATGGTGACTCTAATGGGTGTTGGCAGATTCAGTGAGAAATCCAAACATATTCAGATTAAGAGCAGAGGGTGCTTAGGCTCCGTGAGAAATGTTTGTTCACTTGCAGTTTCAGAAGGTTTGGGTGGTGAAAAAGGACAAGTTCATGGCAGAGCAGAGCTAATGCAGTCCAAGCAACAGCTCATGGCATTGATTTTAATATCTTAATGGCTATGACTATTAAAATATCTTCCAGCTGCCTTGAGCCTTATTTCAGCTTTCAGAGGCTTCCCATTCTTATTTGGAGCTGCTGGCATTTCCCAGGAGTTAACTGCACCCTGGGGTACAGGGCTCAGGAGAATCAGAGTGTGAATCTCCATTTGGTTTGGAATCTCAAAGCATTTTGCAGTCTACATAGCTCAGAGCAGAAATCCATAATGAGCAATAGAGCCTATGCACATCACTGCAGAAAACAAACCATTCAGGAGTGCAGAAAATATCTTGAGAGGATGAGAAGATCCACAGAGGACTGGGCATGTCTCTGCAGACTGTGCACAGCCCAAGGGATAAGTGGCAACACTTAAGACCAAGGAGCCACATGTGCCAGAATTCCCCCTTGCACTGCCAGCCACAGCTCTGACCCTTTTGGGTTACACTGCTCCTCGTTTTAGTGGTCTGAATGTGAAACAGGTTTGAGGAAATAAATAGCACTAATAAAAAGACAAGAGTGACCTTTTAAAATGAGTAACTATATTTAATTTTAAATGCTTGCATCTCAGTTGGCTGGGATTGAGAACATTCATTTCCACTGGAATTGCATGCGACAGAAATACTAGAATAGGTGCACTATGTGAGTAAATGTATAGAGAAATTCTGACCAGGGAAGAGCAATTCCACATCCCCCTTGGAGACATCAAAAATACAACATCAATAAACTGCATATGAAACACCTACCCAGCTATGTTAAAATTAAAAAAAAAACCAACCTGTAAAAAGCTATTGTGATATTTATTTTTAACACTGTAAAATTATACATTATCATGAGGGATTTTATTTTATCAAATACATAGTGAAATAATCCTTTAACAAACATGCAGGACAGTTACAGCCCTTTTCCCTCTCTCCTCATCACAGATGACTAGTTAAAAGGTGAGGTATCACAGATTATTATCATGCCCCCAAAGGCATAATAACACATTGCAAATTTTCACATCAGTGGTTTTTAGGTCTCCTCCTAGAATATTCAGGAGCATAAAGCCAAGGGGTTGGGCTGTTTTCACAGAGAATTTTTTGCCCACCTTCCTGTTAATGATGCAAAGCTTAACACAGGGCTCCAGAGGGCTCCCAACAGGGCTCTGTTGTCTTTAAATGGACACAGGACTGTACCAGTCTCAGAAACTTCAAACAGATAAATCTTAGCTGAAACACCATAATCAATGCAGCCCAAATCCTATGCCATTCCTGTGTACTGAGGCTCTTTTTTTATATTGCTGGAACTATTTTCCTGCTGAAGTAGGAGATATTTATGGTTCTTCCTCCAACTGCAAATCTAAAGCTATAAATAGCTGCTTGTCCCTACATATGTGGAAGGAGGGTTCATAGTTGCTGTTCCAAGTAATCTGTAAACCCCCAAGCAGTAAATGTAAATTAGAAATATTAACACTGAGAAATAAAGGGGTTTTCTTGACACAAGCAGAAATCCTTCTTCATCTTCTGTGTTTCAGATTCATAGATTTTTCAAAGCCAGGAGGGAGGATGAGGCCAGTTGGTTGAAAAATGCTGCTATTTTTCCTGAAAAAAAAAGCATATAAAAATTAGGTGCTGAGTCAGCAGGACTTGGGCATCATTAGAAAACTTTTTCTGCAGAGGTAAAGTAAGAGCAGCTGCAGGTCATCCTGACTATGTCTAGTGCTGGTCTGGTTGCCAACTACACCCAGGACACGGAAAAGAAACACAGTAGTTCAGCATCCCAGGATTTGCAAATCATAAATAAATCACATAGCCAGGGGTTGGCCACCTCAAAAAAATGTAGTGGGGCAAGCAATTTATTTTTTTAAACCCAAAGACTGCAGGATTCTCAAGGCAACCCAAACACACACCTCAAAACCATGAGGTTACACAGATTCTCCGGTTGGTATTTTCCCTACAGTATAATAAATGGGGATTGCTTTTCCTGCACACAAGAGAGTTTCAGCAACAGGAATGAAGTGCACCTTCACAGCAAGCTGAGGAGCCAGCTGTATCCCAATTTCCCAGCTCCCAGGCAGGAACTCCCACCACTACTCTGCTACCTAGGGGCAGACACTGATGGTAGCTAACATACCCTGGGTAAGACTGCAGAACTGTTACCTTCTGGCATGAATTCTGCCCCTTAAAATACTGGGGAAAAGTATTTGTGTTTGTCTGGAAACAAATGGGCTGTGCAAAACTGAACAGGCTGGATTCACCATCCTGAATTATGGATGGATAATCAGCCACAAAAGAGTGTTATTTGCAGCTGCACTGGAATTATGTCTGAGCACTCCCTCTCTTCCAAAATATAAAACTCAGATCCTGTTCAGATTAGAGGGATCATTATAAGTACTGAATGTGTTTCTATTATCCTGCATTAGAAGATGGTTGATTTTTTCCCTGTGTGATTGATAATTATTACAAAATTCATTTTCCTGCTCTGCCATCATACAGCTCCTTTGCACCAACACTGAAGGACCACACCACCACAAGACTGAGACCAGGGAAGCCCTCAGTCCCCTTTTATGCTGATACAAGGTTTTGGCCAGGCTCAAATATATTTCTGTATTTATCTCACCGTGTCCCCACCTTCTTGCAACACCCAGCTCTACTCTGCACCTGTGATGTAGAGTGGTTATTTGCACAGAGGCTTGTACTGCTTAATATCCCCTTCCTGATTTGGGCTGAGGAACCCTTGCACTGTAATAGCAGCACTGATGAGACCCAGGTTCCCCTGCTGGTAGCTGGTGGGATGTTTTAGGGGATGGAAGAAGGAGCAGGAGCATGTGCAGCAATACTTCCATGAAAGCACTGGCTCCGTGGCTCCTGACCACGGCTGTGTGTGAACACCTCTGCTGTTAACAGGTCCTGGCAGTCCTCTCTTCCCTGAATGGGCTGATTTCCCCTGGAAGCCATTTGAGTGATAGGCCCCCAGTGGCTGGTGGCAATGAGCTCTGCAGCTGAATTATGAATCGCATGAAGTCATACTCCATTATTTTAATTTTAAACCTGCCACCCTGCAGCTTTGTGGGGTGTCTCATGATGTTGATCTACGAGGATCATCAGGAAATGAACCTTCCCCATCTTACTGACTCTACTGATGCTGAGAAGCCATGGCCTGTTTAATTACTCCTGGCTGGGATGCCATTTCATTAGGCAGCCCTTCTCCAAAGCTTTTCAGTTTCACTTTACTTGTAGTGGAACTTGGAAAACCACGCAGCCCTTGGGAAGCAGCCCTTCCCCTTGAAAGGACAATTAAAACCAGGTAACACCATCTGGAGTTAAGCACCTTCTGCTTCTAATAAGCTGTGCTAAATTTAAAAAATACTTGAAAATGAATGGCTTGTGACAATGGAGGCACAGTGTCAGTGTCAGCTGGGTCTGGTGTTTTGTGCTTGGCTTCCCACACTGCCTTCACACTGGCAGAGGCAGAGCAATGAGCTACAGCTCCTGCAGGCTTTCTGTCCACTCAAAATCCAGGTGTGAACACACATGTGTTCACCAAATCTCTCTCCATTTAGTTCAGCAGTGATTGCATACAGGTGGGTTTTATTAGAACCTGGAAAACAAACACACGACCTGGGACTGCAGCTAGCACTTGGGCAGACTTTCACCCAAAATGGGATTGCTTTCTTCCCCTTCCCTCAGTGCCACTGCTCCCCCCAGCACAGGCTGAGGCACAACCAAGCTGGTTTGAGGCAGGGGCTGTGATGCAATAAACAGGAATCAGTTGCAATACCTACGGAGAAGGTTGGTACCAAACAAAACTCTTGATCTCTCTCTTCTTCTCAAAGTCTTCAGTAAAATCACAAGACTTTAGAGGTTTTTGAGGTGTTCAGTGCTTGAAGAACAATGAGGTTTTTACTCCTGCTATGGCACCAGGGCAGTGCCACAGCTGAGGCTGCTCCTGGCACAACAGCAAGGGCAAGACCATGCTGTGGTGTGGCTGCAGAGCAGATTTTTTCTGTCTAAAATGACAGGTTAATTTTACTTATCAGTGCAAAGAAAATTGATGCTGTCATTTCAAAATATATCCCTCTTTTCATTTCTGATCTCTGGGAATAGCAAAATTGGAGATGGAAGGTAGACACTGGTGGTCAAAGTGAAAATAAACAGTTGTACCTAATGCATGAAAGTATGATAAGGACAGTCTGAGAGCTACCAAGTGTTTTGAATCCTGTGAGGCTTGGTGATTTACCCATCATAAAGGAGAATTGGCCACTGGGTTTTTTTGGGTTAAGCAGCTGCTGTTGTGCTGCACAGTGAGAGATGGAGACAGAAACTGAAACTGAGACTTCCTCTGCTTTTAGTTCTGTTGTCCCAAATGCCAGCTCATTACCTGCTGGTCAGCATCAATTTTCACACACTAAGGTGAGGTATTGCTAACATTTTTTTCTAGTTTGTGCGAAGTCGGGAGCTGGGTGGTAACCCATAAAAGGCTGGCCACCTGACCATCCAAACTTTACACTAATTAAACATTTTAACAAAGGTACCAGCATCCCCTGGTTACAGATGACATAATTTTTTATTAATCAGTGTTCAACTCCCTATTTGCTAGTTCCTATCTCTCATTTCTCATGCCAATCAATCTGCATGCACAGTTCTTCCCTCCATTGGAGCCTGGGGTCCCGTTTGAGAAGGTGGTCAGTGGGTTGGAGGTTGTGGTCTCCCACTGCCAGAATTACCTTTTCCCCAGTTACTGCTCAGTTCTGCTGACTTCACTCCTGGTGGCTCTGGCCCAGACAGCCCATTCATCTTGGGATTGTCTTCCCTTTCCCTTAAAACAAAAGATTAGCCACGACTACGAGGTTCACAATGCAATTGCTTAATCATAACTGCCCAGCTATTGCTATTGATTAATAACTAAAAAAAAAAAAAAATAAAATAAAAGGTCAAGTTTGGTTCAGATCTTGAAGGGCTCAAATCTTGAGGAGCTCCATGTCAGTGATGCATGAAGATTTGACTATAGGCAAAGGAAATAGTTATTTAATTATTTTTATTCACCCCTGGTAACTGGAACTGTGTTTAACTCTTCTGTAGGCCAATCTCGTGATCACCACTGTAGGGACTCACTTGTTGGAAGAGCAAAGACTGCAGAGACAGCAACACTCCTATGCTTTTCAGCAGTGGTTAGACCTTAGATGGCTCCTCCAAACTCCTCTGTGGATATGCAGAAATGGACAGAGCCCCAAGGAGCTTTAATTTACAAAAAAACAACCCACAAGAAAACCCAACCAAACCCAAGCAAAGCCAGTGGCATGAACTGCCCTGGCCCACTGCCAGCACCTCACCTTCTCCTTCCCAACCCTTCCACCCAAGGACTAGGACTGAACATGAATATGAACCCCTATTTAATGCCTAATTATACAGGAACAAATCACCACCATTAAGAAGTGCTGACTTGATAAAGCAGAGTACATTAGCACACACCAAGACTGGTCACTAGATTAAAATGGGTCCATTTATCCACTGGGAAAAGCTTTCCTATGCTTTGCTTAATCTTTGGCCAGATATCACAGAAGAAACAAAGCTTAAAAACCCCACTAGAAGAGATCCACAGGTTGTGCAATACCATGGTTAATTAGTGTTTGTAAAGCACTTTCTGGAGGAAAAAAATGCCAACTACGATCAATATTATCAACTGGGTTTTCTTTCATCAAGTCCTTGCCAATAATCCTCTCAGTTTTGTTTTCAGGGTTAAATTAAGCACTTCTGTAGTTCTGTTGAGGACAGCCAAGCAATTATTGCTTTTCAGCTCAGTCCTTCCAGGTTTGATTTGATTTTATCTGGGCTTTGTTTTATAGCTGGCTCCATTCTGTATTAAAAGAGCAGTTGAAGCTGATGACCTTTCCCAAGCTTATCCATATTTAAGATAGTGGGAAGAAGTGCCTGAGAAAGACATTTAATTAATAGGATTTTATGGAGGATTGAGAACAAAGCTGGAATGCAAGAGTAAGTGCAAATCCAGACAAAAAAGAAAGAGGGATGAAGTATAGAATAAAATTACTTAAGATAAATATGATCTCTTTTCTAGAGAAGAGATTGATGGGGTTTTTTTTCCAAACCATGGTGCACAACACCTCATTTTTTGTGTCTTTGATGAAGAGATTCATGAAGAAATATTAGTTAAAGCAGAGAAGAAGAGGCTCAGCATGAGAGAGGAGACCCACTTAAAGAGTAAATCATAAAACATTCAGGTCAAAAGAAGCTTTTGGAATGAAGAAAGGATCTGCTGAAGTTTTTTGCAGCTCGATCTTATGGATATTTATTTCCTATTTTGTTTTTATGCAATACTGTCTCTCCAAAAAGAAGAAAAAGAAAAAAAAAGAAAGAGCTGGCAAGAAAGCACTTGCTTCAGCTGCTGACAGGACTTGCTGACTGGGAATATGCTACAGGAAGAAACATCATTTGGAGAAATACAGTCTAAGAAATTTGTTTAATTGTACAATACAACCCAAAGAGGAAGATAATACACTTAGGAAGTGCTAAAAAAATTTCTGATTTAATTAAGGTTATCATCAGTGGGAACTCATGAGAAAGGGAAAGACATGAACATTATGAAAGCACCAATGAGCAAGAGTAAGGAACCTTTGTGAAGTTTCTTTCAAGTACATTTATAACCTTCAAATTGCTTAGAGGGTATGTAAACTCTCCAGTGCTTATAAATCAGAATAACTTCTTTTTAATATCTCATTATCTTTCTGGTGCATCATTCATGTGTCACAGCTCTTATATGTCGATTGTGTAGTTAATGCATCCTTCTCTTTGTTAACTGCAGTTTGAGAATTCAGAGAAATTTACTGCTAAGTAAATGAAGGGAGAGAATTAAGAAACATGGGAAAAGCTTGAAGGAAAAAGTAAAGATAGCAGCTAGCAGATCAGGTCTGCATTTTCACTCAGCCTGTGTGAATCACATAAAAGTGATTCAAAAGAGCGAATGACTCAAAAAAGTGCAGGTGACCACACTGTTATATTGTCTTCTGGTGAGTTCTGGAGGTTAAATTGCTCCTCTGAGTTTTGAATTTTGCTTACAGAAGGGATTTAAGTGTATTTTTTTACATTCCTCACCAACTACCTCCTTCTGAGTGTTGAAAAGAGCAGAACCTGCTGTTCTAGTAAACAAAACGCTCTAGAATTTCATTTCAAATTTTCCCCCACAGCCAATTAAGGGGCTGTCCAAGTCATAATAAATATGAAGCAATAGAATTGAAGTGCCTGGCTGTCATGTTTTAACCCCAGATGGCAACTAAGTACCAGGCAGCTGCCTGCTCCCTCCATCCCCCCAGCCTGCTGTGGTGGAGAGGAGAGTCAGAAAAAGGTAAAACCTGTGAGTTGGGATTAAAACAGTTTAATAATTGAAATAAAGTAAATTCTTACAGCAACAACATTAAAAATGATGATGGAAAGGGAGAGAACAAAAAGAGGAACAAGCCCCAAGTAAACCAAGTGATGCACAATAAAATTGCTCACCACCTGCTGAACAGCGCCCAGCTGGTCCCTGAGCAGCAGTCGAGCAACAATTAAAACATCAGTGTGTTATCAACATCATTCTCATCCTAAACCCAAAACAGTAGTGTGCCAGCTGCTAAGAATAATTAACTCTGTCCCAGCTGAAGCCAGGCCACTGGTACTCCTTTGTTTGGTCAGTTCTGCAGCTTGACACGGGTCCTTCACCTGCTTTTACTGGGTTTGGTGTTTGTGTGAAAGGCAGGCTGGATGCTTCTGGCTGGCTGGGGTCAGTGGTGCTGGGGTCACACAGCCACAGGAGGTGGCAGCAGCACTTTCCCCATGGCTGAGGGATGACTATCTACCCCTGTGACTCAGGAGAGTGGGGTGAGAGGCAGGAGAGGTACTTTTTGGCAGCATTTGTGGCTCTGGGCTGAGGAAGCCAGAGCCAGCACAGGCACATCGAACACAGCCCTGAAAAGCTGAGGTCAGCCTGCCAGCTCCTGCAAGTCCCCAGGTACTCACCCTGCACTAACAGAGGGGGCTGCAGAGGCAAATAAAACAGCCAGAAGGCTAATCAATAACCAGAAATGTTATCTGCATTTGTTTTGAGAATTATTTGGGCTCCCATGAAGCAGAGGTTTCTCTAGAGCTCTGACAGATAGTGATCAAACTGTCTGTGCACAGTCAACACCATCACAGAAGCGAACATACACAATTTAAGAGCTCTTTCTATTTGGTTCATAACTTTATTTTTGGAACAAAATTAGAACTTTGTCATCCTGAAAACAGCACAATAAAACCAAGATCATTACTCTTTCCCTGCTTGGTTGAAAGCTTTATGGCTCACACAGCATGTCTAATCCTTTATGTCCTGTCGCTATGATGCATCTAATGAATAATCTCCCTTTCTCCTCTATAATTCACTTGACAGCCAAATAATGTATTTTTTAAATCACACAATTTCTTAAGCAGTGTTTTGTCTCCCTTATGCCCACCATACATTTACAGTTAAAACCTCTTCTCTGTTTCAATACCTTCTTTTCCCACCCAAATACTCCCCTGCCTCCCCAACACTGCCAATCAGCCACTTGTCTTCCTCCAAAAATCACTTTTGCTGGCAGCCTTGCTGCTTGCTCCAGCTTTTTCTCCTGGGGCAGGACATGCCTTCTCCAGAAACTCTGTCTGCAGACTGACACCTCACCTGCAGCCTAAAGACATTGAGGAAAAAAACATATTAATTCTCTTTCTTGTGTAGCCCTGGTGTTCAGCAGAATGCAATGCCTGCAGGGTACAGTGACCAGCAGTGAAGAGTAGTGCTAGAAGTCTAAAAGAAGAATATTCAAGCCTTCTCAGAGAACCAACAGCTTTATTCTACCACATGTACTGGAGTAACTAAGAAAAGAGGGATTGGTTTGGGATTTTTTTATGGGCCAGTTGCAGAGAGAACAATTCCTGTGAAGATTGCTTTTAATCAGTCACTTGGCAAAGTGTCCCAAAGATGAGCAAGATTTATTACCTTCACCTTGAGGCTGATATATAAATGGTCTTAGCTACCTACAGCACACAGATTTGTAACAGTAGGATTTAAAGGCTCGTGTGTCCCACTTCCCATCATCTCCACCAGCAGCATAAAGTTTGGCAGGACAATTCCAAAAATTAGTAAAGACTGAAATATACTGGTGAGGCAGGGGTGTCCTAAATTCATTGAAACAGAGAGGTAAATTACAGAAAGCTGTACCAAAACCTGCTTTGAGTACAGGGGAGAAGCAGCCCTGCACACAAATTGTCCTCACAAGAGCACACACACATCAGCTGGGCAAGTTAATAGCAGTGTAAGAATCTACATGGTAACTACTCAAATAATTCTAAATAGTCTTAGACATCAATTTTTGCAATGCCCTATTATCCAGTGTAGCTTTGGGTGAGAAAGGAAAGAAGGTAAAAAACAAAGAGAAATGGATCTAATTTAGGAAGGAAATTTTTGACTATTGAGAAGATTTCTTGACACTGAAGTAGCAAGGTCTGAGGCTTTTGTCAGGTTCATATTTATTGAAATGAGCAGATACAGAGCATCCAACACATTTGCAGGTGGAGCAATGCATCCACTGGGAGCGGAGCTGCAGAGGGTCACACCTCTGGGACTCCAGCTGACCCCTACTCTCTGTGTATGCACACCTTTAGCTGCACTAAATGCTAGATTTTTACTGTCTTAAATTAACTTTTTGAATGTTATTTCCTCTCCAGGAGGAGAGACAGTGTCTCACCACAAAAAATTCCAGCAATAACTTTCATCCAGACCCCTGACAGCACCAAGTCTTTTCTCAAGCACAGGAGGCTCCTGGGACAGGCACAAGCTCAGCTCTCCACAGATCCTTGGCCCATCTTCACCACCACAGCTGCCAGAGACAGTGCTGCCTTGCAGGAAAACACACCTGAGAGACCAAACAGTCCCTCATCCCCTCTAAATGTGATTCAGCAGCTCCACCTCAAAAATATGTTAGAATGGAGATGAGGGGAAAGAGGAGAAAGAAAGGAAAATGTATTGGAAATTTACTGTAACATACCTACATTAATATTACTTGTAACATATGTAGCACCCACTTTCATGTTCAGGGCCATTTAATAAAGCTCTAGAAATTGTGTTTTAGAGTGGATGCCGAAAGAGAAAAAGAAATTTATACCCTGCTCTCTACAATCCTGGTGTGCCACTGGGAGCCTGGGAAGCTTTTCCCCTCTTAGTACAACTTCTGACGAACAATTCCACGTTTTGGGCTCCAAAACATACACCTGACTCTCCCAGCACATTTTAATCAAAGCTCTGCCTTTCTTAGCCATAGCTTTGTTGAGCAGAAAGAAGATTTTTCATTTTTATTTGTGCTGAAGGAAATTATATAAGCAGGTTTTCACCACCAATTAATGGCAGGGAAGCCACTTTTCCCTACTGTGTCACCTTTCCCTCTTTCTGTCATTCACTGGGTTGTGTTGGGAGAGGCTTGCAATCAGTAACTTGAGGTGTCAAGGGCACTTCAACAAATGCTGGAGTTACACAGTGCCACAGCAAAGGCACGAGAGCCTGGTCCTGCCATGCCCATTGGATGCAGGTGTATGGTGGCAGGACAAGAATTCTTCTGGCAGCAGGTTCAAAGCAAGAGTTACCAAAGGCTCCTTGTCCTGGAGGGCACATCCACTAAACAAAGATATTTGTGCTTCCTTAGTCTTACACTATACCCAGAATCCAAATCATACAGCTTTATCACTCATGTACTAAGAGCTGATATTCTTCTTAAGGATCTATTTAATTTTCAAAGTACATTTCATTTTTTTTAAATGATGTTTCCCAAAAACATCCGTAAAGTACAGTTCTGCAAGGCTCAGCAAAAGGAGGCAGAAAAAGGAAAACTTTTTATTCCTTTTAATGAATCTGGGGGGGTTGACATGCATTTTCTGAATGCCTGAAGATGACAATGATTAATGAGAAAGGGAGGACAAATAAATCATAAGTCTTGTATTTTATAAATAAATGAAAAAGTTTAGAAGAACTTTTCTATTCTTCATTTCAGCAACAAGATTAATTTCCAGCTCCTTCTGGAGGACAGTCCTCCTTGAGTAGAGTGGTGATTCTTTTTCTGCAGGGAAGATGGAACAGAAGGAAGAAGAGAAATAGAGGAAAAAGGAGGAGAGAGTGTAATAGATTCCAGGTTTAATTTCCAAAAATTTTTGTTAACCTTGACACAAAAGGATTGAGAAGGTGCTATCAGTGAATTTCAGTTCTGTCCCCCTGCTTGAGACATTCCCCTGAACCATTAAAAGCCCTGTGGACACAGTAGGTCTGACAAGGAGGCCAAAGCAGCTCCCAGCAGCAATCTGGGGTTGTGGCCAAGGGACATGCCCCACACCAGGGACTGCACTGCAGAGCTGTCCCCAGAGCCATGACCCAGCCTGCCTCACCCCCTGCACAGAGCAGCCCTGCAAAGTGCACAGGGGAGGCTGAGGGCTTGTAGCCACCCTTGTTATGAATAGAAAATTGTAATTTTTTTTAGTTTCAGAGTTAAAAAAACCAAGCCAGACCGAGTCAGCCTCCTTTAGGTTCGCTGCCGAAGGAAAGCTTTTCAAATACCTGTTAATGGCAGGTGATTAACTGATTGTTTCCCTGATGCTAGCCGCATGCCAAAAAGATACCAAGGGAAACCCTCCAGGGTAAAGAGACGGGCAGTGACACCAGGGACAGCATGCAAATAAGAAACCCTGACCCAAAAGATGGCACACAGGGGAGCCTGTCCAGCTGGGACAAGGACAGCCCAGAGCTGCCCCTGTGCTGCCACACCGAGCCCACCAGCATCCCCTTGGGCTGGCACTGCAGGCACAGGGCTGGGCATAAGGCTAGAGCACCCAAAGAAACCAGCCAGAACAGCCTCACACCCCTCTATGTCACATCACCCCAGGATTTCTAAGAATAATAGACTGGGAAAACCACTTTGCTTTTGGTTTTAAATTTCAGAGTTTTCTTGTGAACAGCTCTCCTTTCTCCCGCTCCAGTGCTGTACAAGAGAAATATGGAAGCAGGGCACATGGTGGCACTGGTGAGAAAAGGCTCCTGCTTTGGGGAAGCCAGACAGGTTTAGATGGGTTATTAGCACCTCAAATACTACAGCCAACATGTATTTTCTGGAGGTCCCTTCAAGGTTTGTGCAAGCACCTTGGAGCTGCAATCAGGCACTCTGCTTAAAGAGAACTCCAGCTGACCTTAACAGAGAAATTCTCCAAGTGCACAGAGTTCCTGCTGGCCTGTGACCATAGTCACAGGGGCAATTGGAGGAAGTGACCTTAACAGAGAAATTCTCCAAGTGCATTCTCCATGGTCACAGGGGCAATTGGAGGAAAGTCACTCACAATCCCCTCCAGGAAACTGCTGCAAGGGCACCTCCCAACAGGTGCTGCATCTTCAACAATTTTATTTTCCATTTCTGAATGGCTCCAGTCACCCTTGTAAGCTGATACCAGCTTGCCAGTCTGTGTCCTCAGGTTGTCTCTTGGCTTTCTCCCTCATTTTTCAGGGTCTTTTATTCCTTCTTGCAGTTTAAGTGTCCTGTATGTAGCAATTTATATATTGGACAGCAAAACATCTAACAGTTTCACTTTTTCTCCACTGTTTCCTTATTTATACAATGGCCTTTTCCAATGTTACAATGTAATTTATATGTGATAAACTTCCAGTATTTTTAAACAATATGCAAATTACTGGCAAACAGATGCTGCAATACTGAAGTTCACAGAATCATAGAATATTCTGAGTTGGAAGGGATCCACAGGGATCATGAAAGTTCAACTCCTGGAGCTGCATAGAACACCCCATGGGTCACACCAAGTGCCTGAGAGCTTTGTCCAAATACTTCTTGAGCTCTGTCAGGCTTGGTGCTGTGACCCCTAACCTGAGGAGCCTGTTCCAGAGCCCAGCCACTCTCTGGGTGAAAAATCTTCTCCAAATATTCAACAAAAACCTTCCCTGACACAGGTTCATGCCATTCCCTCAGGTAATTCATCCTTTACTCCTTTCTTGAAGAGGAAGCAGGGAGAAAAACACAGGAATAATTTTGCACCTGGAAAAAAGGGTTGCCCAGGGGATTTTCTAAAGATTTTCCACTCCTCCCTTGTAATTCCTGGTGGCACCTCTGCTTGTTCCCAAAAACTCTGTTCTAGTTTGTGGTGTGGATCCATGTCTGTGACCCAGCCTTTACCATGGACACCCTGGCAAGTGTTTGGACATGACATCAGCCAGAACCAAGGATTTTGTGTTTCTGACATCTCTCCCTGTGCATCCAGTTTCCTCTCTTTATTTTGCCTTGTTTTCTCTATTTCTTAGACACAGGTGGTCTAGACTGAAATTGGGAAGAGCTCCACTCTACAAAAGTACAGTCACAATATGGAGGAGTCCAGCATGAGATTTAGATCTAGAAAGCTCTAAATATTCTGTCATATTCAACAATAAAACCAGAAAGTGTCTGTATTATAAATGCTTTCACAAATAGTAAGCACTAAACAAGAACTCAAACAGTAAATATGAAACAAGAACTAATGTCTGGAAACTAGAGCCAGGCAAATCTGAAGTAGAAACTAGATATATATTTCTAAACTTCAAGTGTGATTAATCACTGCAATTTACTCAAGTCTTTCCAAAAGACAGGCTTGAGTTAGACTCAATGTCCTGGGCTCTCCAGAAAAATAATTGGATTAAATTCTGCTTCCACCTGATGATCAGAATATCCCCTCTGGTCCTGAGTGACAGTGTCTGCATTAGTTGAGTCAGATAGAACAGAGTTTTCATCCAGACAACCTCAACATTTCATAGTTATATTAAACCATTGGGGTGTTTCTTGTCTCTCCTGCCAGCTGCATGTTGACTTTTTTAAGATCTGGGTTCCTATGGCAGGCAGTTTATCTTCTTTCACAAAGCTGTCCAAATTGTGTAGCTGTCCTCAGGGCTATGAATACTGCTCTAAGTCAGAGGAAAAAAAGTTTTGATTAAGATTCTGAACTTCCAGCCCTCCGGCATGAAGGAGAACCATGTGACTTTTATATTGCACATTGGTCATTAGGAAAAGTGTTTCCAGTCCATTCTGCAAGCAATCCCCAGCAAAACTGTAGCTGCTCAAAACAATTTTGCAAAATCACTGACACAGACATTTCTTTACATTTCATGACATTTTATTGGTCCTGTTACACTGGGACTTACTTCTCTCTACAGTGCCCAGGAGGCAGTTTTCAGTCAGTAATGCTATTTCCTTGGTCCCTTCTACAATTACATCAAATAAAATTCCAGTTTTATTTCCCATGTTCAGTACAAGCAGGGCAGTTTACAACTCAGCTGAAGCAAATCTAGTTGCTTAGTTCCACTTTCAATGTTTAGCAAGAAAACTTTTTCCCTAAAGAAGTCATTATTTATTAGGGACATGTTTATTCTGTTTTCAAGAGGTCAACACATGTATTTTGTCCTTGAAATATTCCCTAAAGAAAGGGGGATTCTTAGATGACCAGATATCTCCCAGTGGATAAGAAGTTGTGTTACTATTTCTGAAAAAAAAAAAAAATAGCAATGTAAGATTCCATGTTGTGTTCCCAGGTACTGAGATACTTTGGGTTTTCCATTGAGCTTAAAAACCTCAAAAACCTGACCATGTTTAAGGCTTGATGCAGGAGGCAGACACTCAGCAGTCATTAGTCTTCTGCTAATTACCAGATTGTGAAGGAATTCAGAGGTGCTCAGTAGAGATGGAGGGGAAATCTCTGATCCCTCCTACTGTCACATCATTTTGCTGATTTTGGTGGAGCTGCTCTTAATTAATTAAGTGAAAGGAGCCCCTTTAAGGCTTCCACCATAAAATCTCACTTGATTCCTCATAAATAATGTCTCTAGAGCTCATTCATAGTAATAAAAATATATAGTGTGTAGATTAAAACTGTTGTAATTTATATGCATTAAAACCTTGATTTAAAGACGTATTAATGGGCAAAATTCTTTGACAATGACACTAGTTTGCATTTCATTACAAACTAAATAATCAGGAGCTGAGATTGCCATGTACTGGCAAAGAACAATAAAGCTCAATTACATGATTTTTCTATCCTTCTGTGTTGGGAGAAAACCGGGAAGGGAAGGGAAGGGAAGGGAAGGGAAGGGAAGGGAAGGGAAGGCAGTAATACTATTTTCCATAGATTTACAAAGAGGTTGTCAAGGCAAGGTTCAGGAGAGCAAACAATCCATCTCAGTGTCCATGATGATGATTCAGATGGTCACCACAGACATTTTTAAAACAAAGGCTCACTTCTCTGGTTCATGTCAAAAGTCTGAAAGGGAAGGAAATTGCAAACTCCACAACCAGCCCCATGCCTGGTCCTACACCCCATCAAGCTCTTCCTGCCTTCCAATGATAATGAGCACAGGGATGCCCAACACTTTCTAAGAGGGTACCTGATGTTTTAGAAGAACACTCCTTTTGCAATGTGTCTTTCAAAGCAATCACTTTGCTGGGTCTGAAGGAGCATTTCACACGTTTTTGCTGTTCTGTCAGTCCATGAGCAGCCCACAGCGTGCAGGAACAAAAACCTGCATTAAAAACACTGGAGCCAAAGGTGGTATTTCACACATCAAGGGCTGAGGTGGCCAACTGCCTGAATGGCAAAAGCAGCACAAAATTCCCATGTGAGGTTCTGTGTCTGGTTCTCCCCTGGCATAATTCAGTTTATGATACCAGTTTATTTAGCTAACAGACCTTGACCTGTGTCTTTCATGCTTTCCATGCACTCAGGTTAAGGATATCTTTTCAGTCTGAATGACCCTGGGATGGAACAAGCAATGCTGAGAAAGAACAGAAGTAGGATTTCAGAGCAAGAATTTGGACAAACACAGGACTCCCATGCTGCTGCCTGCAGCAGAGCAAAATTACTTTTTTCTGTACAAAAGCAGAATTCTCAAAGGCACAAAGCTGCCGGGGACAGAAAACCATTTTTAATGGGTTCAGCAGCTGTAAACAGTATTATCTGCTAAGTTTAATGATTAACTATTTCTTTTCCATTTGTTCAAAGGAAGACAAATGCAGAGACTGGAATTGCAGCCAGACTGTTCCATCAGAGTGCACTTGATGCAGCCAGTGCTGTAAATGCACTCCACATTAGCTGGGAGCTCACCTCGGGAAGGCCACTAAAAGCAGCAGTCAGCTCTCATAAAACAAAACACAACAAAAGCCCCACCATATTTTACATTATTACAGCACATTCCTGGTGGGGCACACTCTGAGCTCCTGAACATTCAGGCTTCTGCTTCACAAGGCATTTCCACCCCACAGCCCCTTGCTGTAATCCTACAGCCAGGGGACACCTTGTGCACAGCACTACGTTCACTGGACTGAAATAAAGCCACTCACCCACCCAACACCATCAGTCACTTCTTCATTTCCTGTGAGCAAGGTGGTTTCACCTTGACTTGCCTTCAACCCATCTGAGTCAGAGCCCCCTTCCTGTTTGTGTGGCTTGGATGAGTGTGCTTGGTGTGAGTTTCACCACTCACAGAGTTATTGGCTTCATGTTTTATAGTGAGATTGAAATTAAACTTTTTCCATGCCAGTAACAGTTCCTGTCAACACAAGGCCATACTATCTATTTCTCTCCTGTGCACCTGCCCTTGTAAACTCTCTCCAGAGCAATTCATGCGATGATATACCAGGCTTTCTTCCCAACAAGCACAGAACTGAAAGAAATCATTGCATGGTCAATGTAGTGGAGAGGGGAGGGTTTTATCCAATTATAATTACAGACAGAAACATTTCTTTTCAAGATTTTTACTCCTGATGTCAGTCAAGAGTGCTGAGATTTGAATAAAGAGGGCTCCATCAGATTAAAATCACTCAGTGCAGTGAAGTGATGTCTGTGCCAGGTTTTGGGCTGTAGCAGAAGATCCTCCTTCAGCAGCACCCATTTACATCTCTGAGGGCTGAGCAGTGCTGTGCCATTCCATCCTCTCAGCATTTCCCCCACTGGGCAGAGGTACAGGGGAACTGAAACCCCTGAAACAACCCCTGAAGCCAAACAGAAATCTCCAAAGACTGCAGAAACCTGCCATTGTGTTTGCCCTGAGCACACTCCCAGACCAAGATAAACTTCCAGTCTTTGGGATGAAGTGGAATATAAATTTTAAAGCATGAAGACAAACCTCCTGTCCTTCCCAAATGCCCAGCTGGCCCCCTCTCCCCTGCCCCGCTCAGATCTGTAGAACACCAGTCACCAACTCCTCAGGTACCTTCTGCTGGTGAACATTTTCCTGCAGGGCTGTGCTCTGAACACACAAACAAAACCCTCAGATCCAGGGCAGGGGGCTGCTTCACCTAAGCTGTTGAAGTTCACTTATTCTGCAGATGTCACTGGGAACTATTCATGTGTTTCAGAATTAAGCCCGTGATGAAAGGCTTTAGCTGGATAAGGGACTGAGCTCCTGGTGTTTTTGGGATGAAGCCTGAAATTTGGCAGATTTTTACTGTTGCAAATAAACAATGCCAACAGCAAGAGGAGGTTTTCAAACGCTTTTACTGGAAATTGACTTAAAATAGATTTATTCAGCAGGACTGAGAAAGCACTGCATCACTAGCCATTTGGGACAATACTGCTTCACAAACACATATGGGATGATATTGAAATTCCAGTTATTCAACCCTGAAATTTTAGTCCAAAAAGCCAGTATCATTCTGGGCTCAGTTAGAATTTTCTTTATTAGTTTTTAATTTAAAAGTTAACTGTCATCATAAAGCAGGAGCACAGTTTTGCTGTAGATTTCCCTGGGGATCCTCGCCTTTAGCCAGCCATGCTCAAAAAGAAGAGGGTACAGGACTTTTCCCTGCATGTGTGGGAACAGGCAGGAGGTAGAATTACAAATCACACCTGGGCAATCTTTAGCCCCAGGTCTCCCAAAAGATGCATCAAAAAATGCTGTGAAAGCAACCCACTTACCTTTGAGAAACTGCTGAACTGTTAGTGCACTGTAGATGCAAGCAGGCAGAATTTCTTATGACCTATGGCCCCGTTTATATCCCATTTTCTTTCACCACTGTCTTTATTTATATTTTGCAGTTATCTGCTCTCTTTGAGGGTGAAGGGACAGCAGTCATTACTTGCTGTCTTTTACACTTGAGATGTTTTCATGGATCCAGGATAATTGCTTCTTTTCAGGGTGCTAAGGTAAAAACTGTGTAACAATTATGTAAAAGGTAAGGTTTGATTGAGTTTCCAGTGTCACAATATTGTTGTCAATAATATTGACAATGCTGAAGGCCATAATTCATTAATACCAGAGAATTTAATATCAGAGTCAAGAGCTAGCTTATAGCTATCACACCTCTGCTGGGAAATGATACTGGAAGCTTTATTGCAGAGGATTTCAGACTTACAGAGGCAGTGGAAGAGGCAAATGCAGCTTCTAGCAAAGCTTTGCTGCTGCATAGAAGACAAGTTTGTGCATAAGTATCAGATAGGAGCCATGGGGATGTGGATGTAGTTTCATGTTACCAGGCAGGAAACATGGCAGTAAGCAATAAATCTCTTTTCCATGTCTCAATCTCCTAACAGCATCAATTGAAGGGGCAGTTGATAAAGACTCAAGTTTCTTCCTAGTAGAAATTAATCTTCTAATTATTCCAAATTGTCTTCTCATCAAGAAAATAGTGATTAAACAGGTTGGGGGAAAAGCACAAAAGAGGAAATCAAGCTGCAGTGATAAGAAACTGAAGGTCAATATGACAAAGTGTAGATGTGTCTCTCCTAAAAATGACAATATGATTGTTCAACCAACATCATGCCCCCATTTCTGGGCTCTCCCATGGTGTTTCACTGAGCTAGCACAGCCCCATGGACTGAATTTGAGAGCTTCCCTGCTCAAGAACATTTGCACCTACCTTCCAGACTTGTAAGCTAAGAGGTATCCATTATTCAAAATTTTTTTGTTCATGAAGGATCTAGAGTGTGGCATTTAACAAAAACCTTCTAACAGCCTTTTTTTCTCCTCTGTGATATTTTTATGCTTCTTAATCAAGCAACAAAAAAAAACAACAAACCCAACATACTTCCAGTAGATCCGAAAGACAAATCATTATTTTAAATTTACAGAGTAAGGTCTGCCTTGAAATGAGCATCCAAAGCAATTGCTGTATTTTAAAAGCTCCCCAAGTTGCAGGCTTAATATGAAGCAGTTCTCAGCAGAATGTCTTTTACTGCCTTTTCAAATAACAGCCTAACCATAAGTATAGATCTTCTGGATAGTCTCAGTGTAAAAGATCAATTGCAGAACAGGCAGCTTGATGTTTGCAATCTGTCTTTTAGTAAACATTTCTCTTTCTCCTCTTCAGTTGGAAAATTCCTGCTGGGTTCTGAACAGCAGAGACCTTGAGGAGCTTTCATGTTGGTAAATTATAACAGACGTAACTTTTTCTTTTTTTTTTTTCTTTCCACTGATAAGGATGTTCTAGCAAAATCATCCCTAGCCTTTCTTCCTAAATGCATTCCTCAGCCAGCTTACAAAAGTTATTTGAGTTCCAAAAGTCAATATTGCTATAAAAAGAGCATGGAAATGTAACACCCCTTTTAGTGGTGATGGGAAAGAAACATCGTGTGCGACTGAGGTCTGTATGTTATCCAGCTTAAAATACCTGATGATGTTTTGGAGCACTTTAGCCATTAAATTCAGTTTACTGGTATTGCAGACATCACTTATATAAAACACTTCAGACTCCACTTTGCAGGCAGTCCAGCTTTTCACTCTCATTCTTCCTATTGGAAGACTGTTTAGAAATTTGATTATTTTAAATAGCTAGGAACATTCTCAAATATTCTCTCAGTGCATTCATAGGCAATACATTCTCATTTGCTTTTGGGCCAGTGTCATACTTTAGCTTAAACATATATTTTCTTTCCCTGACCTTCATCCCTCTGAATCATGTATTCCTCAGTCCTATGAAATCCAGTGTTATTTAAATATGATGTAGCCTAGAAGAAGAATCCTAAGGTCAGGCAGCCCCTGGGATTCATAACTCCTACAACTGCCAAATAAGGAACTTCTGGACTACATCTCTATCAGCTATACAGTTTTGCTGTAGATTTCTGTAAATTGCTGTAGATTTCCTCTGTGTCTGTCTGTGTGTGTGAGACCTGGGCATACACACTGTGAGCTCATAATTATTCAACACCCAACTGATAATATCCAGGCACTCATCTCCTTAATAATTCCAGCTGATTTATAGATTTATTTTGTTGTTAGGCCGAATCCCATGACACAGGTTACCACAGGCTGCAGTTAAGGTGATGATTTATATTGTCTTGTATTGCAACAGTCCTTTTAAACTTCAGCACTTGATCAGAGATGGGAGAATTTGCTCCATCAATACACAACAGTATCACTGACCAGTGTAGTGCACAATCTTCTTCAGGACCAGAACTGCACAGCTCCAGAGACACTCCACACCTGCTAAATGTGCTCACACCAGAGCAAAAGGAATGTTCTGCAACCCCAAACCAGGGCAAATTGTGACTGGGTCACCATGAGTGCCACCCTTCTCAGTGTCATCAGAATAACCAGAATGAATCAGGAGTTAAATCAGGAAAGCCGAATTTTAGGAATACTAAACTCTGGCAAATGTAATGTTTCCTGACTTGAGGGTCAGCATGATACAGGTGTGATCCCACAGGTAGACCCTGCAAAGCCCAGCCAGCTGCTTCACCCACAGCAGAGACCCTGCTCTGGCAGGAGCTCCCACCAGCTCAAGCAGAACATCTCAGGATGTCCAAGACACAGCAAAAGTCTTCAGGCAATGCTCAGAGGTCTTTTCTTTTGCTGGAAAATACTCAAAAAAAAAAAAAATCTAGGATCCTCCCTAGATTGTTCCATTCTCCTGGATGAACAGGTGTCTAAGATGCGACAATTGTCTTTTAGTACAGAGAGATAAATTTAGTGATTGGGATGAAAGTCAGAAACATGGTTTGTAAGGACAAAGTAAAAATAAAATTAACATATTTTGCTTGGAAAACATGTCATTTTTTTCCTCCCTATTTAAATTCCCAACAGTATTTGGATCATTTTTACTCATGATGAATGAAGCAGACCCAGGAAATTTCCTTTAGAAAAGTGAACATTACTTTTCTAATAATATTTCACACTGGAGAAGGATCTCACTCACTTATTGCATACCAGTTCTCTAAAGCAAAAAACCCTGAAAGCAGCACACTGAAATCACATAAAATAAATAATAACCTGTGATTTCTTGCCTGAGATTGTTCTGCTGCTTTCCCCAGCCCAGCCCACAAAAAACAGCTATTTGACTTCTGTGTTATACACTGCCTGTTGTTTGTCAGCAGGAAAAATTCGGAGTATTAAAAATGCTTACTGCTTTGAGAGCAGTAATAAAATGTGTGCTTGCCTTCGGATTAGCTATCACTGTTTTTTCCTACAGAGAATGAGAGAAATATAGAGGTGAAATTCCATGTCGTTATGTATAAAATAGTCTTTGAAGAAGTGCCTGGGGAGTTATATTGTATGGATATTAATGTGTCTTATGCAGCTAAATCCCTGCTCACTACTTATAAAACATAAAAGATATGAAATCTAGAATCTTGATCATAAAACACAAATTAAATCAACACAGTCAACTTCAGAGAGCCCGAATATATTTCACTTCATTAGAGAATAGTAAGCCACACTGGCATTTGGACAGAAATGAAGCCTGCTTGCCTGAACACATTTTTTTCACAGCATTTTCCCCTTATATCATTATCAGCATGACAAGGTCTCCCCAGCACCATGGTTCTCACACCAGCAGAATTCTCTTTTATTTCCTTCAGGGATGGTGGGAAGCTGGCCATGATTTCTTTTCATCTCCAATGGACCTATGATAATGCATCAAAATAAAAGCTGTTCTATTCTGGAATATTTCTCAACTTAGGAAGAGAAACAGGACCAAGGTCCAAAGGGTAAGTAAGGCAACTGGAAAAGAAATTACTGGACCAAGATATGATGCAATGTATCAGCTTTTAACTGGTGAGAAATCCACCTTTTCCAAGCCTGACTGGGATGGCCTGGCTGTTAGACCAGGAGTCAGGAGCTTGGGTGGCACATGGGCTGGACCCAACACAGAGTCACTGTAAAATGGGAATGGCTCCATCCTGAGACACAGCCAGGAGTCCCAGGGAAGGCAGCAACCCCTGCGTGCTGGTAGGACACAACACTCAGCCACCCAGAGGCAGCTCCTTTCCATGTGGGACAAACCCCCTGCCTCCAAACCTCTGCCAGCCCACTGAACTTCTGCTTAAGAACATTAAAATATACACTTTGGCAAGTGCTGCTTGAAAACTTTCTACCCTAGACCGTGCTGAACTCCAAGTCAACACAGCTGAAGGGGCAGCAAGGGGACTGCGCAGCTGGAAGGAAATCTCCCGAGAGGACTCCAAGCCTGAGCTCCAGAAAGCTTCTAAAGTCTGTGCTCCTTTCTATTCTCTACCCCTGGCTCCTGCACTTCTCCCAGATGCAGAGCTACAGAGGTGATCTCCCAGGCACAGAGTGCCCCCAGAGTTACCACTCTTTACTCCACTTCTGAAGTGTCCACCCTGAGGCACTTGTCATCCAGCTATTCCTCTGTGTCCACCTCATTCCCTACCTAAGCAATTTCTGACCTGAAGCACACCGTGCAGTTTGGTTTCATATGTTCTTCACTGTGCATTTTTATTTTTTATATTTCCACTGATGCATTTTCACTAGATAAGTGCTTGTTAAATGTTAAATCAATACCCCAGTGCTCTAAAACCAAAGTGAGAGCACTGGCCACACTACACCTACAATGCATTAAAGCCACTGTAACAAGTTTAATCACTTTGCATCACTTTAACCGCTCCTTTGTGAAATGACTGCAAAACTCTGCCAAACAGCTTAATTTCATTTCATTTTCCCCTAGTGCCCAGGTGAATATGGGCAGTGGCCATCTCTAAAAATAGGAAAATGGGAGGCTGAAGTTCAGCTCCAGGCTAAGAAGACCACAGATGAAAATTACTCTGGTCCTTAATGTTTTCCCTGGCACATTTTTGCATGCTCAGTGGCACAGCAATTGTCTTTCATAAGATGCACAAATAATGTTTTGGTATTACATATGAAACACTTTAAATATGTTTATGTGGCCATAAATAACAGGAAATTTTAATCTGAAAATGTCCTTTAAAACCCTCTACATAGACAACTGGAATTTTACTTTTTTTTAAAAAAGCTTGATACGTTTCCCCATTGCTTACTGCACTTGAAGCAAGAACAGACAGCTGTAAAAGGGAGCTCTCCTCATCATGACATTCTCTTCACCTTCTGCTTCCTAGAAGGAGCTTAAAATTTGTTCTAAATATGCTATGTTGCTTTCCTTGTATGTGCCTGATACCTGCACAGGAACCAAAGCAAATTCTTCAGCCATACACTTCCACTCCATATCCTCGAGAACAAACCAAGTTGTGTGAAGTTGCTTGGTCACGAGTGGAACCTGGTTTTGAAAAGCTTACCAGGATAAATGACCTTAGAGGAACATCAGCCAGCACCTACCTGAAAGGAACAAGAAGGACAGATCCAGGGCAGGAGGGACATTTTAACCTGTCTGGTGGTGACTGACAGCTGTAATCAGCACACAATTGCTCTCTGAAACTTCTCACCCTAGAAGGCAAATCTAACAGGCCAAAGGGGTTGCCAATATTTTCTTCAGAGCTGTGATCAAGTGCTGCCTGTCCTGAACTTCTGCAAAGCCTCAGCCTGATGGAGTGAGCATCAGCTTAGCTGATTTCATTTGGTGCCGCTGGCTGGAGAGATTTGCAGGAGCTGCAGCCACAGGCTCTGTCAAATACACACAGTACATCTTCAAATGGCATGAAAAAGGTGTTTGCCATTTCACAGCCTTGATTCATAAATTCCTCACGCTGTCCTTGTCTTTTATGTCAGCAGGATAAAGTAGGCTTTCCTGCCTTGAAACTCTGTCTGCCCAGGGGCCCCATGTCCAGACCCACATTCCTGTGCTTTCCTTTGAGCGTGGAGGGAGGGTGGCCAGAGTGACCTCTGCCATGTTCACCAGCCCAGCTGGGTTAAACACTCACCTGTCAGATGCAGGCAGGGATGTGAAATGCAAGGAGGTCCCATCCCCAGGGATTGTTTCCTCCGTGGCATCACGAGATTCAGGGCTGCCAGCTCCCAGACAGACATTCCTCCTCCACTTTTCACCACGCTCTGCTGCAGCAAGGCAAGTGCTTCTGGGAGCAGGCTGGAGACTGGATCCCAGCTGAAAGTAGCCCTTCAAAAATAGCAATTTTTAAACTGAATCATTTTCCAAATCACACTCTAAAATTACTTCCCTTCCTGGCAAGCTCCCTGCAGCTCATTGGTACACAGGCAACCGTGGACTTGGAGGATGCAGATTTCTCAGGAGCTGCACCAATCCCATTCTGCAGGTTTCTGCATCCATCCATCTGTCTGTCCATCCCTCCCCTCTGCACTGAGAAGCTCAACCACAGAATACAAGGGCCACATCTCTAACCTTAACAGAGATTTACAAAGAACTCTTCCTCTTTCCTCCAAATTCTTGTCAAGAGAAATGGCAGTGACAGAACTGCCTAAATGGCCTTTCAGTCCTTTCAAAAACTGAGCTGTTCACTTGGAGGGCTGGAGGATGGTGACCTCTCCTGAAGGGCCAGGCCCTGGTTAGGCTGAACAAGGTAAGATCCAAAGAAAATCTGGTAACTGGCTTGTTGCCTAACAGTTTACATGAATTCAGCAGGGGGTTCTGCATTCAGAAATTATCCTTTGCAGGGTCTCAGAAATGTGACAGAGCTGCATCCTTCTGAATAGCAGAATAGTAGCTTTCCATTATTAAATTATACTAAAAATCCCTTGCATGCCAAGCCACTGACTGAGATTTCCCTGAGCAAAGCAATAATAGAAAACAAATTAGCAAAACTAATGCAGGAACAGCATAAGCCAGCGGAGTGGAAGTTTTTCCCATAAATGTGAGATTTCATACCAAAAATAGTGAGTAAAGTAAGTCATGTGAACACAGAGCTACCTGCACAAAATGCAGGGTGCCTGGAGCTTCCATTGGCAGCACAGGCAAGTGAGAACACATTAATTAATTCATTAACTAGTTAACGTGCTCAGGATGCTCAGAGCACTAGAGAGAATCAGGCCTTCTGAAATTGGCTATTCATCAGATTTAAACTGAATATAATTGGCAGCACTAATTAGATCATTCTCAGTGAGAGCAGTGAAAGTGAGAAAGTAGTAGTTAGATCACTGAGCCTCAGGAAAAATAAAAACAAAAGGCCATTGCATATTTATAAATTAGCAGGAAGAATGAAGGAATCTCTGATTTAGACAGCGATTGCTGCCTGTTTCTCTTAAACCTGTGGAAGTATTCTCCCAGTAAAACCATGTCTTTGGCTAACAACACTGTTTCCCTACAGCTTAGCATCCCCTAGCAGTTCGACCTAGCAAACCAAAACCTGCACTGGCTGACTCCTACATCTCACCCTGACTTGATTTTGAGTTTGGGAGGACAAGAAATGGTTCCCAAAGGATTCTCAAGTTTATCTCATCAGCTTCTTTGGCTCTGCTCCCATGAAAGACAGAGTGCTACTGGCAGAGCAATGGGGGGTTTACAGAGCCCAGCTACCTGGAAACAGTTTCATGCCAAGACTCCACATGGACCAGCTGCTAATCAACACATAAAATGTCTTAGTTTTCAACCAAATTGTCTGCAACAGGCAACTCATGGCTTCAAGACCAGTAATAAGCCTACCTGTTTTCTCTCTCCCCTCCCCGAAAGTTCATCCTGACACAGAGAAGACATCAGAACACAATAGGCTATTTGGGTCATGGGACTGTTTCTGTTTCAAAACCTAAAAAGTGCTTGGGGTGAGGGTGAGGAGGCCCTAGTAACATTTGAGGTTCCATGGAAACACACATTCATCCCCAAATACTTTGCACTTGATATACTTTTCACTGTCTCAATCTGTCATCACACTAAGTCAGGTACTGGGAAGAGCGCTTTATCCTAAAATATCCAGATTTCTAACTTAAAAATTGGGCATATTAATTTCTGTTATATATTGCAACTGAAACCCTTGCTCACAATGCTACCCAGGCTCTGATTGCATAGACTACCAATTACCTCATCCATTTTTTTTAATTACAAGGTAATTTCCTGATATCCAGAAGAAGGCAAAGGAGAAGAAGAGCACCGTGTCATTGCCTGTGCAGCTTGTCAAGCACCCAGGCTCACCATAAGGCCACTCACTGAAAACTAATTTCCTTGGTACATATTACAGAAAAAAAATAACTCATACAGCCCGTATTGGGCTGAATGGAGATCAACACAAAACCATTTGCACATTAATTCCAGCTGCAGGATCAGTTACAAATCCATTTACCTTTGGTCACTGTCAAGGTAGAAAACATGTCCAGCTACAGCAAACAAGTCACACATTTCAGGTCAGGGACTGCGTGTTTACCTTCAGATTGTATGAGACACTTCCAAATAACTACTTCAATACAGCGGTAAAAAGCTCCTGAATGAGGTACTTGATATTTTTTCTTGGCAAATATTTGCTACAAAGTCAGTGGGGACGTGTATCAGTGAAGCTTGTACTGGAACTGAGAACACAAATGTGGAGGTCTGGGTATCCCTGAAGTCAAAAGTGGTCTTGCTAATTTGCTTGTGAGTTACACAGCCAAACCATGGTTGGAAATTTAGAGGATTTCACCCATCAAAAGAAAAATTTTAAAATAACTACTCCCTTGAAAGGAATAACTGTAACTGGTATTTTTCAGGTTTAAAATACTGTTTCAAACTTTATTCTTTAATAAAGGGATGTGATGTTTAGCAGTACAACCTATTTGCAGACAATGCTTTAATTAAACATTTAATGAGCCCATCTCGTTTCTTTGCACGAGCTTAACTTCACACAGCCAAGATAATAATGCAAACACCACATTTTGGTTATTAAAATAATTGCTTTCACAAACACTGACCTCCTGACAAACCAAATGGCTGGTGCCATGCATACAATACTCCCACAGCTCAGGGACCTAAATTTAGCATAAAGCCCAATTTACAGCTGACCATCAGATTTAAAAAAAAAAATCTAGGCAAACAGTTTTAAAGACGGTGATGTTTTCACCAAATCCCTCAAGATTTCATTCAATTATTCAAGAAAATTTAGAAAAACATCTTTCATTTAACCATACGACAGCCTTTAAGAGTGTTACCCAGGCAGGGGCGCAGCAGCAGCTTCAGGATGTTTCCTCAAACTCTCATATCCACATCAGAGCAACCAAAACCATGACCTTCCTTTAAGCCACAGCTCTGGAAGACTTTTTTATCTAGCTAATTGAGTTTTTCCAGGAGCCAGTTACTTTGGAAAGGACCAAACATTTTCAGTGGGACTTTAATAAAAAAAAAAAAAAGAAGAAAATTTTCCCCCTAGCTTTATAACCAAAAAAAAAAACTTTAAGTATTTCTGCAAAATGGTGACAAATTTTCAAGACTCTAAGTAAAAAAATCTTAGCGAAATGAGTTGTCAAAACATTTTGAAAATCTGTCAACAGCTCGAATTCTTAGAAACCATGATTCGGTGATGCTGGAAATACAATCTTGTCCATGCTGAAGCAGCTAAACCACATCCCTTGCTGCTTCAGCTGAGCTTTTTTCTTCATGGAAAGTTACTGGTAGGCTTTCACATCTATGAGGTGATTCCTCAAGCTAATCAGCATCCCACCAGCATCATCCTTTCCCAGGAAGGACATCTCCAGAGAGGCCAGCATACACTCCAGAGCCAGTCAGCTTCTACTGCTTGGAAACTGTCCTGTCACTCCAGGAAATGGCCAATTTTTCACTCCCCACCTAGGAGAAACCATCCCCCGAGAGGGCACAATGCATGGCATGGTGAGGTATGAGTCACAAAAACTCTGCTAACTGGATTCTCACTAAAAACATCAAGGGCCTCTCACAATAGGTGAAATTGCTGAGGACTCCAGAGAACTGAACCCTCATTTTATAATGTTCCCAAGAGAAAAGTGAAAAAAAAAACCAACAAAAGCAACCAAACAAACAAAACAGACACAAATGCAAAACCCCAAAACCAAACCAAACAAACAAAAAAAAAGCAATCAAAAAAAAAAACCAAAAAACTTCCCCTGCAAACACAAGAGCACCAGCAACCTAATGATGTCCATCTGCAGCAACAAAATTCCTGCAAATTCAGGTAAATTAGCTTAATTTTACATCATCTGACACAGTGTATTCCATGTAATCATTCCATACCACAGTGGAAATTATTTCCAGCTATAGTCATTGGCACTAAAAGGCCCATTTCTGACCTACTGAGCTCTTGACCATCCATGGGAGACTTCCCACTCATTTCAATGGTCTTTTGATCAGGTCTGATATATTTTCCCAATGTTTTTCTGCTTCTTGTGTCCTTGAGATCTGCTATTGCTTTCCCCAGCTATTGGGTTTGTGATTTATTGGTTTAATTTTTTTTATTTTTATTCAGTTTTAGTATTTATAATGGGACACAACTGACACTTTGAAATAGGAGACACTTTTTTGCTTAAGGGTTACATGTGCTATTGGTCGCCTTGAGCACAAAAGGAGATTGGAAATCTTCTTTGATACTTCTAGACACTTTCACCTCTACTGAACAAAATGCTTTAGCACAAAAGCAATAACGACAAAACCCCAAAGTTTAGACACATTAGTGGCTCTCAAAACATACTTTGATCAGAGTACTCTGTTCCTAGGAAGCATAGGTGTAAACCCAAGCAATTTTCTTCACCTGACAAGTATGAACAGTCTGTTAGAAAGGGAGGAAGTCCTCCTCCAATGGATGTGGTGGCCAAGAGATGACTGCCAATAATGTGAAATCTCATGGCAAAGCAAAATAAGATCCAAAATAAGAAATAGATGTGTGAAGCTATGGAGAGGTTCTAGTGATGGCAAATAGCCCTTTGCTAAAAGACATCATGTAGCTACCAAGAGGCAGCAAGTATTTTATATAGACAAAAAAAAAAATAAATAAACAGGAGAAAAAGAAAAAGAAAAAATAGAACCTAGGCTAAAAAAAACCACAAACCAGGGCACAAGCTCCTATCCCAGTGAGACTGACAGTGGCAACTGTAAATTGTGGGGAGCATTTCCTCCTCCAAGCCAAGATCTTTCCTACACGTGTTATCAACCCCTACACATATGTTTGCAGGACTGGCATCACTCCCATCTTCTTTGCAATACTTTATCAGTGAGAATTCTCATTTTATTTTAAAAATACGAATGTAATTATTTACTTCAAGTCTCCCAGGAGAGGACTGCAGTTCTTACTGCAGCATAACAGATAAGAAAGGATACAGTGTTTGTTCCAAGGCAAACAGCAAAGAGAGAATCCAACATCTTAGGAGGAAAAAAATCACTTTTCAGACACTAGCTAAGATTAAATGGGCATTTGGCACCGAACCCAAAATGTATCATTTTCTTGGGTCTACCTCTGTGGAGTCAGATCAGAAACAACGACTCGTTCATCTAGAAATGGCTGAAATCAAGTCATTAGCGCTCCACCGACCACCGCCAACTCCCGCAAAAACACCCTCTTGGCACCGGGCGTAGAGCAAAGCTTTTGAAGCCAAACCACCCCCGCAGCGGCCACGGCGCATCCCGCACACGCCGAGGGACCGGCGCGTCCGCCGCGCCCCCCGAGCCCGGCCGGTGCCGCGGCGGGAGCGGAGAAACGGGGACAGGAGGGGAGCGGCGGGCAGGGCAGGGCAGCCCGCCGCGCCCGCCGCGCCGCGCACCGGATGATGCCCCCGCGGGGGGCGGTGGGCTCCTGCCGCCGGCGGCGCCTGGCGCCCCTCAACGAGGACAACGGGCGGTTCCTGCTGCTGGCCGCCCTCATCGCGGCGTACCTGAGCGCCGGCGCCACCGTCTTCTCGGCCCTCGAGAGCCCGTCGGAGGCGGCGGCGCAGCTCCGCTGGAACCGGACCCTGCACAACTTCAGCCGCATCTTCAACATCAGCCTGCCGGAGCTGCGCGCCTTCCTGCGGAGCTACGAGGCGGCCATGGCCGCGGGCATCCGCGTCGACGCCCTGCGGCCCCGCTGGGACTTCCCCGGCGCCTTCTACTTCGTGGGCACCGTCGTCTCCACCATAGGTGAGCGCCGCCCCGACGGCCCCGCGGAGCAGAGCCGCCCGGCCGGGGGATGCCGCGGCCCCGGCCCCGTCGTTATAGCGACCAAAGTTTGGGGAGCGGCGCCGCCGCGTTGCTGTGGCAACCGGGGCTTCGCAGCGCGTCCGGGTCGCTCTGTCCCCGCTGCCCTCCCGTGCCGGGGGTCGCGGTCCCGGGGTCCCCTCCAGCCCCCCCTTCCCGCTGCACGGAGCCGGGGACCGGCGCTGCTCTCCCGGGCTGGCAGCAGCGCCGGCCGTCGCGGCTGCGGGAGCCCCGTCCCCCCCAGCAAACTCCTGCTCCCGGCGGCTGGGTTCTTCCTTCTGCCGGCCCGAGGGAGCGAACGCGGCTGGCGGCTGCCCGGGCAGCGCTGCCTGCGCCGGGATGCGCCCGCCGCGCCAATGGCTCGGTACCGGGAGCGGCGGCGCGGGGCCGGCAGGAGCGGGCTGATGGAGACGCTGAACGAGAGACAGGCTTTCGCCGTGCCTGGCCGCCTTGGTACCGGCTTTAACTGCTGGCAAAAGTTAGGATGTGTATGTGTTCAAAGACGCAAAGTCGCGTGTCTTGCAGCCGTAGCGTTCTCGGTGTATCGCTGCAGCCCGCTGCAGTTTTTCCTATCCCATAGGTGTTTGGGAAGAGCGGCACTTTGTAAAGCAAATGATGAGTTGTGGTGGGAGGAAGGATTTTTTTTTTTTAAAACTCTGTGGCTATCTACTGCTCTTGGTCTGTTGCTTGAGAAAACCTTGTCCCTGAATACAAGACCTTAGCCGTCTTAACTCTGCCAGTTTTTGACTTCTGTAAGAAGCCAGGTGTCTTCTGAGCATAAATGTCTTGTTTTCCGTTTATTGTAGAGGAAGAAACTCACAGCTCGTTATTGCGTTTACATTCATTAGGTATGGAAAATGTTTTATCAATAATAACTAATCCGTATAATGGAGTCGTGATGGTGAGTACAGCAGTGTTGTCAGGTATTGTTGCTTTTTGCATTGAAAAATCCAGTTAACTTTTGCTTTGCAACTACATTTGGTAGCCCGGTCATTAAAACACCGTTTTAATTAAGTATTAAGCTTTCTTCATCACAGGAACATGTATTTAAAAGAGATTATTTTGACTGATCAGAATGAGTGAACAAAAAAGCTAATGTTTTAACAAAGCCATAATTTCATTACACCTGCTGTGAGAAACGGAAATCTTCAGATGATGTGTAAACACATTGCTGTCCCTGCCAACTCTGGCTTCTCCTCTCTGAGGTTATTGAAAGGTAAAATGTTTCCTCTTACTTTGCATTTGTTTCCATCTCCACTTTATTGCCTTGCCTGCAGTTATTTGTGCGTGAGCAGAGGAACTGAGGAACTCAGCAGGGTCTGGAGAGGTGTAAAGGCAGAGCCAGGAGTTGTGTTTCTCATATTCCTGTAGCACCAGCCGAGTGTTTTCTCCTTGGAGTCAGTAGTGTCATATCTCACATGCAAGGTGGGGGATGAAGACTGAGGGGTTTTTTGTGATGTGCATCAAAGGCTGGATTCTGACAAGTGTTCCCCAAGTCCCACCTTCTCTTGGAATGCTACCTGGCAGTGCTTACTCCTGGATTGTTTAGAGTTCAGAGAGCCGTAGAGCAAGGCTTTGCTCTGAGTGAGGAGATGCAGGCTGAGTTGTGCCTGTGGGCGCAGCAAAGGCCGTGGCAGAGCTGCTGTGCTGGGGGTGCCAAACTGCACAGCCTGGCAGGAGCAGTGTCTGCCGGAGTCCCAGCACCCCGAGGCTGCTCTGCTCCATCCGGGCATGGCTTCCACCATGCACATCTCACGTGTACAGCTCCTGCAGATGAAGAGGAGCTGCTGCCTCCACCTCAGTGCTTCTCTTCGTGTGCCTCTTCAAGCTGCTGCAGCTCGTAGAGGCAAAGCCCACGAAGAGCTCAGCTGCAGCAGGGTTTCTTCCACCACACAGTTGTATTCGGTTATTTTTGGCAGTTCTGCCCAGCGGAAGCGGAAAACCTCAGTGGGTTAACTAGTTGTTCCACTAAAACACGATGCTGTGCTCTTAGTCAAACGTGCACAAAGCTGTCTGGCTCATGGTCCCAGCATGGAGAAACCGAATGGCAGGGCAGTGAGATGTCACCTGGGTGAGCAGTTCCAAAGACATTCTTTCAAGGTCCATTTTTTAGCCTCCCAGCCAGCTCATTTATGTACCTACCCACCTGGACTACCTTTGATTCCACTGTCTGCTCACACACCACGTTATCCTGGCTCTGAGCAATTTGATTTGCTTTCATGTCATGCTTAATTGACAAGAATGCTGTTTTTACCCAGCCTTGCCAAGAACTACCAGACATGCAGAGTCAAAACAGCTTTCCTTCCTCCACAGCTTCATCAGTTACGTGTGTCAAAGCAACTTTATTACTCCAGCTAAACACACCACCATCCCAGCGAGGTGGTGGAAAGCTTCCTTACTCACTGCTTAACAAGCAGCAGGTATACTCAGTGTCTCTCAAGGGTAAATCACCCACAGGTTACTCAGCTTCTCATCTGTAGAGGATTCCAACTCGCAGGAATCGCGCTATGTCTTTTCAAGCCGTCGCTCTGTTCTCAACAGTTTTAATAAAGCTACTAAATCTTTCTCCTGCAGGCATTGAAATGCAGTCATCCAGGCACAGGGCTGCAAGTCCTCCTGGAGTTTGTGTGAGCTGAGCTGAGAAGGACTCCAGTTCTTCATCCTTCTGTGAACATGAGGGTTAGGAGTGGCCAGGCTGGGAGAGAACTGTTCCATCCGTGCTCCTGGAGCAGGCCCTTTGCAGCTCCCCTCTCTTAGGTGCCTCCTTGGCTGCAGTTCTGCACTTCCCTAAATCCTCAGGGACACAATCAAACAGGCTGGGTGAGAAACATGTTAATGGGGTCTTGAAGAAATGAGAGTTGAAATTCTAATTTTAAAGCATTTTCCTGAATAGCCCACAAAATGTGTGGCTTGCAGTCCATAAAACACCCTCTTGATAGCACTCTGGGCATTTAGTTTTTATTACTGTGTTGTTTGTGTTTGAATAATGAAATGTTGAGTCTGTTTTCATTAGACACATCTGGATTTTCAGAGCTATGTAAGAAAATCCTTCAGTCTAACTTCTGATTGCTTGCTGTCGAACTACACCATCTATTCAGTCATTATTTTGCATTCCAAAAGGTGCTACGTTTCTAGGCAATTATTGTTATTATTCTGATTTCTTTAAGGAGCAGCTAGGTGAAATTTATTATTGATTCTTTGGTCTAACTGACTGTAGGCTTTGGTTTTCAGTTGAGTTTTTTCATTCCCTCCCCAAATGCAAACCACCTATAGTACCCAACACTTTGTTAAAGACTGAAAACAAAAGTATAACTCAGACCAGATTTCTCCCTGGTAAAGTGTTACAGATGCAGGTATAATCAATCCTAGCTTTCCCTGTATTCTGGTAGCAGAGATTTGTTCTGCCTAGCACACCAGGCAACTCTGGAATGCCTGAAGATCTGGATTTCTGTCTCAGTCTAGACTTTGTACCCAGATTTCTTTCCTCTCTTAAGTGTCAGAATAAATCTTAGGTGCCTGTGTAGTAAAACATTTTGTAACATAGACCCATTTAAACTGGAATCTAAGTTTCTTATATGTAAGTACATATTTCAAGAATCAAGTGATAGAATTGATTTATAGAAATCCATACCAGGCATGAAAAAATGAGGTCAAGTGAAATACTCTGATATATAAAAGTGATTTTTTAAAATAAATTTTTTTTTGTAGCTCCTTTACTGTGGGCAGATTATTTTGGGATGGAACATGTCTGGGTTATGTGTGCTTGAGAAATGCCCCTGGGAAGAAAAGAAGCAGGGATCTTCTCTCTGTACAGCTGTGCAGGGGTTACAGGTGTTGGGGACACAGAGTGTAGGAGTGAGCTGAGTAACCTGTGGGTGATTTACCCTTGAAGACACTGAGTATACCTAGCAGTTGCCTTATCCCTGAGGTATCCTGTTAAATTACTCAATATTCCTGTGGACTGACAACTCCACCCAAAGGGATGGGGGCATCCTCTGCTCTTTAGTAACAGACACAGCATTCTGTGTTTTCTGCCATCTCGCTGGCTCTGGCAGCTGTTTTCTCCTTGCTTGGGATGTCAGCTGGGTCAGACCTTCTTCTCTCTGGCTCCTCTGTAGGGACCAGCACACCCAGCAGAGCATTTCTGCTTGTGCTCCACAACCTAAGCACCATAACCACTCACTTCCAAAATACCCTCTGGCTCTGTATCATAGTCTTGTGAGAATATCTGTCGGTCCAGATGTTCTGGAGGTGATAATTTAATGGAAGGGATGTGCAAAGCACATTGGACAGCTCAGTAAGCACGGGTGAGATGTTGGACTGCACTGCCAGGAGCCAGGGGTTGAGAGCAGCCTGTGAGAGGAGGCTCTACAGAGGATAATTTGGTGAGAAATCCCACAAATAACCAAGATGGTCTGAAGGTTTAAGGGGCAAGTCTATTTGTCCCATCTTCGTTGTTGTGTTCCAGGATGTGAATTAGAGCTGCAGCCACAGGAGATTCTGGCTCTCTGCTCTCCCTGAAGGCAGCCTCGCTGTCTATGGGGCCAGCCCATCCAAAAGGTGACAGCCAAGCCAGGGTGAGCACCTGATAAGCAGCAGCGTTACCTCCTCAGGGCTCTGCAGTTCTCTGGGGCTGATACAGGCAGCTCTTGCACAGGTTTCAGATTAGGGGGGAGTTGCTTCCACATTTGACCTTCTTAAAGTTAAGAAATAATCAAACAAAACTGAATGAGAAAGCAGCTGGAAGAGCCAGCAGTGTTATTAAGCTGCAGTGTCAGGTTATTTGTCTTTGCCATCCTGTACACAATCTGCAGGCAGAACGAGAGGGTGTTTCAGGCAGATCTGATTCCTTCAGTGCATGCCATGCTTGGATCAATGTGCCAGTGGATTTCTGAGTTATTTTCTCACTCGGGTAATCTCGATAAAGAACAGAGAGCAAGAGGCTCAGAGGGCAGCAGGTCAATGGTCAGCATATTTCTGTGGAGAGTTCTGATCCCACACTGATTTTCCTCAGATGAAGTACTGTGATCATAGCAATATTTTCTGCTTGCCATAGCTGCATGGGAGTATTAACTTTTTGGGTGCCACTGATAGGAATTTCCTAGGTGTGTGGGCATAGGTTGGGTGATCTGAGCAGAAAAGTAATCTAAATCACAGCTTGCTTTCTTGTAGTTGAGAGCAACCACATAAATCTTTACTTGGAATACATCCATGTAATTACACAGGTGACTTGAGGAGTCCCTACTGAAGGGCCATGATTAAATAATTTTGATCCCAAATTTGTTGTGATTTTATTCTAGAAGGAAGGAGGGAGAAACCCAAGTACTTGAAACAAAACCCTTTCTAAAATTAAAGAAAAAAAAAGTGAAAAATATTACTTTAATTTCAGTGCTTCTTAGGGTTTGCCTGCCTCTGTAGGGTTATGCCAGCCACAGAAAATTAAGCTTTCACTGTGCTTTGGCCATCCAAACAGAATGATCTCTACAGAGCATTTCAGTTCAGATTAGTTAATCTAAATGTTACAGATGTTTCTTTAATATTAACCCCTAGCTAAATGTTTCAAAACATTAACATCAGTAGCTGATGGAGAGTTCAAGGACAAACAAATTGCACTGGTTTTTGCCATGGCTGTGGAGTTTGAGGTGCTCAGCTGGAGCATTGAAATGTGGGGTCTCCAAATTAAATGTCAAGCACCACAGCCTTGTAGAGCAGTCATCCAAAAACCAAATTTTGCCCAGCGTTACCTGAGATATGGTCCAGCATCTCAGAAGCTAAGGGAGATTTTATACCGCCTTATGAGGCGCTGGTTCAGGTTCAAAACAAAGACCAGCTGGAGTTTGTAATCATGGATTCCATTTTTGCAGCCTTCAGGGTCACTGAAGGAGCAATGCCTGCTTGGTGAGCATGTACCTCCTGCTTAGCAGAGCATTCCATTTGGTCTTCGGTGATAGTCCTGCAGATACCTCTCTTTTAGCTCCCTATGCATTTACAAGAGCTTGTAGATGTGATTGCAGAGCAGGCTCCAGTGTGCCAAAGCACCCTTTGACATCTCTCCGTGCATGTGTGGCTCCAGCCAGTCCGTCTCTCTCACCATCAGCCTCCCTGTGAACCAGTGATGGTGCCTGCAGTGGCTGTGAGCGATCATAATTACTGGGCTTATCAGCTGCCCTGTTTGCTGCAGGCTCATAAAGCCAAATCCTGCTTGAAACTCTATGGCCTGTGTTCCCATGGAGCCCTGCCAGTCCCTGGAGCCTTCCCCCACTTTGTTCTCCTGGGGATATTCCCCCTTTCCTTCTCGTAGTGCTTGTCTACTGCTGCCTGCTCACCTGCCTTTCCCAGCCTGAGCTTCTCCAGTTCTCCTGCCTTCCTCCAGTTAGTATGCCCTTCTCTGCTGGGGATTTGTTTGCTTGATTAACTTTCAGTCATTTGTTTGCTGTCTTTACAGCCTTTCACATTAAGGACTACCAAAGAAGTCAGAAGTAAAGCTTTACAGCTTCTCTCTGTTCCTCATCACCCTCATCCCCTTTCCCTGGTGTTAATCCTGCTATTGACCCTCATTTCTTTCTTGGCTTGTTTCCTCCTTCTCTGATTGTCTTCAGTTTGACACAGATCATATTTTTTTCTCACTTGTACCACGGGGTCATCTTTGCCAGCACACTGTCTTGTTTTTATACAAGCTTTAATTGCTCTTCATCGTGGAGAGAAGAGGAAAACAATTACAGGGTAGTTCTGTTGACAATTAACTTCATGTAACATTACCTGCTGCTGGCGGTGTGCTGGAAAATACAATGTCATTTCTTTATTTTAATGAATGCAGGATTACCTTATCTTTGAAGCTGTTAAGTCAAAGATAATTTTGCCTCTTGCCATAGTTGCATCAGGGTTAGAGCAACAGAAAAACAGCTGGGAACATTTCATATGCAATTTTGAGACTGAAACAGCTTGATAGTATTGAAAGCATAGCCTTTGGCCATGATCTGAATAAGCCTTGCTTACCTATATCAAAAGAGACAGTCTTTGTAGTGTGTCAGAACCAAGGGCATATCTCAGGGCATTTTGGGAAAAGATGTTTAAGGACAAAAATTAGGGTTCATGCTGGTGTACATTTGAAATGTGAAAAGTCCTCCTGAGCACAATAAATGTTTGAAGTGACAATAAAAACCTTTTGTGAATAGAAACACTCTAGTAACAAACAGAATTATAATCCAAGGGGCAATTGCATAGCAATCCAGACAAATAAAATACCTCCTCAATAGCCTATTTCTGCTGAAGTCAATAGCAGACCACTCTGCAGAGCTTTAGAAAATCCTGCCTTAGATGCTTTATTGGCACTCCAGGTTTATAAAACAAATGCACTTGTTATTACCGTGTAAAATACATCCCCCTGAGCTCAGTGGGTCTGTTGATGGCACTGGCTGGTACACCTAGACATGGGAAGGTTTCAGTACAATCTTTCTTGAATCAAATGAGAAGTAGAATGAAAATTAAATCTAATTGCATTAGACAAGGCAAAGCATTAGCAGCCTTTACAAGTAATTAAAGCCTTGGAGTGGAATAAGATAAGAAATTGAATGGTTTGATGTTAACATATGGGATTACTTATTGTGAGTGAGGCACTGCTGTTGCTTGTATTTAAAATTCCATAATAAGTGCATGAAAGAAGCAGTAATGCCTTGAAAACAGTTGTAGCCCCATAGCAAATCCTCACTGGATTTTAACCTTTCTGAGCTTCTTCCACTGCAGCTTCTTCCCCTTTAGAAATTACTGGCCAAATTTTCCCCAATCATTCTCAAGTTTTACACAGTCAAATTTAATCACAGCAGAAGCTGCAGCTAGAAGAAATTTGTCCATGCAAGAGCTGAGTGAGGAACTAATTCAGTAAAATTCAGTTAAAGCCAGATAAAATAGCTTTGGTTATCCGTCATTATATATCCTGTCATCTTGTTGCTCAGCCTGAGAATTGTGGAAGCAATATATTTCTCTCCTGAGGTCAAACAAAAAACACAGTGTCACTCATGCTCAATGTGCATGGAGTCAGGTCTGCTTTAAGCCTGATGGAAATAGGAGGGAGTGACAGCAGTGTAAAGGTCTTAAACCCAAGCTGGGATTTTCACAAGAGAGGCAGAAACAAGCTGTTTGATATGATGATTTCTTAGTTTACAAAAGCTGCTACTGGCAGAGCTGCGAGGACCAGGAAAATCTCAGATAAAATATAAGCTCAAAATTGTCTTGGTAGTGTGGCAGAGTTGTTCAGTATCATTAAATTTAAAAATAGTCAAGGGAAATGCATACTGAGGAAGGAAGAGTTAAATGAAGAAGTAGAAAATGGGAAATAACTGGTTAGCCAGCAGTCCTGTCACCCTCTATTTCTGTTACAGTAACTTAAAATCGGGACTTTGTGCCTTCATGAATGGACTGGAAGAGCTGCCTGAGCAGAAAGATACTTGAGAATTTGCTCTTTGCTTTCAGCTGAAACTTTTTAAAATAAAGAGACCCTTGAAGGTATATTTAAACCATTAAGAAGACCAGGTAGGTTTATCAAAGGGTTTTTTTTTTTATTTAATTGTAACTGTGGAAGTTTGTACAGAGATTTGAAAAAAAACAAACAAACAAAAAAAAACAGGCCTAAGAGTGGAATGGATGTTTTCATGTTTAGGGCCTTTTTATCCCTTGGGTGCATCTTTATAGCCAAACTCTTTGTAAAGCAGAATAGCTGAGACAACTATGAAGAAACAGATGTTCTCTGAACACCTACCTACACAAACACCAGTGGCAGAAGAAAAAATATGCCACAAGTCTGTTGTTTAATCCAGTCAAAAGATAAGCCAACAATATAACCATTGAACAGCCTTTCCCATCTGTAAGGCTCAGAAAGCCCACAAGTGACATCTTCTTCTGTCAGACTTCTTATGCAGGGAAATATGACACAGACCCAAGATCACTTGTGAAATCTAGATAATGCTGTTTCTTGGCCTGAAAGAAGTATTGTGAGATGTACTGGCACTGAAGTGACAGTACATGTGCAAGTATTCTTTAAAAGCCAATAATATCTCAAGAATATAACAAAATTTGGATGCCATTATTCTTTTTCACTTGGAGTTCAGAAAAAAAAAAGGTTCAACCTTGGGTGTACATAGACATCTGAAATACAACTGCAAGTTTCAATAAACAGCAAAAGCATGTGTGAGTGCTAATGTTTGAAATGACAGGGCATAAGCTTTTTTTCTCTTAGGGTGTTGCTTAGATACACGATCATCCACACAAAAAACATTCTCAAAAACACATAGAGAAATAAGAATGGAAGCAGCTTTAAAGGATGAAAAATTATGATTGCAACAGAAATCTGCTTTTGGAACAATATTCACCTAGAATCATCAGCTGCATGAAGACTGTAGGAAGGTCAGAGGAGGTGGCAGAGTGTGGCTTCAGATACTGGACACATCTTAAGAGCAAGAAGGAATTGATGATTCTTGGGGTCCATGAGCTCCACTGTTGTGTATATCCATGGTTACTGAGCCACACTTCATCTCTTTTCTGGTTACCATGCTTTTGTTTTCTGTGTGTTTTTTAAAGCAGTATTTATTTTTAAGTGCAGGGGTGTTTCCTGTGTCTGGTGGTGTTGCAGAAATCCCTGTGTTTTAGGTGATTCTGGGCAGTGCAGTATGCCAAGGCAGATCCTTCTTCGCACAGCCTGGATCATGAGCAGGGGTTTGATACCCTCCCTGGCAGCTCTTAATGTGAGAGCGTGAAGACCCCAAGCCTGTAGTGCAAAGGGGAGGGTTTTTTCACAGTAATACAACTTTGCCAAACAACTGTGGAGCGTGTGGAATGTATTTTTCTGTTATTAGCACCACCACCATTTCAGATAAGATTATAGCAAAATTGTTTTCCCCAGCTGTTAGGATAAGAAAAGAAAACAAGCCAGAGACAGGACCCTGCAATCATCAGGTGTGGAGGCAGCCACAGGAAGCAGCTCTGGGCTAGTTTAGATCAATGTACAAGGAGACAGGCTGCCACCAAAGGAAAGAACATCCTGCTCCCATCTCCTTTTTCTGGAAGCCCTCCTTTGTGAGGTGGTTTAGGACTAATTTAGGCAACACTAGCCCATATTCTTTCTGTTTTAACAAGCCATTAGAGTGCTTTGGCTGTGCCAGGGGGACAGGATAACTGACAAAACAGGAGGACATTTAGTGGCATCTTGCTGAAGATTTGCCCAAGAAAGGCAGCATAAAATGAAGAAAATAATTTCAGTCTTGATTTTTATGATTGTAAACCATAAACTGGCCCCAAGAGTTTAGCAGACAAGAAGATTATATTATTTATAAGAGCAGTAAAACCTTAAGTATTGAAAGAAAGTTTATGAACAACATGTTAATAGAGAAGGGAGATTATCATGCCACAGGACACACCCATACATTTAAAGTCAATTCAGCAAGAATAGTGCCAGTTTGTAGGTCTTGACTTTCTTTTTCTCTGTGTATTTTGAATTTCGCTCCTGATTTTCATCCTCTGTGCTTTATTCCCCACCATCTCCTTTTAGGAGGGGCTCCGTCTCCCTGATTGGAAACCATAGCCAGAAAACTGAACAGAAGCTTGCCAAAGATTTTGAGCCTCAAGCCTGTGACTGTCCCTACATATTCCCTCTTCAGTGGGGCCTGCTTAGGCCAGGGCTGCTGCTCAGCTGGCAACGCTGATGGCTTGGCACAAGTCAGTCCCCATTTGCTTGTACAAGGTGTATAAAGAGCAGCTGGCCCCAGCCAGGCAACCATAAAACTGCTTTAGAGACACTTCTGCTTCTTCCTTGGCTTGGTTCTGTGCCAAAGCAACTTCAGCAGACCTCCTTCTCTATTTATTGTGTTTTGTCTTCAGGACAATGGCATGTAGTAGTGAGCAAGGGTGGACTTGTTTGGTTGGTCTTTGATGTGCACTTCCTTTGCAGGCTGTACACAGAAAGGGCAGCTTGCAGTACAGCTGAGGAAAAAAGCTTGCCTACTTCTGCTGAGTGAAAAGAGCAGGAATACTGCTGCTGGTGGTGAAGCTGAAGCCCCAGTGTTTATCCTTTTAAGGGCCATATGTCACTCAAACATGCAAAAGTTAGGCCACTTGAGCTGATAAATGTGCCTGCTGAGTACCCACTAGAGACTGAAGATCTTTCTTGGAAAGCTCAACTAGAAGGTGTCAGCTTAGAAAAACACTCTTGGGAAACCTGCTGCGAGGAGGAGGAGTTAAACATTCATGAGCAGCCAGGTTTTGAGGAGGTTATTCCTCTCTCCTTCCCTGAGGTTTCTTTGGGATCACCCCCAGTGCCTTAGACCCCATCAAGGTGGCAACAGTTGAGGTTTCTGAGGTGAAACCTCACCCTCAGTCCTCTCACCTTCACCCTAAATACATTGCTCTGGCTGTTTCACACATGGCAGCCTCTCCTTAGGTTTTGGGGTCCCCTTCTCACCCCCCATACAATTCTGTTAACTCTTTTTAAAACCAACATATATCAAAGAGGAATGAATATGTGGCCATGACCTTTCAGCCTGTGGTTTAAGGCATGGCCAGCAGAGGAATGCCAAGGGTGATTGATTCTGGTGTTCACTGGTCACTAAGGCATCGCAGCACTTTGGATAACCAATAACCTGATCGCCACTGTGTGTAAATAGAATAAAATTGGGACTGTAGAAAGCCTGTAATAGTCACCTGCAGCTCTTTGAAACTCCTCAAAGTTCAATTAATCATCTCCTGGCTCTGTTCTGCCAGCATGGCTCCTTTTGAGTAGCAGTTGTCTCAAACACCTGACTAATGTTTCACAGGTGGAAATGAAACAAGGAGCACCAGCAGAGACATGGGTGGTTTTTAACTACATTCATTAGGCTTATCATGGTGCTCTTTCTTGGCTAGAGAATGGATAGAGAGAATGATTGTGGAAGTCAGTCCTTATTTGCATAGTCACTCAGTATTTTCTCCATGCAATATCTGCCCCACTACGTGGGTCACCAAGGACTGCAAGCTTGTGTATAATACAAGCCAGCCCTAAAAACTACAGCTGTAGTTCATTTATTCAGAAATAGCACAGGTCCAACTTAAAGTATCTTAATTCACACAGTGCTGGACAGAGCGCTGCTGTTCAGGAGGTGTTTGCAGATACTAATCTAAATAAGATCAAATGGGATTTTGCAGCAACTTCTAGATTAAAGGCTTTGCAATAGAAAAGCTCTAAAATAATTTATTGTTTGAGCCCAGAGTGGGGTATTTTAGTAAAGCAGGCTGAGAAAGATGTTAAAGGGAAAGTAAGTCTTTCATTTGTAGTCTGGAAATGCAGAGCCAGTTGGAAGAACTGACTCGTTGTATTCCCACTCCTTGGGAAAAAGCTCTGGATACAGCAGTTCTGTCAGTCTGAGCTGTGACCCTGTATCCAAGGCAACTGTTTCTGGATGTTAGGTGGTAAGGAGCTAGAGAATAAATGAGAGGCAGTTGTAAAATATACAGGTATGATTCTCAGGGGAAATAATGATAAAATGCTAACAGGTGGGAAAGGGTGGAAGGAAGCACCAGAACCCAAACATGGGATTCAGAGTAGGATGTTTGGTTCCTATATACATGTTTAGTATGGTTTATGTGTCAGTCAAGACCAGCCAGGACAACTGGAGAGCTATGAAGTAAAGCAAGTGCAGAAAAGACATTTGTGCAGGAAAACATTAAAATTGGTAGCTCTTTTTTTCTCTGTGTTCTCTTAGTCTTTATGTTACAAGAACTTCTTTCCCTCTGGATGCAACATTCTGGTTATAGCCGTTTCTGTTGTTGTTTGTCTCTGGAACCATTTGTTTAAAAAGTTACTTTCAACCATTTTAGTTTCTTTTGATTTCCTTAAATATAACTATTTGATGGTTATATAGTGGTGTAGAGGTGATGCTGCTCCGATGATCTAAGTGCTGTTTCACTCTGGGATTTAAAATGACTGCTCCAGTGTGCTGACCTGCTGTGTGAGTGAAGTCCTGTGGCTTATAAGAAGAGCTAGGGTGGCTGAAAGAGGCAGGGACACATTATGCCCTTCCTTGTATTGTTTTCTGTGATTTCCTTGTGTTCAGTTTTTGAAGTGACCAAAACTTTATTGCATCTCTGAGTAAATACATTTTTTACTGCAAAATTGTTACCCACTTTAATCTCAAAATGTAGTAAGACAAGGTAATTGCCAAAATAATTTGACTGAGAGGAGAGCTCACAAGTACTAAAGCTGCTATTCCTTTCTGTCTTCTGGCATCAACCACCTCTTACTCATAAGAAAGTGGGTAAAAGAAAAGAAAGCAAGAGCAACAGGAAGCATATGTCACAAGTTTGTCCATCTGTTCTACCTCTTGAATCCATCCCTAGCTTAAGTAATTTAAAGCTCCAGATGAGCAGAATTGTAACCACAAACCTGTTATGCAAGTCTGGATGAGGGTCTCATTAAATGCCAGCACTTAACCGTGAGAGGCTGCTGCTGAAGAGAGTTTTTATCAGCTCATCTCTGCTAATTCTCTTTGGGGAGGAGAAATATCAACCAGCTGAAATTAATGCTGCCATAGAGCTTGTATCTGAGGTGATGGGGCAGAATTGGCACGAGGGAGGTTCAGATATTGCATCTGAGCCACACAAAGGCAACCCAAGGCACCTGTGAAATATGTCTCAGGGCCATGAAAAGCACAAAGCCCTGCTGTGTTTTTCCCCTGTACTGTGTTGGAAGCATAGGCAGTTCTGGATGAGTTTGCTTCATCCAGGCATCACAGTGTTCTGAGCCCTGGGTGGGGGCCGAGCTCAGAGATGAGGTACAGAGCATCCCAGAACCAGCTCCTCATGCTGGGGGTGACACCGAGGGACAAACACAGCTGGCAGGGGAAGATCCTGCACAGAGAGCCCGTGACTGCTTCCCTCAGCCAGCTGGTGACCCAAGGGATGTGTTTTAGTGGTGGCTTGGCAGTGCTGGGCTAGCAGTTGGACTCAGTGGTCTTAAAGGTCTTTTCCAACCTAAATGATTCAGTGTTTGCCTAGCCTCATTTTTTGCCTGTTTTGTGTATTTCTTAACATTCTCATTGTTGTGATGGGCTCTTTCACCTTGCTTAGCTACATACTGAATTTTGGAAGCATTTTGCTTCAGAAAAATCTTGATGAAACAAACAGCATCAAAAATGTAAAACTTCATCACCTCTCTTGAATGATCACCAAAAAATAGTAAAAGGCTTCAGCACATTTACAGCTTGATCCAAACTGTTGCTATCTCTCTTTTTTTTTTCCTAATTAATAAATGTGTCTAGCCGTATGTGTGACAATAAACCCATTTATTTTGATGGTGATGTTCACATGCTTGCTGTGAAGCACATGTTTAAGTGCTTTGCTGACAAGGCACAGGCAAACAGATGCCTTCTCCATAACAAGTTGGCTGTGTATCCCTAGCTGGCAACCACAACAGGCTCCCCAGCTCCTTCTGAGGACCAGGCACTTTTGGATATGCATCATTAAATGAGAGGACTCCTGCTACCAGCCAGCCCAATCCGGAGAACAGGTCCCTCCCACAGAGAAGAAGGAACTGAGAACTTCCCAGAGCCCATGGCAGGCTTTGTGGGGTCTGCTCAAAGGTGGTCTTGTTAACACTGCAAAATGGGGAGAAGACTGTGGGTCCAGAAAGCAAAATGTCATGACCTCTTTGGTAATATTTTCTGGTAATACTAAGCAAGTTTTTCACTGACTTTTACACAAAATACTCTTTTTACAGTGATGCTTGTGATCATAAAATCAGAGAATGGTTTGGGTTGGAAGGGACCTGAAAGATTATCTGTTCACATGGGTAGGGACACCTTCCACTAGATCAGGTTACTCAGATTATGAGGTATGGGCTGACTTGCTGGCACACAGCTGTTTCTGAGCCTGCCAAATCTGTTGTCAAAGTAGGACCACCTCTTCCCTCATTCATCTTCATGTCACTGAAAGGATACGTCTGAGTGTACTTGTCATGAGCATTTACATTCTTCTGCCAACCAATGGGAAATTCTCTATCAACAAAGCAGGAAAGGAACGCAGATAAACTAGCCAGAACAATTCAGCCATTGCAAAAATAGATCAAGAGATTTCAAGCAGCAATCTCAACTCATTGTATATAGGCAATATTATCCTGTTGCTGTTTATAAAGGTATTAATGGTAATAAACTGGATTTAATTATTTCATTATGCTCTGTAATGATTTCATTATGCTCTATGCTTTTCCTTCACAAACTTCTATTTGTGTAGTCTGGTGTTGATATTTACCTCCTTGAATATGTTCCTTGCTGGGTATTTTGGTGGAACAATACAGCAATGAAATTTTGGAATGTGGATTTTTCACAAAACTTTAATTTAGATTGGATGTGGTTATTTATTCATGGGACATAAGCAGTCACCTCAATCCTGTCAAATGTTTTTTGCCTGAGCCACCAAGTGTTTTTACAGGGAAGAATAGCAGAAAAAAGCCAATACCTGCAGAACTGAGTTTCAGAAGACTCTTCTTGAGATAGGATGTGAAATGCATGTGATCTTTATCATAATATAACTGGTATCATCAAATGGCATGGAATAAAGCTACTGTATTTATTTGCATGGAAATTTAAGTTCACTTTTGCTGTTATTTAACCATCTGTTAGCTACAAGGCATTTCTGCTTACTTTTAAAACTTCGTGTATGAGTAATGTTATAATAATAAGTAATATTACAATAAGTAATTCATATGAAGAAGAGTTGAATTAATATTGTTGCTGGATCTTCCCAGAGTTTATATATTCTGATTTTTCTGTTCAACTCTATGCAGCAGTGTTTTTCCCTGCTGTAATTATCCATCTGCAAGTTCCCAGTGCCCCCAGTCTGCCAGGCAGCTCTGCGGCGTGATGGCTTTTCCTTCCTTCTGTGATGACACCAGGTGGGCTAGTCACAGCTGGGATTTGGAAAAGGCTTTAAAGTGCTGTTATTTTTAAAACAGTATTCAGTATTTGGGAGGTGGTTTGGTTTTTTTTTTCCTGTTACACAACCTGAAAACTTCCATCTTCTCAGTGGGAATGGTACAATCAGAGCCCTATAACAAAAATGTTACACTGTGTTACAGCTTGTGAACAGAGAACTTAAATTTTCCATCAGGTCGTGATGGCTGACACATGTGGGAGCAGGGAAATGGCCTCTTCACCTCATCCCACCCTGAAAAGGTTTGGGCTCACTGAGTCTTCCACCTGCCTTTCGAGTGGTGTTGCTCTGTTAATACAGATAATAATCCTTTCATCTTGCAAGGATTTTTTTTGCTCACTTTTGAGTTTTAGTCCTCTCATTGAACTTTTGGTGCCTTCTTCCTTCTTTACCAAACTCGGTTTTGTGTTGGCCTAAGCTGACTTAGAGATAGCACTCCTTTTGTCCAGTGAGATGGGAGCCTCGTTAAGGTACATGCATTGTGGGCTTCCTCACAAAAACCCATGTTATTAACATTGCCCATTTATCTCCACACCATAGGTTTTGGAATGACCACACCAGCAACCGTGGCTGGAAAAGTGTTCCTCATCGTTTATGGCCTTTTTGGGTGTGCTGGGACTATCCTCTTCTTCAACCTCTTCTTGGAGCGCATCATCTCCCTCCTGGCATTTATCATGAAGGCGTGCTACGAGAGGCAGCTGCGAAGGAGTGGTCTCCTACCTCCCAACTTCCGAAGGGGGCCAGCCGTGTCCGGGGTGGGCAGCCTGGTGGGCTGGAAGCCATCCGTTTACCACGTGATGCTGATCCTGGGAATTTTTGCTATCGCCCTTTCCTGCTGCGCCTCCGCCATGTACACGGCAGTGGAAGGATGGAACTACATTGATTCCTTGTATTATTGCTTTGTCACCTTCAGCACCATCGGCTTTGGAGATTTGGTAAGCAACCAAAACGCTGTGTACCAACATCAGGGATTATACAGATTCGGGAACTTCATGTTTATATTAATGGGAGTATGTTGCATATACTCCCTTTTTAATGTCATCTCAATCGTAATCAAACAAATTTTGAACTGGGTGTTGAAAAAATTCGAATGCAGATGTTGCCCAAAGTGCCATAAATCCAGTACCCGCCTCAGCCGTCGCAACGCCATCACCCCAGGAGCCCGCCTGCGCCGCCACAACGTCGCCATGGACGCTGATGGACAGTACGACAGTGACACCGAGGGCAGGAGGCTCTCGGGAGAGATGATCTCCATGAGGGAGCTCACGGCGTCCAGTAAAGTCTCCCTGGCCATTCTGCAGAAGCAGTTGTCCGAGACAGCCAACGGCTACCCGAGGAACGTCTGCATCAATACGAGACAGAACGGTTTCTCTGCGGGGGTGGGGGCTCTGGCCATCATGAACAACCGCTTGGCAGAAACAAGTGATTCTAGGTAGAGTTTTTGGAATTCTGTTTGTTTCTTATATAAAAATAAAATGGCGGTTAGGGTGGAGTTACCGCTGCAAGCTACTGGAAAGTTTTACATTTCAGAGACAGCCTTGGTATTCATTGGGTGTTCCAGCATTTTACTTTCTGGGGGTTTTATAAGTTTTCTCTAATATGCAGTGAGATCTTTACCATTATGTTACAGTTTTCCCCTAAGGGGGTTTTAAATGAGACTTGGATGTCTTTGATGCAGAATCTGGTGCAATTTCAGAAGGATGGTGTGCATGGCTAGGATGGTGTCAAAACCAACATGTTCTTCAGAGCAGCGCCTGAACCCAAACTCTGTGTTAAAAGGCATAAAGCAGGCAAGTTGTGCTCCAGATTCAAACATGGGGTTGGTAAGTTTTGGCTAACCAGTATCTCCCAGTTTGCTGAAGTCTGGATCTGGTCCTGAGCCTTGTACTCAATGCTCTTCAGCGGTTCCTCGTAGCGGGCCTGTGTATGACATACACGTAGGTGACTGTCGTCACACCAGATTTAGGGTGGCTGTGCTTCACTTCAGTAATCCCACTGACCTCAGTGGCAGAGGATGGAATGGGCTGAACTCCCCTCCTAGAAATGATGGGGTTTAACCAGGCTTGTCTGGAAGAACATCTGCCACCTAGCCCTTAAAAGTCAGGGGATTATCAAGGACCGTGTTAAAGTGTGCAGAACTGTTCCTACCTACTGAATAACAGAAAACAGGCAATTGTCATCCTCAGAACTAACTTTGTTTCATACAAGAGAAGCTGGTATGCACCTCTGGTGTGAAATGTTTGCATCACCACAAAAATGCTTACTTCCTTACTTTCTCATTGAAAGTCACTAAAATGAATGTAGGCTCTCTGTTGTCCTAAATTTGCATCTTCTGCAGTGTTGTTGCAGAGATTCATGCAAATCATCTCCTTGCGATTCTCTGAGGGGCCCAGCCCTGTAGTTGTTTCCCACAAATCTGACTGTGCAGGTTGTACAGAAGGAGAGCATTGCTTTGGAGTTCCCCCAGAAGCTGGCTTCCCCCAAAATGTTGACACCAAGTCATTAAGTGGCCTTTGGCTGTTGCTGCTACCATCTTAAGCCATATTAAACCTGTGCTAGCCCAAACCACTGAAGAGCCAAAAGCAAACCTGGTCTAGAGTGTGTAGTTTAGCATGACAACTGGGTGCAGAGCATTTGCTGCAAACCTCTTTCAAAAATGCATGCACAGCTCTAGATCATTTCTCTAAATTCTCTCTACTATACTGTGAAGATAATAAAAAAGCTTCTGCTGATTCCAAGCAAGTAATAAAACTTAAGCTTGTATTCTGAGAAGCCTTCTCTTGGAAACTTACTGGAAAATTGTAGGCAAAACCATTAGTAGTAGGTTGGTCACTGAATAAATTGAACAAGCTGATGAACAAAAACTAGGAATATTAGAAATGTTTGAAAATATCTCCATGAAGTTTTATATAGATATTTTACTCTATTTACTTTGTTTTGCATGGGTTTGGAGTAGCCATCATTTTTGCTTTCTTTTAAATTTGTAGCAGGGCAAAATGTTTTGGAATTTACCCTTGGAAAACCAACTTTAAATTTGAGATTTTGCACACCTGAGCCTGCTAGCTGAATTATGGCGAGGAATGTATCTTTTTTTCCTGATGAAAAGAAATCAGAGCTGCAGATAAACCATCACACATGGGTCTGTATCACGCTGTAAATGTCACAGCTTTTGTCAAAATGTGTTTGGCCAGAAACAAGCAGTGATGATTGTAATGTGTTTCCAGCTGGCACAGACTCACGCTTAAGGTTCTGTGGTATGGTAGGGGCTGCATTCAAGAGGCAGGAGCTTTCTTGGTGGTAGAGAAAGTCCATCTGTCCCAGTGCCTTCCTGTCTGTGCACTCCTCCTCTTTAAGGAGGCAGGAAGAGGTGTTTGGTGCTCCTTTTGAAGGCCACTGAAGGATAAATTTAGGCAGGATGTACAGGGAAAGGTCACGGTCTGGAAAAGACTCTGACTGCTGGAAGACCCAGTTCAGGCAGATGCCTTCCAGAGATGCAAGGGAAACTGCACAGGCAGGGAACCAAAAGAATGAAAATTTGTTATTTCCCCTTGGGATTACGTCCACAGGTAAATCTCTTAGTATGATGATTTATGTGTTTGTTTATTAAAAGTGTGAATGGGACCCTGCTCTTTTTTTGCAGCTCAACCTCTCTTAAGGTTGTATCTTGGTGTATTTGTCATCATGGAGACTATTACTCATTAGAACTATTACATAAATAAGGGTAGACAGGTTCTGTCCCAAGGGACTTAGGAATTTGAACTGATAGGGCTCCAAGCCACAGCAGAATTACCTGTTTATTATTTTGCTCATAAAAGCATGCTCAAATGTATCAACATTCTGTGAGCTCAAGAACTCTTATTTTTATGGTAGCAAATTTGCAAATTTTTTTTCAGTGAGTTGTTTTAAAGGATAAATATTATAACCATGATTAGGATCCTTTTTAAACTGTAAATTTGTGAATTGTTTTCAAACTTCTTATTCCAGCCTGGAAAATGCAGTGAAATAATACGAAATTGTACATACCTCCTCTGTACTTTTCCTGAGTCCAGGCAAAGGCAGACACACAGCCTGTTGTAACATGATTGAAATGCTTCCAAGTCTTTCTGGTACCATCAGTCACAGCGGTGCCTTTGCAGGACCCTTTGCAGTTCCTGTTAACTCCAGAGGAAGTTGGACCAGCTCCTGGAGCTGGGCATCTCAAGGAATTTGGGCATCAGGTTGCTGCTCTGTTCACTTAGATCTAATGTTTACTTACACCCAAGGTCCTTGATAATCTCCATTCTGCTTCCCTCCAGCCTCAGAGGAAGTGCATGCACAGTTATTTACCAGTGGCCCTGTTGCTTGCAGGTGTCATATCCCCAGATGGTGACAAAAGTCAACCACAGGGACCGCCAGGTCATATCTAAGTCCTGTAAAAATCCCCAAACCCATCTGGCTCAGCAAAGCTCAGTTTATAGGAAGGTCAGAGCACAGTTACTGACCTGGGTCTCACTGGGAAGCATCTGCTGAAGGGTGGCCTTACAGTTCCCTCATATTCAGTAGCAGAGGTATTTTTCAAGGACGCATGGAAACCCAGCTCCAAATCTCTACTCTTCAACCTGCCAGCCCTACCTGGGCACCCATCACCCCTGTGCATGAAAACATGAGCCAAGAGGACATAGGAGGTTTGAGATCAGTCTTTCCTAGTCCCTTGTGCTCTTCCTTTAGCTTTTTTTTTTAATGACAACCCCTCTTTGAACTTGCCAGGCTTGGGCACCTGACTCCTCTTCCATTGTGTGTGGATTCCCCAGGGCAGCCTGCTCCATTGGTGAATTAACCCCTAAACGTGCACCAGTTGCACCAAGTGCAATTCCTCCTGGTATTTCATTTCCACAGACAAAGCAGATACCAGCAATACCTGGACAAAGACTGAAGCACAAGAAATCAGAAGGAAATGAGAGGAGCAGAGTGGGAAAGTGAAAGCACACTGCACTAGATTGCACTTTCTTTTCAGGTAACCTGGGAGCTTTACATTCTTGAAATGGGTTGGTTTTTTTTATTCAAATTTAATTATGGGTAGCCTTGAAAGAATACAGTTGGCTTAGATTTTAAAAGCTCATCTTCCCTGGTACACCCCTCTCTGCACCACCTTGTAGAACAGCAGTAGTGTTTTTTTTATTCAAATTTAATTATGGGTAGCCTTGAAAGAATACAGTTGGCTTAGATTTTAAAAGCTCATCTTCCCTGGTACACCCCTCTCTGCACCACCCTGTAGAACTCTTCACTGACACAGACCAAGACATCCCAGCTGCCTGCTGAGCCTACAGGCAGCACAGCCCTGAGCTCAGACCCTGTCCCCCAGATTGGTCTTCTGCTGCCTGAGCCCAGGAAAGAGCATTCAGGAGCAGCAGAAGACTGCAGGAATTAGGACTCCTCTGTGAGCTGGCTCCTAGTGAGAACAGCAGTGGCACAAGTGTGAGCTGCTTGGACAAAGGAGATACCACATGTGCCTGGCACCTGCACTAATACCCTGCAGATGAAGATCAAAACTTAGGTGAAAGTTGATGGGCAACAATGACCAAATTCAAGTGACATCTTCTCTTAACCCCAGAGGTCAGCACAGAGCAGTCACAAGGAGTAATTTCTTGTGAAACCTGTAGCATTTGGCAAATCTGCTTTGACCTCTCAGGGTCTGTCTTCCCTCTGTGTGTCTTGGACAAAGTTTGGAGTCACACCAAGATGTCATCTGGTTCTCATTGGTTTCATCCCATCTGCAAACACTGTTCTCATTCTGAAAAAAAATCAAATGGCTCTTTATTTCCTTGCAGAGGATGCCCTTCAGACCACGTAGCTGTTCAGAGCAATCTCAGCCACAGAGGCAGTGTCTGAGGGACAAGGCTGTGCTTTGCCTCCCTGCAGAAGCAGCATTGTACAACAATGAATCCAAAGGCTCTTTAGGCAGTTCCCAGCTCTGATTGCAGCCAGAATTACTGGTGGAAGACAGGAATCCCACTAGAGCTCTCTGGGAGTGCCCTGTGCCATGTTAGGTTACCCAGAAATGCCCCTGTTGGTGTAGTGCTGCTGTCCCAGCACAGCTTCAGCCCTGGCCCTCAGTTTTATCTCCTCCCCAGCTTTCTGTGGGTGAAAATTTGAGTATACTGTGACCATTTACCCATATTTCAGTCATGCCTTGCTGCTGAAAGGCTTCAGCAGCAGCGGAGGTCATATAGCCAGGCATGTGGGCTCAGTATAAACCTGATTGCCTGTGTGGGATGAATTTATGACTATATGGAAATTAGCTGTAGCAATGAGACAATTCTCACATTTTAGTATTTTTCTAGCCTTTAACTTGAAAAATATTCAGTGGCAAATCATTGCAGTGAATGTTCAGAGCTAATCTCAACAAAATCATACTTTGCTGATTGCTAGCCTAGCAAATCTGTGGGTATGGCTGCTGCTCTAATTGGATTACTAATGTGCCTTTGCAAACCAACACACGTCTGCAGTGTTACATTTAAATAATACAATAAATACTGTGTTACATAATAAACTCAATTAGGAAAAATTACTACTTGACTCACACAGAATAACTAATGAAGGGTGCATTGCACATTGTACAACCAGTATGCAATTTTGTTTTCTTTTGTTTTTTGGTGAATATGTCCATATTTGAGCTCAAATTGTGCTTTCATGAATGCTAGGAAAAGAGAAGCACTGCATTGGGGAAAATAAAGGAAAGTATGGACAATTCCACTGAGTTTTGACACAAAGGCTATGCATGTTAGCATATACACAGTAAGTGGTTCATTTTGCATTATAAATGCATTGTGTAGCAATGGCACTGAGGAAAAGAAACTACTTTAGCTTACATGGCCGCAGTCTGAATGCAGCTACCAATAAACACACATACCTTTTTCCTTTCTCTCTTTGTTTGCTAAATGGGTAACATCCACCCTTTAATTAAATTATCTCTTTAAACCCTCAAAAAGAAAATGCAATTGCCCTATATCATGCATAGGCAAAAATGGGTCTAAGATCAAATCCAAACTTTGAATTCTAAGGATCCAGACTGGTGTAGTTTAGCTTTGAAGTGGGGCTGCAGAAGTGCAGCCTTCAAATGTAATGTTTCATCCTTCCCTGCAAAAAAAAAAAAAAAAAGGAGTAAATACAGAATTTATTGCAGATTATCCAAAAAATCTGGTGATTTAGCATGAGGGGAAAAAAATACAGGAAATCATGTGAAAATCATGGGGAAGGGGAGAAGCTTAGAAGTGTCCTCCAGCAGATCCAGCAGAAAACCAAAGACTTGCTTTGCATTCGCTCGTGCGTTTATTCCTCGTCACACAGCGCTGTGACACTGCCACCCCCCAAGGAGCTCCCGTGGCATCTTTAAAATAAAATTTTTTTCCCTTCCCCCAAAAAAAAAAAAAAAAAAAAAAAACAAAAAAACGGAGTAAATACAGAATTTATTCCAGATTATCCAAAAATTCTGGTGATTTAGCATGAGGGGAAAAAAATACAGGAAATCATGTGAAAATCATGGGGAAGGGGAGAAGCTTAGAAGTGTCCTCCAGCAGATCCAGCAGAAAACCAAAGACTTGCTTTGCATTCGCTCGTGCGTTTATTCCTCGTCACACAGCGCTGTGACACTGCCACCCCCCAAGGAGCTCCCGTGGCATCGTGGGCTCAGCTGCCTTGTCTGGAACGTGGAGAGAGGTGTTTTGTGAGAAATGCCTTTTCCTGTGGGAAAAGGCACCACACACAGTCAGCGCTGATTTTAGGAAGTCAGCTGCCCAGCTTTAGCTGCAAAGCAGCCGTGCTGGTCCCCTGCAGTGATGATCAGTATTTTGGGTGTATCAGAGGTGCAGATGGCCATGCCTCCAAGTCCTCCTAGTCCCAGGGCCATGTCACACCCAGGTGTGTCCCAGCCAGCTCCCAAGCCCAGACTTGGCGTGAGGATGTAGCTGGGTTTGAAAGTCTGTAACATCCCAGCATCCTATCCTCAACATCCCAAGTGTTTTCAGGATCAGACCTTCAGCAGGTGATGCTTTTTCAAACCTAAGGAATACAAAGAAGTCTCCATATTCCTTTTGTACTTTGCAGACTGTAAGAGTACTTTTTAAAGCCAGTGAGTCAATGCGAGATTAATGCTTTTGTAATGACATACATAAACAACATGGAAAAATTACTGCTATTTCTGATAATGTGCAAATCAAACACCAGGTTTTCTCAATGCGTATAATTTCCTATTCCATGCAAGTACAATTATGTCCAGGAAATTTTTGCTTGTACCATCCATGGGCTGCACAGGCAGTGCAAGAATTCAGTTCCAGTTCTATTGTAAAACCTCAGTGTCTGAAAGCACAGCATCTAAAAAATGGTTTGGGGATTGTTTGGGGGGGTTTTTTTGTGTGTAAACATTGTTTATTTACAAAAAATAAAAATGCTACAATTCTACATATACAAATCCATTTTTAGCTCACTGGAATACTACTTTGTTGGGTACTCTCAGCAAAAATATTCATTCCAAATTTCCAGCCCATTTAAATTATTCAAGTTTCAAGATAACCTGTTGAAAAGTATTCCTATTTATTTTGTTTCTGTTTGAAAGGGCACAGCTTGGTAGATATTTTTAGCTGAGCTGGCATTGCTTCTACTACAAACCTCAAAATTTTACTTCTTGACTTGATTCCCCTGGTTCTGGTTTTTGCTCATTTCTGCACTGAATTCTGGAAGGAACAACCAGTTCTGTCCTGTTTTCGGCTTGGTATCACTTTCCTTTTTGCATTGGTTGCACATAGCTGAAATATGAACACAAGCAAACATTTCCAGACACCAAAATTAGTCACTTTTCTAAACTTTTTATTTTTTAAATTGTTTTGTAAAATCTAGAATCAGATTGTAAATTATGTCATTCTTGGAATTAGCAAACTGAATATTTTTTTCTACCAACAGAATTGCTTGACATGAATTCTGTGAAGGATGCTAATGATTCAGTTTCATGTAAAAGGACTTGCCTATTTCATTTGCCCATTCTGTCTAAATTGTTTCAAATTCTTAAAGTCAGAAGTATGTAAGTCCCATTTGGAAAAAGCCCTATGCTGAACATTTGCTCCTGTGAATAGAGCTTTTAGAGGGATTGAAACAGAGCCTGCCTGATTGCTGCAATCAGAATTGCATGTCTAAACCTTCAAAACCGAATATTTGTACCTATTTGGCCATTGCAAACCAAGGGCATGCTAATGGAATTCCAATTCAAGCAAAGAAACATAAATCACAGGGCTCAACTGGCTGCTAACCACTTTTATCAAAAAGGCCACACAGCTGCAGGGCTAAGGGTGATGGATGGACTCTTGACAGACAACAGTGTTATTCTGGAGGTTGGTTTGGTGGCTGGGAGTTGGCACTGGGGTGGTTAAAGCAGGTGGATCCAGGCAGTTCCCTTTGCTGAGATGCAGGAGATGATTGCCAGTACTAAAAAAGTAAAAAAGATAATGGATGTAGCATTGAGCCTCTCTTGAGAAGCACAGCAAAGTGCTGTAGCCTGTGCTAGGCTGTTCCTGGTTCTGGCCACCCTGGAACCCTTGGTTGTTCCTGAAACTGGAGTGTTTGGGACAATACAGTTTGCGCTTTTCAGTGTCTCTGCACTGGCAAAGCAGCAATCCTGCTGTGGTGCTTCTCTCCTCATAAAATGGAGAGAGAGATTTGTTTACACTTCCCATATGATGACAGCATATATAAATATTACAAGATGAATCAATTACCAAGTCTGGCTATATTTGTTGAGATATTTATCAGTAAAAGCAAGAAAAATTGTCTTACCAGTACAGTGAATCAACAAAAGTGGTGTTCTGAACAGAAAGTAAGGTGCTAAAATATACAATTGGACCCCAAATCTCAGGCATGTGTCACAAAATTATCATTCTTTTCTAATGCTCAATGCACCTGCATCCTTTGGGAAAAAGCCTAGGTTTCTGCCTGCTCCAGGGGATGCAAGGCTTATATTTTCTTTATCTGTAAAAAAGCAAAATGTATCTGAGGCCATGCCTTGGTCTGCACAGCGCTCAGGGGTGGGCTTGCCTCCATCCCCAAATTTAAGCATGCCTGTGGACCATGAATACTGGTCCAGCCCCCAGCAGAAAATGGACAAAATGTCCCTGCTTTGGGGTGTCTGTGGTTTTTGGAGAGCAGCTGAAGGTCATGGCAAACCACTGCTGCCTCCTGCAGCCAAGCCCCTGCCAGGGTGGGATCCATCCCACTGCCAGCCCCTGGTCTGCAGCCAGGGATTGTACTGCCAGCAGAGTGGTGCAAATCATCAGCAATGTGCTCTTATCCCTGCCTTCTTAATGGGCTAAAAACAGTGGAAAACAGAGAGATCATTTTCTATTTTAATGATCAAAAGGGTGTTGCCCATTATTCACAGCCTACACACAAGATGTTATGATTTTCAATTTTCCTGCACTGATCGTTCAGTCCATTTGGCAGCTGACCTTCAAGTGGTCATGGTTTTTCAAAAAAAGGAGGAAAAAACCCCAAACAGAAAACCCAAACACCCATTATGAGCATTTCAGACAAGCAAAATAATAATGAATGTGGTGGTAAGGATCTCACATGCAAAAGCTGTGAGCAGAGCTGCCTCTGTTTGCAGCAGCTAGATGTTCTCATGGCAATGGGAGAAGTTTGGGTTCAGGAGAGAATCAGGTGGTTGGTTGGGGTGCTGAGCATTGCCCTACAAGCAGCTTCAGCACCAAAATGTCACTTTTTTGACCAAATTTCTGCATCTGTTTCTGCACTGTTAGGGGCATTTCACATCCCTGCTACTGAAATTGGAGGATGGCAGCAAATGTTACACAAGCAATTTACTGTCACATACTGTGCATATGGGTATTAGCCAGGGACATTTTTAACAACCAAGAGACGTTTCAGCTGAGTGTTGGTCAGAAAAAAGATGACATTTTGCCATCCAGAAACAGCTGCAGCAGGTCCCAGTGCCTGACATCACTCAACACAATCCCAAAGAGCCAAACCACACAAAGATTACCTAAATAAACCAAAAGAGATGGTAGGGTCTGAGAAGCAAGTGTTCCTGTGGCTTGAATCTGGAGTAACTTGGTTGAATCGCAGGTAGTAAATAGCCTAATTAAATAGATGTAATGACTTTTATGCCTGCTAGAAGTCAAAAGGAGATGCATGTATTTTTCCATCACAATTTTGATTGTGTTTACCAAGTTAAGAGGTGAAATGAAGAAACATAAGTTCCTGTAAATTGTTGATTGGAAAACATAGATTTTTACTCTCTTTCAGATAATACTTCCTTGCAAAACATTAAACTGGAATAAATTTCAAGACTGAAATCTGTTTAAACAAGTGTCAGTTTTAAAAATGCATTAATCCTGGGTTGACAGGAACTTAGCCTCCAACTCATACATAATTGTGAGTGCTCTTAATGAATCAGTCCCACTTTTGATGTCAGCTCAGGATTTTTCCACTGTAAGATCTTTGAATGAAGAGGACTAAAAGCCATATACGAAGCCAATAAAGGTGGATCACATTTCTGCTGGTTCATTGTATACAGTCTGTAAACAAAAATGGGTACTTGGGCTTGGCACCCCTTCATTCACAGAAACATGGGTATGGATCCAGGAGGCAGAGACAGCTGAGGTGCAGCCGCTTTGCAGAGCAGTGCAGAGGCTTTGGCAGAGGATGTGTAGAGCTGGTGGTTAAGGAGACTGTGGAAGAACCCACTGGTGGTGTCCAGGGAACATTCCTGTGTGTTTTTAATGCCGTGAAACATGATCGAGTATGAATTCTCTACATCAGGGAGGATGTAGAAACGTCCGGGTGATGTTTGGAATGTTGCAGTTAATCTACTACAAAGACTTTTGAAATAAACCAGAGAAAAAAACATTGCCTGGGATGTGCATGTGAGTACTCTTGTCTTTTCTTCTGAGCATGGAGAGTGGGAGGCGAGGCAGAAGCACCTCCTGGGTGAGAGACCCCCTTGGAAATGTATGGAGACCTCAGAGCCGTATATGAAGACCCCACAAGTCCCCAGATGCTGAGTAAACTGCGTATGGTCAAGCAGAGGCAGGTGGGATAACAACTGGTGGGATGTGCTTCCAATGCACCCAATGATCATCTGTTAAATTCTGCAGCTGAGTGATCCTTTGCTTTGCAATAAAATAGAGAGCAGATGGAAACTGTTTGCTCTGTAAACAGTTACAAGGAACTCCCAATATATCCCCTCTCCACAACTTTCATTCCAATCAATAGAAGCCATCTGTCCAAGGGATTAAGATAAATCTTGGGAATTTTGATATTGACTAGAAAGGCACTTAAAAGATCAGTCATACTGTGAACAGAGAAATGTCACTGCCCCAAACGTGGGGCTTGCTAATCTTGCCAGGTAACATGGACCCAGAGGGCAAGCCTTTCTGGTTTATAAACCCAGGCAAAGCCCTCTTGCTCTCCCCATCTCCTCAGCTAAATAAAACAAGCCCCAGTAAGAGCTGGTGCTGGGCATAGGCTGTGGATGGCACCTGCAGTGTCCAGCCTGGCACAAAACCTGCAAGGGCTGGTGTGGCAGCCCCTGCCTACCAAAAGACACACAACTTATTTTCCCAGCAGAAAGGATAAGGATGGAAGAGTTGTGGCCACCAAAAGTTATGCTGGGCCCAGCAGTGAAGGGGAGAGGGAAATTTTTGGCTGTTTAGCACTCATTTCACTGATACTGGGCGTCCCCAGAATTGCTATGCTGGAAGTCTAATTCCCCTGGGATTTATTCAGGGTCTCCCATGCTTCAAAGAAGTTAAGATTTTCAGACTGTTTCACAGTTCCAGCCATAAAGTTCTCCATCATAGAGTGTGTGGGGAAATCCTACTAATCTGGGAGATATTCATCATTACAGAAAATCAAAAATCTTTTGTTTTTAATAATTACCATTTTTACATCACTATATTTTGATGTTACTCTTCAAGTGCCTTCCTGATTCACAAATATATCCCTGAGGAGTCACCAGCTACTTCAGCTCATTTCCTAATGGGAAAAAAACACAATTCACTGAGCTCTACTCTCCAAGAAGGCAACAAAGCAAATAAGTGGAAGAGAAAACTCACCGGGATGAGCAGTACCAGCAGCTCCCAGAGCTGCTCCTGAGGTCTCTCGAGTGGCTTGTCCTGCTGTAGGCAGAAGGCCTCTGTGAAAGCATCCAGCCTTGGTGCATATCAGGAGGTGGAAGAAGGCAGCAAGTTCAGTGGAGGTGATTTCAGGGGAGATGATTGCCCTCGTTTCTGCTGCTGGTGGGAAGCTCATCCTGCCCCTAGGTAAGCCTGGGCTGGCGTGCTCACACACTTGGTGACCCCTCTTGGAGTGGACACAGGGCTGCCAGTACCCAGCCATGACATGCATGTGTCTCCAGGCCTCCAAAACCCTCTCCAGAGGCAGGAATGTAAAAATGGCCCTTAATCCAATTTATTACAGCAGGACCCAGCCCTCATGTAAGGGCTACAATGATATTTGCATTACCAGGGTGATGGGGCTCCCAAAGATGTCGCTGGGATTTTATCCCATGCTCATACCAGTTACCAGCTGGGTGTCCAGGCTGCCTGCTGGCATGTCACTGCTGTGCCACACTGGGACAGAGCCCTGCATGGGGCTGGTGTTTAAGGGATGAGGCAATTACAGGTGATTCATTAGACCTTGTGCACTGAGATTTGGGGGTTTATCATGTATTGGGGTTTTCACTGGTTCCAGACACCAAGCTGGAAACTTCATCGGGATGAAATGACTGTGGCTGGTTTTCCCTGAGACTGGGTTTCATTGTCCTTCCATCTCCACTGGGGATCTGATCACACACACCCAGAAAGACACTGACACCTTCAAAATGCTGGAGTGAATCCAAAGGATGAAGCTGGTGAAGGATCTAGAGGATAAATCCCATGAGGAGTGACTGAGGGAGATGGGGGTGTTTGGCCTGGAGAAAGAGGAAGCTCAGGGGTGACCTTATCACTCTCTAGAACTCCCTGAAAGGAAGCTGTGGCCAGGTGTGGATTGAGCTCCTCTCCCAGGCAACCAGTAACAGGAGCAGAGGACACAGCCTCAAGTTGTACCAGGGGAGGTTCATGCTGGACATTGGGAAGAATTTCTTCATGGTTGTCAGGCATTGGAATGGGCTGTCCAGGGAGGTGGTGGAGTCACCATCCCTGGAGGTGTTCAAGAAACAACTGGACATGGCAGTCAGTGCCATGGCCAAGTTGACGTGGTGGTGTTCACTCAAAAGTTGGGCTGGATGATCTCAGAGGTCTTTACCAACCTAACTGATTCTGCAGTTCACCCTACACCATATCCAGAAAGTCCATTTTGTGCAACTGTTGCATTTATACAGGAAGATTATATAAAGGTTAAAATCCACCTCACCCTAGTCATGTAACCAGTTATTTTGGTGGAAATGACGCTATTTGAATGAGTGTTCCAAAAAAGATTTCACCTGAAATACCCTTGAAATGTGCTGCACAAGTCGTTGAAGCCCTCACCATGCCCACCTTTTTTCTCTTTGCTTTTATCCACTTTAATTGGAATCTTACCCCATTTATTCCTCTGCCTGCTTCCAAGCCCTCTGTTTCCTTCCCACTGCTTTATTCTCCCAAACTAATCCAAGAGCTGTGTGTGACCCTGTGACCTGCCGAAATCGGTGCCAAAACCTGCATGGCTGAGCTGATCACCACACCAGCCCTAAAAATGAATCACACCCTCGTGTCTGCACTAAATGTCCTTGCTCCCCTTCACGCCCCGAGCAATTCCTGCAAAGGACAAAATTCTGCCACTGAGGGTAATTAAAAACAGTTCATATCCTGCTAGGATTGCAGGTTTAAAAATCTGAGTGCCAGGGAATCAAGGCGTTTGCTGTTTTTGGAGGAAACCAACTCCCACAAGAAACATATAACTTAATTTTGCTGTCAGATGTTCCCACAGACTCCTCTAGAAAGTCAACCAAAGCTGTATATATGTGCCTGAAGTCAGTTTTAAAAAAGAAATTACATTTATATTTAGATTGTCACCCTCCAGTCATTCAAAATGGTTCATGTGGGAAGTTTATAATGCTGTGATCAAACCCTTCATTTTGGAATTTATTGATGTTTGAGTGTCTTGGGTCTTCTGCATGAAAACTTCTGATTGCCTTTAACACGCACATCGTGTTGACACCAGGAGAGATGGTCCTGAGTGACCCAGCCCTGGAGCAGTGCCAAACAACTGGGGACACTTTCCTTTTAGGACTATTGGCAGAATGAGAAGAAGGAGCCCCCTTCCCTCACCCCAACAGTGGCAGGGGGATGCTTGTTGGGCAAAGTTTTATGTCCATATGTCCATCACCACCTAAATGTCAATCAGTTGGCAAAATCCTCCATGTATGGCTCCTTGGCCAAGGAAACTATTCTGACCTTCTCATGCTCCTGGTGAACCAGAGGAAGGAATAACAAAAAACTTGGTGGGGAGGACCCAGTGCAGCCGTAACTGACGTGCCTGGGTTTGCTGTGCTAAGAGTGGCCATCTCATGGCACCTCTCTGCTTTCAGAACAGTTTGGTGTCCTGCCACACATTACACCAAGGGCAGGCCTGAGCACTAGAGGCACGTGGTACTGATAGATCAGTTCTGTGCTGCTCCTCTGTCTCCCAAAAGAGATAAATCCTCCATCCTCTCTGAGCTGTGCACCAGCGGCCATCCCTACCCCTTCCTGGGGAAATTATATGGGACAGGAGACTCCAAGTCTCTGCTCTTTTAGCAGGAAACATGGGAATTTGAGAGTGTCTTTCAAATATAGGATATCTGCTAACCTGTGATGTCCAGGGAAGAAAAACTATTCAGCCTGACACTATTGCATCTTAATGACATGGAAAGATAAGTGATGAAACCAATGGAGGGACCAAACCAGAAGGACTCCTCTGGGGTAAGATGAAGGGGTACCTCTGCTTTATCCATGTGCTTCCCCAGCTGACTCCTGGTCAGACAGGGTCAGAATTCTTCTCCTGCACTCCTGGCCAGAGCTGCGTGCATGCCAGGAGCTGCCACAGCCCATGTCTCACTACATCAACTGCATTTGCAATGCAAAATCAAACAAATTCATCTGAATTGTGCAGGGAGAAAAACACTCATCCCTGAAATCTCTGCAAATCAGGTAAAATCCATCAGCAAGGGCAAAGGAAAAAGCCAGTATGGACAAGATTATTCACACCCATATAATCATGTTGACTTGTACCAATATTTATTTTTAACACTCATCTTTGAAAATGTAGGTATAATTAAGCAACCTCTCATGAGCATCATCTGTGCTAGTACTGAAGAAGTGAAACATTTCTATGTAGATCTAATAGCTGATGGTAAATGTTAGCATATCCTTGAGATCTGCGAGATCATTAAAGCAGAAATTACCTCATATTAAAAATGGTTATAGGCAGTTACAGGCTGTATCCACAACCCTTCAGAGAAAAAAAAATGAACCATCAAGGATAATTTTCTAGTCGTTGTTTCTATCTGAAGTGCAATTACCTTTTTTCTAGCCCCTCAGAGCATTTTCAATAATGAGAAGCCTGTGGATGAATCAGATACTCCATCTTGGCTCCCTTCTGTTGCTGGTGATTTCCAAGCATCTCATGACCAGCTGTAGGCTTCTCCACAAGCCTCTGAATGAGACATTCTTGGCATCCTCATTTCATATACATTATTTGATGGTCTCGTGAGTCTTTTCCAACCTGAATGATTCTGTGAGTCTATACATAGAAAAATACCAGAGAGTCAAGGGCTTGTCCACCACAACATGGGAGACCTGTGCAGGAATTAACAGCAAATCCTTGAGCCCCAGAGTTGTAGGCAGCACATTTTTCTCCTGAAGATGATCAGAATCCTGGCCCTACAAATCTTAAACACCTTGGCTCCAACAGAAACACAGAGTATTCAGCAGTTTCTGAATTTTTCACCAGACCAAATCCCTTGTGCACACCAAGTTGGTGAAAGTGGACACCAGGCCACTGAGAGTATTATTATCATTATTAGTATAGGAAATTGAAAGAGCTGGAAGCAGAGGTTGCCACATAAAAAGCTGGTGGGGACAATTCCTCCCATCATGCGGGTATCAGAATTAGGAAGCAGGAATCAGAAAGCAGCTCAGCTCAGTGGGATTGTAACAAAACATCCATTTATCAAAGTAGTCTAAAAAAAGCATAGCTCTAGGTTTTGAAACTGCCAGTGAAAAGAGAGCTGCATCTCTCAGCAATTTTTAAAGCTATCCTAAAAATTACTTCATTTTTGCTTTGTACCTAGGCACTGAAAAGTCAACGAGCTTTTTTATGATATCACATCCCAAGCTAAATGCATTTTGATCTACACTGCAATGCTGTAAAAAAAATCACATCAAAAGTGCACGTGAGAACAATCGTCAGGGATTATTCACTCCTTTTGACTGGTTTCCCCTACAAAGAGCAGAGACTACAGAGAAACCTGGAGCCACAGACAGGCTCTGCTGCAAAATCCCCAGAAATATCACAGCCCTTTCTTGCTAGAGCACGTCACTTCATTTTCCAAAGCAAATGGAAACATAACCAGTACAAAATCCTGCCTCATGCCACGGGTGCTCTTGCTTGCTTTCCCACTGAGGAGGTGAAGATGGGCACAGCCAGCAGATACCTTCAGAGAGGGCTCAGACACCCTCTGAGCATCTCCACAGCAGGAAACACAACTTAACCCAGACAGAGGCAGCAGCCAGTGCAGGTGGGGATAACTTTGGGCAGGTGCCCAAAGCCCTGAAGCCAAATGTGGGGAGATCTGGGTGGCTCTGGGGGAATTTGGGCTGCATTTGGGTGCTGTCCAGCATCCATCTCAGCAGACCCTTCTCTCAGGGCTATTCCTGCACAACTGGGAGGGATGGGGATAACATGGGGGTCTCAGCACCTCAGCTGGGGTGTTTTAGCCATTTCTCACTTTGGTCAGGCCTGCAGGACACCTCAGGATCCAAACTCTGAGCAGGAAAATGGGTGCCACCACAGTGCCCAGGTCTCCCTGGCAAGGTGGCTCCTGGGCACCTGCATCAGCTGCAGTGCCACAGGGCCCCAGGCATGGCAGCCGTGCATTCACTGTGACACTCAGCTCCCTGGTCAGCTTGGGGCAGCATCCAGAGCACAGCCAGCATCCATCCCATTTGCAAGCAGATGGTTTGGCACTGCTGCCCAAAGAAATGCTGCTGGATGCCCTTCAAGTAAATAAATATATAACTCCAGCAGAGGAGATTCAAAAGCCCTTTTTTAAATGAAGAATATAATTTTATTAAAGGGTTTTAAAGACATTGTCTTTGCCCAACAGAAGGAGAGGAGGGCTGGTGGGTTGGCAGGAGCCTGGCGCTCAGGGTGACACTGCTGCTCACAGGGGGCTTTCAGAGAATCACAGAATTCCAGAATCATTAAGGTTGGGAAAGACCTGTGGGATCACTGAGTCAAATCATTAACCCAGCACTGCCAGGCCCACCATTAAACCATGCCTCATCTACATCACTTTTAAATACTTCCAGGGATGGGGACTCCACCACTTCCCTGGGCAGCCAGTTCCAATAGTTGACAACATTTTCCATGAAATATCATTTCCTAATACCCAATCTAACCATTTCCTCTCATCCTGTTTATCTGGCACATTTCCTCCCTGCCCATCAGCCCTTTGGCTCAGCAGTGGCAGCATTCCCACATCCCCCACTTCTGATGAAAATGTGGTGCTGACACGGAGGCTCTGCACAACCTGCCAGAAGAGAAACAACCCCCTTAAAGAAAATCATTCCAAGACACTGCTGGTACCCACAGATGCCCAGGGCTGAGGGGGTTTCTCAGGCCAAGAGATGATTTTTATATGCTCAAGTCAGCACCAGCAGCACCCCATATAGTCAGGAGAGGATGCATTCACTGCATCATTCAGCACTGTCAGGCATCTTTACTCTAAAATCTTTTGAAACTCCAGAAACTGCGGTTGGGTGTTATTAGCATCATTCCTATACCCTCCAGTATTTTTCTAGTACCCCATAAGGGTTTAATATGCCATGCTGGCAGCCCTGGGAGCCTGGGAGCATCACCCTTCAGAGAGCTTGCTCCTGCTTGGCTCAGTGCTTTCTTGTGCAGGCAGGAAATCTGTTGTGGGCAGTATTAAAGCACCTGCAAGGCAGATGTTGAGCCCATGAGGAGAGCTCTGAGTAGGAAATATTTGTCTTGGGAGTGGTGTGGTGTTCAGTTCAAACTGCAAAGGTTTCTCTGCTCTGATTAAATGAGGGGGCACCCCAGGGAGAGAGAAGTGACAGGTCCCCACATGGATTTTCTTCCCCTGCTGCTGAACAAATTTAGTCATTCAAACCCCAATATATTATCAATGGACACTTCCATCTGGACAGGCTACAGAGTTGTAAGCCACTAAAAATATGGGTTAGAATAAAAGCTGCTCTCCCCAGAGAGGGACTGAGTGGGGAGGTGAGGGTGACACAAAAGTGGTGTTTTATCTAGGGTCCAGCTTCAGAAGGGAAGCAAAGAGCTTGTCTCCTTTCAGGACATCCATGAGGATGTCTGTCCATGTGCTTTTCCACTCTGAGCTGGATAAAGACCAACATCTTTCTATACAGTTTTTCCAGCAACCATTTTTGGCTACTCGGTCCATTTTAAGACAGAAACTGCTGACTTTCAGGGTACATTGAAGCTGAGAACTTATTTCTGTCAGGCTGGTTTCTAGCTGGTCTCTCTGAAACTGCTACAAGCAGAGCCCAGCCAGGGTTTTTCCACAGTTCACACTCTGACATAGAGAGTCACATCCTACTCACCACAGCTTGTCTGCTCCCATGGATGTTTTTTACATGGCCTGGCAGAGGGTGCAGGTCAGTGGGAAAAAAGCATTTCTAGAAAGGTGAATTTTCAGCAGGCACAAGAAAACCTGATGGCATCAAGCTTTCTGCCATGCAATTCCTGGAGCTGTTCTGCCTGCACACATTCAGGAGCATCCATCTCAGCAGCCACTTTCCTCCTCAGCTGGAATTGCAAGACTTTGCTAGTGTATATATATATCTGGGTGCCCAGCTGCGGGCTCGGTGCTGCGGCCTCCTGTGGAGTCGGGCACCTGCCTCCCCGCTGACCGCTGTCCTGCTGCCGCAGTGACACTGACACAGCCTGGGTAGGGCAGAAGTGACCTTGCCTGGGAACTGAAGCTGTGTGCCTGAAAGCACAAAAATTGGGATGGAGAAAATACAACTTCTCTTTAAAGTCCAATACCAAAATCTCTAGTGTATATATATATATATATATATATATTTTATTTTTTTTTTTAAGAAGAAATAGGACTACTTTCTGTGTGCAAACAGCTTTTGTTGGTTTGTTTGTTTTTGTGGCTTTTTTTAGAGCAGCATGTGAAGGGCCCCCAAAAATTACAGCCTCTCCCACCTGCCCCACACTTCAGCCTTCAGGTTCAGCACCCACTGAGTTTCAAAGGGCTCAGGGCTTGGTTTCACTACCCAAGGAAGTGGGAAGTGAAACATCACACACAGACTCATGGTGACCTCATCCTGCTCTGTTCAAATTGGTGCAAGTTTTGTCACTAACTCACATAACAGCAAAATCAAGCAGCCTGTGGTAGTGAAGTGAAAACCCTGTGGTTCTCCCTTTGTACCACTTCAGTTTAAGCACATGCTCCTCATGGCTGTGCTGCTCCTCTCCTCCCTGTTTTCCTGTCCAATTGCACAGCACTAAAAGCAGAGGAATTTACAGTGAGCATTTGCACTGTGCTGGCTGCAGTGCAAAGCAGGAACTGTGTTTGGGGACAGACTAAACTGCAGGAGAGGCAGAGAAGAGCATTCCTCCTTCAACAACCAAAGATGCCCAACACCATCCTAAAGGTGTACAAGGCACTTGGCCACTACAACCACGAGAGAGTTTTCCAAAACCCTCCTGACTGATGGTTATGGAGGTTTCTCTGAGCTCCCTGTGAAATGTGTTATTGGCTGCCTGCTCTCTATAGACCAGATGCATTGCAATCCATTTTCTAGACTCAGTTTTCCCATTTGGATCAAGATCCTACCTGGGCAGGCCTCACAAAGGGACTGGCCCAAAGCAGGCACAGCAGCTCAGGATTTCACACCAGGCATCCCTCCCATGCTCCTGTGTCCTCCTGGAAGGGCCTAAGAGCAAATTTTCAGGCATTATCTGCAAATGTCAGATTACTGCACTGGTTACCATACTCCCCCAAAAAACTCCTTGTGCACATTAAACACCTTCAAGCAGCCTGATGCCTTGCATGATATCCTTTGATAAGGGTAATAGGGAAAAAAAAATCCTAAGTGCATGCCTCAGGATGCGTGGGAGGTGCAGCAAAGCCTTGGATGGTTTGATTTCCTCTCATGTGCACAGGATAAATAAGCATCTAGTCACTGATGGAGATCAGTTCTCATTCTTTAAAAAAACCAGAGTAAAACTAAACTTTGTAATACTAATGGGTAAGATACTCATCAGCTTTCTAAGTTTTCCAGTAAGAAAATTACATTTTTATCTACAAACTACACTCCAGAGAGAAATTAAACCATTGAGAACTACTGAAAGCACAACAACATTAGTGTGAATTCATGGGCCAAATCAACAGCCGGTCTAATCTCAGGGTAAAAAAAGCATTTACTTCATGCAGCTCCTCTGATTCACACTGAATGAGCACATCTCTTACAAGAGAGATTACAGAGCTAATCCCGTGTCTCTCTACAGCAGAAAGATAAACAGCACTGCAGCTTTCTCATAACCAGTGCTGTATCATGCCACATGATGCTTGATCCAGCCACAGCAGCACAGAGAGAGGGGCTTCTGCAAGGTTTCCCTCTCACAAATTGATTTCCTTCCCAGAGTCCAAAACAAAGAATAGAGAAGGAGCTGTTAAAATGCTACTATAGGGGAAATTGGAATATGAATCAGGTCTGCTAGAGCCAGGTTAGCTCTGCTCCAGGGCTGTGTCACTGCACTGCAAGGGCAGGTCCAAGCTGGAGTCTCACAGAACATCAGACATTTTAAACAAGCCACCCAGCCATGCAAGTGTTTCACAGTGCTGGTGGTCCACAGCCTGCTTAGCAAGGGCTGCTCATCCTCTGGGGCAACCTCAAACAAGTGGTTTTGCTCTCAGATGACTTTCTTTAAGTTAAAGGCAATAACTAGAGCAGAACAGCAGAGGCCAAACGAGTGCTGAAATGGCCCCTTCCAGAACACTTCTGGAGAAAGGCCAGCCTGTGCTGGGGGCCAGGGCTCCTACAGCAGCCAGGGTGCCCCCAAACTGGACCAGAGGAGACCACACCATGGACTCTGCACCATCCAAGCTGCTCCCAGCTGGTGCAGGCACTCTTCTCATCTCAGGCTCCTGTGCCAGCATGGAGAAGTGCAGCTTTTTAAGACTTTAGTTTCTCTGAGGATGTTCCTACAGAGAAAGGGAACATCTCACAGAGCTCCCTGCACCCCTGATTTCCTGCCCCTGCATCACCAGCCTTGGGCATTATCATACACATCCTTTTATACAGCAGGCACAAAGTAAGCAGACTTCTTTTTTTTTTTTTTTTTTAACCTTTTAATGTCATTGACTGCCACCAAGGTGGGAGTGAATTGCTGTAGTGCATCCCAGTGTCCCTGAGTGGAATGATAAATGCCACAGCAGAATGAAGATATGACAGATGACTTCCTGCAAGCAGAAAGGGAGCGTGAGCTTCAAACATCTATTACTGCCCAAGGTGAAAAGAGTCAGTAGGTACAGAAACCAAAACTCCCACACTGCCCTCCCAGGTCATGGCAAAAAAAGACTGCAGCCAGAGCATCTGCACTAAAATGAGCATCACAATCATCTTGCTGGTAATTTGGACGTTGAACATTGATATGAAGCTTGGTTTCTAATTTTTACTTTCTTCATTAGCCCATGAAAGCATAAGAAAACTAGCTGCCATTATGTTGAGACCCTGAAAACCAAGAGAGGGACACTCAGGTCAGCAACAACCTCCAGCAGAAAGGCACAAGGAAGAATTACTGCAAATATCCAGGCAGAAGGGAACTGCTTCTGAACGGCATTTCCCCAATTCCCTAAACCCACAAGGCTTGCACCATGGTAACACACGCTGTCATTCTTTGCAGGGCTTGGGACTACACTTTGACAGCTAGATTTCTGATCCTTTGTAGAGTGTTTTTTGTTGAACCACAGGCCCTGGGGAGGAGGTGCAGCACGTGCAGCAAACGTGGCACTGTTTACTGGCTCTCTCTGTCTCCCTATGGCTGCACCTGCACAGGGAGAGCAGCTCTCCAGGCAGCTCTGGATGGGGTCAGGTGGGTGCAGAGCGGTTTTAAAGCTTGGACTGTCTGTCAGAGGCATCTGGGAACAGCCACACAAGGGAAACCAGCATGCTGAAGAGACTGACAATCTCTGGTCTGAAGACCACAGCGGTGGATGTTTTCCTGAAGTTTTGTGCACAAAAAGAAAAGGGCAGGACAGAAGATATTCCAAAAGCTCAGGATGGAAAAAATTAGTGTTCCTCAAGATATAAAGCAGCATCTTCAGGCAGGCACAGACATACCTTAGGAGTGCTTCCCAGCTTCCTGCCTCCCCCACAGCCCAGTCCAGCAGCGGGTTGGAGATGGGACCAACCTGCCAGAGGGATGTGCAGCAGCCTCCCTGTGCAGGTCTGCTCTTTGCCATGGCAGCTGGGCCCATGGCCAGAGTCTACAGCAACTCACAGGGGAACGGCTGCCTAATTTTTGGAGAAAGAGTGAACATATTGAAGCCACCCCCTGTGCCTTGCCCTGACAAGCCATGCCTTTGCAGTGTGCAGCAGGATGGGGTGGATTAGCAGGGGAAATATTCTCATTAGCACAGGCTATTTATTTATTCACAGTTTTCCCCTCAGTTCTCTTGTTCAGCACAGCTGTTTTCAGTTTTCCAACCACCTCCACAAAGGCAGAACCATTACATCCTTTAGGAAACTGCCACAGAATTCAAGCAGCTCAAAGCAGGTGCCAAGGCACCTTTTTCCCACAAAGGCAAAAGAGCAAACACATTTACTCACCTCTAGGAAAGCACTACTCGTTGCAGCTGGAGGAGCAGACACAACCTGTCATCTACTTTACTCGATTGTTTCCCTCAGCTCCAAGCACTGCTGCTGGGTCAGGTGAAGGGGACAAGTCCCAGCTGCCATTTAAAGGGATCAGAAACTGTCACTTCCCTCTTTAACAGCAGAGGTTGGTCCCTCTCAATTTGACTGGCAAAGCAGCAGGTGCAGGGATGCATCTACCCCTGTCCCACCCCATGCAAATAAAAATCTCTGCTGGCAGCTGAGAAAGACACACACACATAAAAAAAAGCACTGGATGGTGCTCCCCTGTGCACAGGAACAGTGCAGGAGCTTGGCAGGAACAGAGAGAGGAAAGGCAACAGGCTGGGAAAGGCAGCTGCAAGGCTGGGAGTGGAACAGGAATATCTGAGACAACTGCTAACAAGGCTTTTTCAGCAAACAGCATCAAGTTATCCCTGCAAGGGTTGCAACCGTTTCAAGAAGAGGACAGCACCTCTCCCCTTGTCTTTAAGGCTTCAGGCTCCTGAGGCCACTTCTTTTCCTTCTTCCCAGGTCAGCAAGAGGCAAAGAATTCAATGCATCACCTCACACTTCTTCAGATGCAGAGCAGCAACTGCTCTCCCTTGATTTTTCAAATAAATCTGCCCCAGTGCAGAATAGCAAGACCAATTGTCTCACTTCTTCTTATCCAGAGAAATTGCTCAGCCTGTGTAGTGGAAGGGTGTTCAAAAACTCATTAAATTAGTGCCATGAAAACCAGTTAAACCACCATTGTCATCTCACACCAAACCAGATGAAACTGCTCACACAATCCCAGACCTCAGCAATGAGCTCTTCCCCAGGCTTCCCTGGACCTGGGAAAGTCAGACCAGGAGCACTCCCAGTCACTTACAGGGTGGCTGTCAGCCCAGAACAGCTACATGCCCTAAGAGCTGATGCAAAGTTGTCATGCTCTGCAAAGCCAGGCCACCAGCAGGGCCGGTGTCACCAGCAGGGACCCAAAGCTCTCCAAGCACTGGAAGTGTCCTCAGGGCAGTGTCAGTGCCAGTGGGCAAGGACTCACCTCAGTCCTGTTCTGCCATTTCTGATTCCAGAACCACCCCAGCTCCAGGAGAGGAGAGAGACACAGAGCCACTTGGTGACTGCATTATTATTTGAGATGAACAGGCACGGCTCCAAGATGGAATATGCAGAGACAAGTCCAGATCTGGCAGGCAGCTTTCCCTGGAGTCATCTAACCCTAACTGGAGCCTTTGACCAAAACCCAACACTTTCTCATCAAGCTGGCTACCAGGTGTTCCTGATCCCTAAAAGGGCACTGAAATCATCCAAGGAAAAATAATTCCTTCAGTGTTTGCTCATGTACCCTCTTTTGTTTTACCCCATCTAATGCAGTTTTCCTCATGAAGAGCCTTCTAGGTGAACAGTAAGAGCAGAGACCAAAAAGACCACTCGCCTGCAGCATTCAGTGCCAAGCTTTCTCAGGTGAATGAGCAAAGAGAACCTTGCATCTTTATTGAGGGCTAACACTGCATGGCCTCAGTGCTCCTCAACAGCCTCGTTAGATTCTTTTGGAACTTCTATAATCTTTGCATCCCTGGCACAGCTCTGTAATAAGCAGCCAAGTTGTGGAATTGCTCCTGCCCCATAGGTACATTTCTGAACAAAAAGCTAAATTGGAAGCAGCAAAAATAGCCATGCCGCCTGCTCACATGAAATCACAGTACCTGTAACCCAGTTTGCCAGCAGCACTGACATATGGAGACTTAACCCTGCCTGATCTCCTCCTGCCTATATCCAGCAGCAGAGGGAGGGGGAAGTGTAGTGTAGAAGAGAAAAAAACAGTTCAAAAGATTAGCTTTAAAATCTTGTTAACTTGCACCTTTCTTCCTTGTGAGTGTTGAAGGGCATGAAAAAAACTGAATCTTCTTTGCTGCAGATGCAGAGACCCTTCCTGAAGCACACAGGAGGTGCTGGCCCATCACTCCTGAGTCACACACGAGCACCTTTCACCCTCAGACTGGCAAATCTGGCCACACAGGAACACCTCAGTCAGCCTCCAACTGCAATGCAAAAATAAGAGCAGCCTGTCCTCAGCACAGTGCAGACACACAGAACCGAGGCACTGCACCCAGAAAGGAAAGAGTGGACACAAAGAACAGAAAGGGGACTGTGGGAAGCACAGAAGTGGCCCCTCTTGCTGGTTGGTGGCAGCTCAGTGAGGAACTCCTTGGCTAAGCAGACACTTAAAGTGCACACAGGGTCAAAGGGACAACACAGAAATTCCTGGAAGAGATGACCTCTGGTGGTTTTATGCCTTGGTTCTCTTGGTTACATGGACAAGACATTGAGCAAGGGGCATTTTTGCTCAGAGCACAGGGACCTCACCATGCACAGGGAGAGGCTGTCAGCACCAGCCATTCCAGTCTCACAGGAACTGCCCCTTTCTAGCAATACCCAAAGCAGTTTGAGCCAACATTTTTGGATACTTTGGTAGTTGAAACAACCCAAATTGCAAAAACATGCATTGGTACTTTATGCTTTTCCAGACCATGCAGGAACTGTGCTGTTTGTAAATGTAAATCTGTTTTTGTCTTTGTAAGCAAAATGCATTTTAATTTAATGGCCAGAAAGGTGTTATGCAGCACCCCAACCTCTCAAACAAGCCTTTAGTGCTCCTGTAAAGCAGATCTAATATGTCCCAGTCCTGGTCTAAGTACAAGCATTATCCAACAGCAAACTGAACATCACACCTCTTTTATGACTATCTAAATGTTTAAATGGACACCACTGCAACACATTAATTCCTGACACAGCACTATGGCACAGCTTTAACAGCAGCACTGCTGTCCCCAGCACACACCCACTGATGCAATCTCTGAACACAGCAAGTTTGCCTAACATCTTCAGCATGATTTTATTTCTATCATCTCCTGCGACAAACAACTTTTCCCATTAGTCTTTCAATGCTGACAGCTTTAAATATAGGTAGTATTCTTCAGTAACAATTTAAAGTGCTAAATTTCAAGGAGAAAATAAACTTGTACCAGCACGCTTTCAAACTGCCTCAATGAGAGAAGCACATCAGATAAAAAGCAATGTATTCTTACTTTGTAGACAGCCCTCACTAATCATGATCAGCTCAGACGTTCCAGTTAAAATGTAACTTCACCCCAGTCTCTGCTCCCATTACAAAACCACAACTCAGGCAGGAAGGGCAGGCCTGTAGTGCACTTGACCCAAGCATTACCATTCACAAAGCAAACAAAAAAAATCCCTCCCACCCACCCACCTCATCCCTCCCAAGACCTGTGCAGGTACACATGCAAAAAAATTCTGACAAACCACAGAAACATCTGGTTGGAAAAGACCAAAGATTATGGAATCCAACCATTAACCCAGCACTGCCAGGGCCAGCACTGAGCCATGTCCCCGAGTGCCACATCCACCTGTATTGTCAGTACCTCCACGGTGGTGATTCCAACACCTCTCCAGGTGGCCTGTCCATGGTTTGACAACCCTTTTGGGGAAGAAGTTTTTCCTAGCACCCAATGTAAAACTCCTCTGGTGCAATTTGAGGCTGTTTCTTCTTGTCCTGTCACCTGTTAGTTGGGAGAAGAGACCAATCCCCACCTGGCTACACCCTCCTTCCAGGGACTTGTAGAGAGGGATAAGGTCTCCCTTCAGCCTCCTTTGGTCCAGCCTGAGCCCCCCCAGCTGCTCCTCACCAGACTTGTGCTCCAGACCCTTCTCCAGCTCTGCTGTCCTTCTCTGGAGTCTCTCCAGCACCTCAGTGTGTTTCCCATAGTGAGGGGCCCAGAACTGGACACAGCACTGGAGGTGTGGCCTCACCAGTGCCCAGTACAGGGGCACAATCACTGCCCTGGTCCTGCTGGCCACACTTGCTGACACAGGCCAGGATGCCACTGGCCTTCTTGGCCACCTGGGCACACTTAGATGTTTTTTTCTAATGGAGCACTAGCATAGTGGATGCCACTGGCCTTCTTGGCTACCTGGGCACACTTAGATGTTTTTTAATAATGGAGCACTAGCATAGCATTAGTAAATCTTCAGAGAATCAATTAATATAATTGCATTACACAAAAAAGAACCATGGCCTAGGACAAAGATTTTGTGTACGTACTGCTGCTTTCCAAGGCTCTGGCAACTGCTTGACACCTCAACTGTTAGACTTTCTAGCAGACTTCTGGTAAAGCATTACACATTCTGTTTCTGCAGTCAACAACACTCAATATGAAAAAAAACATTTTATTGCAAACTTCTAAAAGGACAAAATAATCCCAACTAAAGCAGGAATCTGGCACATAATGTGCTCAGATTTTTTTACAAAATAATTACAATCCAAGAAAAAATGCCTACATAAATGAGCACAAGTATCATAAAGTATAAAAGCTACAAGACAAGAAAATTATAGTTCTTTCAATACAAAGTATGTTTCAGGAGCTGTATCCTGTTCTTGCACATTTCATGATGTAACTTTCGTTCGAGAAATTATTTCATTCACAAAACTGTTGTTCTTTGCCAATACATCATTTCTCAGCTGTTTCAACTTGACTTTAATGTCTTCTTCTGACATATCTGTCAGGGGCAATGCTTTCACTTGACAAAGAAAATCCTGAATTATCTTTTCACCTTCCTGAAATGGAGAGAAGAGAAGGAAAAGAAAGCAGAAAAGGTGTTTAGACTGCAAGCAGGAATTTTCCAAATTCTCTACAAAGTATTGTACATCAGCAGAAACTCAGTGCAGGCAAAAATCATGCTTATTTTTGTCCTTGCTATCAAGTTCTGAACACCAGAACAAACCACTTACACTGGTACCAGAAGTTATTTTTCAAAGCATGAGCAAAAAGCACCAGTTGATCAGCATAAATACAGTGTTTAACATGGTAATCTCCTGTAAGTGTTCCACATTTAATTCCAGTGTGCAGCAACACGAGGTGAGGACTGCCAGCAGTAGCAGCACCAGAATGGTCATATTACCCAAACTAGTTACTTTTAGAAGGGACTGTCAATCAAAAGCAATGCTTCAATATGCAAAAGGAAAGGACAAATTGTAACCAAGCAACTGCAGAGTGGCCGTCACCAAGGAGAACAGATGATAATTAAGCTTTATGCATATGCTTTTACACCAACAGGCAAAGTGGAACTTCTAAACAATCTGACTTGAATAGCAAGAACAAACATTGCAATGAACAATATTTAGAATCCCTGTATTGGAAACAACTGGTCCAGAATGCAGAAGTTTGTCCAGTCCTCTGCATTGTAGAAGTCTACTGAAAAGCTCACTTAGTTTTCTTCTTAACATTTAAGACTGATGCAGTAGTTTTCAGTGCAGAAGTTTCCAAAAAGTAATAGCACCCTTTTCCCTCTACACACACCATGTTAACCAAGGCAGACAAATTCTCTGTGTGAGACATCTAAAGCTCTGCCATTCTATTGCCTAGAGGGTTTATGGTATATTTTGTATTACTGAAACACCCAGGAATAAAACATGACGCTGTATTTGTCACAAGTGTTTGCTATGTCAATTTAATTTACACCAACTTAGGACCACACAGCCAGGTCCAACTAATCGAAAAATTCCTTCACCACGATGCCTGACACAGGAAAGGTAATAGTGGAGCAACTGAGGTAGCTGGAGGGAAAGCCTTCTGGCAGTAAAAAGCAGAACAAACCAGAGACTGTTCATCTAAAGCATCAGATCCACTTACTGAGCCAGAACAACAAATGCAGTTGACCTCTGAAACTGAAAATAAAGTAACAGGTAACAGCCTCTGTCTAGAGCAAAGGCTTTTTTAAATGTAGGAAGTATTTTGGATGTGGACTAACAAACACTTCAAGGCTTCCACACACTGGAGTGTGGAATTCCATGCCAGAAGGAGACCAAGGTGGTACAAGGCTGTGGAGCTCCAGGCTGACTGCTGGGACACAGAACGAAGCTCTGAAGCAGGTTTGCACACACAGCAAGAAGGACCCAGCTACACTGGACAAAAACCAGTGCAAGCCACAAAGCAGCTGCACTGGATTTCCCAGGAGGCTGCCACAGATGCCACTGTCAGGACTTAATCCAGCAACAAGACAACAGAGGATAGTCCATAAAAGCTTCCTGCAGCCTTTGTTTTCCTCTACACTACCTGCTAAGGAAGCTTCTCTAAAGAAACTTCTCTTTGTGACACCATAGATCAGGTGTAAATCAGCCATTCCAGGTACTGATTGCTGCGTTCTTTGATGTGATCAGCTTCTGAGATGTGACAGTTCTCATGGGACATGGAAGGGCACGAAGGAGAAGGCTGGGTATCCAGCTTTTCTGTGGTGTGAGCAGATCTGATCACTGGGCTCTAAGAACACCATGGCACCAATGAACACCCAAATAAGGGGGAGCAAAACCAGGTGTGACCCAACTGCAGAGCCAAGAATATTCTACACAATGGTAACAAAAGCTGTATCTTAAAATCTGTGTTTTTAGATAAAATTGTTGCCTACATTAACTTGAAATTAATCTAAATCAAACTCACTACCCCTGAACATCTCTTCAAGTCCTAATGAACATCATTGCTAAGCCATTTTGTAATGGAAAAATACATTACAGGGTAATTATCCTCAGGCTTTGGGGGAATCTGAATCCTTAAATGATTTTGCTTCAGCAACTCAAATTTAAAAAAAATATTTCTGACAGCAAACCTCTCTTTCTCTGTATAATTTCTTGGCTGGTGGTTCTCCTTCAGATTCCTTGGACTTGCCAATGTTTTGAAACTCCTCCAGCTCCAATGCTTTCTCTCTTGCACTTTCTATCACATGTTTTGGGAAAGCCGCCAACTCTGCTACATGTATTCCAAAACTCTGGTCACAAACACCTGGATGCAGAGAAAAAAATCCAGTTAAGAATTCTCAGAAGATAATATGGCTACACAGAGATTATATCGACATGCTTGTAATAGTTCTCTGTTCTCAAAAATTAAGTGAATTACATTATTTGGTTCTCCTCAACACTTTCTGATTTACCTTTTCTACTAAAAATGATAACACAAAAAATATGCTCTTATTTAATTAAGCTCTATTAGAGCAGTAATTGCACAGCTCCAAAGTGCTTCAAGAAATGGAAAACTCTTCAGGCAGAGAGAATTTCCCTCTAGTATATGAATCAAATCAAACAATGATTTGTATTAAAGCATTTTGGCACAGTGTGTAGAATATAATAATTTGCATGTTTTTAATAGGTACCTCTGACATTTACTCTATACCTATATAAATATATATCTGTGTGTGTATAGATAAATATTAAAAATGTTGTATTCTGTCATCTCTCTCCTCCTTTGCATCTGTATCACATAATTCCTCAGTCTCCAAGTCATCTTTAATTATATCAAAATCCCTCAACTGTAACTTCACACTTACTTCAATTAATACACTGTTTATAAAGTGTTCAAGAAAAGTCCTCATAATTGCTCAGAATATGTAAATTATACACAGTTACATAAAACAATTTTCACTTCAGTATCAAAAACCCTCTGATAAAATCTATCAACTCTTATTTGTTTACATTATCATAATTCCATTTGTCCTCCCACAGATATTACTACATCCTTTTAATGCTGGTCTCCAGCAAGGAGTTAAGAATAAATTAATTACACTTGCAAAATGACAGGGTTTTTTGTTAACTAATCATCTATTAAATACCAGGTAACCAAAGAATAGATGAAGGAAAACTTAGTATTCAGACTTTTTCTGTTTTATTAACCCTGTAATCTCCCAGGTTTCTTAAAGGAAATGAACCCATTTAAGCAGGAATTAGTCTTCCTGATTTTGTTTTAAAAAGACACACCTCCCCAGACCCAGAGCTAACTCAGCTCTCAGCTCAGAGAATCCTGAGCAGAGGCCTGGAGAACAGTACTTCATGTGTCTCCTCTTCCAGTGATTTTGTCACTCTTGAAGCACAAAGACATGGTTGAAAACACTGTATATAAGTTCTTTGTCATGCTTTTCAGGTCTGGTTATGCATTTCAAACTACATCAAACCGGCTACTTGTTTCAAAACACAGCTGTATCCCAGCTGCCTAGATGCACATCCCTGATGGAGCACTATATCAGTTCCAAAAGGGAAGGAGGATAACACTAACTGCAAAAACTTAGGTGAGAGATGGATATCTGAGTGGAGACCAGGTATTTAAAGATGAAGATTTCACAGTGTTGCATCTCCTCTGACAGAGGTTTAAGTAGATAGATAAAAATGTTGTGACTCCATGCTCAACAGCACTTCCAAGAAAATGGATGGAACGAAAAGACACTGCATGTACAAAGAAAAGATGTGCATGACTAAAAATGGCAAAACTGATTGAAGAAAAATAGGAAACTGGGCTTCTACAGTTCTTATCATGACCAGAATGGCTGAATTAATACAGGTTTTAAAAACAAAAGGAGTGGGTTGAAGAAAGAGAAGCCACCCAACTGTCTGGGGAATATTAGGAGGCTTCACTGTACGAGCTGCTGCTGCTCCAAAGGATGTAGAAGGTTTTGATATAGTGTATATTGACCCCCTCCTCAACCATCATGCCCCAACTAAGGCACCCAGAGAGAGCCTGTACATCACCATCTCTTGCTGCACAAAAACCACCTGGTATCCAGGTACACTTGCAGCAGTTTATGACTGTTTTTATGCGGTTCCAATGCCGCACTAAGCCACCTTTTAAGCACCAATTTGAGCATAAACCTTCACTTTGTGGGAGGAGCTCAACATGTGCTGAAGAAGATGGGGAACAGCAAACTAGGAAAGAACCACAGACATCTCCTCTGCAGTGGGCCTGGCTGGGAATCAGGGCCACAGCAATTTGGAGTAATATTAAAGCAAAAACTGAGCATTCCCTAGGAGAAGCACTTCTGCTCCTGCTCTGATTCCCCTTGCTCAGAGCAGTCTCCCACAGCTTTACAGAACAGTACCCAAAACCCAACTGCAAGATTATACCCAGAGGGCAACACAAAATCAGAAGTGGTCATACGTGTAATGTAGGGGCAAGAAATGAAGTAATTCCATGGATTTAAAACCAGAAGAAATGAGTAAGAAATAGGCAGTCAGCAATGACACAGGAGTAAAACCAGCAAGGCATCAGATCCAGGATAGCCAGAGTGTCCTGCAGTAACCCTGTTCTACCCATTCAAGTGTTACCTAATTCCTCATTCCTCCACTCTGGAACTCAGGAGAGGAAAATTAAGAGGTACACAGAGTAAGAAGGAGTACTCTGGCCACATTTTAAATAAAAACCTCAGCCCAGAGGTTGCCAACCAGACTGAAATACTCTAGTGAGAACAATCCAAAATCGCTGTAGAGTTCACAACTAAATTAGAATGCCATAAATGGGCACACCTTGCAAGCCACAGTTACAGCTCTGCTTAATTTAGCAATAAATACAGGCTCCTGCTGAAGGGAACAAAAACAGATGATGGGGATATAGGGAAGCAGGAGGAATAGATGGAATTTATGCCTAATTAAAAATTGTTTAATTTAATACTGAAAGGAATAACTGGATCCACTAAAAGACTTTAATTAAATACATCTAACTGAAATTATACTAACAAAACAGGCTAATTCTTGTTTCATTGTGATGCCATTTACTAAAAATTGCCCATATGATTTTTCCTACATCAAATGCTGTATAAATTGGGCAACATCAGACTAAGTCTTATTACAATGAAATAGACATTATTAAAAATTGTCAGCACATAAAAGGTGCATTCATTCCTTTTAAAAGAACAGTTTGAGAAACGTAAGTCTCTTCCATCAGCAGGTTAAAATAGCTGTTTTAGGAAAACAGAAAATAACCTTCTGGGACCCTTCTGTCTGTCTTTAAAAAAGAAAAAGGGAGCAATACAAAAGCATCAACCTGAGTGGCAGAAATAGCCTGGACAGCTCAAGAAATAATCATTAACATCACCACCTACTGTGTTCACACATCGACAGAGAAGAATATATATATATATATATATATACATATAGATATATATATATATAAATAAACCCCAAGCCTGGAGTATGACACGAATTGTGGGGGGATTTTTTGTCCATTACTGTTGGAACCCTGGTTACTGAGAATTTTAGACTTTCTGTGCTGACAAGCACTGACCCCCAAGAGAACACTGCAATTAACCTGAAGCCGTAGAGAAAGCTTCCAAAATTGAATAATAGAGCTAGGATTGTAAGTGTGTAGTTTGAATAGAAATGTGGAATATCACATAGTAAAAAACTTAAAGTTTTCGAATATAGTAATATATATATAAAACAAAACAGAAGTTTTAGAGCAGAAGCTAGTCCTAGTTTTTCTTTACCTGATTCTTCATGAGTTTAAGTAATGTTGTGTAACTAGATAAAAAAGTCCACAGTGAGGGTCAGAAGTAGTTATTAAGTTAAAAATAAAAATAATTTAAATGTCATTACTTAATTAAACAGTTTATCCTTAAAAGACCTTCTAGAAAGCGAAATATGGCTCCATTTTTTAATTTATTAGTAAAGCACTGCAGAACTCACAACTTACAAGACTGTAATATAAATAAAAACTAATAAACACCTAAATCCGAACAAAAAATACTCTATCACATATTTAATCCCAACTTGAACAAAAACAAAAAAAACCAACAACAACACCAAAAAATGACCAAAACAAAAATCCACACATGAAGATTTTTCTCTCTCAGGGGAACACAAAGCTGAGACACAGCCTCACCTTCCTTGACACGATACAGCATCGTCAGCGTGTCATCGCTGGTCAGAGCAGTGACGTGGAGGTTATTTACTGTTGGCACTTGGTCAGCAAGAGCTGTGAGCTCATGGAAGTGTGTGGCAAACATGGCAAACCCACAGATTTTGCTGGCAATGTATTCTGAGATAGCCCAGGCCAAGCCAAAGCCATCGTAGGTAGAAGTTCCTCTTCCCAGCTCATCAATGATTATCAGGGAGTTCTCAGTTGCTGTCCTAAGAACACAAGAGCATTTGTAAAGTTTGAGAGCAGCAGGAACTCTGGATATTGGAGTATCACAAGTTATGCTGTGGATGCAGAGCATGGAAGAGGGAAAAGACCCAGCTAAAAAGAGCTTGAGATTCTCCACTAAGATTCCTCCCAAAACAAAAATCTCCAATGCACCTCTCTTAGAGTGCCTCCTTTCCCATCACTCCCAGCTGAGACAATCAAACAAAAGCACAGGACTTGCCTAAGGATTGAGGCAGTTTCCAGCATTTCAGCCATGAAAGTAGACACTCCTTTCAGCTGGCTGTCTCCTGCTCCCACCCGAGCCAGGATACAATCCACAATGGTTATTTCTGCAGACTCGCAGGGCACAAAACACCCAATTTGGGCCATGAGAACAATCACCCCTGTCTGTCGGATGTACGTTGATTTTCCCCCCATGTTAGGGCCTAAAGAAGAAATTTTCCAAAAATTAATTGAAAAAGCATCATCTTTTTACAATGCAACAGTTTTTTTAAAAGGAGAACACGCTTTAAATTAGAACAAAGACTGTGTAAATTTATTACTCTCTTGCCAGAGAGCAGCAAACTTGTCTAACAGGTGCAACAAGTGGCTCCAGGGCTAACAAGGCTTGCTTGTTTGTCTTACTGAATGCTCCTTTTTCGAAAGAAAGGTGATCACAGAAAATCAGGGGCCTTCATAAGTTTTTGGACTTTTCAAAAGTATAAGCAGTCATCTAAGGTTTTCATACCTAAAGCTAATAAGCTTTAAATTAAAAAATTATCAGTATTTATTTCTGCTTAAGAATGGTAATAATTTGTTTTTACCTCAAAGAACTATTAAAATCTCTCTGTAAAAATGAAACGGCTTAGTTACAGACTGGGTACAAGCTAATGGGTCATCCAGAATCACCAAACCCAGATATTAAGCAGTTAATTGTAACTGAAATACAAATGAAATAAAAAGTATTATGCAGAAAACTGATAATTAAAACCAGTTTTACACTTTTGCTTACCAGAAAAAGAAGCGTGTTACTATGCATTAATTCAGATTTTTGATTTTTCTTTTTGATTATGTTATAAGTGCTCATTAATCATTCTCTTATTTCAGATCTTTGCTACTCAGAACGTATGTTAAGGACATCTGGATGGAAATTAAGATTCAATTAAATTTATAAACACTAAAAATGTTTTAGTGTGTAGTAAAATTATCTTAATTACACCAGAGAAAAGGGTAAAAAATGGTACAGTCATTGAAACATGTTTTGCATTTAAAATCAACCTTAGTACTTCACAAAGAAAACACTAACAAAGTACAATTGATGCCTAGTGGAATTTTCCAAATCACTTTAGCAGGGTCAGGCTTTCCAGCTCCTGAGGTTGCCTGGCTTGTGGAGTTACATTCACCAAGGTGTTTAAGGAAGGACTAATTTCTTATTTTCTACTGTCCAGCAGCCTCTCTTTTCTTCACAAATGACTCTTTGTAAATTAGTGATCACCTTCTCCAAACAGTGCACTACAACTAAAATGACAATAACCAATTCCATTACTATTAGTTTGGATGATGAGAAATATGCCTGTATGTACAGAAACATATAGAATACTCATAGTCAAAGGTAACATTTCACATGAACACTGTGGACATTTTTTTTAAAAATATATAATCAAAAATAGCAATAAATAATAGCTTACAAATACCCTTCCTTCTTTTCCAGAGCTAAATCTTATTCCCCATACAGAAAGACGAGTAACTCAGTAGCTACTCACCCTTGATGAGAGAAATTGTTTCGACAGGATTTTATTAGGTTGCTGATTTGTTTTGCTTGCTGTTGGCCTGGTTTTTCTTTTTAAAAAGACATCCTTATTGGAAATACTCGAGACATTTATAAAGTAAATAACAAACAAAGAAGAGAACAGCGATATTTACCAGTAATAATGTGGAACATCTGCTTGCCCTTCTCAAAGGTGATGTCGTTGGGGATGAAGGCCACCTCGTCCTGCACCTCGATGCAGGGGTGCCTGGCACCTTTCAGCACAATCCTGCCCTGCCCCTTCTCCAGGACGACGGGCCGGACGTAGGGCACGGGGGCTCCGTTGGACACGTGGGCAAAGCTGACAATGGCATCCAGCTGAGCTATCACATCATTCATGCTCTGGATGGGCTCTGCATAACCTGGTTTGCACAGAGGAGATGGAAATTCAATGCCATTAGCTATGCTTTTGCTCCTGCTGAGAAGGTAGCTTGAAGTCTACACGGAGTCCACCAAGTTAATTCATCTGCAGTAACAATTTCAAGATGAAAGTCACCTCCCAGGAGAGCCTAGGATGCAATCCTGAAGTTCCCATGCCTTGAATACCAAGGAGACTTCTTCAGACTAAGAAAAGGAGGAAGTGAGGCCATGTTGCTTAATTTCCCTCATCTAGAAATCCAGAAAGTTTCTTTCATGAATAATACACGGCATGCTGATGCTCACGCAAGCAAAGACACGAGAGACACAGCACAGACAGTTCAGACACAGCAGCCATCTGTGTTTGTGTGAATGATGGGGGAGAGGTCTGTCAGATACAGAGCCTGTGATACCAGGCTAGATGGCCCAGCATCCCCAGTACCAGCTTTTGAAGTTTTGGTGTTTGGTTTTCTTCTGTGAAAGGGATGAGTGACTGGAGTCTACAGCCCAAATTCCCCAGTGTTTCTTCTAATTTTGGTGAAGGATAGTAAAGAATGCCCTGTATAAGTAGGCAATCTTGGAGCAAAATTTATGGAAATAACTTAGAAAACCAGTATTTTTTATTGCCATATAAGCAGTGACTAACTTCATCTTATATTGCATATCAATGTTCTTAGACCTCAGGTCCGACTCCTTCAGTTCTCTGCTGTCCTTTACCTCTTCTGCTGTCTGGGTGAAGATGCCCAGAGTCAGGGAGGTAGGTGGAGGATAGATGTGACCCTTATGGCCTTAATTTTGTTCCCGTTATGGGATTAACATTTGCACATAACTCATCATTGCACATCTGCAGCAATGCCAGGAAAGGGTCTGGCAACAGAAGACAATTAATATTTCAAACTTTCAACAGGTGTCTGAAAGCCACACCTCACTTTTCACACCAATTCTTTGAGAATATTAGTCTCTGTAAAAGACCCTCAAAGAAACAGCAAGTCCTCCCTCCCAGCACTCCAGATGGTGACACACATCAACAGTGGCATATTCACCTGAAGCAATGTTGATGATTTCCTTAACAATTGCATCCTGAGCCTCTTCATACTCCTCCCTGTTCTTTATATATTCATCATTGATGGCACTCAGTTTGCTGTGAACAAAACAAGAGTATTTAGAAGCTGGGATGTTCTGCCTTCACCTACAGGGCCAAACTTTTGGCCTCCTCATCTGACTCTACACCAAGTGTCCCCACCTGTTTTAACAGCAAGGCTCAGCACAAAGACCACAAAGCAACTGAGCTACAGTTCATCCACACCAAGGCAGTCTCAAGATTAATTCCAAGTTTAAGATCACCAATAAGGGCCAAACCAGAAATTCTAGCATCAACACATGACATCATCATCTAAGTTTGTTACAGAGCTGCTATGTGATAAGGACTAGCTCTTAAAACTGAATTTCTGGCTATTTTGCTGCTAAGCAACTGTGTAATTAGCCCAGAGTCCTACAACAGGCTTATCAGATCTGAAGGCATTGAGTTCCTTCACTTAGTAAAAACCTAAGTTATGTCACTATGAACAGGTTCTGGTCTTCAAACTAAGGCAAGCTGAAATAAAGAATAAAGAGTTTAAACAAGTTTTTATTCTTCTCAAGCTTGTCTCCTAAACAAAGAACAAGAGTCTGCAAGATTGAATAAGAAACACACCCAAGTAGTGTGCCCACACTGCAGGCAGAAGTCAGTCTTGTGCTTCCAGTACCACCTACAGAAGCAACTATAACTTAACTAAGCACAGAGAAGTCTTTTTTATTAGTGATGCATGGGCTGCCTCACTAAGGGGAAGTAACAGATGACAAAGTACAGGTTCTAAGTACATCTTCTCAGTTACAGAAAAGCCTAACTTCATCATACATTTAGATTCACAACATATTTAGAACAAGAAAAAGCTGGTTTACATTTCATGGATGTTTTTAAAAAATATCCTCCGAATAAATGTTAAAACAAAATGCAATTAAGGTTTACACTTTGTTCATTTAAGTAAATTGGTGTGAAATACACCAACATGTTGCCTGGTGTGAACCAATACATTTGCCCTCCTTTTCAAAGATAAGGATTTATTACTATGAAAGTGAGTGATAAACAAAAACCAGCCTCTACACCACCAAGAAGCTGAACACAAGCCAGCAGTGTGCCCCTGAGGCAGAGAAGACCAAGCATGTTGGTCCAGCAAGTTGAAGGAAATCATTCTTCCCCATTCTTCCCCTCTATTCAGCACTCCTGAGATGACATCTCTGGTTCTGGGTTTATCTTCCCAACACTGAACCTGGAGCAGACGGTCACCACAAAGGTGCAGAGCTGGAGCACACAGCACACAAGGACAAGACTGAGAGAGATGCCTGCCCAGGCTGAGAGAATCTGAGATCAGCCTGGAGGGAAGAAGGAGCAGACTCTCCTTGGAGGTGCAGAGCAAAATAACGAGATATTCAGATCCCAAGTTTCTGCGAGGAAAATTCTCATTAAATCTGATTAGGAAAGTTTTCACAAATAGTAATTCAGCACTGGAACTTGTGCCCACAAGGCTGTGAAGGACACTGAGAGGATGGGCACTTGGGCAAAGCCTTGGGCTACCCCATCTAAGCTTGAGATAGATCTGATTTCCAAGGTGCATCAGCTTTGAGTGAGGGATAAGAAGCAGCCTTCAACCTAAGTTATTACCCAATTCTGCACATTCAACTTTCTACTTTGTTTCCTCTGTGTAAAAACACTGAAGAACAGAGAAACATCTGATAACTGATGCAGCCTCTGCTCCTGCTAAAACACTTGGAAAGAGCTAAAATTCAACAAAAAATATAGACTTTTCAGCTAATCTGTATCAGAACTGCTGTCCAGACAAGGACACACTGAAACAGCCTCAATGCAATTAGCCTGAAGACTTAAATTTTTTTTAACAGCTCAATCAAAAGTGCCATAGAATTGAAGTTCAATACACAGGACTAACAAAAATTAGAGACGATTTGGAACAAAGGGAAAAAAAAGGTAATCAGCAACAGAATTCTGCATGTCACATTTGGTGATAAACATAAATAGCTCCTTCCCTACTGCAGCTTGTGTCTGTATAAACACTCACAGTAAAAGCAATTATGATACTTGCTGCTGCTAAAACAGAGAAATTAGCCCAAGTCAAAGGGCCAAAAATAGACAACAGTTGGCAACATAAATGAGGAATACAGCTTTTAACATAAACTCTATGCCAGTCCTGCTCAATATTTCAATCTGTGAGCCAATCAAAAAGGTTTGTAGGGAATCCAGTTCATCAGCATAATTATAAAGGAACAAGTCTATTACTTTCAGAACAGGCTTAAAAAGCTACCAATATCATCTCATACCTGTTAGTAAATTTCACACCATTCTTCTGTGTATCAATGATTCCATATTTCGAATTGTTACGGAGCGCTTTTTCCTCCTTACAAGTTACCCTAAAGTGATGCCCAAACTGTGAGTTTGTCTCCAGTTTGATACTTTTGCCAGCTTCCAAACCTTTCAGATGAAAACAAAGAAAGAGAAACCAGCTGTATTATCTCAAATCCTGCAGCCTGTGCTATTCCTACCCACTCAGTTCCCATGATTTAGCCTCTCTTACATGACCTAATTGAGTAGACTTGCTTTGGTTCTATACAGCTATGAGAAATACCCAGACCAAACACAAATACATGGATTCATTCTCTGCTCTTACTTCAAGATGCTCTCAAACTGCATATTCAAATCAGGCTCACAATTATTGCTATGAATTCTCCAGGAAGGTGAAAAATGCAAGGACATTCTGCATTGCTGCTGTTAGCACAGCACCTGCACTCTTGTGATCCCTCTATTAACACAAAGTTCTCTTACAAGATTTCTCACTCCATCCCTACACAATCTTGGCTTTCCTTCTTCTCATCCAAGTATTATCTTTACACTTTAAAAAAATATGTAAGCTCTAAATGCAAGTTCCTAAAGGTGTAACCCAAAATAAGTACAGTGTTGCCAATTTTCCTTGCCATATTTACATTAGAAATTGGTGGCTTTTTCTTTTTCTTAAAGTTTGCTCTTTCAATGCCCGATTCATCAGCTGCACATAGAATCTTCTGCATAGGAAAATCAACACTTTAAATGTCTCAATTGCTTATGAATTACATTTTGCAAGGAACATAAAAGAAAGCTGAATGGACACTCAGGATAATGCACAGAAGAGGGGAAAAAAGTCTCTTTGCAGGTCCTCAAAGAATGTAAAACAAAACTAGACTTAGCCAAGAGTTTGATGAGTTACAGTTCTACAAAATGGATTCTGCAACATATATGATCATTTCTGAAATAGTTTGGAATGTTTAAAAAAAAATTAAGGCAAAGTTATAAGCCAAATATCCCTCTGTTTTCAACAGCTTGTACTGCAACAACCAAAGTCAGTCCAACTCAGTAATAAAATAATGCAAACATCCTTTAACTTCTTTACACCCGTTTTCATCACCTGATTGCAAAACACTTCACAAATGAGACACAAATCAAAGGCAGGTCCAAACCCTACCTAGTTCTTTGGCTGCAGTCTTTAGTAGGGACTGCATTTTTTCTTCCAGTTCATTCATCTTCTCTCTTAATTCTGTTAAATTCGGATCAAAAGAAGCCTTGACAAGAAATTCATGATTCTCCACCTGGAGGAAAAATAACAAGGAAAAATATATATGAACATAAGCAATAAGAAAAAAAAAATCTTCTTGATCATATGCAGTTAAGTGAATTTACTTAATAATTCACTCAATTTTTTATACATATATAATGTTGTCATGCAATGTTGTTTGTGATAGTTGGTGTCTGGTTCAACTGCAAAACAAACACACCTCAAATGCTTGTTTTCTCACATAATGTACTTCATACACACAAAATATACCAATTTAACAGACTCCTTTCTGCTGAAATGGAGTTGTCTGCACATTTATTTGCAAACAAATGACTGAGTAGCAGGCAGGGCAAAAAGAGAAGTCAGAGGGAATGAAATTGTCATGCACATGATCTGTCTGCTACCCCGGACTTAGGCAGCTAATCAAGACAGAGCATGGGGTGCTTCAAAACAAGAAGCTTTTGGAAACAGAAGTTTCTGAATCAGTAATTTTTGCCCCAAAAGAGACTCTAGAGGTTTAGGAAGGAACGTGCACAGTGTCACAAAAATCCTACCAATTTCAACCCAGCTCTTGAGTTGAAAAGCAGATATGGTTCCTTCTAAGCTTAACATTTTCAGAGGCAAGGATGAAGCATTTCATCTTTTTGTTGTATTTCATCTTTTTTCTCTCCCTTCCCTGTGCTTCCACTGCCAGGTGGCTATGTACCAAAAGCACCACCAAACTTTGAAGTTGCCCTGACTTGAGGAGGAGGTTGGAGTAGATGGTTTTTCAAAGTCCCCTTATGATTCTGTGATAAACAGGAATGGAAGTGACAGTTTCTCAACTTTTATTACAGCTAGGTAAATGAATAACCATATCCCACGCTTTTTGAACTTAGATGTTTCTTTTTATATTAGAATGGATTATTGACATAATTTAGTTGCTATGACAACCTATCCTTCAATTGCACTCAGAATAGAACTACGTATTTTATTTGAACTCCCTCAAAATCCAAGAGGAATTTCAAGTCAAAGTTCAAATTGTAATGTTCACAGGGACAAGGTTTATTCTTCTAGTAAAACCAGTGTTGGTTTATCTACAGACATTTTCCAGTACCTTGAGGGGGGGAAAAAATCAAACTTAACATGCCAGATTCGATGGGATTTGACTAAAAATAACTGACTTGTTATTCTGTTTAGAAGGACAACAAAACATTTTTAAAGTAGAACCTGAAAAGAAATTTGAAGAGCTGGACTATGAAGGGTGAAGGCTTAAACAGCTGTTACCTTTAAAGAAAACAGAGTCCCAGGGCACACAAACTGCATCAACAGATGGTCTGTAACTGGTATAAAGCTATAAATTTCTTCATTACCATACATCACAAATTACAGCAACATGTCAATCAAACAAGTCCTTCCATAAACAGCAAAATGCAGTTGATGGATGCACAGCACAATACAAAGAGAGAAAAGGCAGGGCTCCTGCCTTTGGATAAAAGTATGCATGTTCAAAAGTTTTAATCCACTGCAGTTCTCACAAGTTCAACAAATGGCCCTTACTACCATGTCTGGCACGTGTTTAGGTAGTTCTCTGGTTTCTACAGTCAGCTGAGATCTTCTCTTAGGATAATCCTAACCCCTGGTTAATAAAAAAACCTGAAAATCCTAAAAGACTCCCCAGGTAATAAACATACCCTGAGCTACATTCTGGATTTGAGACATGTTACTGTAACTTTAAAAACACAAAGTAGAGAAATGACAAAATTACTTCTCCACTTTTAATACTGATGAGATCTTTAAAAAATAGTTTCAGGTCCACAGCATCAATGCACCCACAGCAGTTGTTCACTAGCTAGATAATTTCAGATAGTGGGTGAATATCCTGTTGAGTACCCTGATATACTAATAACTGCCTCCATATATTGCTAAATGCAGCATATATTCTATATGCAGCTAAATTACCACTAGCTACTTAATACAGATGATCAATTAAATTTAGTTCATATAGAGCAGATTGCAAAGTTCAATAAGAAACTTTAATTGCTGAGTAAATTCCACCCACACAACATTTCATACCTTTTCCATGTCCAATGTTGTTTCTATCATCTCCAGAAACTTTGAGAAGTCAGAGCAGATATCATTAAGAGGTGTTATAAATACAGCCAACAACAACATCTGGTGAGCTCCTGTTACAAACAAACAGGAAAAATTATCATTCACAAACCCCACAGATTTACCAGAATTCACTTACCCAAGACAAACAACACAACTGCTTAGCTGGTTAGTTTTACAAAGATGGGCTATGACTATTTCACTGAAACACATGTACCTTTTTCTAAAACTGGCATTATCCCATCTACATTCTGATTTAGCTTGTACTTATTCTGTCACCTTTGTTCATAACTGGGGATATTAATTCCCTTCTACTGTGAGTAAAACAACAAATAACAGTATAAAAGCAAACCCATTGTCTGAATATTACCAACTCTTGCACATAAAAAGTTGACATGCCTTCTGCAAAAAATGTAGGTCTTATCTTCCACACTCACAGCTTTTCATTCTTCTTAATAAAATATTACATAATACTGGGAATATTTGGTAATGACAACATGGACATAGCAATTGAAGTGTATGTTATCAGCTTTTGTTTTACACAAAAAAGACTACATATTATAACCAGGTTTAAGTAACCTCCTTCCACTAGACAGGAAGGCATCAAAATTAACAGAGATACTCTGCAGCACCAAGTCAAACTGCATAGAACACATATTGGCTGGAAGTCCATGGAACACCAAAAGAATTGAACACCAAGAGCAGCTCACAGTTAAATTAACATACACAGATATTGCCACATTTGTGAAGGAAGTATTTTCTTCAGGTACACATAAGCTACAAATAAGCACCAATATCCAGCAGCCAGCTGTGGAAACCCTCTGTCAATAAATGCATGTTTACATCTTTGCAGCCACTTCAAGTTATGATTTAATCACAGAAAAATTAGCATTATTGACTAGATGATTTACAAAAAATGCCTCAAAATGAATCCAGTGCTATGAGCTTAGACTCACTGAATTACATACAGAATCATGTTGCTGCCTCTAATGCTTACAGGCAAGGCTTTGCACATTAAGAGAGAAATACAGAATTAAGCTCTGGATATTCCACAGCCTCTCAATTTCTTACCAGAGTAAGAAAAAAGTCCTAGCCTTTGCTAAGAAAAAGTGCCATAGAAATTTAAAGAAGTCACACAGTGAGGACACAATTACCCAAGTGAATCTCTCCTCTCTCAGTTGAAGTAGAAAGAAAAAGTTTGGTTTGATTTCTTTTTCTACCATGCCTTTTTGCTTCCCCAGTCCCTCAAACTTTTAAAGTGGAAGCTCTAAACTGACTAATATCTATTAATAGAGAAAAAAATTACATATTATTGAGAGATTACTGAACTTGCAAAAATTGAGTTTTCTGATGACTAAAAAAATCTTCAAAACCAAGAGATATGAAATAATGATTGTTTTCAATTCCTTCAAATTTCTTGCTTGCTCTCTTGGTATCTTGGTTTTTTCCCTTCTGTAAAAAGACACATCTAAACCAACCTATAAAATAAAAGCAGTCAACAAAGAAGAAAGAGACTGAAGAGCAGAAAAGGTTTCATGTCCTTTCTTCAGAGTGGTCTTAGCAGTTCCCAGTGCTCCAGCTGACAGAATACATGGCACACACAATGAAATGAGCTTCAATATTCTTGAATCAGTGAAAAACAATTGTGCTTGAACTTAAAATAGCTATTATAATTTGTTTTCTTCAGTAGGGAAGTTTCATGATGCCATTTCATTATTTAAGCTTGAAGGGTACATCTTGGACACCACAGGAAATGTCGCATTCAAAATTTAGAATATATTAGAATATATGTAAGTAAATAAAATACTGATGTATTTGCATACATTCATTTGTATGGGTCCAACTGATACAGAACACTGCAAAATTTATTTTCTCTTTTAATCTAACTTCAAACTTGGTATCCAGCACTCAAAGGAAGTAAAACAGTGGAGTCAGGGTTTACAAAAGGTATTTGCACATGCTTTTCTTAAAACACCTGGCATTACAAGAATATGAGCAAGAAACACCACTGAAAAATTCTAAATTAAACTCCAACATGTCTTGCACCTGTATTCATTAACTCACAGAAAAGATGCATAGTGAAAAAAAAATGCTCTTTTGCACCTACTCAACATTATTAGGATGGAAAGTAACCACTGAGAGAAAGACTAATAGAGCTATGTACCATCAAAAGCAGAGATGCATATTGATCACAAAGCCTCTCTGTGCCCAGGTGCAGTTTTTAATTTAAACCATAATTTACTTACTGAAGCACAGACAAGTGTTTATTACACATGTTAAAGACTTGACTATTAATATGGTTTAAAAATGTTGTCTGGCAATTAAAATAAAACACTAATCTTCAGACTTGAAGCACACAGTTAGTTTGGCAGCAAAATGACACTGCTCTATCCAGGCAAAACAGACAAATCCCAATGATTAAGTGCACCAGTCATTTTGATAGTGCAGTAGAAAGTGGGATAAAAGGAAAAGAACAATGGAAATTGGGATAAAAAACAGTATAGGCTTTCTACAGGTAGATAATATTCATATGGTGCAGCATCTGTCTGAAATACTGAATGCCTGAGACAAAGGGGACTCTGCAGACCTTATTTGGGCTCTTCTAAAGCATTCAGCATGGTGCCACAGGAGGTGCCAAGGTGCAAGATCTATGACTTATGCCATGACCAGAGTGCAGATAAAGAGGACATCACCCACTTGCAAAAGATGAACAAGCTGAAAGGACATCAGTTCCTCCAGGGCTCACAGAAGCATTTATCTCTTTAAGATGTGTGAATTCATATTAATGCAGAAAAGAAGGCTGCTTATAAATGTCACTAAAATATACAATATGGAAGCTATCAGTAGCTTATATTGGAATAAGATAAATCAGAAATAGATCAACACCTTGAAAACTGGGCTAATAGAAATGAAGTAAAATGTAGCACTGAGTAAGATGACACATTGATAAATGTGTTTCCACTGTGAGTGAAGGAATAATCAATTGGATATGACAAAGGATGGGAAACGGCCAAGTTTGATCACAACAGGCTGTAAGACACCACTGCAACAGTCTGGGAAAGAACAGGACTGAAACAAGCAGTAAGGAGTATTCAGTCACTCTGTACAGTATGGTAAAAACACACTTGACACCCAGCACACAACTCCTGTATCCTGCATATTTACAGACTTAAAGTGTGCTTGTTTGAGATGGGAAGGAAGATGCTTCAGAAGACAGAAGTAAGGATCCGAATTTCATGCCCCAGCAATCTGAGTAATGAACAACTGCTCCCTTTTGCCAGCTAGAGCAAAATGAGTTGATGACTCAGAGTTCTTTCCCATCTTTATGCAGACTTCTTATGGCCAAACCAGAAAAAAGCCATCTTCACTCATCACCCCCCTCCTCAGCTTTCACCATCCATAAAAACAAGGATTTTAACAAAACAATGCTTCATTTTGAGGGAAAGGCACTCACAGCTGATGGCTTTGTGGGTGTTCTATATCCCCAGAGCTGCCCTATATCCCCACAGCCATTCATAGGCAAGGGAGCTCTGAAACTCGCACATATTCAGAATTGTCAAAAATCTTTCTGACTTTCCATCCCTTGATGAGTTACAACACTCTGTACAGCCAGAAACAGAGAAATTACCAGATCCAGTCTGAATCACTCATGTACATTGAAAATTACCAGACCATTCATGTACTTTGAACAGGTGGTACAAGTACAAAGAAAAATAAAAATAACACACCACCTATTTTAAACTATCTTTAATATACTGCTGGTGATTGCCCTACTAGTCCAACTGATTCATGTGTAGAACAGGAAGAACCTTTTGCAGTCTATTAACTTTTCCATATGGTGAACTTAGCAGTTTGCCTTACACAGCTTGCTCCCCAAAACTCTAAAAATGGAATTGTTTTCCTACCCTAGTGTTATGACAGAGGAACTCTGTTGATCCAAATGGCAACTAATATAAAAAGAAGTAAACACAGGAAGCCAGCATTCTGAACTAACAACACCTCAGTATAGGATAGGAATCCAAGAGCTCCATGTCAAGGCTAAAACAAGCAGAGTCTGTTTGGAAAAGCCAAATGGACACAACTGAGGTAGCTGAAGAGTGACACAGCTCTTTAAAAATAAAAACAAGCAAAACAGTTACATCTGTCAGTTCCTTCAGAGTTTCAGATCTTAACTGCTCATGGAAATAACACAGACAATAACCAAAAATTGATCTATTTTAAGATTAATCTTGTAGAAGTTTCATTACTTGAGCACAAGACACTGATTAGCTTTATTTTCTAATCAAATAGAGGAAAGAAATTTTTGTAACCATGCCATTTCAAACAACATTTGTTTTTCAGGCTTTGGTGCTTGCTTTACACAAAGGGAATTTCTACCAAATTAATGGGCTTCAACAGAAATAATCTTTCTGGTAGGTTAGAACTGCTATTGCTAAATTGAATGCTGATCTCATTCTGCATTTTCTTGGTAATACACAGAAAAGAGAAAAAAAATAGCAGCTTTTGTACTTTCTAGACTTGCTTGTCACAGCATTGTGCTTCCGGCTAATAAGGACTGGAAGAAATCCTGCCATGTTACTTGTATCAAATACAGGAGCATCATGTTTTTAAAAAGCCATTTGAGTTATACCACTAATACTTAAACTGGGGGGATTTTGTGTGTAATTACAACCTGAAGTGGATGACAACACTATTGTATGAATGGTATCTTGTTTGTAAGATCACAGTAAGAACACAGCTTTTAAAGACCAGGTATTATTTAAATATTGAGGAAAAAGGCAATAAGAACTAAACCAAACTAAAGACACCTGATACAACTGCTCAACAGTTGGTCAGGAATTCCTAGAGAAAAGTCCATGTCAAAGATTCCCACACCACCCCCCAACAGTACAAGCATCCCAGCTACACACTAACTGGAACACATCTTCCTGCAAAGATTTGGCTATGAATATTCTTAAGTATCTGATTGGCATTTCGGAATTTCAGCTCGTTTAAAATTCAAATATGTTTAAGCTTTATTCCTGCCACAAAAGCACACAGGGGAAAAAAGTCATCTTTGGAAATCTACGCTCTATTTCTTTGCATCATCAGCATACCACAAAACATTGGGAATAGATGGGGGTAGCAATACCTTCATGTTTTTCTAGTGCTTGTACAACATTAGGCAGTTGATTGATAGCCTGGAACATTCGGTAGCAGTCTTGTAAGTTTGCTGCTTGTCTCTGAAATTTCTTTGCCAGCCGGTTTAGGTCTGGAAAGCGACGTAACAGATCTTCCTGAAGGCACTGACGTAGTTCTGGATCCGTCACAAAAGCTTCCACCAAATTCAACCTACATGAGAAATTCATAACCATGATTAGCATGGTGTGATCTGTAATTCTTTTATGTCATCAGTTATGTGACAGTTTCTATCTGTGTTTTCTCTATGGCTGTATCCATTGGCCAGCTTCCCTGGTAAAAAAAAAAAAAAAAAAAAAGAAAACAGGACAGCACATGAGCTGAGAAAGCAAGGAGATTTAACTCGTGTCAAGCTTCTGTAGTTTTGAACAGTCAGGGTTTCTAATGAACAGCATTGTCACAAATGCCAACATCTATCCTGCAGGTAAAGCTGACTCAGAATTTACTTTGAGATTAATCCTTTTCCTTCACTAGGAAAAAAGTCTTCCATAGTAGTCTATGGAAGAAGAGGTATTAAGCAGGAAAAAAAACCCCACTGCTGGCAGAGTTTAGGTCCCTGTGGTCAAGGCCAACATGGACACTGTGCAGCTGTGCAACCCTGGACCACAGGATGGGAATCCTCACAGTGGGAAGGCACCCCTGGGTACTGACTATTCCACCCCTGCTCAAAGCAGGGTCACAGCTAAAGCCAGCTGCACATCCTGGGTACCTCAAGGATGGTCCCAGTGTCAACCCCTGGAAGACAGCCCTTGTGACTGACCTCCAAAGGGACATCATGCCCCTGAGCCTGGCAGCTGGCTGAGTTTTCAGTGCACCACACTGTGCTGATCCATGACCTACTACTGACCTAGTCCCTGCCCTGTGAGATGTAACAGGAGACAGCGACAGCTCAAGCCACAAGAAGCAACATTTCCTGCTCTTCCCTTATCCAATTACCTAGTTTATCTATTGTAGAAGGGATAGCCAGCCACAATTTTCCCTCTGTAAATCCATGCCAACTACTTCCAAACTACTGTTTGCCTCATGGCAGGCATTGGGGACTGCACTCTTATCACTGAGGGTACTGTCTGCCAGCCTTGTAACCACTGACTCCCAGCTTGCCTTCCCTTGCTGTTGCTCCCTGTAATTTTGGTTTGGTATTTTGTTGGGGTTTTTTTCTGGTTGTTTTTTTTTTAATTTTATGTATGGGGGCTTTAAAATAGTGAAATAAATATTCTTCAAGTGCTCAAAGCAAGCATAAATCTCAACAAGAAGTGACAGAGCATTAAATTGAATTTCTCCACTAGAATGCAAGCACATTTTCATACATTTTTTGGGGTTTTTGCATCAGTTAATATTGCCATCTCTACATATCTTGCACTTGCTGTTAAAAAAAGAAGTCGGATGTTGTTAATTTTGGAACTCCAGGGAGGTCAGTGTTCTTTGATCACACTTCCAGAACACCAAGGAAGAGCTCTGCCTCCTTCAGAGACCTCCCCATATTACATACTGTGCTGATTTCTGGTTAATAATATCTATCAAGATCTTTGCTTCAGCAGAGAAGTTAATTTTATCTAGAGACATGCAAGCAAGGAAAGGACAGCTTCCACCACATTATTCCTGCCCATTTGCTTACTGGCAGAAAAATGCATTTGTTTCAATTACAGTAACATCTGCACTTGCAAACTGCATTGGAAATTACAATTTTTTTGTCATTCTGACAGCAGTAATCTCTACATTACACACTGCAGTGCTGTGCAGAGTGCCAGACACTGGCAGCACTACACAGGGGTTAACACAGTCCACTGCCTCGGGTAATTAGCAAAGACAGGAAAAAAAGGCTTTGGCTAAAGCAACACAAGAGGTAGAGAGCCCTGGACAGGTAGTGGTACATTTCTGTACACAAAAAATTCCTTCTGTTTCAAAAACCCCCACACTCCAGTGAATCTTCTGTATTATAACCCAAAAAAAAAACAATGAAAAAGATGAGAGAAGGATCCTACCTCTACGTTTACCTATTCAACTACAGCCTTAATACATAAATTGAGAGATTGACATTAGTGAGACACGAGGGTGCTTTACTTCCAAAAGAAACATTAAAGTTTCAGCATGTACACAGAGCTTGTCAGAAATAGACAGGAAAGCACTGAAGATACCTACTGCAGGAACACAGAACAAGACTTTGATGAGAAATATCATAAAAGCCAAGCAATTTTCTATTCTGATCCCTGTTGGTGTTTCTGAGCACAATTTCTAGCTTTCAGACTTCTGTCAAATGGTTTGGAGGAATAACAAGAAGTACAGGATCTCATCACAGCAGATACACTGCCATGTTTACCACAAATCCATTCACCCAGCAGACTCACTCAGGGCTCACATCACAAGCTCTTCTCTCAGAAGCACCAGCAGCCACCAGTGACCAAACACAGCTTTTAAAGACCAGATGTTGTTTAAATATTGAGGAAAAAAAGGAATAAGAACTAAATCAAACTAAAAACACCTGATACAGCTGCTTAACACCCTAAATACGAGCCCACTAGGAGCTGGGAAGGAGATGTGCTCCTTCCCCCCTAAGGGATTAGAGAAGGAACCAAACTTGCCAACATGAACCTCCCCACAGCAGCTCGGTCATTTTTAGTCCTATAATCTGGAAACAATTCCTTTGGCAGAAACAAAGCAGGATTTATGAGAAACTTCTCCATTTAGCACACCCATGTATTCCTGCTGCTACCTTCCCTGGTCTTCAGCAGTTATAGTCATGGCAAACACACAAGAGGTTTTACTCTCCTGATGTTATCTCCTCTCACTTCCCAGGTATTATGCAATATTTATGAACTTATTTATTATTTCTCCATTATTAAAATACCACCACACCATCAACCCATAAAGAGGAACTAGTTGCAAATACCTTCAAGTTTTATTATGAGGAAAATGGCATGAGTTTCCGGTTTAAAACCACCTTATTTCACTTTAAAAAATCCCAATATTTCTTCACTTTAAAAAAGCACCAAGAATTAAGCAAGACACATTTCGAATGTGTCTTGTGTTTATCCATTATCAAAGTGAATTTTAATCCAGAGAAATACTATTCCTGCAGCAGGAAACAAGAGTTTTCTGGGTTTATCCAATCTGCTTAAACTACTGACTACTCCATTACTTCAACTTTGAAATTTCCTGTATAAAAAATACTTTTTTTTTTATTATTTTGATGACCAATTTCACACATGGAAGAATGTGCAAAATTCAAGTTCACCATCAACATCAGATGCTATCTTGTCCTTTCATGGCTTATGTTTAAAGTCAGAGAGCTCAGATTCTCTTCCGGGAGGTCCTTAGAAAATCAGTGATGCTAGCATACAGATTACTAAATTCTGCACAAGTCATTCTGTATGTATGCTGCTGTAAGTCATTCAAGAACATCTCAAGCACAGCTTCTGTAGTCCTGAGCTTATCTTTCCCAGGATCTAGGGGTTTTTTTCCCCCCATTTGTGCCTTTTGCACAAACAAAACAAAACCCTTCACTTTCATCCCACGACTCCCTCAGCTTGTTCAACAGCCTCTTGGATAAGACCTGTCAAAGGCATTTTGAAAGCTCTAATTTATTTTTTTCCCCTCCTTTTTGTCCACAATGACAAGTTCAAAGAGTTCTCAGATCAGCATGAACAATTTTCCTCTGCCAAAACCATGATAATTAGACTAACATTTCATGACCTTCCTGGTACTGTTCTATCTCCCCCCCTACATTTGCCAGCCACAAAGACACATCTGACAGGTTTGTGTTCATGCCACATTTTGCATAACAATTTCCTCTTGGTAAGAATACATACAAGGTTGCTGAATAGAAAGGTAATGCAACCATAAGACATGAATAATGCTCACAAGTAATAATGAAATCAAATGACAGGTTGTTTTTAATATAAAGTTCAACTGGGGGTGGGGGGGGAAGGAAATACAAAGGAAATACAAAAAGAAACAAATTTTAAAAACGCAAGAAAGTGTAACCAAACAACAGCTGACAACACTAGATAACTCACTTCTGCCACACAGCCAAAAGGAAAGGAAAATAGGGCAAAACTTTCCACCACAGATCTAAGGCAGCACAGCCAACATAACAGAAACAATTATAAGTAGTGAAACCACACTAGAACATAAAGGAAATCTCTGTTTCAAGACAGTTATTTAAATTTGCAAAACCAGCAAACAAGACTGCAGCAAATGTAACTGAAACTCAGCACGAGTCCTTTTCTTTAATTTGGAAACAGTAACCACCTTTCATTCCTGCTAAGCACAACCATGGCTGTTTATCAGCTTTGAATTCTGTGCTCTAACAAGTATCATTAGGCTCAGTGTGCTCTGGGAGACAGAGAGAGGAAAAAACCCAATCATCTCCACGTTTCTGCTGGATATTTCAGAATCCAACTCAAAACATTCCATCTTTTCCCCAGTTTTACTCTTAATAAGAGGCATCTCTTGAACCAGCTTCTGACAGAAGGCTAATGTACCACATACACAGAGAAAAAGACAACAAAAATCTGTTTTTTTCAATCTAATATATGTGGCACACTTTCCTGAGCCTCGACACACTGGTTCCATTCCACTGATGTCTGCATCACAGCTGACATCAGAAGAGATTGCTTCTTCCCTTGCTACACCTGTGCAGCATTTTTCATCACCATTTTAAGGTGCCTCAACACAGACGTTGTCAGGAGGGTTTAATTTTATTTCTAGATTTTTACACAGCTGAATACCAAAGTTTAAGTTAGCAGAAAAACATTAAACATGCCAGATTTGTATATAGATTTTTATGAAGAAAGAAAATAATTCTGTGTGTAGAAATAACAACTAAGCCAAACAAACAAAAAAAAAACAACAACCCCCCCAAAAAAAATAAAACCCCAAAAAACCAACAAACCAGTGTGCAATAAGATTAGTTATAAAGCACCTAGAATTTTAATCTCTCCTCCACCAACATCATACAAAATCCTGGACAGGTCTGCACCTTCTTTCTGGAAAGAAAACACTTCCTTTAAGCACCTCGGCTCAAAAAAAGGACTCGGAGGGGTTTTTTTAATCATTTCATGAAACTGGGATTCATATGTAATCACTAATACATATTTAATAATGAGTAATAAATATTTAGTTATTACTTCAGGGTAGTGACTTTAAATCCCAATTACACATAGATGTTTTCAGAAAAAAAACCAAAAACTGTACTAAGAATTCCACATAACACAAGGGAAAAAGTGTTAATACTGAAATAAATTAAGAATGCCCTCTCTTACTGGAGAAGCTGACTTACTTTTAAGAAGACTTTAAAGGTTGTAACTCCCTGACTATCTAACAGCTGAGTCTTCTGAAGAGCACACATTTGTATTTTCTGTCTCCTAAAGGATTTCTTTGCAGATTAAGACCAACTTTCCTGTCCAACTGTTCTACTTGATTATGCAGAATTTTAATCAGAAAATACCACTTCCAAAAGCAGCATATTAAGCACTGCTTTAAAATATACTGAGACTTTCATCTCTCCACAAGTTTCAGAATATGGACAGCTATATCCATTTAATTTCATGTTTTCCTTATATAAGGAAAGCGGAAAAACACCTAACATACCATTATTTTGTTTCCCTCAGGTTTCTTTCAAACTCAGATCTTTTCTTAATCCAATGTATCCAAAGCAAATCCTCCCTGGACATGCTTAACCTAGACATGTAAAATGATAGCCACCACCTTACCTGTTCTAACTGGATTTTCTTTTTCACACAGGACACACAGTATTTTAACACCCTGGAGGAAGCCCAGCCTACAGCAAGATGCTGTCGTGGAGAAATACTTCAAATTCTTTTTTCCCAACCAAATTATTTTTTTTTCCAAACAGAAATAAGCAAGACACTGTCCCTTAAGTTCCCTTTATAACTTCTCCTGGTGACCAAGTCATTCCTAAACAATCATCTCTCTCCCAAAAATCGGCCATAATCCAGTTTGCTGCCTCAGTAGAGACCTTAACTATACAAAGCTCTTTTCATGCCAAAGAACTTCAGTACGCTTTACAGCCTTTGAAGTATTAAGGCAGACACCTAAGATGGGCACATGGGAAACTAAATCAGAAATCTGAACCCTGATAACTAAAAATTACTTTAGTAATTCAGCACACAGCAGCATAAAAATCATAATGACCATCCCAGGTCATTTTGCCTCAGACAATCAGAGCTGTTGCATGCATTTATAAAAATAACATCCAAAATTTTTCAGACAAGCACAAAGAAATAACAATGCAAAATAGCTAGGCAACCCACGCATGCTTTTGGAAGTGCTTAGTTATGCACAAAAGACATTTTTTATGAAACTAGAGCAGTCTTTGCAAACAATTAGAAATAAACGTAACAAACCCAGAGGAATAAAGAACCAGCAACTTTAGAGAGATTAATACCATCAAAAGCCATTTTATTTTAGTCATACATCATAGGCTTAGGATCACTGATTTCAATTCCCACTCAGCTCATACTGGAGCCTTTGCACAGCCAGAAGTGGCTCTGGTTTCTGCCAGCTCCAGCTGATGGCAACATCTACCCAAGCCACAGGAACAGCCTTGGAAGGGGCCCACAACAGGCACCAGTTCTTCCAGTACTTTGAAGACACTAGATCTGAATCCAGGTTGTTGATTCATCAAGAACTCAGAATGTTGCTTTCTGGATGAGCTGTGCACACACCTCTCCAGCACTTCTTACATATGATACAGAATATCCCAAGCAAGGGGTCAGAATCTTACTGCTGTTCTAATGAAATTGCACCAATTTGGCCACACAGTATCATTCAGGGTCCAAAATCTTGGGGCTGAGTATCACAAGCTGTTCACCTGAGCAAGCACTCCTCCAGCTCTCCCAAATCTGCATGGACACACAAGGGCCTGTAATTCAGAAGCAGACAAACCAGGCAATTCCCAGACACCCGGGGGAGAGGCTTGTGTCCAGGAAGTCAAGACTTCTCCCTACTGTCTGCCAAAAAAAGAGCAGCCTGCACCTTCAGCATGGGACTCCCCTCCATGCTAAATGGCTCAAAACCTTTCCCTCCTGCCCTTGCCCAAACTGTGCAACCTTGTCATTGTTTCCTCCTGCCACATGAGGACAAAGTTGGTTTTGTTTCCTTGGTTTCTGAATGTTTCTATATTATCAAATTACTTCACAGCTTCCCTCCCTGAAAACCATTGTCACGACCTAAACACCCCCAAAAAGCTAAACTAAAAGGTAGTTGCTTACAAAAGAAAAGAAGATGACAGTGAAGACGTAGAACAGTGTATATTCTTCCTCAATTCAGAATTTGAAATGCATTACAGTTTTATTTGAGGGATGTGAAATTGCAGGCTTTTAACAAATGAGAATATATTGTATCTTAGAGCAGATGAAGAGAAACAGAAAACCAGGAACAAAGAGCCCCAGGGGGATGCATTTCTCAATTCACCTGTAATGCCTGTGTTCTTGGAGAGAATGCTGTCACCCCAGTAAGATGACAGCATTCCTTGGACTCTGATCACCTCTCTAGCTTCTTAAAAGCTTTTGCAATCATTCACAGTTCTAGACCCAAACAGAGTATCAAAACTTCCCCTCTGCCTAAACAAAGAAGTCAGAGAGACCAAAGTGGAGCAGGCTCAGGGGTACAGCAGGAGAGCTGTCCTGCTCTGTCCAGAGTGCAGCCACCAAGGAGGAACAAAACCTAGGAGAGGCACCAGTGGGATGCTCCAAACTGCAGCCCCCTCCTCAAAAACACATCTTCATTTGCTGTGGCTGGGTTTGTTTTTCACCTCTGGCTCCCCTGAACCACCTAACCCTGGGGTGGCCCTGCCAGCTGTGGACAAGGCCAGCTGTGTCTGATGCTGGCCTGAAGTGGCTCAGAAATTATGCCCTCAAGCCCCAGTCCCAGCAGCATGTCCAAGCTGGCAGAAAGCAGCACTGCCACCAGGAGAAGTGTGAGGTGGGGCTGCTACCCCCTGCTCTTCCACCTGCCACGCTCTCCCCATCAAGTTTTAAATGAACTAAACCAAGGGATCTATCTGCAGGCACGGATCTGAAGCCCTCAGAATGCATTTAGCACTAACAACTGCCTTTCACTCCATTCTAACAGTGCAGCTCTTCAGAGCCCACTCCTACTGTCCTTTAATCTTAAATGTAACTTGAAGAGACCATGAACATCCCGTTTTTCACAGCCCTGCTGAAGTATAATCCCCTGTAATACGGAGTGCAAGGTTTGAAGAGCAGCTTTAGACCCTAGGAGAGCCAGAGAAATCAAACTGCACACACTTTCCAGAGCTCTGGGTAGGCAGTGTGATTCTAAGCAGCTGCACAGATCAGGCTCTCTGCTGTTAAACCTGTAATATTAAACAATATAAGAGAAAGCCACAGTTAAATATCAGTTTCATGCCTCTTCTAGTTTCCCTAATTAGTCCCCAAACCATCCTACCGTGATAACAATAATGGATATTTCTAACTTCAGGACACTCCATTTACAGAGAAGTTTTATAATTCAAATAAATGCAGTCTTCCAAATAAACAGAGTTCACACTCCTCTATATCAGTTTTATTTATATAACATAAAATTAATATGGATCAGGGAAGCAACTGACTCTTTACAACCCTACATGAATTTCTGAATACACTATTTGAGTATTATATTAAATGCTAGAAGAGCAGATTAAAGCCCTGGGATTCTATCAGGAGTACCAGGCACAAAGTAACTATTTTTTATAAAGCATTAAAAACTGCATTTATTGACTAAGAAGCAAGATTATAAAACCAGAATAAAAAATAAAACAAGATTTTCAGGAAAAGCAGTAAAAATAACATTGGGGTTTTTTCCCTACAAGATATTTATCCAAGTCTGATGTTACCAATAATTCATTATTTTTGCACAAGTGCTTATGAACTTTCCAGCCTCAGCAGGTCAAGCAAAGTAAAGAAGAAATCAATTCTTCAGCAGAAAAATAAAATATTTGATCTTAATTCTTGTCAGCAAAGTACCACTTGATGCAATTAAGACTTTGCTCCTGAAGCAGACTGCTGCAACAGCAATATTTTTAGACCCTGAGAGAAGTGAGTGCCTGGCATCATGCTGAAGAACACGAAATAAAGCAGCAGCACAGCAGCAGAGCTCTGCTTGACCTCCTCCAGCCAGAACTATGGAGCAAGTGCAGGCACAGAAATTCCCTACAATGAAAAGAGAAGAGAAGGAACCATCTTTCCTTGATGCACAAGGCAGGGCTGGCAGCACTCCCCACTAACCAGCACCCTGCCCGTGGCCAAGAGCGGCAGGCAGCGGTGAGCTGTGTGCCACAGGAGTGCACAGGGATCTGCAGGAGCTCTTCTGCAGGCAGGAGGTAACCACAGCTTGCCAGGGCTCCCACTGCTTCTCTCCAGGTGAGACTGAAGGCCACCTGTGCCCTGCAGCAGGGACATCTCCCTGTCACCACCTCACAGCTGGGACTATGTTGGAACCCAGGACATCTCTCTCCATGCCCTGGATAGCTCAAAATCCTGGCAGGGGCTCGGAGACCCTGCAGGAAGCCAAAGACACCTGGGATTTCAATCTTAACCCATGCAGCAAATTACCAACCTTGTATGAAGAATTACAAGTCACAAAAGTTTAAGTAGCATATTAGTAGTAATCACAGGGTGAAAGGTGGAATTTTGAAGATTTTATTATAAGGGGTCTAGGAGGCAAGATGGAGGGACATGGGCATTGTCCTGTTCTTCTTCCTTCTTCTTCCTAGCCTCCATCCTCTGGGTGATGTTAGCATTTTTGGATTGGTTTAGAGTAGAAGTAGACAGTCTAACATAGGCAATAGGTACTGGAAAATAATTGTAAATAAAGAACATGTAGTTTTTAGTACAAAAAGACAACACCAGCCCAGGGGCGGGCAGTGTGCCTTTGACAGACCTGTAGAGCAGACCTCTGTGGGTCTGAGAGAAAATATTTTGGATAATAGGTAATAAACAACCTTGTGAACATGAGCTGAAGAATCCTAGCTCTTTCTTCAACCACCAGGCTGGGAAAAAGGGACTCTGGGGTCATCCCAAAAGCAGAAAACCCGAGAGGACTACTCCACATTCCTATGGCCTGGCCCTCCAAAACTCGGGTCCTGAAAATATCAGCACATTTAAAACAAGAAGTACTGCTCCTGTCCAGATTCGAAAGAAACTTTCACACACCTCTTCATCCAAATTATACCTACACAGTCACCCCAGCCACACTTCAAACCAGAGCTGGGTGTCTTTTATTTCCCATTCCTCAGCCTGGGTGCCTTACATACAGTACCAGTCACTATCTAACTGATAGACAAGGAACACAAACCATTACTTTCTTTTCCCAAAAGCTGTATTTGCCAAATAAGAACAAAGTACTTTTTAATTATTACCAAGAACTGCCACTCAAACTAGTTTTATGTAACAGCACTATTTAGATTTGATTCCCCTCCCCTCCTCTTTCACAGCTAAGGAATAACAAAATTATTACTTCTAAATGAATTAAACAGCTCACCAGAAGAGGAACTGGCATAAAAAGGGGAAATTCTCACCTTGTAGTAACACACTACTTCATAGAATGATAAACAAGTGCTCCCAACTTTTAGACATGCATGTTTATAGAAGAAAAAAAAAATAGTATCTATCACCAAAGTTGAATTTTGAATATTCAACACAGCAAATCCTTTCCCACCTCAAACCCCATTGCAATCTTGCTGGACTAAGAAGTCTCTTACCCTCAAGGAACTGTACAGACAAAACGGATATGAGAATAGCTCACAGAACAAGAAGTATCTCCCACAATCTTTGTCAGAGATGTATTTTTTGTCTTCCCAATGCTTATTTCCATGCATATAGTCTTTTTCATGAAATTTTCACTGTTTTCTGTAGGAGCTACAAATATTCTAACAGCATCTTCACAGCTAATTTGTCAGGAAAGCAGCAGGTTTATTGAGCAATGGTAGTGCACGCTCCATTTCACAGATTGACTATTCCAATCCAAGGATAGAGAGATATCCATTCTACCCTCCTGTAGCAAGTCTGGCAATCTGATTCACAGCATAAATCAACTGGCAAAATCTCTAAAACAGTCAAAGTATCAGCAGAAAGCAAACTCAAGTCAGATAATTAAATCTGAACAAATCTTGGCTTCTGGTACTTGTTGACCTGCACTTAGGATGTTCATGAGAATAGCAGCTCATGGACCAGCTGCAGAGGAGCAAAAGGATTAATTCTGGATGAAACTTTCCCCACTTTTTCATGGACTAGTTTTCATCAAGTGAACAAGCCAAATCAAACTAATCTTTAGCTGTGAGACAAAAAAAAAAAAAAAGGAAGTAGGAGGTATGGAGTGGCCCTTTTGGCAACTGCTGAGTTTTTCTGGATTATCTGCTATCCAACATGACACCCTTGATTGTTTAAGCATGATAAACTCCCCATCAAAAGCTGAAGGAGTCAGCTACAGGAACACCAGTGTCAAGTACAAGGGAACAGGTGGCAGCCCACAGCTAGGGAAGCATGACTGAACCTTTTGATCTGAAGTGATTTTAAATACGAGCCATCCATGAAACAACTCAGGGCCACAGGCTGCTGCACGGTTCACAAGAGTCAAAAACAAAGGAAAAACTTTCACACTAAATCCTGAAGACCCAAGAAACCCTACATACAGAACAGAGAGTGTGAGCAAGTGTCAAGGACATGAAGGCCAAAAGATCCTAATTTGAATAAATTCAAGAACAACACAGTAATATTAAGGCTTCCAGACAAAGAACAGAGTGTGAGCAAGTGTCAAGGACATGAAGACAAAAAGATCTTAATTTGAATAAAGACAAGAACAACACAGTAATATTTAAGGCTTCCAGACACAACAACAACTGCCCATCTTTTAAGAATTCCTAATAAATCTCCATTTCTTACATGGTCACAAAGAACAATGAAGAGGATGGAGAAAGGACTCACCAAATACTACCCAGTCATGGGCACCTTCATTAACCCCACAGAGTGAAACTGCTCCACCCAAAACCTGCCAGAGCAACCCAAGATGGAAAGCAGCAGAGGCTGTTTCCCAGCTTAATGTCTTAAAACCATGGAGGTTTTCTGCCAGTCTTGCTTTTTAATTAAAGATGGCATTTTGGGACCCAGTGATAAAAGTGTATTACTGCATGGTCTTCAAAGACTACAGTCAGCTGAGGAAAATGTATTTTCATTATTATTTTGTGCTTTATTCCTTACAAGTTTCCATACATTATTAAAATTAAGAGGTTACATTTATTACACTACTCCATCAACATTAATACCCTTTTAAATCGCTAACCTGTGCATTTCTTTAAGGTTGTGCAAACTAAGAGCATACTGAACAAGTTCTATTTCTTAGCTGTCGAAAAACAAATATTTCTTCATTTGCATTCATTCTGTGCAGAAGAAACTCAAAACTGTATGTCAACAAAGCATTAAAGACTCTTTAATCCTCACACATGATAAATGAAATTAAATTACAAGCCAAGACAAAATTTTCTTGCCAAGAGCTTCCATTGCAGTGTCCTAACATGCCACCTTTCTAATGTTCTTGGACATAAATTAAACAAAGCAGAAACAATAATGTGGTCACTGCTCTTTCGCAGAGAACAAACCATATTTCTATATCCAATGTTCAAAACAGTGACTACCAAGGACACTGTTACAAACCTGAGAGCTTTGCACCTGTGCATATTAAGTTTCCATACATAATGGAAACTTAATGGAATGAATACTCAAACACAGATTTTAAGCAAAATTTAACTATGGCATTAAGTGCCATCCACCTCATTTTGGCAGGATGAGAGCGAAAGAACAGCATGGCAGCTACAGATTCACATTTCCCTAAATAAATAGCAGTTTCATCATGTCTTACAAATCTGAAAACCAATGTGACATTTCAATCAAATTTTAGTTTAACTTTCATTTCTGTTGAGCCTCAAAACTCAGACACAAAAGAAATTACTAAAAGCTTAATCCTTCTATTTATTTTGCACCAAGTGAGGACTTGTCAGAAAGAAGTGGGTGAGCTGGAAGTATCAACGAGGAGATACTATGACTACCTGCTCCAGAGCTGCACCACTCAATGCCACCTGTAATTTACAGATTTGCAACACTGATAGTGATCCCTGACCCAGAAGATAAATGATCTGGATAACAGAATACAAACAAGCAGAATACAGACACCAACATTGTCTTTCTCACACCTGAAGGTGTCATAAAAGGAGTCTTTTTTTTCAGCTCCTCAGACAAGAAAACTAATACAAATATTTTTGCAACACAACAATCTAAGCCCTCGGATAGGTTTTGAGAGCAAATTTGCCATTTTGATGGCAAATCCTTCCTAGAGACATGGCCTGTGTGATGTGTGCTTGACCAGCAGAGCTCCAGTTTAATGTCTCTAGACAGCACTCAATGGCAAACTCAGTTTTACAAGCAAACTCAAATGAAAACAGAGGTAAATTAGTAGTTTTGAAAACAGTAAACATAGGTGAAGAGGGTTAAAGAAGCAGCATTGAGAGCTTCAAGCTCCAAACATTTCTCTAAGGAACTTAGTGATGGTAACTTTTAGAATGACAAAGGTGACATTTTTCTAACATTTCTAGAGGCTTACTGGAAGCCAACACCATTTTCATGTCACTGGAATGACAACTTTTTTCATGGGAAATATTTATTGCACCATGATCTCCATGACAATAAGAAATCACATTTCTGTTTCCAAATCGTTCAGATTCAATCTGTATTTCAGAAGCTTCCCTAGAGGCATTAGGAGCACTCCCAGTGCCTAAAATGCATTTTAAAGAGGTCATTTGGACAAACCTCCAAGCTGGTCACACCTTCCCCTCCCTCCATGAGGACACGGGCCAGCACACACTGCTAATGCAGCTGCCTGGGCTCAGTCTGTGCCTCTGCAGAGGGCCTGACCTGTCCTCAGAAAAGCACTGAAGGTCTCTGCACAGCTGCTACCCAGAACAACAAAAGTAACAAAGCCTATCTGCAGTGCTTTGCAGGGACAGATGCAGGTTAGAAAAGAACACAAAAGCAATGAAACCTTAAGAGCAGAACAATTCCCATTGGAACTGCAGGCCTCTGGTTACAGCCCTTGCTCAAAACAAGGCTAACTTCAGCCAAACACGGAGCAAGAACAGAGATCCCTCCACTTCTCTGAGCTCACATTCCAGAGTCTGACCATCCTCATGCCTCACCCAAGGTGCTCCAAGAGATCCAGGGCCTTTGATTATGCTTCTTCTTCTTGTCTCAAGGCAACAAGCTAGGATTGGGCTTTCTTTCTTTTTTAAACTGCTTCTTAAATAATTATGATGCATGAAAATGTTCTACAAACTTGGAATTTTTACCCTTCTAGCCATTAATTCATCTCGAGTTTCCCAAATGTATTACTTCCTGACTCTGCCAGAGACAGGATTTGTTTCTACAATGTGGCCTCCATGCAGCATGATATTTAGAAACACAGGAGGAAAGCTCAAAATAGGCTTGGATCAGAGCAAGTGATGTTTGAGTACAGCCTTTAACTCCTCTGAGACCCCTGCACCTTTTCCATGGGACACAGGCACATAAGAGGTTCAACCACAGTATACATAAAGCATTAAAAAGGTGAGCTGGAATCTTTTATTTATGGTGTGTATAAATGTCAGATAGAGTTTATCCCAAATGCAGGGGGAAAAAAATATATTCAGCATGAACTCTCTTCTCAGGACATAACAGAACAAGCACTATTTTACACTGTGCCACATTCCTCAAACCTTCCAGTACCTGGAGAATAAACATGACATACTGAAGAGCTGCCTGCTGTATTGCAGTCAATTTGGTTATGCAATTAATACTTGTATTTGCACATGCTGGCTCTGCGACTACATTTTCATTTCAAATATGCTGACTATGAGACAAGGAGCAAGATCCACATGTACTTGCCTTCTGAACACACCACACAGGAGAGGTAGGGCTGTATTGTGTATACTTATGACTGATAATTATATTTTTAATCAAGGCAAACCAGCTGGATACTGGCAGAACCCCAAGTCTTACAAGACAGGCAGCTATCAGGAGCTTCTGTTTTCTCAGTTCTCATCAGGAGCTGCTCCTGTCAGTAAACATCATTTTATCTGAAGCATGTGCACCATGTACTTTAATTTGTGCTGTTACTGTATCAATAGTTAATAAGGACTGCTGATTCAACTCTGTGTTCCATTTTTCCATACAGCTTAACAACACACTGCAGATTAAAAACTACTGAAAGAAGTGGATTTCTTTATCTCCAAAAGATGACTTGCACCACCTGCAGGTCTTAGCAGAGGGTTACAACAGTCTAACTTTTTTTGGGGGGGAAAAAAAAAGGAAAACTTTCAGACACCAATTTTACACTACTGGGACAACAGTTAAGTCAAATACCTCCTGTATAAGCAAAACAGGAGGCTTCCTTCGAAACAGCCACTGAACATCAGTGCAGCTTGGACAGTTCTGCTTGGTTTGAGGAGTTTTGCTCTGGTTAGTGTTAAATGGGGTCCTTCAACATGGCACACTTCAAGCTGAGAAACAATCTGTACCTCCCCTTGACGACAAAGGAGACACGTAAAGGGACAACTGTCCAGGTATTTCCTTCCCAAGCCCCCTTATGCTCTAAACTGTGGTTTGCAATCCTTAAAACAACCACAATATACTGCAAAGTCTTCAGAAAACAACTTGGCAACTGCATATCTTTCAAAAGATATTTAAATCTGTCAGTACATCTCACTAACAGCTTCTCTTATCATACTTGTTCCTTTGGATTAAAAAAAGAACAGTCCTACACCCTCTGAAAAGCGTAAAGTTTGGGAGGATGAAGCTTACAGTAAATTACATGGCTTTTATCTCAGAGCATTGAGCTCATCCAAGTAGTACTTGAAAGCAAGATGCATTCAGACAGAATGCAGCAGAATAAAGTGAAAAGGTGTCTCTATGGCATTTTAGTGCCCATTAGTAGAGGTTAAAGGAAAGTACTTCTAACAAATTGCAGCTCCAAGGTTTCTGCAGCTGGGCAAGATACAGGAAGTCATCAGTGGACTTCTTTCAAATTCATAACACTTGAATATACTGACCTTTACAAGCTTCACTAAGAGCTTAACTTCATTTAATTACTCCCCTCCTCCTTTAAATACACCTCTTCCTACATGCAGCCAACATCAGCTAGAGAATCGAAACACGAAACACAGAGGTGACAGTAACTCCACAAAACAGGTCAAGTTACATTTTCTGCCTACAACTCAACCCCAGTTTTATAAAGAAAACACTGTCTCTTCCTAACTTGGAAGATTTCTGATGTACAGTAATAAGCAAATGTGTCACACGAAAGTTAATATTCCTAATGTTTACATTGACATAAGAAGATTACAAGATGGGAGTTCTAACTTAAAAAATTTTAAAAACAACACAATCATAAATTAAATTTGGTTCAGATATTAGGATCCAAAACTGACAGATGATCTTGGGTACTTAGTCAAGAACCAACAATGAAAGCTTTTGTAACACATGCAGAAGTAAGATACAGCATTCAACAAACCTGGGAACAAATATTTCAGCACCACATTAACAATATTTCTAAGTGGGCTCTGATCAAGTTACTACACACCATTGTGCAACTGATGAGGAAAAGTAGAAAAACTTGTTGAAAAGAAGCAGAATAATTCAGTCTCCAGAAACCTAGAGAGAAAACTATCATCCTGATTTTGGCTGGCACAGAGTTTATTTTTTCTCAGTAGCCAGTACAGTGCTGTGTTTTGGGTTTTGCCTCTCCTCCCCATTCCACCAGGGAGGTGAGCAGGCAGCTCTGTGCTTAGCTGCCAGCTGGACTTAAACAACTACTCTTTGCATAACTTATTTAAATATCAGCACACCCAAGCCAAGATTTCTTTTTTTGGTAGTAGGGATCTGTGCCCAACAGCATATACAGACATATCTGCAATGCCTGATCTGAAATATGAGCCTTAGAGAATCTATCAAAGTTAAACTCAATTTTCCAGCCTCTTCTGCTTTGTCAAGATACACCTTAATACACATTTTGTAGTACTGGTTTTTCGAGGTACATGAAATTTGGGTTTAGATCATTAAAAGACAGTATATATAGGAGTAGTTTAAAAAAATGTGTAACTTGTATTTGTGTGGTGAACATACTCAAGACAAACACACACAGTGGGAACAGAGCAGTTTTCCTCTCTGAAGGATTGAGAATAATCTGCACATTCTCAGCAGGAATTTACCAGATTCTCTAAGGCTTCTTATCAGCTGATACTGTTATCTACTAGCAGGGCAGCCACACTGTGACAGAGGGCAGGATCAAAGGGCAAGAAAGAAAAAGCCCCCACAGTATCTAGGCATGATTGGAGTGACCTACTGTAATCAGAAGGAGCTTTCTTCTGGGAACAGGAAGATGTCACAACTGCTTAATTGTTTGGGTGTTTTGTTGGTTTTTTTTTTAACTGGTAAACTTGAAGTACATCAAAATATTATTACACAGACTGAGCATTTGCATATGAACAAAGTCAGTAAGTGACTGCTGAACTGCCTTAGCCTGTAGCACAGCATCATTCAGATCATCTAAACATACTGTACCTCCTCTTTAAAATACATAATTGCAAAAAGCATTTAATTTAACAGCAACCTGTCAATTTGCATCTCAAGGAAAAATATATTCTGCTCTAACTGCAATGCATTACAGGGTAGCACACAAAGACTCCAACCACTACTGTTTCTTGGTTGTAGCATTCTGTGCTTAAAAAGAAAGGGCCTTATATAAAATAGTTACTAAGTTGCTTAAGTCTGTTAAACACATAATGTTGTTACCTTTCTTCAATTCTGGTCTTGTCCATAAGTGGTTGTTTGATCCACTGATTAACTAGCCTTTGTCCTTGAGGGGTTCTGCATTTATTCAGTAAACCAGCTAGAGACTGTGCAGTATTTGCATTTTCCACAGAACTCTGGAAGGAATGAGGAAAAAAAAAAGAAAAATGAACAAAAGGAAAAAAAAATAGTTACTGAAGTTTACTGACACCCACTGAACGACACACAGCTATTTAGGAGCAGAACATGGTTTTTTTCCTTTAAACTTGGCACCCACCAAAAATGGTAAATGAAACAGTGCAGCATTACACTCTGGTCCCTGGAACATGGGAAGGAAGGAGTAGGTTTGTCTGTTTTGGAACCAATCCTGACTGAACAGCAAAGTTAAAAGTGTACCTACTCATGGGGCAGTTTGCACTTTGAGTAGCAAAAGTGGAAATACATCTACATATTTGCTAGTTTGCTCTTCTTAAGGTCAAAAATTAGAGGTCCTGTCCATCACAAAAAAGCAGCAAGAAACAGGACTCAAGTTCAAGGGGTTTAGTTTGAGAATAATGGGGGTTGCTGGGGAGGAAACAACACAACAGAATCAGGCAATGGGGAAGAACAAGCTCTCAAGCTTCCCCAGATCATCTCTGCAGTGCTATAAACACCTCTAAACTTAGCTCTGTTCAAATTACAGTTCATTACCCATAATTCGGGTTTAATATTAGCTGGACTCCAGACAGGTTTTGGGCATTTTTGTTGTGGTTTGATTTGGTTTTCGCACAAACAGCTACGAAGCAAAAATTTTGGTTAATACTGAACAAACAAGCTTGTTTCAACTCTTGACTTTGAAATTAAAATCTTAACTCCCTCTACACAAGAAAAGCTGCAATTAGAACAGCAGGCAAGCATTCAACCAGGAGTCTGGATGCTCCTGTATGTAGAACTGGAGTCACAACAACAGGAAATGAATGAGAAGCAATACTGACACATTCAGCCCCTGGAATATCTAATATCTAAAGTGTATTGCCTATTCTCAGTGTTCTGGGCAGTATGATATACTAAAAACTTCTGAATGCAAGAAAGTGTCATAGAACACATACATGTATTATACAGAAATTACTTACTTCAGCACACCCAGTGTCTAGGGTTACATTCCATACCACCAACTGCATCTGCAGCACCATAAGAACTTTATCTACACACCTCACAGAACAACTCAAATTACAAAATTACTTGTCTTTGTTTTACTGCTGTCCAAAAATCTCCACACACACATCCTACCATGCAGGCAGCTTCCTGCTCCATGGAAAAACCTTTGTTCCAAGGCTCACAACAACCCCTGAAGACACAGCAGGCTATCTCCTATTACAAAACATGTAACACCTGCAAGGACTTGTAAAGGAATGTAGCTAAAACAGAAATTCCTAGAACACCCTCCATAAAGCTTGAGAAGAAATGTAATTTTTGCTTCATTCCCTAGAGAGGCACTCAGCAGCAGGAAATTTAAAAAAAAAATTAAAAAATTCAGAACATCTCTCTTCAGGGGCTAACCAGCTCAGGTGCTGAATATATGCTCTGTTTTCCTGCAGAAATCCCTCCAAAGTAAACAGGGGCCATAATCTGTGATATCTTCCTATAAATCTGATATGAAAGCAGATTAGGTCCAAGAAAAGATCATTAAGCAGGGCTTACTAATGTAGAAACAGGACAAAAGCTGATACAACAGACCACTTTGAGTCCGTGCTTTCCTCTAACTGTAGAAATGGGCAAAGCAGAAAAACAGACTTGGCAGGAGGTATGAAGGAGTCTGTCAGCCTGTCTGGAGTTGTAGAAAATGTGTGTAAAAAAGGTAAAACTGACATCAAAACATGACAGCTAACGTGACATGGTGCTTTCACAATGTTCTCAAGTACTGTCCTGTTCACTGCCAGCCCTCCCTTCCTGACACCACTGGCATTGCTCCTGTCATGTGCTACACATTCCAGTAACACCATCTAACTGAGGATGGCATTCTTTTCCCAAGATCAGCACTACTGTGACCATTTCCTACCTCCTTGATGATCCTCTCTCCACTTTTACATTTAAAATAAACTAACAAGAAACAAAAACTTAAAAAGTGGTAAGAGTATCTAAATGTTTAAAACACACATTGCAGGAGAGTAACTGAGAACAAAGCCAAAATGTGGAAGTTGCCATTAATCAGGATCTGGGGAATTGCAATTGGGCAGGCAGGCTCATTATCAAGAGCTAAGTAATGAAGTATTTTGTAAACCAGTTACTAACTCAAGTATGTATTTCTTACCTGAAAAAGGTTGAGGGCTTGAACAGCTGCATTGTCTAGAACCATATATTGACTAAGATCAAAAGTAGTCAGCTCAAACTGTCCAAAATTTGACTCGTCTGACAGCAGCTCCAAAAACTTGATAACAGCTGACAAAGACGAAACAGCAACCTGAAGTTGTTTTAAAAAAACACATCACATTCTAGTTAGAAAAAAGAATCCAAGAGGATTTGATAAACGCTCCTAGAAAATTACAGCTGAGGAAGACTTTGAGGCAGGCCAACTCTGGCAGGGCTGTGAGAGACTCATCCTGTTTGACAAGACTTCATTTCCATTGGGACGTTCTACGGCACCGCAGCGTCTTTCTAGGCAGGTGCAAGAACAACACACGAGCCATCTGCATAATCTGATCAACAAAATGTGAAGTTGCACACCTTGCCAGCCTTCCAAAGCTGCTATCAGGATGTTTCCAGCTCAGGAACACAAACAAGTTATACTGCACAGATAAATGAGATAGGCTGGATCATCTCAGGACATGGTTTCAGGGTTAGTTTTCAGCCAGAACAAGCATCTGCTCTGACTCACTGCACAGCACTGCTGAGTGCCAGCACAAAAGAGAGGCAGGAGGATGACTGACTTGTTCAGCTGCAACACACTTCAAACAACTCTAATCTGTTATGAAATGACACATTAAGGGAGGATAATTGTGAACCTTACACCTGCAATGAGCATCAGCAGTGAGGGGCATTTTAAAACTTGTTTATCTCAACAAATTGCCTCTTGTTTGCAGCTAAGAACAAACATGCAAGCACTAAATCATATACTTAAGCCCTAAGACAAAATAAAAATATTATCATAAACATTACTCTGTTTTCAAATACCAATTTTCCTGTCATGCAAAATAACCAGAGTATTGTATTTCAGTCCTTAGGCTAGATACATTATGAACAGGAGGCACCTCTTCTGCAGCCTATTTGCTTACCTATCAGAGTTTCTCCTTTAAAGCCATAAGTGAATGTTTTTTCCCTTTCTTCCAGGAGCCCTGGTATCCAGCTCTGACACAGACCCAAGCCAAGCAGAACTGCTGAACACTTCAGCAAGAATGTAGAGATCAGCTCACATCAGGTGCACACACCACTGCACTTTTTAAAAAGAGAGGCACATCGAACACTGCTCACCTGCTTTTCCATCTCTGGCAGTGCTGCACTGTTCAGCTGCTCTTCCTTTTTTGACTTCAACAAGCGATTGAGATCCTGAACAATATCTTTAGTTGTGAAATCTGCCTTCTTCCTGTCTGTAACCAGGATTCCTCCCCTCTGAACGACCTGTTGTTCACAAACACACACAGTTATCATTTCATTTCAATATTTAAGGGACAGATGTTGACCCCATAGAAGCAAACCCTGAGGTGATATTTATTTACTGCTAGGCTGCAGGGAGAGGAATGACAGACAAGATTTTAGAACTTTTGTTGATTAAAGGGCAAATAAAACAACAAATAATACATTTTGTATACATAAATCAAAACTTCCTCCAATTAAGATATTGATCCTTGGTTTTTCCACAAATCAGACCTTGGCTAAAAAACCAGAACTGAGATTTTTAGAGGTTTTGTCTGTCAGCCACAGTGGTTCCCTTACTTGTCTCAGTTTCCCCATCTCTCCTGCAGTCTCTCCTCCTGGCAGCACACACTCCTTCGGGCCCAGCTGAACCAGCAGAGCTTCAAGGTTGGAGAACTGGTCATTATCTGGGAACTCACAAACACTCAATTTTCTCAGCGTAGTGTCAACATAGCCCACTCCTACTACTCTCTGTCCATCAGCAGCAGACAGCTTCACCCCCACAACCCCAATGGCTGTGGACATGTCATTGTTGGCAAAGAGAACTTCCTCAAACTGGGCGAGATTTCCTGGAGAACCCTATTTAGAAAAAGGAAGTACTTATTAAAAGAATTGTACACGCACACTTATTTTCTTTCAAAATAAGAACTGATCAAACTAAGTACTGCAGTCCATTCATATAAAATACACTGCTATTCTGGTTTTTTTAACCATTTGAATTTTACATATCACCTACACAGAGGAAAGCACTTCAGGTTTTCTTTATTTCCCAACCTATGGTAATGACACAGAGCAAGCTCTTTCAGCTTTAGAGCAGTATAAAGTGCAGTGATATGTTTAACAGCTATATATCCAATATATAACAGTCAGGTGTGATTTTTCATCATCAGTTCCTTAAAATCCCAAAACTCCAAGCAGGAAAAAGCTATGGGGTGTTTTTTCTTTCATCTCACAACTATAAAGAAAGGTTGAAAGTTGTACCTTGTAAGCTAAATACCAGTCATTTTCTTTGACAGATTTGCTCCCTGCTTTGTTCTTGTAAACTTCAACTCTGTAATGACGAACCAGAAGCAGGTCCCTCACAAAAGATTCAAAGTTCATTTTACTAAGCACAACACTCTCAAGCTTCTCAGTTCCTACAAAGAAAAAAAAGAAAATTATGAGTTACCTGAATTTGTTCATAACGCTTATTTTCTTATTTTTTGTAATCAAAATCCCCAAGAACAGCCTTCAGAAGACACTGTCTTAGCATCAAAGAAACAAACACGTAGAATCCATGAAACAACACAGATCCACAACATTCAACTGGTCAATACTAATAAAGAAAGCATACTCTCTCTCCAAATAAAAACAACGTTCAATTCCTAATTTCACTTAATAAGTGAATACGTTAATATATACAAAGGGATATGTTCTTGTCACTCTTCCCCTCTCACAATATTCTTGACATGCTTTACTAATTAATATTTCACACATTTTGATTTAATGAGGATTAGAAGTCTGCTAATGCTTTACTAATTAATATTTCACACATTTGGATTAGAAGTCTGCTACAGATTCTCCTGCTGTACATCTTTTCTTTTCTGGATAAGGAGCTTCTGTTGACAGAAAAGACTGCCACCCTATTCACACTCACACATGTGTGCCAAGACATTCCCCTTTTTATCTTGATTTATCCTGTAAAAACAACATATCATCAAAAAAAAAAAAACAGTTTACATTAAAACCCAACTTAGAAAGTGCCTAATTGACAAATTTCTTGCTTGTGCTCCTGTATGTGCAAGCAGATGATGCAGCTGAACAAATTTAATTCCATGCAGCTGCCCAGAAGAGCAACACCACTTCCACCTCCCCAACTCCAGCAGCAGCCTACCCACAGAACAAGGTCCATTCCACTGCTGAGCAAACTGGCATTTCAGGAGAGTACACTAAGCTTTCTGCCAGGCTGGGAAGTGGAAATAACTCAGATCTGGCATTAGACACACTGCAGTTAGGTGAGACACCAAGTGAGCACAAGCAACAGGGAGTATCACATCTCTCTTTCAGCAGCATGCCTCAATCACATTTGAGGCTCTTCCTCCCTTTCCATCAAAGATGTTAAGCAGCAAACTTGCACACCCATAGCAACTTATGGGTTTATTTGGAACAGGAATTTTTAATTTTCTTTCCTCAAACATCTAGTAAAATTGTTTGAAGCAGGTAAAAACCCTCTCATTTTACATATATTCTCTTTCCCAGTGTAGAACTGTCCCAAAAAGCACAATTTTTCTTATTTTTTTCAGTTGAAACACTACAATACACTAGCAGGGGGTGGGGAGCAGCTGAACTTCATGTGTACTTTGAAATCACCCTGAAAGCAACCAGTGCAGTTTTATGCTTTTAGCTGGATATGGTACATAAGGCTTTACAGGGTTTAAAATTTGAGCTGGTAGTCATGAGATTACACCTGCAAAATCACTTCTAAATTGAATACAACAATAATACTGATGCATGCTTCCAGTCTTGGAAGACACATTTAGGGAGAGCTGAGGTATTTAAATATTGGGGTTTTTTTTACTTATGACCTCAGAAGTCACAATAGAAAGGAAAAAGCATACGAGAATGTCATGTTTTTAATGCTGTTGCTCACAAAAAAAAAAAAAAAGATTGATTCATTAAAAGAGGTTTATTTTACAAAATCTGAGCCAATAACTCATCAACGTTGTGTTCCTTGAGATTAAGGCCAAAACTAAGGTTTATACTTTCCAACAAGATAATTTATCTTGATGCTCTCACACCTGCATCTGCAAGCTGCACTGCCTTACACCAAGTGATGAACGGCAACCAGCACGGGGTGGCCGGAAAAGAAAACCTTACAAAACACACAGAAACACTTGGAAAGTGAAGAACTGCACTCAGCGACTCCCGGCCTCAACCTCCCAGAGCGGACACCCGGACACCTCCCAGCACCTCCCTTCCCGCATCCATCCGCCCCGGCAGGCCGGGAAGGGACCGGCAGCACCCTTCCCGCTCTGCCCGGTCCCCGCCACGCACGAAACGCCACCGAGCCCGATCCTGGTGACACCCGCACGGCAACGGGGCACCGCGGCCGGGCCCTCCCGGGGCTGCCAGGGCCCACCCGGGCCTGCCCCAGCACCCAGGGGCCGCCACGGCCTTCCCCCGCCCCCCGGGCCCCTCCCCCCGCCCAATCGCAGCGGGGCCCGCTCCGCGTGGCGGGAGCGCGCAGGCCCGGCGCGCCGCCGCTGCCATGGCAACGCCGGGGGCGCGCGGCCGGGGCTCCGTGCTGGCTCCGTCTCGGAATTGCAGGATCCAGCGGGCTGGAAAACACCGCTGAGAGCACCGAGCCCAGCCCGCCAGCGGACACCGCCGGGCGGAGCAGACCGGGGCACCTCGGAGAGCCTTCCCTTAAACACCTCCGGGACTCCGGGCAGAGCTCCCCCAAATGCCCCAGGTAGTGCCGGACAGGCGGTGTGCCCTGGCAGCCGTGCCGCGGGGTCACTGCCTGCGCTCCGGCAGGAGAAGAGCCCGTCCGGGCTGCCGGAGGGCGAGGGCTGCAGCCCGGGCTGGGAGCGGGATGTCACCCGGCTCAGCGACACTGCCAGCGGCTCCGGGTGACAGACCCTCCTCTGCTCACAGCAGGAGTGTGTCCAGAGACCCCGTGTGCTCCCTCCAGCAAAGAGAGCAGCTCTCGCCCTCCTTCCAGGGGGTCGCTCCTTCCAGGCAGCAAAGGAACAGGGCAAATGGCCCAAAACCCCAAGGCTTGTTCCCCATTTGCACTCGGGGGTTACCCAGCCCAGGCACAGAAAGGGCAGGGACTGTCCTGTGGCACTCAGAGGTGTCCCGAGTTCTGGCTACAAGGTGGTCCTCATGCCCAGAATGCTTTAGGGTTTTGATTTTACATGCTCTTTTCTTGGCACTGCCCTAAGCATTTTTCTTTCTTGTTTTGTTTGCCTGTTTTATCTTGCACTGTAAAGGCTCAAAGGAGTAGAAACACTATAGATGACAATCTTTCTTTTGGCGATTATTGTCTGAGATATTCCATGTTTCATCAGCTAAGTCAAGTATTCTTGGAAAATTCTCTTACCTTGCACTGTTTTTCATCTTTCCAATCAGAGACCATGGTATCCCAATTCCCAAATTCTTGTATCCCAATCCAGCTGCCTGCACACTATCACCTACAGACAAAACACACCTCTTTTGCCTCGGTATTTCTTGCATAAATGTGATGTTCTGGTTTGTGTACCTTGTGCAGAACATCCCCTTGTTTGCCCACCGTTGCTTTCTCTCTCATTTCTTCCCTATATTAGTCAGCTTTTCAAAACTCATCTCCCATCCTGCCTTTCTTCCTCCCTCCCATCTGTTTCCAGCTAAGGAATGCTTTTGGGACCTCTGCTTCTAGATTTTCTCACCTGGCTTCTCTCTTCTTTGCAGTTGGTGAATCAATGTGCTCATCTTTAATATTTCTTGCTGTCAATAGCTGCTTTTCCAAGAGGCCCTCAGATGCCCATTTCAGAACTACGTCAGGTTTTCACACTAAACTGGCTTTTTACTGGGCCACCCTGCTCTGAAGGTGTTGCCATGTGCTGCCTGTTCCACCACAGGGAATGCTTTGGTCCCCACCTCATTCCTGCCTGGTGTCACTCCTGGCTTTCCATCCACACTTCAGCCTTCCCCTCCCAAAAACCAGTGCTGTGCCCCTGAGGAAACACAGCCTTTCCAGCAAAAGCCTCCAAACCCCTCCTGTGAATGTATTTGCAGGAGGATCACAAGTGGTTCTTGTGGTGAAGAAATCCAATCTGCCTTAAATTGCCTTAGGAAGGAAGGAAGGAGCAAAGCAGGCAGGTCTCCAGAGTTTTGACAGCTTTGCAGTAGCCCAAAATCTTCCTCTTATCTCTGTAACAATTGTAAAAATGACACTGGTAAGCCAAATGACATTTGGCAAACTAAATGTATTTATTTTCAGTATGGATAAGTGTGTTTTTCATAACCTTCTTTTCAGAAGCAGCTAAACTATCTGGTCTGACACTTCCGTCCACCACAAGTGCTTGCTTGCAGCAATACTCACATGGAGAATTCGGCCCCAACAGCTGTCATTTAGCAAGTACATTGCCTTGGGAATGCACTCAGAGTGTCAGGCAGCCTTGCCAAGCATCGATATTGCCAGGCCAGCCCAGAATACACATTTTGAATAGCTGGGACAGCTTGTCTTCGTACACACCGATGGCTGCAGATAAAGCAGGAGACTGCACAGGGAGAAAAGGAGTGTCCCATACAAACATCTGGAGGCGGGGTGGACGCCAGGGACTCTAGACCTTAATAAATTATTTTTTTTTCCTTCTTAGGCATATGTCACGTATAGAGAAAAGTTACAATGGGTTTTCATTTAGGAAAATGGATGTCCTTTAACCACTTTACAAGGGAAGAAAAAAGAAAAAATAATAAACTTTTTCTCCAGTGGTTGATTGGTATACAGCTGTGATCAGTGGAAGCTCTAATGCTTTTGAGCTGGTGGGGATGTCACCAGAGAATCTGGTATCACACTGAGGTGTATCTGTGTGTGCACACACGTCGTGAAGCAGACACTTAACATTAACAGGATAAGAATATTTAGATAACTTAAGTTTGAAAACAGAAGATATGGCTCTTGCCTTGTAGAGAACCTTTTAACTTTCTTTTGTTTACTTTTTTCACTCAGATTTGGCACAGCCATGCTCTACTTGGCAGGCAAGTGTAAGAATTCTGCGTTTAGAGGATAGTAGAGAAAAAAAAAATCACTTGTACATGTGTGAGGTTTTCACACACTATGAACTGGTCAGCATTTCCTCTACCACCACAGACCACCTCCTCTTTGTGCATGTCTGTCCTTGCATGTCCCTGCTGAGACAAGGATTTTAACAAAGTTCATAAAAATCTCTGGGTTTGGGATCAACAATTCCCAAGATAAAGGGCACCCCTGCAGTGTGCCTGACTGCCTGCATGCCCTGGGATCAACCTGTACCCGACTGCAGCCTCTCCTGGGAGTGCTAGAATTCCCCAACTAGCACTTGTAAAGTTGGAGCAGCAGAGCTGCTAGCATTTTTAGCTTCCTAGAACATTTTCATGCCATCCAAAGTCACTGTATTCTGGTGATCAAAGTCCAGCAGGTGAGGATAAAAATAAACATGATTCACAAACAGTGTTATTCCTCTTACCAAACTACTCTGACTGTTCAGGAGGGTAATGGCTACAGTACTGTCAACAGACCCCACAAATGCAACACTGACCTTTCATTTCCTAGCTGTGGAAACTGTGCTTTGGCATTACTCAGGCCAGAAGAAAATTGTATAGACTTTATTGGTCATGCTTTCTCAAATATATTATTAGCATACCTTCTTCTAAAAAGTCTGTCGTTGTCTTTACATAAACATATATTTAATGAATGTCTGCAGTAATAATAATAATAATAATAATAATACATATTTGCTAGAGTAATAATTCATGAGGAAGTAATAGATTTGCACTTGCCTATACAAACACTATTTTCCCATGTTGTACACAGGCACTAAGATATGTATTATCACTAGGGTTTCTTGCAGTTTGTGTCTATCCCTCTCTGTAACACAAAAACCTCATTTATCCAGTCCAAATACACTTCCAATCTGCCCTTTGCATGCTTTCTCAAAATTGACATTACATGAAGAGAGGAAATGTGGCATCTCAACTTTGTGTAGAACTTTAGATTTTAAAAATATGCTCCTTCACGTAAGGAAGTTAATGAATAAGGCAAATGGAAGTATCAAAATATTTACCTAGTTAAAAATTGATGCAGAGACGACTAGTCCTTTATTAAGTTCTATTTGTCTGTTGCTTTTACAGGAAACTCTCTTTTTAACTTTGCTCAGTGTTTTCCAATAGTATTAAAAGTAGTATCCAGGTATCAAAATTGAGACCATTTAATATTTTCCTATTTAATACTATATTAGTTTTCAGCAGCAATCATTTTTTGCCATATTGCTCTATATATGAAAAGAACTATCACAAGCATATGTGGAGAGTTGATACAATCTGATAATGGCTTATTTTTTCCCTTTGAATTTCATCACATTAGCCTTTCGGTATAAAAATCTATAAAACACAATAAGCTGCAGGATACCAATACACTTGTTTCTCAGGTATTTTCCCCTTCATCCTTTTCCATTTTCCTATAAATTCACTTCTGTGCAGCTGGAAAAGTGCAGTATTTAGTAAATAGAACACCACAAAGGCCAATATGTCAATAAAACTATTTAGAACAGGAAACTAATGACAAAACTATCACTAATGACCACTTTGAGAGCTGAGCAGCACCATGTTAGTACCATAGTAACTGAGTTTAGAAACAGTGCATTAGTTTCAGTTGTGCATTTAGTTAAACTCTGGGGTTTTTTAAGAATTTTTGTAAACTTTGTGGTTTTCTAATCACTTGGCTGCTTTCAGGCAAATTTGACAAGGAAGAAAACCTTAATACAGCACTAAGTTTCATATCTCTCATGAAAAGCTCCACTAAGTAAAAAAAAAAAAAAAAAAAAAAAAAAAAAGGTCAATGCCTCCCTGCAGTGTGGGAAACCATTAATTTTATAACTCTCAAAAAAACCCCCCCCAAAAAAAAAAAAAAAAAAAAAAAAAAGGAAAAGTGTCTGAATGCCTCCCTGCAGTGTGGGAAAAGCAGGGAGAAGATGATGTTCAAACAAACCGATTGGGACAAGGTCCAGGCCACACAGCAGCTACAGACCAGCCTGTCCAGTCAAGTCTGCACACGTGCAGCTCCAGCCCAGCACAGCTCACAACACCTCTTTCCATCCCACAGGCCAGAAACGTGGTGAGAAATGGGGAGGGAGGAGAGAGAATAATGGCATTAGAATATGGGGGAGAAGAAAGAAATGGTGAGAATACCATATTGCAGACATTTAAGGAAGTAGAGGAGATGGAGACTGAAGCATTGGGGAACACAGTAACACACACAGCTCACCACAAGACCACCTTACTGAAAACTTGGCTTTATTTGGTTAACAGGTTACAGAATTGTACAAAATTCATCACACCTCAGCAGATTGCCTGCATACCTGGGGAGAAAGGGAATGGCACAGATCAGCAGAGGGAGAGCCTGCCCTGCAGAAGTTATCATTGACAAAGCTGCCTGAAAAGGCTGCAAAACATTCCAGTAAATTCCCCACTTCAGGATTTTTGTGCAATACCATGCATACATGTGAGGTGCCACCCTGCTGAAAGGCAGAAGGGATTCTGGTGAGCTGTGACAGTGGAGGTGACACCACCACAGCTCAGCAAGGTCCCTGTGATATCTAGCAGGCACACTGATGGGGCAAGCTTCACATTTAATCTCATGGACAGTACATAAAATATCCTCCCAGTTAGCTTATCCTACTTTTCCTGTTTTAGCCAGGGTGGGTCAGAACATGCACCACATCACTAACAAGGTTTGTCATTCAGTTCCTTATCTTGCATCTCATTATTTCTTTGGCAACAGGAGTTACAGCATTTCCTTTATAAATCAGATATGCTGGAGGGATTGCTAGCCAACATCCATGGCACAGGTTACTGACAGCCAAAGCAAGCTCTCATGTCCTGGGAGGCTGGGAGCCTATGGAAGTCTGGCCACAGCTATGGCAGAGATCAGGAATAACAGCACAAACAGCTCCTTGCTGTGCAGCTGCTTTGCCACAGACAAAATCACAGGAAATGGGGTAAACTGCTCTCCCCCAGCTCCACCATCAGATGCCAGGCCTGCCCACCCCCAAACATGCACCAGAGATGTCCTAGGTTAGAGGCTAATTTTGAATACCTACATGGCATTGGGAAGATCAGTCTGAATTCCTGAAATGACTGCATTCTTAGCCTGTTGATTTGTTCAAACAACAATCTGTGTATTACCATTTCACTCTCGTTGAATACTTTTCACAGCTTTAAGAAAAAAGAGCATGCTATTGAAATACTAGATGGCTAATAAAAACTGCTAATTGGAGTTCTAGAATATTTTCAACTATGCTGAGGTTCCTTGCTTGAAGGAATCAAACTACAAATTTGTAAGCACAATAACTTAGCAGATTCTCATTTCACCACGGAAGAATTAGAAGCCTGTTTCAAAGTTTTATTAATTCAAGTCATAAAAAAGTTACAGCATCTTCAAATATGTACAAACTGCCATAAAAACGTTGTGTTCAGTTACACAGGAGACAGTCTCGTTACAACATGGCTACAAAATCATTACTTTCAATAAAACTCCCACAAGGGTAAAATAACCATTCAGGCATGTATGCTCCACAACCCTAGTAACAGCAGTTGTCAACTCGTTTCATCATCATAAAAAAAAAAAAAAATCAGGGAGCAATAGTTAAGTTTTACTTGAGTAAGACGGGGCATTTAACTCTCAACAAATAGTAAAAGTAGTTGAATAGTTACCGGTCTTGGCTGTTAAGAGTTTTAACAATCATTAAGTGAGAACAATTGCCTCCCTTTCAGGAGGAAATTAAGAGTTAAGATTCATGCCTCCAATGTTTTTGTTGTCTTCTAGCTTGAATCTGGCTTGTCTTCAGTTGATTTAGTTAGGCATTCAGCCCTCTATGCATTTCGTTCATTTCCTTCACCTGGAGGGGAGGAGGTAGAGGAGATCAACGTCTGTGCTACTTCTGAACTTTAAAACTCAGTAAGTCATGGGACTTAACAGCCCAGATTTTCATTAGCAAATGGATTTGATGCAACACTAACAGAACCAACCATGAAAAACCCACCAGATTAAAAAAAAAAAAGAAACAAAAACCCCAACAAACAAACAAAAAACACCCACAAAAAAAGATAAAAAGCACTACTTAGGGCACATGCAGGAAGCAGACAATACTGTTTAGCTGCCACACAGCATTGTTTGGATTCCTCCACAAAAGGCCCCACACTTGGGTGAAGCACCATTTGCTATTCCATTGGAAAGCAGCTTCTCAATGGAAACTGTGAGATCCATGCAAATACCTCAGTAAAGGTCTTGTCACAGAACAAGACTATCAGCGCTTCCTGTGGATTGCACAGCCCTTTGCTATACATATGTAAAACAGAACTCGCAGTAAAACCGAACCCCACCCCCTCAGCCCCGGGAAAAGCAGATCACCTTTGAAACTAGCCCAGAACTACACAGAGGTGAAAACTAGCTGCAGAATTTGAATATTTTCAGTCTCCTTGAACACATCTGAAGCACCCAAAGCGAGCTTTTAACCTACAGCAAACTAAAGTTTCTGGATTGTGGTCAACCTCCTCCCCACACATGTACGAGGAACAGAAATTAATTACCTCAGCTTTCACGTACTTCCCTTTCCTCCTCCTTGTCAGGACCTGTAACAGAAGAACACAATATTTTTTAAGTCTTGATACACAAGTAACTACATCCGGTTTTGACTTTAAAAGCACAAACTCGGAGCTGCCTGTCCCCCATCCTTCCAATGTGAGGTAGGTACAAAGGAGGTTGTTTGTCACTCTCAACTACTTGAAACCAGGAAGCACTTTGTTCACCTCTGTGCATTGTTCCCAGTACTTGTTTTCCGGGTGACACCCTTCAGCTGTAACCTGAAACAGTGTGCCCATCACCAATTTCCCACCTCCCACGTCTGAAGAAGCAAGCCAGTTCACAAGGGCAGACTTTCCATCAGAATCCAAACACGTGTGCTGTTACATCCCAAACTGTTACCAGTACCACTGTGCTTGGCAGCTTTGTTAGAACTTACCAGGACAACAATTGCAGCCACTATTGCCACTACTACCACCACAATGACAGCAATGAGGCCGGGAGTCAGAGACTTCATGGAAAACTCCGGTGCTATTTCATCGATGTAGTAGACCACTGTCTTCTCAAGCTTCACCGGCTCGTTGTCAATGCTGACGTTTAGCCCAGCACTATTATGAAAGATGGACTGACCTTTCACCTAAAGCAGATAGGGAAAGACAGACTTGCTCATTCACATTGTAGTAAGGCATTTATCTCGTCACAGGTATAATTCACCTGGCTTTAGCCAGCACACAACCAAGACTCCAAGAGTGCAGTGCAAGACACACACCCAGCCTCTGGTAGACTTGACCCATGACACACTTACATCTTTCTCAAAGTAGTAGGCCACATCAGCTATATCCACATCTCCAACTAATTTTTCTGAGGAATTTTGCTTCAAATCAATAGTAATGTAAGGGTTTTCATACTGCAAAAAAAAAAAAATATATAACATGGTATTAAAAAAAGAGATACTTTAAATCCAGCTGTTTTTCTGAGGAATTTTGCTTCAAATCAATAGTAATGTAAGGTTTTTCATACTGAAAAAAAAAATATAACATGGTATTAAGAAAGAGATACTTTAAATCCAGCTATCGAATATTCACCAAAACATTATGATCCAGTTTATGGTTCTTGAACTCAAGCCAGCTGTTTACAGTAGGATTCAAACTCCACTTCACTTCTAATGAAGCAAAGAAGTTATCTACAGACTAAGGAGAGCACTGTCGTTTCTCAGCTTTTCTGTCCAGATACAGCTATTGGCTAACTGCTCACCATTTTGAGAGCTTCTACTAGAACTCATGGTGTACTACATTAGTCAAACACGAATTTTTAAAGTGATTCACAACGAAATGAAGTTCTGATACTTGACTAAACTTTGTGTGCCCCTTACCAGAACACTGGTTATGTAGCGGCCATCCAGCTGGTAACGACTGGTAATGGTATCCATGAAAAACCTGCAAGGATACAAAAGCCATGGCTGTAAAAATAGTACTGTTTCACATATATCCTTTGACAAGTAGAGAAGACTAGTGTAATTGTTTTCTTCCGCAGTCTCTGTGGTGGGTGGAGCTCAGCTAGCAGCTAAACCCTCACGTATTCTTTCATTCACTTCCCCCTAGTAGGATTGGGAAAATAATCAGAAGGGCAAAAGCAAGGGGAAAAAAACAAAACAACCCTCATTGATTAAAATAAAGAGTCTGGGAAGTGAAAGGGCTGGGTGGGGGAAATTCAAAACCTCAAGTGATGTAAAAGCAATCAGTCATCACTGACAGATCAAGGTCCAGCAAGCCTCTGAGCAGTGGCTACTTGGGAAAAGACTTTCGCCCAGATTTATTGCTGAACATGGCATTATATGATATAGGCTATCTGTTCAGTCAATTCAGGTCAGCCCTGTCCCCCTCCCAGCCTCTTGCCCATCCCCAGCCTATTCACTGGGACAGCAGAGTGAGAGTCTGAGAAGGCCTTGACACTCTGTAAGTGCTGCTCAGCAGCAGCTAAAACACTGGTGAATTAATCAACACCATTTTGGTCACTGGCCTAAAACACAGCACCACTCCAAGAAAATTAACTCTGCCCAAACCAAACCCAGTGCACTCTCTTCATACTAGAGTTCAATTAACTCCTAACAGGGAAGATGCACTTACTGTAAAATAAACACCTGTGTTAGACAAAAGAGCTTTACAGTTTAAAGAGTTCAGAAGAAGAGCTAGAGGGCAGCAGCTATTGCTCCGGAAAGGAGGTGATCTAATAGCTGCAAGTGGGGTTTTAACAAAATTTAAAAAAGGGCTAAATTCTCGTTTTCGTCCTGCTGCTTCTATGTAGTTATTCTGCCATTTTTGTCAGTTTCATCCATTTGAACAGTTTCATCCATTACCTTCCATTTCTTTTAGTATATTGATTTGAGTGGGGGAAAAACTAGCAATCAATTTTAAATGGAAGGGAATTGCTTTAGCAGTTAATTTGTTTCAAATACAAATTAAAGCAATTCTATGAAGAATCTGCAGCTTGCTTCTAAAATGTCTTGCAAGTGAGTTCACAGGTCTGACAGTGCTTTTAGCAACTGTTTAGAAATACACTAGATATCTACTATCATCACTTACTTCTTTAAAGATTCAGCGTTCAGAGGAGCATTTCTCTCAGCATGTTTCATTTCAATGATGATCCACCTGAAGTACAATGAATATTCTTGAAGTACATGCATATAAAATATAACAAAAGTATCTAACCCCAGGCTAAAAAAACAGAACAATGACACAAAAACCAAGGCACGCAAAGTCTCTTCCAAACCCACCCAATATCTCCTTGTTTCTGAAGAAAAAAACCAGCCAAGTAACCAAGTGTTGATTGCTCCATCTTCATTCATCCCCAGTGCATCACTCACACAAGGCATAGCCTCACACAGGAATGTTTTCATGCCACAGCACACCCTGTTGAAAGACTTACATCGTTCTGACTAACTGATTGCACTTCAAGTCTGCGTCGTGTTTGTCAGTTCTCCTAACTCCAGCCGTATTCACACACCAACAGGTCGTTCCATTGCACTGCTTCGCCTTGAAAGCGCCGCTGTTTTCACAGTCAGGATCGTAGAGACCGTCGGTATCTTCAATCGCATCTTTTGGCTTCTCACGACGGCCCGATTTGGAGCCCATCACTTCTGCTTTCATCAGCAGGCATTTTGAAGTCACTAAAAATAACCAGAAAGCCGCGTTATGCCTCGCCAGAGCACGCAAGTCCAAACCAGAGCCCCGAGTCCGTACAAACACCGGGTTACGCCAGCGGCAGCCACATTCGAAGCCATTACACCGAAGAGCAGATGGCTAATGTGTAGGTGGAGCACAAAATCAATACAACTGGGATATGTCAGCCTCTCAAGGCAAAGGCCTAACAAGGCCAGCCTTAGGATTTACAGTGTCCATTTCTCACGGCTGAGCTTGAGCCCAGAGCGAGGTCTTGTCACAAGGCTCTGTCCCCTCTAGATTTGCAGGAAAAGTGAGGATATGAACTCATAAGGAAGCTAAACGTTCATCTTCAAGAAATTCTTGCCACTGGAGAACAAATACTGAGGAGGAGGCGTGAGCCTACATCAGTACAAGCAGAGAAACCCTGAACGCTTATCTTCCAACACCAGTTGACCTGGAAGACCAGGAAGAAGAACTCCTTCCTTGCCTCCATTGTTTGCTGGGAACTCAGCGGTCATTCCCGCATATTCCCGGGCGCTCTGCGGGCTCGTTTCCGTGCCACCCCCCCGGCCGTGCCCTTTTACTCACGGGTGGAGCAGTCCACGGTGACTCCGGAGCCGATGGCTTCGCAGCGACACTGGCCGCTGCCGTCCGTCCTGCAGTTGGTGACACGCTTGTTCTTCTCGCAGGCGCACGCTGCAAGGGAAGCGCGGCCGTGAGGGGCCCGGCCACCCGACGGGAGGACAAAGCCGCCCCGGGCCGGCCGGGCGTGGCGTGCCCGCACCCCCCGCGTCCCCCCGGCCGCCCTCCCTCCCTCCTTCCCTCCCTTCCCGAGCGCCGGGCGCTCCTCGGGGCGCGGACACAGGGGCGCTCCTGCCCGGCCAAGGGGGAATGGTGTGGCCATGTGGCGGCACAGGGCGCCCAGCCCTCCGGAGAGCGGGGCCGGGAGGGGGTCCCGGGGCGGGGAGCGGGCACTCACGGCTCTGGGCACTGGCGGCAGGGCAGAGCAGCAGCAGCAGGAGCGCAGCCCCGCAGAGCGGCTTCATGGCTGGGGCGGGCGGCGGAGAGGCCGGGGAAAGTCCTGGGGGCCGCGGGCGCAGGGGGAGCGGTGCGTGCGCGGCGGCGGCGGCGGAGCGCTGTGAGCCGCCCGACAGGTTCCGCAGGTGCTGGTGGCTGCGCCGCGCCCTCCCGGCTCCGGTTACACCTGGGACGCGCGGGGGGAGCGGCGGCGGCGGCGGCTCCTCCCCCGGGCCCGCCGGGCGCGCTCTTAAACCACGGCCGCCCCCTCCTCCCGCCGCACCTGGGCGAAACTGGATGGGGCAGGGCGGGACTCACTCCCGGCCCGGCCCTACAGCGCCTCTCCTGCGGAATGGGACGGGGGAGCGGCGGTGCGAGGGACGTCCCGAGGCGCGGCCGTGCCCGCTTTTTACCCGCGCTGTGAAACCGCCCCGCCCGGGCCGGGGCCGTGCCGGGGAGCCGGGGTACAGCGGCCCCCGCCGTCCAGGGGAAAGTGTTACTCATCGCCGGGAGCTCCGGGCGTGTTCGTCCTGTGACACACGGGCAGGGCAGCAGAGCCCGCGGCTCTCCCGGCCCGGGGCTTCCCGCGCCCGCCGCTGACCTTCGGAGCCCCGGGGCGCTCCCCGGGTCTCTGCCCTGGCCTGGTGGCCCCGGGCTCTTCCCCCGGCGGGTGTTTCCACTCCCTTCTCGGCGAGGGGAATTACCCGCACTTCATAGTGAGCTTTGTTCGCATCCGGGGTGCCGTGTGAAATACTCCCTGCTTGGCATAAATTCTGATAATTCCTCAGTAAATTAAAAACCAGAATGCTTATCTATATAGGATGAACACTTTCCTAAGGCTCTTCACTGATCGTGCGTTTAGTTTTTATTTTCAGTTTTGGTTCCTTTCTAGAATACATAGTAGGTGTACCTACCTCAATGTTGCTCTAAAGATTCACTTCTGGTACTGCATTTCCTCAGTCCTGAGTGCTTTGTCTCTGAGCAGCGCAGCTTTGCGGGAGCCTACAAAATGGGAGGTAGTGCCAGAGCCCTGCCAGGTTGCTGAGGAGGAAGCACGGGAAAGCTGGCTGCAGGCTTTAAGATGGCTTTCCAAAGTGTAAAAGCAATGTCAAAATGGAAGACAAAAGATAGGTATGGCACACTGGAAATGCTTTATGAACCTTGAGTTTATTTATTCAGTTAAAAAATATGCATAGATCTTTCTAAAAGATACATTAGCACCCTAGAAAAACAAGTTATTTTAGTACAGGATAAAACCAGAATGAGATTCTGCCCAAAGACTTAAAGCTTCTTCTTACCAGTTCACTGTACAATAAAAATATGTTTCTGCTTTTGCATGTGCAGACATCAGTAAGTGAAACTGTTTGAAAACTCTGCTTGAGTGAAGTGAAACTGCCAGTGAGCTATTTTAGTGTTCTTGTCTCTGTGTGCAGCTGTGTTTGTGTAGTACCTGGTTTTGTGTGCTGTTTTTGTCTCCAGTGCCCTGCTGCTGTCTGAGATGGGTCCAAGTTAAAGGAGTGCTCTTTGGATTTGCTCCTGGTACAGCCCGAATCAGAGTTTTGCAGCATTTGTCGTGATTCTTTGTGTGGGTTTGTGTGGTTTCTGATTGATAAGTATATTCTTCTGATACACTTGTCAAAAACTCAAATGGAAAACTTGGCCTAGCAATATGAAGACTTGGCAAGACTAAAGTCTCAGATATGGACTTCTTGTATGGCTTTCATCAAGTGATGGCATTTTCCAGGAAGATAAGTAGGATCAATAAGCTCAGAAATGCCTGCCTTACTATAAACCTCTTATTCCATGTTAAAGTACTGTTTTTGTCAAGAGGAGAAGAGCTGTCTTGTCATTGTGGAATTGTCAAGCTGACCTACGTAAGCCTTGATAAAAAGGACCAATAAACTTTATTATAGGCTTTTTTTTTTTTTTTTAATACGGAAATGTTGAAGAACAGAACAGGCTGGGTACAGCTAGTCCTCTTTCGTCTCCTGATCCTTGTTCTGTGTAGGTAAACCTCTGGGCCTAGTTTTACAAATCCAAGCAGTCTTCAAGTCTTGGATGGCTACTACTGAAAGTTGCCTTGCTTCTTTCTACAAGCACCTTCAAATACCACACAGGCATGTTTTTATCAGAAAACAGCTACAACCTTTTGTATCTAGGGCTGAATGGTGTTGGGGTATTTGTGTGGTCTAGAGCCTCTCACAGTGTGTTGCGGCACTGTTATGTTGCGACATGTAGCAAAACATGAGTTAGCACCTGTAGAAAGTACTTTGATAACTCTGCTACAAACACAGGGGCATCACGCAGCTTTTTGTAGTATAACACTTAATTTGGCTCCAGTTTGCAGGGGCTAATAAGGACCTCGCTACCTGTGGTCTCACCAGACCTCCAGATGTGAAGAAACGATAGTTTAAATGTTGCTCAGTATTTTTGAAGGAAAGTTGCTCTACATGAGGTCACTCACCAGCAAGGCAATGGAAAGGAGGGACCATTCACAGCAGAGTTCATCTTACCCTCTTCCCAGGTTATTTTGGGGGCAGCTTCTCAGTAGAATCAAAGCCACTGGAGCAGACATGAGGCTAAACAGGTACAAGGGCCTGAGTGTTGAAGTTTATTGCACAGGTACCTTGGTGTTCTGGGGGGTTGGGAGCCAGTGTCATTTTTGTATCTTTTGTGGTGCTTGTATCTCTTTGTGCTGAAATACGTGACCATATTCAATAGCTATTCTATATTAACTTTCCTCAGCACACCGCTCTAAAGGTAAGGCCTTGCATATTGGTTATAAACAGGATAATTTTATCAACTGTTGGAGATACCTCCTCTTATCAAATAGCTGACTGCTGATTAGGCATTGCAGTGTAGGCTCATTGTGGTTTACTCTTACTAAAGCATAATTACAGCTCAGACAAATTATAATTTAAATGCTACGAGCACATTACTGACTCTACTATATAGCAAAAAGAAAAAATGTTTTGGTCACTAAACTCTACATACACAAAGTATGTACGCTTGCATTAGGAGAACTCATGTAATCTGTATTTTTCTACTTTTGCTCTGTAATTTACATAGGATCCCATCTGTTTGGAGAATAAAGTATTAGTTCACTAAAATACTCAAGAGGCATTGACTTTAGGGGGAGATTTTCTATTGACTTGAGTGAATTTTGAATCAGATCCAAGGAAATAAATCCAGCTCTTTCTGAAGCCAGCAGGAATTAGTGTGATACTGGGCTATGAGGTGAGGTCACTTCCAGGTCTTCACTAGAAATTAGGTAAGTGGGCTTTGTGAAACTCCCCAGGCACAGAAAAGCGACAGAATCTCCTTTCAGGGAAAGTCGAAAGGGTGTGTGAGTCACTCCTGAAGCATCAGGAAACGATGCAAGGTGGGGCTGTGACATGCACCGCGATCAGCAGATCCCAGAGATGAGTGGACAGAGAGTGATCAATGCCACTGGGGTGTTTGGCAATCTCGGTCTGAGGTTCTTCAGAGGCTGCAAACCTGATTGGTTTTGGGTGTACCCTCCTAAAGATAACCAGTCTCATCCCTAGAAAATAGGCCATGTATGACACCAAACTGGGAAGCATAATCTTGTTAGTCTTTTTCTAACAAAATTAATGGCTTTTGAAAATTCATTGCTTTTAACTGGTTAAGGCTGACAAAGACAGAAACAACCAGAAACACTGATGCTCAAAAGTGCCAACAGATATTGTGAACAGCAGATATTGCTACATATGTCATTATATTACAGACTTGCTTAGGAACTTTTTATTAGGACAGCTTCAGAATGTTTGCATTCAAGTTTTTTTTGTCAGTCTTCATCATCTGCATAGAATGAAACCTTGAAAGAACTGTAGGAAGAGGACAATATTGAGAAATTTTGTACAGTACCTTGTTTATTGTGTGTTTCTGAAGATTCTGTGTTGTCACAAATTGATACATGCTGCTGCTCAAAGGACTGTAATAAAACTGGCTTCTATTGCTATTTTATTTTTCCTGCCTGTTTGAAAACCACTAGAAAACAGGTAAGTCTTGTTACACTGATTTGAATAATGAGAAAATTTGGAGTCCTAGAGAACTTAAATGTCTTGCCCATATGGAGGTGGTCAAGTATAGACCCAAGAAAAATAAAAAAATAAAATAAATGAGCTGTCATGCCTTTCTGTTAGACTGTCTAACTACTTCTAAACACTGTAAAAAAAAAAAAAAACACAGAAAAAAAAGAAGCTATTTTACATATTTGGGTCTTTTTGGTCAGTTTCTAGACCATGATTTATTTTTTTAATAATAGCACAGTGTTTGTGCATTTTTGTTGGCGGCTGCACATTTTGACAAGACTGTCATGCATGTTGAGGATGGAAATTAGTTCAGAGGCAGTGGCAACCCTGACAAAGCTGTCCTCAGCTTCAGAAGCCCACAGCTTGGGTCTCTACCAGGCTGGAGACCTTCGAAAGTAAGAGTAGCTGCTAAGAGGTACAGGGCTGTTGGTTCAGAGGTTCACAAAACTAGACAGGGTGTAGCCACAGGAGAGAAATGCTCGTGCAATTAATGTATGTTCTATTTGTGTCTTTGAGGATTATAGAAACCAACCTGTCTGATACGTTGTGGCATCCTCACCTCTCTGCCAGGGCTTAGTTTTAACTCCAGAGGGTGGGGCCAGTAACAGGTTTGTCACCCTCATCTTTAAGTACCTGAAAATGCATTTCCATGGCTCTAATACTGACAGCATTTTCAGAACATCTTTTGTCAGCATTTGAAACGGCTTAAAATAAACTGCATTAGAGGCAAAACCTGTAATAATTCCTCATCCAGACTACTGCACAGCAGCAAGGCAAACCTTCTAATTTCATACTGTGCCCAATCCCTCAAGTTTGTAGTGTTTGGAAAGGGCTCAGGGGAAAACACGAGATCCCAAGCTGTAGTAAAAGAATCTCTGTTTGCATTAAAATTATTTCAGTTTTGGCATCTAAGATACTTTTATTTTTTCCCCGCTCTTTTAGCTATTCTCTGTGAAAGAAGATGCAGGCGAAACTTTGTCAAAACACTTGTTGAAAAGTAAGATAGTCCTAAGCAGTTTTTACCATGCTCTGTTGCATGACAACATCTGTGGGCTGTAGGCAGAGCTGAAGCAGATGTTTACACAGACAGCTGTCCTGTCCCTCAGGCTGGTGTTATCAGAAGGTATATTGAGTACTGCTGTCATAAAACCTGCCATTGAATTTGCTTCTGCTGGACCTGTGCAGGTTGCCATGGGGCTAGCGAGGGCATGGACATAGAGTTTGTCAGGCAACCCCCAGTAACAGCCCACAGACAGGGCTGGACCTGGCAGCGAGCAGAAGCCATGTATTCCTCAATGAAAACAGGGTCACAGCCTGCACACAGCAGGCAGTTTCCAGAGAGCAGTTAGCATGCTGTAAATCCCCACCCACTCTTGCCTCACTCTAATTTGTGTGCACAGTCATACCCCAAGCAAAGGTGAATAAATACACCCATGAGCTGGGCAGAAAAATCTCATCCCACAAACACGACACAACGGAGAGTGGAGAGAGGGGTTCCAAGAGCTGGGCATGCCATTAGTGTTTTGCTTTTTTTCTCCCTTGCTGAAATAAATTTTATGTTGTGAATATTTTCACAGTTCGTGAGTTTCCCTTATTTTTTCCAGTTAGCAAAAGCTGTTACCAAAGTTCATCTGTTTCTCTGTGCACTTTAATTTACAGCCCTTGTACTAGTCATTTTATTGCTTTAAGCTCGGAGTGAGAGAACTTTTACAGCCTGTGATTACTGAACTTGGTGAAACAAGAAAGCTTTTTGACCTGTTGTGGAGTAATTATAGACCCTATTGCTTCTTGGGAGGGGCATTCAATGTTTAACAAACTGTGGCAGTTCTGATTTAACTGTGTGGAGCCTGGACCATTGGATGGGAGTTAAAAAAAGCAAATCCTGGACTTTTTCCAGGTCACATTTTAACTTGTCTGGCTTTAGTCTCTAAAGGGCTGTCCTTGAAGTTCTGCCTTCCCACTACTGAACTTGATGCTGCTCCTTTCCTAGCAGTACAAGAGCATGGGAGCCAAATTATTTGCCAATGAAAACTATTTCCTCTTGCTTCAAAAATTATAGCTACACTACTTTTGATTAATCCTTTCATGGAGTGACTGTTTTGAATGCCGTGCCATGCAAATACAGCTCTTGACAACAGAAAAATTGTCCTGTCTTAATCACCACTATTGTTTCATATTATAGGGGTCATGGACAAAGATTCAATTGTGTTAAACAGTATAAAAACAGAATAAATAGATACTGTGTTTGAATGAATTTGTGACCTATGTGACCAGTAAACTTTGAAGCTGGAAAACAAGATGAGAAAGATTTTATAAAATTTACACATTTTGCCCAGTTATAGAATCATAAGCCATCTAGCTAAAAGTTTGAAGGCTCCCACCTATTCTTTAGCCACTCAAACGGTTATTATTTAGGAAACTTGCCTTCAGGAAAAGGATTAGGATGTTATTTTGAAAGCACCAATGTTTTTCTACTTTTGATGTCTGTAGGTAATAACCTAAGATATATTTCCTGGATAATAGGTTCCTTGGATGTTTTATAGTTTAGTGTATTAATGTGTACCTAAATATTACATCAGAAGCAAAGCATTTGTGTTATTTTCCAGATGGAATTAAACACTTCTTAGCTAACGCCATTTAAAAAAAAAGTATTTCTTTAGTCAAGTTCTTGAAGATTTCTCTGTCCTGCTACATTTTCAGCTGGGAGATTTTTGAAGTCTGGTGTTTGTTAGTTGTTTCTGAGAGGAAAGAAGAGTAAAGGAAAAGGTGGAAAGTTCCCATTTCCCAGCATGAACAGAGGCAATCCAGCCCCTCTGCGCATGCACAGCGCACGGGCAGCGCCCTGGGCACAGTTGCACACACCTGCTCCTTGCTCCTGCACCTGTCTCCCAGGAAGCCTGCTGCTCTTGCCATCTGGAACAAATGGCTCCAGGGCCATGCAGGTAGAGAGGAGTCCTGTTTATTAAGGCTCTTTGCACAATTCAGCATGAAGAAACAGCATGGGCACGACTGGGAAACAAATATAGCCATGGTTATTAAATACTTGCAAATCCAAAATGCAATCTTCAGTGGTTAAAAAAGACTTAAAATATGGTCGATGATGTCAGAAGGTTCAGAAACACTTAAAGGAAAACACTGCAGGTCATCTCCTTTCCCTTTAATGTAAAACATGCAGGGCTAGTTTTGAGTTACTGATGTCGAGAGGAATCATTCATCTTTTGTGACATGATGGTGAAGACCTAATGTAGGTGTAATGTATCATCTATTTCAACAGAGAAATTGGAACTCTTCAGATAAGACTACTTTGTTTCATTTACAACCAGCACACAGGTGCCAATCCTTAAAAATAAATCTTAAAGGCTTCCCCTGTCTGCTTGGAATTAGTTAAGCTCATACAGGATGTGTCAGTCTATTTACAGTAGGAATGAACAAGTTCAAACTTATGTCCCTGGAGATTTATGGAGATTTGTTGCTGCAGAGTGCTTGGCTGTTTTGAAGTATGCAGGAGCAGCATGTTTAAACATGCACTGTGTTTGCTGGCAGCCTCCACTTTCCTTTACCACTTGTTCAATTAGCCTAGTCACTGCTCTTCTTGTTCACTGCATAATTTCCAAATCATTTTTTCCTTAGAGCTCCTGAATTTCTCAGTACCAGAGAATAACTACAGTACCAGAGAAAAACTACTGTTTTGGGACTTAAATATTAGAAAACACTGCTGTATGCTCAGATGTTCTTTTCAAATAAAAAAGCTGGAAACAATTTCCTTGCCCATTCATCCGTCATTGACATACACTTAAGTGGTGCTGAACTGTTTTTAATTTTAACCATACTGTAACTTTGTCAAAAACAAGGATTTAACTGCAAGGCACCTTTCCAGTATCCTTGCTTACTTGCTCCAGTAGCAAACTGTGTTCAGTCTTGATCCCCCGCTGTATGCTCAGATGTTCTTTTCAAATAAAAAAGCTGGAAACAATTTCCCTGCCCATTCATCCGTGATTGACATACACTTAAGTGGCACTGAACTGTTTTTAATTTTAATCACACTGTAACTTTGTCAAAAACAAGGATTTAACTACAAGACACCTTTCCAGTATCCTTGCCTACTTGCTCCAGTAGCAAACTGCGTTCAGTCTATTATGCTTAGTCCTTGTCCAGGCACCTTGATCCCCTAATAATTTGTTTCTCACAACTCATCTAAATCCTTCCTCTCTCTTTCACATATAAAACAGGTTTCTGGTGACAGATGTGGGTTCAGGTGGTTCATCTGTTCCTCTTTACTTTAATCCTGTGACTTGCTACACCCTTTACTCTGAAAGAATTAACCTCATGTCCAAAGTTTGCTTTTTAGATGTGTGTTTCAGTTTCACAATGGGTCTTTAGGAAGGGAGCTCTCAATCCATGAGTATTTTCTTCAGAATGTATTTGATTGAGAGGCCAGGCAGGTTTCCCCAGCAGGATCAGCAGTCATCTCTACAGGGAAGAGAGGTTTTTTCCCTACTTCACGCTCTGCAGGAAGTAGGAAAAGTCTCTAACTGAAAAATGTATATTTTATTTGGGATAATGATCTGTACTTACAAGAACCAATGGTGGTTCTTCATGATTTTGTTTGAAAAGAAATACCAGGTGTTCTACCTGTATTATCTTTCTTAGGCAAAAAGAAAAAAAAAAAGTTCACTGGAAAGGATATCAGAGGCCAAAGGCACCTCAAAAATATCGAAATCTGAAAAAAAGTATCTATATCCGAAATGTAATTTATAAAAATACTATCCCTGTGTTTTTCCTCAGTGATGCTTCTTAATCTATCTGTAATGTAAACAACTCATTCACTGAAAAAACTTTAAGTCTTTTTTTCATTTAAAGGAATCAAAGTGCTCTGCAGTTGCCTTTTTGGACCAAATTCTGGTCCTGAGATAACTTTATAACTATATATCTCATAATGGAGTTTCAGTGTATGCATTGAATCATTTTTTGTTTTTTCCAGAAATAAGATTTTGTAAGAATTCCAGGTCTTTCAAGCCCAGGTCTTAATAATGTTATTCATAGAAATATTATGTAAAACAATACAATATATACACATATTTATATAAAATTATTTGTATATATGGGATATAAAATAATATATATTATATAAAATGTTATTTTTTATTTCAATTTTTATATATGAAAAATGTAATTTCAAACTGTGATTACATATCGAGATGAAGAGTGGCTAAGTTGATTTAATGACACCTACAGGAAGGGTTAGGAAAGAGGTACAGCATGAAACCCCGTGTCCTCCGCTGGACAAACGCTGCATTGTCTCGGTTCGAATCGCTGGTGGTGAAACAGCGCTCCCTGATGTCCAACCAGCGACTTGGAAGTCCAAAAGCTCCATTCTTCCCGATATTCTTGGATGAATTGTCCAACAACTTTCTGAAAATTGTAGTTAATAGAAAGCAAAGTTGGGAACCATTTAATTCCACTATCTCATGCAGAGGGCTTACGGTCAGGTACAGTTCTGTTTCCTTATTCTCACTGGGTTCAGGGATCAGCCTTTCCATGTTGGTGTTTTTCCATAATGCTTCCGAGTCGAGTCCTTGAGTCGTGCCCATCTCAGTCCTACCTCAGGCTGCAGAGCCCTGCAAGGCAGGAAAGGCAGAGCCCCAGACATCCTCACAGCTCCCTCTCACAATTTCTTCAATTTCCTCAAGAACCTGATCCAGTGTTGTGCAATAAAGGCAGAGCCCCAGACATCCTCACAGCTCCCTCTCACAATTTCCTCAAGAGCCTGATCCAGTGTTGTGCAACGAGTCTGAATCAGAGCAGGACCTGAGTCCTGGCAGCCTGGGGACAATACACTGGTGGAAGAGTCACAATACCTGTTCAATGACTTGCTTGTGACAGGTTTTTGAGTGAAAAAAGAAATCTTTTAATATTTTGTTGCAGAACCACCAGCCCAAGAATTATGTCAGAGGTGTGAGACCTACAGGAAGCTCTGTGTGGGTAAAGATTGACGTTGCAAGTCCCTTTTTATTGATGTAAAGGTGTAAAGAATAAGGAAGTATGCATGTCACAATTATCATTGCAGCTTCATGTTTTGCAATAGGGAATAAAAAAGATTTTTTTTTTCCTGGTCTTAAGGATTAATATGGTTATGTGGAAGTTTCTGTAACCTGCTCTTCTGCTGTTTTTCACAGTTATCAAATGAGCAGTACTTAATTGATGAGTACTTTGAATTACTTGATGAAAAGTAATATGAAAAAAAAAAAGAAAAAAAAGAGAACAATTAATGTAGGTAACTCACTGTGAATATGTGTCCAAGAAGAGAAAATCTCAGAGAAACAGACTTTTGCCCTGCCGATGTATTTGGTATTGTCCCCACCCTGCTGCCAGATTTTCTGACTTCAGCCTGTTCCATACAGAGATGTTGTTGGTTGGTACATTCACCACTTGCTATGTTTCTTATCTCTCTCCCTGATCAGAAACTTGGCGTGATCTTTCCCTGAATATTCTCCCTGACTCAGAGCACGTAAATAATTTAGCAAATTATTAATAGAAGATGAGGAAGGTGTAAAGAGGCCTCTCTTCTCATTACCATAACAAATGAGGCCACTTACACTTTAATTGGCCTGAGCAGGGGGAAACAATGAAAATGGATGTATGTCTTGCCATCTTCCTAGGATAAATCTTTAGCTCTTCTAAGAAAAGGCAACAGTGAGATTTCACACTGAATTTTATTAGCAAAGGGATTTTTAAATTCTTGTTGATACATTTCAATAGACTGCCTTAGACTAATTGCCTTAATTGCCTCTGTAGAAAGGCAGCAGCCGGGTATCCTGCACCTCAATGTTTAATGATATTTAGTCAGGTATCTCTTCTCCTTCGTGTCCCACGTCTCCTGTGGAGACGTTTATCAAACCGGGGAGATGTTTGAATTATAGAATCTCAGAATGATTTGGGTGTGAAGGGACCTTAAAGATCACCTCGTTCCAACCCCAGGCCACGGGCAGGGTGGGACATCTCCCACTGTCCCAGGTTGTTCAGAGCCCCATCCAGCCTGGCCTTGAACACCTCCAGGGATGGGGCAGCCACAGCTGCTCTGGGCAACTTATGCCTTGTCACCACTCCCACCGTAAAGAACTTCTGCCTAATATCTAATCTAAGCCTGCATTATAACTGGATAAGGGAAGGGAAGGGAAGGGAGCTGGGGGCTCAGAGCCCCAAGGCAGCCCCCACACGGCTCCTGCCGCCGAGGCGCCCCCGCCGTGCCCCGCTCCCATTGGCTGCCACGCCCCGGGTGCCAACGGGAGGGGCGGGAGGAGAGAGCGCCCCACCGTCCGATTGGCTGGAACGCTGCGCCGCGCTCGCTGATTGGCTGCGGGAGGCGCCACTCGAGGTGTGGAGGCGTGAGGGGAGGCGGCTCGCGGCTGTGGCGGCGGAGCCGGAGGTGCGGCAGCCGCCCGGGAGCGGGGGAGGCAGCGAGGCTGCGGTGGGCCGGCCTCCAACAGCCCCCTGCCGGGAGACCTCCTGAAGGCGTAAATACATTTAATCCCGCCAAAAAATACCCTGCCTCACTCTCCGTTTGGTGTCCCCTGAATTTTGCAAACGCCACAGGTATGTTTCCTTGGCTGTGCCTTCGGGGTATGTCCAGCTTGAGGGGTAAGATTAATTCCCAATGGCAATTACGAGCTCAAGACTTAGTTTTAATCAATCAGCGTGGCTCAATCACAGTTCTGCTGTGTTAGTTCTAGTTATATTCCTTAAAAAAAAAAAAAAAGACACAGTCACGAATTGGAGGGGAAGAACACAGGTTTTTTGGCAGATCTAAGTAAGTGTGTGGAGCTACAAGGATGTGACAAACAGCAGCTTTTCCTGGAAAGGCTCTTTTCCCATTTTCCAAAGTTGACTGGAGAAAGCAAAATTGAAGGCTCCTTGAATTAATAAATTAAAGCTTTATAAAACTGGAACTAAATTGAAGAACTCTACATGGCTGTCTTAGGGCACAAGACTTAGATAATCACTAGTGATAAAATTAATTTCCCATCATCTGACATACAAGTTCTACTGAAACATTTCATGTGAACAAAAGAAATGTACTAGTGCTGAAACTGACTAATTTTGTAGTTAATTTCTTCTTATTTTTTTAACAGGAACCTTTGCTAAACGAAATGAAACACAATCTGGTGTGTCAGACACCTCCCACTGTCACAGTTCATGTAAAACCGAGTGCATCCAGATCATACCAGCAAAAAAAACTTACTAGACTAAAGCGACCTGCTTTTAAAGACCATCAAGAAAATTGTGAAAAAGGGGTTCCTAGTCAGAAATATAAATGTTCAAAGGGACCATGTCTAGTTATTCAGCGTCAGGAAATGACAGCTTTCTTTAAATTATTTGGTAGGTCAATAATGTGAGATATGAATTGACTGAACAGAATGTTTTCTAAGCTGAGGAATTTTGAGAGTGCTTTTCATATCTAAAGTAATGGCAATTCTTTATCAAAATGTTTTGTTGTTATAGTTTGGTATATAAATATTTAATGCTTAAGTTAAAAATACAAGGGCGACCAAATTGATGAGAAGTATATTTTTTAAATTACAAATGAATCCAAGGTAGTTTGCTAGTTTTTATTTTATGATAATTTTCCTTACTATTTTCTCTTATATTTCAACAATGTAAAACAATGTCCATCTTGTTTTACACAAGGCTTAAAAAAAGGACTCCTTGTCTCTTAAACATGTTCTTTACTGTGGGAATAAACTTCTGGGGGAAGAAGTGGAATGGGAAGTTGATCTAAGGAGTTGGAGCATCTCTTCTTTATTTGTGTCTCTTTCATATGAAGTTTTGTATTTATTTAATTTAGCAAAGACATTAAGTAATAGTGGAAGATTGCAGCTGGTTTTTATTTGACCCTTAAATCCAGAAGTGAATGAGAGAGAGTTGGTGGTAATTACGGTACATGGTCACGGACAATGAAGCACTGACCAAAAATAAGCAAGCATTGCCCAGTAAAGGCTGCCAGGTAATCAAGGTGCAGGATCTCAGCAGTCTGTACTTCCTCTGAAATAATGGTGTGCTATCACCTGGACGCATGGAATGCAGGAAGAAATGATGCAAATAGAAAAAAATACTGGTTATTTTTCACTTTCACCTGCTGTTACTGAGAATGGAGGAAATGCAGTCACCAGATTTTCCACCTTGTCTTTCTGGTAGAGTTTGTTTTCTTTTGTCATGTAAGCTTTTTTCACACCTGAACCTCTCCTACTGCCCTCAGCTTCTCTGTTCCCTGCTGGCTGGTCTAGCTTCTTTTCTTTCATTTGGGTTAATGAAAGACCATCTGCTATTTATTTATAAATACCTTCTGACATAAACAGTTTTGGTGTTTGAAATGCTACAGGTTTCTCTTATTACAGATGATGATCTAATCCAAGACTTCCTTTGGATGGACTGTTGCTGTGAAATTGCAGACAAGGTGAGTGTATTTCCTTCTTAGTTAACAGAACATACACTGAGTGAGAAATCTGCCCTTAATTACTTGATACCTTAATACAAATACAGAACATCATCTTTTTCTAATGGTTTCACATGGAAGTTTCAAGAAACTTAATTCATGCTTTCCTCATTGTTAAAAATGATGAAAAATGATGAAAATATCTTGGTGCAAGATGTGTCAATCAACTTAGGAAATACTATTCTAAGTAACACATTGATACTTCATTTTACATTTTAAAACAGTATCTCTTGGCAATGACTTTCGTTTATTTCAAGAGAGCTGACTTCACACCAAGTGAGCATACCAGAATCAATTTCTTTGTGGCTCTGTAAGTACTTTAAAATTATCTGGTATTATTAGAATAAACTTTGCATTATTTCTTTATGACACTGATAATTACAATATGTGATGAGACTTCCTTGAGGAATATATAAACAACCTAATCCGGGGGGTGGCAGGAGGGCTGGAGCTCGGTGGTCTTTGAAGTCCCTTCCAACCCAACCCAAACCACTCTGTGGTTTTATGACAATCTACATTCTGTACATAAATAGTGCAAAGTCACTGTTCTGCCTGTGATGGAACAAGCTGGAGCAGCACACAGGGGTTGCTTGCATTGGTGTGGTGATACACACAGTGGCATTCTGCCTACCAAACTGAATCTGGGGGCTTTTTAAAGCATTACAGGAAATATATGCAGGACAATACACAGCAACATGTATGTGGCTCACAGGTGCTCATATAAAACCCTGTTTCAGATCTTTGCCAGCCTTTAAGGCATTTGTATAAAAACATTTCACCATGACGGGCATCTCAGGAGTAACTTGTTAATAAGGTTTCTGTCAACATGTTTTAAATCAAAAGTAAAGAGAATTTCTGAGAACTTTTTTGAACAGTTGTAAAATACCTATACTTTGAAACAGTGGTGGAATCAGTAATCCAGGCCCACATAACCCTCTGTATTTGCTGTACCTGCAGAGGGTTCTGCATTTTTTTTACAGTGTATGGTGCTCAGGTCATCTTTTCTGGTACCATCACTCCTCAGGTGCTCTGATTTACACACTAGTGCAGGGGCAAAGGGGACTGTTCCTTCTGCTGTCGCTGTTCTGTGGGTGACATCCACAGAGCATGGAGGAGGGAGCCCTCTGACCCCACTGAAGGGGGAAAAGCCAGGCCAGAGCAGTGAAAGGATTAGTGGGGGACAAAGAGTCTGGTGAGACTGGGACTAGAGAGAATACTGGGGTCAGGAGCAAGTGAGAAAACTGGGGAGGATACTATAAGTCCTAATTTTTCAAGTGTGATTTACAGGAGTTTAGTACCAGGTGGGTCAAGTAATCATTTTCCTGTTGTCTGAGAAGACAATCCAAACCTAAAAGTAACTAGATAGTGAACAAAGGGAAGAACAGAGACATTAAAAAAAAGTAATTTAAGTTTTTCATTTAAACTAAAGGTAGACCTGTATTTAGTTGTTTGCTCCTAATTTAAAATGAGCTACATAATTTTACAAGAATAGCTAAAATCCATAAAGTAGAAAGTGGGAAGTTTAAGATTTCACAGGAGAGTTTTATGCCTTATTTAAAGCATCAATCAGAAACTGTTCATTTTATTCAAGGGTTTCTTGCCAGCTTGGAGAAGAATGTCAGGATGTGTTAGTTCTTGCTTATCTATTAATTTAGGAAACTCTAGGGTAAAACCATTTTTATAAAAGCTTGGGGTTTTTTACCCAAAGGATGCATGTGTAACTAATCAAGAAAATACTGTATTCTAGAGAGAAGGCTGTATTTTGTTAGTGTTTTTTCCTCACAATACTAGAAAAAAGAACCACTGCAATATATCTGTTATTTTATGTTAGAAATCATTCTAATATAGTGGTTTAAGATTGAATAATATTTACAAACATAAACATATATATATTTGAAGGTATCTGGCAAACACAGTTGAAGAAGACAATGAAGAAGCAAAGTATGACATTTTCCCATGGGCTTTGGGCAAAGCCTGGAGAAAGCTCTTCCCTGATTTCTTAAAGTTAAGAGATCAACTTTGGAGTAGAATTGACTACAGGGCTATTGTAAGCAGACGCTGCTGTGAAGAGGTAGGGAGGGAGATTTCATATTCTAGATGCTGAAATCACAACAAGTAACACCAGCTAGCAATTTAGCTCTGTACAGTTCCTACCCTAGAGTAAACACACAATCCACGGAAAAGAAAAGATGCTGCTAAAATGTAATGGCCCATTTATCCTCCATGATATTTCTTCCTTCTCTATTTAAAACACATTATTTAAAAAGGTGTTTTTAAAGTAAACTAGAATATTTTATATTGCACGACTGTTAAAAGTGACATTTCTATTGACTAGTATTTACTTCATGCAAATATTTTTCATTTAAAATCTACTTTAATTTGTTTCACTTCATCCACTTTAGAAATAATTTTGTGTGCTTTACAATTTATAAGGAAAAAATATATTCCTCATTTTTCAGGTGAAGTGTGTACCTGGAAAAACCCTTGTCATGCTCTAAGTACCTAATGTTTACTTCTAGATGGTGGAAAAGAAAATCTCCCATTTACTCTAGAGACCCATTTCTGGGGATGGGATTAGATGCTATGGGAAAAGCACAAGGAGCAAGGCGAGTGCAGGATGCTTTTCCTTGCATACCCTCCCAGCTTCCCACTGCTGTTATTTCAGTGATGATGAACACTGTCAGCTGATGTTTGGTAGCTGGCCAGAGACCCTGTTGTGTCCAACATCCCGAGCATGAGCTGCTGTTTGTGATGGCTCACGTGAACAGACAGGGCTGGAAGCTGGGATGTTTCCACACCTGACTGGTGTCAGGATTACTTACCCCTGCAAACTTTCCAGTGGGACAGACAAGAGATGATGCCCATTTCAGCTACATTAATTCCCTGCCATGCACTAACTGGATCTAGTTTTCAGCCGTGTGTTTCCCCTTTATTTTTGCTCTTCCTGAGCACCTCTGGCTGTTCCCACAGGTGATGGCCATCGCTCCAACACATTACATCTGGCAGCGGGAGCGCTCCGTGCACCACAGCGGAGCTCTGAGGAGTTCCGGCGATCAGGTGCAGCTGCCCCGAGGGCCCAGCGCTACTCCGACAGACTGCCTGCTGTGCGGGAAGAAAGGCAGGTTCGTACGGCTCGGATTATCCTCCTCCTCCTCATCTACCGACACTCTGGAGATGAGGGACTTGCACTCATCCCAGAAATCCAAGGACACCTTTTCCACTGAAAAAATGCTCATCGACTCTCCTTCTTATAAAGGCCGAGGTATGGTTTCATATTGTGAGTAATTTTCCATCAGTTTAGGCAACTGGGGCCATATTTGCCCTTCAGAGTGCTGCAGGGACTGCTCTGTCCCTCCCTGTAACACCTCAGCATAACTTTTACCCTCACAGATTCATTTTCACACATTCTGTCTTAACTTCCTGGAAGTACCAACTGTTTCACATTGAGTCTCTTCATGTTACTTTCATCTACTACAGTAGAATTTGGGTGCTACTCAGGCATTTGTTACTATTCTTGCATTGTAAATTAAATTGGGAGTCCTGTTTTAAATGATTTTTTTATGATTGGCTATGTCAAATAAAAATACTGGTGTGTGTAAAGTGTGTTGAAGTGCACTTACTGAGAGTATGTTTTGAGAAAGAGCAAGATACTCATTTGTGATCTGGGTTTGGACACAGGTTAAATCACAATTTCCATTTTCCTCTTAAGTATCTAATTGGTTGACATTTTATACAAGACTGTTTTAATACTGGGGTATGAGTAGAAAACAAGAGTTTATTGCAACAATTGTTTACATAATTGAATCTCTGCCCATTAATCTACTCAAAATAGCATCCTCAGCATTAGGGGCCTCCATTACATACAGCAGTTGTGGGGCAAACCATTATTAAATTTATTATTGGAAGTTAAATGCATTTGACCTGTAAACTTCCTCAGGCACCTGGACAAGGCCTCAGCTCTGCAAAGATACTCTCCTGTAGTTAACCAGTGCAGAGTTCCTAGTATACTTACCTAATACAAAGGTAGTTATAAATAACTCTGAATATTTTATTTGCATGTGTTCTCATTAGTAAATGCATTTGACCTGTAAACTTCCTCAGGCACCTGGACAAGGCCTCAGCTCTGCAAAGATACTCTCCTGTAGTTAACCAGTGCAGAGTTCCTAGTATACTTACCTAATACAAATACAAAGGTATTTATAAATAATAATACAAAGGTAGTTATAAATAACTCTGTATATTTTATTTGCATGTGTTCTCATTAAGATCCAAATTTTCAGTATTACAGTAAGATTGTTACTGTTTTGACAGCTTTAGTACAAATGTGAATCCCAACTTTGAATAAATTGGCATTTGAATATTTCCTGAGATATAAAGCAAGTCAGGTGTTTACAAAACATAACTTAATAAGTTAATGTGCTAAACATCACCACTTACTCAGGGGAGATCCCAAATGATTTTAAGTCTGTTTATACTTGAGAGATCTGGCTTCTCATCTCTGACAAGGGCCAGAAAAAACTGTGTTTCCTCCAACCATTTGAGAATACTTTATATGAAGTGCCATTCACAAATAACCAGGCAACTTGCAGCCTGAGTGCTGGAAGGGAACCAGAGCTGTGCCTGTCAACAACTGTTTTGATGTTGAAATAAGCACAGCTTTATCAAGTGAACGCATTCAGTGAATTCCAGTATCTCTTAAAGTTATGCTTTAAGAACTTTGTTCTCAAAGAAACCTATAGTCAGCAGTTGGAAGCCAGCAAAGTATTAATTTCAAAGGAGAGCCTTTGATGCCTTATTTTCTTACTAAATTTTTTTTTCTCCTTATTTCTGTTAGACTGTCAGAGGCTGTCCAGCAAAAGGCAACCATGTAGCACTCTGGATCAAGATAAGTCTATGGACTGGTTTACAAGCAATGGAGAATGAAATGCACCTGATAAGACAGAAACATACTGTGATTTGCAGAACAGTCTGGGCTGCATCACAGCACCAGACATGATGATTTACTTCAAAATTTTCCCTTTACATAGTGGGATAACAGTTGGTGTTTCAAACTTGATGCGAGGTAGAAATCAGAGCGGTCAGTACTTGAAAGTTACACAACTTGCAAAATGTAGCATCTACTTTGTTATGTTTTATTTCATTCTGATACAATATTCAGATTAGCAGCTAAGGAGGCAGCAGCATCAAGAAAGCAGTGGTTGAAACTTTCTCAGCTTGGTAAGGAACGCTAATTAAAAAACAAAAGTTACTACTTTAGTATTTCAATACACAATGATTATTTTATTATTATAAGTTTAATAGTTTCATAATATAGGAAAATATCAAATGCTAGTACAAAAAAAAAAGTTTTTATTTGAAATAAAAATACCAGTAAACATTTAAGATAAACTTTTTCCAAGTGTCTCACCTGAATGAGCTTCCTGCCAGTGGGATGGTCGGGCAATGTAAGGTACTGAGTGGTTTGTTTCATCAGCATCACTGAGTGATTCTGTGAGAAGAGCATTTCTTTTTATTTTATAAATATTTTTTTTTTTGTTCCCACAAGTTTAAGACCTACATACAGCCTAGAGTAGACAATGTACATGTAATGTTTTTCCCTGACATGTTTTCTTTTTCTTGTTGTCACCTATCATATATTCAGAACTCTTGGCATTTTGCAGATCTATACTGTATATATATTTACACTTATCATATAAATATAAAATATGTATGGCAGCATTTTTGGATTTGCCAGAACAGCATAGTTTTAAAACAGAGCTCACTGGCCACTGTTTCTGTTAAGGAATCCTTAAGTCCATCAGGGTCCTCTAAAGCAGCTTTGGGGTGAGTATAAAGAACTGAATTTTCTTAAAAATCAAAAATTTGAAAACAGTCATTCTTTATTTCAGATTGAAATTTATTTTTTATTTAGCCCAGGTTTTTAGTAGAATATTTTAACTTAAATAAAAATGAATAGTATTCTTTAAACCTGACAAGGTCTAGGCTGTCTAAAACCTTGCCTATTCTCAGCTGACCTAGGTAAAAACACTGCCTCTTCCTACACTGGGTTATCAAAGTGCAGGAATAGGGGATCTCGTCAGCAGCAAAGTCCTTACCATTGTATTCACTCTCCTTAGGAACTGCTTGATCCTGAATATGGATTTCTTTGTACTCATTTTGAAGTGGTTCTTCAACATTTTCTTGAGTTTCCACCATTTGGCTTGATTTGTAGTGCTTGAGTTTAGCAGGGAGTACTGACCAGCTCCTGTGAGTTACCTCAATTATCCTTTCACACAAAAAAGGAAGCTTGCAGCTCCGTATTCTGTCTAAAAGGTCAATAACCTGTGTGATGCTTTTGAAGAAATGCAAAGGATAAAGTAGTATTTTGAAAACTCATATCACAAAATTTCAGTTCTACTGACTTAGGCACATTCTTTACCTTTGAAGTTACACGAATCCTTCAGTTTTAGGGAAAAGGAGCAACCTGACTATTGCACTGGAGAACAGTGCAGTTACTTTGAGGATGCCATAAATGCCAAACTTCACTGACCAGAATGAGAACATTCCCCAGGAAGATGCCAAAGGATTTGGCTGAGTGTAATTTATACAGAGTAGAACTCCCAAAGAAAGTTACATGGGGAAAAAACCCAACTTTGTTAACCATTTCATGAATGCTGCATGTGTATTTCAGAAGATGCTTGGTTTTGTACTGAGGCCAGGTAACGCCTGAATAAAGGTGGCAGACAGAAATACTCACTTTGCCAAGTACACAGCACACACCCCACCTTGCTTCAGGCTTGGGTGTACAACAGGCAGAGCACACTGAGGGTTCAGCATATCCAGAACTACCTGCAAGAGAAAGACATATTAATGCTTCCTGGGAGAACAAATGTACATCTACCAACGCAACACAGGACAATGCTGGGGGGAAAAAGGTTATGGAAAAGAGATGCACACAACAGCAGTGTGTAATCATCCACCAGTTTTATCACTGCCTCTCAAAACCTGAGGTGCACACTTACACAAAATGAAGTCCTCTCTACTTCCAGATGAATTTCTGTTAAAACAGCAAGTAGTATTTGACCAACTAAGTAGATCCGTAGGAAGTTAAGCCTCCTAGTAATTAAATCCCATAATCCCGACAATAAAAAAACTTTTAGAAGACTACATTTACTAACACATTTGAATACCTATTTCTCAAATGTGAAAAAAAAAAGAAAAAAAGATTGTTCAAATGCAGAAGAACACATTATGGTCACAATGTCTAACTTGCTGTGAGTTTCAAGATTAAAAATACTTCTTGTCTTTGGCAAGGCATCTTCTTGCACCATTTTAAAAATTGCTATTTGTTTAAAGCATTTAGTAAGCAGTTGTAAGTAGTTTGTCAGCTTTACAGGGAAGAGTGCTTAACATCACGCTATCTTCCCCAGCATGACTCGTTTTTTAGGAAATCTGGATACAAAGAAGCAGGACAGGAGAGCAAGCCATAGCATTCTCTAAATTATGGTTAGTTACATTGTGCATTCTATATAGCTGATAGCAAAGTGGTCATATAGTTGCATATTTAATAAGGTTTTGTATCCTTCTGAAATTGAATGCTTGAAATATGTATCTCCTAAAATATCAGTTCCTCAAAAATACAAGAAAGCAAGTTGGTATTTGCTTACATGACAGCAGTAATTAATTGTAATATTTCTATAGTACAGCTTTATCACTCTTTCATGTGACAACCTGTAACTGAAACCTTGAAAACATTTGTATCTGACAAAAACATTACAATGTTTCTTTCACTGATGAGGACCTGCATTGTTATTTCTCATGTTACACTAGATATGGGAATCCCGTTGTGAGTGTGAACACTAGAGGTTCTAATTAATGGAGAAAAGACACGTGTCAATGGGGGAGTTGTTTGGATTCACTCACTGCATCAAGTGTTACAGATTTCAGATCTGCAGCAGCTGTTGAAATGTCTTTAAGAATAAACTCCACGTTATCTGGCCACTCGTCCACGTGTCCTATTTCCCACGCAGAACGCCAGTGCCTGTAATTCTTCTTAGCTAAATTATGATGATCCTCTCTGATTTCATAACTTAGAACACGTCCTTTGTGCCCAACTGAAAGCAAACAGAAGACATTCCACTCACCACTTGACACTGCTGTTATAAAAACTTGGGGGAAAAAAAGAAAACAAAAGCAAAAACCATAATCTGTAACATAAGTACACCTTTCCATCTCCACTTAAGGAAATTATCACATCTGAAACAATCAATGACAATCTAGGTTTTCTTTACATTTAAAACATATGGATGAAGGAAAAGTGTCATGTTAGTTCTTTCACAGACAGAAATCCATCAATGCACAGATGAAACAAAGAGTAGTTATAGTAGTACAGACTGTTCCAAGATGTTTTCCTGAAGTCACTCATGCAGCAAAAGACAAGTTGAGCATCTGTGGCTGCTGCTAGATCCTTCTGCTGGAGCAACCAGAGGTACCAGCTGAGAATGCTGCACCAGTGCTCACAGGTTAAGGAAACCTGCTCACTGATCTCAGCCCCACAGAAAAGTTTTCCAGTGTACTCTTTGATTCACCCAGGTTTGTGTAATTTTCCTGTTACTGTTTGCAACAGCAATAAATTATTAAGTCTAAATTTACTATTCTGACATCTACCACGACTCCAATGTTTCTCACAAAGGAAGCATTTCCAGGCTGTGCAGGCAGACAGCAGGGTGTGCACTGCTGTATTATTCCATATTTCTATTACTCCAATTCCTCACACCTATCCCACTGCTCACTTCTCTCTCCTTGCTACTTTGGAAGGGGTGCAGGCAGCTTTCAGGAAGCAGCAGCTCCCCAGGTCAGTGCTGTGCCTTTCTAAGCCATTTCAGTTTCAAGTCACCAGGCTCATTCCCTCACCTACGTGATCCCACTGTGAATCCATTCAGATAACTGAGTAAAAGAAGGGATAGATTTCCCAACAGTTGCTCCTTGATCCAGCTCACCCTGCCTCAGACAAAGGCCAGAACCAGCTTGTAAGAAAGGGAAGGTTTCAGCATGTTGCCTTTGATCACCTGAAGCAGTTGTAGAGTCACAGTGCCAACTCCTGGTTCCTTTAGAGTATCAGTTTAAAAACATCAGGAAAATAAAATTCTTCACACTGGGGGGGGTCAGTTTTACCCCCACTTATTCAAAGTGATTCCTACTTTTTGAAACTGGTTTTTAAAAAATCAGAACAGCAAGACAAAATAGCTAGGCAAAACTTCATTACTGTGAAGCTACAGTATGTGAAGTTTGCTACATCATATTTTCCAGTTCTCAAAGATCTTAAAGTCATGGCAAATACCACTGTCTTAACTCTCCTGTTTTATGTCAGTAGTTTCTGGGATTAAAGAAAGAATGGAAAACAACATAAAAGGAATAACAATTAAGAGATGAATGAAATCTGTTAAATCAACAATAATTTTGGAAATGAAATAATTCCATGGACATTGGTAAGGTGCCCACTGGATCTGAATTCCAGCATTTACCCATGCAGCAGCTGCTTTCCTTGTTGGGTATCACTGGTGTGTATTCAATGGTGGCAAAAGCAGCCACCATTAGGAACCAGCATATCAAATCTATTTATTTCTGGGTCAGCACCAAAGTGTGTTCAGCTGTGACTAAAACTGGCTGTATTTGGTGCTGTTTAAATTCAATAAATTTGAAAACAGCAATGCAATTTCATATCTTTTCCCCACTCCTCAAAATAGAGCTGATCTGGCACACAACAATTGCACTCTTTCCCTGAACAGGGTTAACAGCCTGGTAATGTCAATGATTTTGCCAACTTGGCCCATTTACAGCTAAATTAAACTGATGAGAAAAAACCTGTTGGACAAGATAGAAAAACGAGAGGAATAATTGGCAAGTTCAGGTGTGCTTGTATGAAATGGCCACAGCAGGCTGAATACCCAAGAAAAATCATCTGCTGTATTTAGCAAGAGCTAGGTTTTGCCTTAGCCAGTATCAGGTATTTGGGTTCTGGGTCTGCCTGTAGGGCAAGCTGGGGAAAACTAAGGACTCCTACTTTCTCTAAATGGAAAGAGAAGTGCTGATGTTTCTGTTTCTTCTGTCTCATCAGCTTCCAGCTCCTACAGCAGCAATGTTTGCTTTGAGGATAATCTCATGCTAGCTTCAAAATCCCAAAGGAACTAAAAACCCCCAAACATTAGTTTATTCCAGAAAGATGACCAGAAGAAACCAGCTGCAGTTGAGTGATCTCGAGTCATGGCTGAAACTCAGCTTTCTGCAAGACCCTTGGTAACCATTTACACTATGCCCTATAAGCACAGTCAGAATGGTTTGCAGTCCTTGTGCTGATGTAACTTTCCCTCAAGTCAACAAACTATACATGAACTGCAGCAAAGCTTTCATGAGCTGAATAGTAAGGACCACAAGAACCATAAGTATTTGAGAAAAAAAAAAGCCCAAGTTGTGATAAGGAAATAAATAATGGCTGAAACTCAGCTTTCTGCAAGACCTTCAGTAACCATTTACACTATGCCCTCTAGAATGTCAGAATGGTTTGCAGTCCGTGTGCTGATGTAACTTTCTTTCAAGTCAACAAACTATACGTGAACTGCAGCAAAGCTCTCATGAGCTGAATAGTAAGAACCACAAGAACTATAAGTATGTGGGCAAAAAAACCCCCAAGTTGTGATAAGGAAATAAATAACTACTGTGTTGTCTAAAGCCAGGTTCTCACCTGCTCTCGACAGAAACAAGCTCATAGCACCAGACCCGCTGCCAGTTTCCAGCACGGTGTCTCCCGGGTGGATATCCATCATCATTAACAGAGCACTTATATCCTGCGGGCGACAAAAACACGGCACGTTACTATCCACGAGAAATCAGAGGTGAGATTCATCCAGCGAGCTCCCAGCCACCAGCCGCTACCTTGGGGTAGGCGATGGTGGCTCCCCGCGGCATGAGCAGCACGTACTCGTCCAGCGAGGGCCGCCGCAGCAGCAGCCGCTTCCCGGCCGCCGTGCGCAGCACCTGCCCGGGCATCCGCCCGATGATGTCGCGGTGGGGCAGGAGCCCGCCGGGGCTGCTCAGCACCGCCCCGGCCGCCAGCCGGCACAGCAGCTTCAGCGCCGAGTTGTGCTTCCTGCGCACCTCGGCCAGCGCCAGCTCCCCGGCGCGGAAAGAGCCGGGACGCGGAGCCGCCACTTCCTCCTCCTCCTCCTCCATCTTCTCCGGGGCAGCCTGAGGCGCCGCCGCGCACCGCGCCACCGCCGCCGCTTCCTCGGGCGGCAGCAGCCGCCTCACCCGCTCCAGCGGCGACAGCGAAGCCTGCCATGCCCGCCGGCGAGGCTTCCCGTCGGCAGGAAAAGAGGAGGAGGAGGAGGAAAAGGAGGAAGAGGGGGCGGCTGCCCGCCGCAGCGCGCGCCAGGCCCTCATGCGAGCGGCCCGCGTGCTCGCCCCGCGCGCCTGCGCCGCACGCCCCGATGACGCCGTACGGCGTCATCGGGGCGTGCGGCGCAGGCGCGCGGGGCGAGCACGCGGGGCGGCGGTGCATGCGCCGCTGCGGGGCGGGCCGGGCAGAAGGCGAGGGGAGCGCGCGCGCCATGGCGGCCCCTCCGTGCGCCTTCTCGCCCCGCGGGTGCCGCCTGTTCGCCTCGGCCGGGCCCGATGGGCGGCTGCGCGTGTGGGACACGGCCGGCAGCCGCCTGCAGCACGAGTACGTGCCCTCCGCCCACCTCAGCGCCGCCTGTACCTGCCTGGCCTGGGCCCCGGCGGCGGGTGCGCGGCAGCCCCCCAGCAAGGTGCGTGAGGGGAGCGAGCGGGGGGGAGGCTGAGGGCGGGCGGGGGCCGCGCGTGAGGAGCGCGGTGGGGATGGCGGCGAAGCCGAGCGGGTCTGACGCGTGGCCGCGGCCCGCTCGGCTTCACCCCGCCCTCCCGGCGCCATGTGGCCGGGCGGGCCGGGCAGCGGGGCCGCGGCGAGCGGGGCGAGGGTCCCGAGAGCCCCGCGGGGTTCGGGCAGCGTCCCGCCCCGCGTCCCCCCGCGGTCCCGGGGATGGCCACGTGTGTCTCCTCCTGGGTGGGGGGGCGCGGGGGGAGCCGCTCCCCCTCCCGGGATTGCGCTGCTCGAGGTGAATTTCACGTGTCGGTGGGGGGGGGGATTAGTTCTGTGGGTTTTTAAAGCAAAAATTCGGCAGAAGCGCTGACTGTTGGAAACCATTTGTCTCTCGTGTTATCTGCGTGGAAGAAGCCTTCCTTGATGGAGTGAGGTATGTTAATTGATGGCACGTCTTGCCGTAATGCTGCAGAGCAGGTCAGCTGCTGTGCACCCCCTTAGTTCCCTCTCCGCTAAAGGCAGGATCTCTCCACGCTTCCTTACCTTTGGAAGTACTCCCGTGCGAGCTGCTACACTCTCTGTGATTCATCTTCCTGAGTCCAGGAATCCTACAAGAAGGTGTTCAGTAGTTTTATTCACACCATGCATCAGGAGTGCTTGGATCCTCTCCACCTTGGATCAAGTTTTAGTTAGCATCACCTCAGGTGAACACTGAACCTGAAAATATCTGGAGTATGTACTGGGGTACCTTTTGGTCTGTTTTATGTTGAAGTAATTCTTTAGCTGGAATATACAATTTCCTGAGGAAAAAAGAATGCAAAACCTGCATAAAGTATGTGAAATCACCCCCATTATAATAAGTAAGGGGTGGTTTTTTCTAAAGTGTGTTTTAGTGTGTCAGCAATTCAACATTTGAAATGAACAGCATTCAGTATTTAAAATGCTGTTCAGGCTGTTTCAAAATGCTTAAAACACAGATTATCAACCCAGAGGAGGGCAATATTGTTTTACTCAGTTGAGCAGCTTAGTCCCTGAACTTTGAAAACTCCCAGGACATTTGAAGAATGAAGCGGAGAGAGTTAGTTTTATGTGGCCTGAACCTGTTCCTTTTTCATGGAACTTTCAAGTAAAAACGATCCATTCATTAGTTGCAAAGCTGTATAGGTTCATTGCTCTTAGGTGCCCTGAAACTGGCATATGAGAGTGCTGTTAAAATGTCCTGTATTAAGTGAAACTCAACTAGACACAGTGTGCTGCTGTGGTGCCATAAGTCAAGCACAGGATGTTTCTGAGGGGCTTTTAAAACTTTTTTTAAATAACCTTTTCTAGAGATACTCTCCTAAGCCCCACAGGTCTTTGAATTTAACCCGGTTTAAGGTTATATGAAAGCAACCTTAGCCACCTCTCAGTGCTTTCTGGCTATTCCAGTAGTTGGAATCCTGTCCCCTGCTCGAAAGCTAGTCCATTTTAAAGTGGACCTGGGAAACATACTGTTTCTTACAATAATTGTGCAATAAAACCTTTAAAAGTCATTGGGGTTTTTTTCCTTAGACTGAGTTTTAGAACTAAAACTGGGATAGTTATGCCAAAAACACTAGTTTCAGGTGGTCGGGGTAGAGCTCTGCCAGTAGATAGCTATAGATGGTGTTTGGCCAAATTGCACTTAAACTCAGTGTGTTTTGGACTGCTGCCATGTTAATGGAGGCCATGTGGTGCAGGGGAATATTAGAACTCACGTTCTGAACTGCAGCCTCTGGAATTGCTGATGCAGGGGTGGCTTTGCTGGGATGCTCCCTGCCCCACGTGCTTCCAGTGCTTCCTGTGTGCAGCATTCATCACCTCCTGCTCCGTGGGGTGTCTTGTGCAAGAGTGCACCTCCAGTATTCAAAACACCTTCTTTCACTTTCTTCCTGACAAGCTGCAACTGCTCTGTCATTGTCAAGTGTCAAGACCTTTAGATTTATCCCCATTTCAGTGTTCTAAGTGCTTTATTTCACATGTGAGCAGCAGATTTCTGTTTAGGAAGTCTCAGTGGCTTATCAAGTCAAGAAAGAACATTACTGAAAAATGTGTGCACAATTCCTTTACAAGTGACTTCTTTTAACCATCTCCACTAATTAAAACTTTGTGCTTTTTCAGGCAAAGTTGAAGGATTTCTAAATAAGCTTGAGTTTCCATAAATCTGAAAAAGAAATCAGAGTACAAGGAAGCTGATATTTGTCCTGCCCATAACAACAGGGTGCTCTTCTGTTTAAGACCCTGATCCACAAGTGACACCCACATGGATGTTAAGTGCAATTATCATTTGCTCTGTGTACTAATTTAATGCAGGGTGGGGAAGTTTGATTTTTTTTTAAAGTTCTTAATTTTTTTTTCAAATCATATCAAATGTTAACAGGTGTCTGAATTTTCCACTGGCATTTCTTCATGCAGAACTTTCTGACAAAGTGCTCCCCTCATATTGCTGATAAGGGGTGATCAGTAAAGAAATGCATGTGGAAAAAAAAACTGGAGAAACCTTCACTGCCCTTTTGCTTTCTCCTGACCCTGGAAATAACTCTGTACTTGTGGGAATTCTCTTGTGCCTTTGAGTTGTTCCAAGGAAATTTGCTATAGCCAACTGAAATGGAGGTTGAAAAAAAAATTAGTTGAAAGATTTATTCAGGGCAAGAGAATAATGTCTGTTATTAAGTTTGGTTTTGCTTTGCAGTAGGGGTGTGTGGGGTAATTGGTAGAACTACTTAAAAAGATCAAAAAGTACCAGAAAACACAGGAATTGTACTTGGATCTCTGCTCAGTGGCCTTTGTCTTTGCATGTCAGACTGCAGTTTCAATTAATTGTCATTAGTTTCTCAACATCTGTTTTTTAATATTTTATAAATACATTTCTTTAAGAAGATAAAGCCTAAATAAATACTTGCAAAACCCCCTAATTGTAATCTCTTTTCTCAATAGCCTGCTTTTGATGTAAAAGTTACCTTTGCAGCAATTTTGTATTTTTTGGCCTAAACCAAAACACTTTTCTTTGCAGAAGGTGTTAGCTCTGTTAAATACAGAAGGAATAGAAGATCCTGCTTCAAAGAACCAAAATATTTATTCTTCACTATCAAACTTCAATATCTTACTTGTGGTGGAAATTACTGCATCCTGATTGTCATATTTCTGGACCTGAGTAGAAATTATTTGTCTTCACTGTGTCATGTCTGTTGTAAAACAGATTAGCTACACCACATGGAACTCGAACAGAGCTGGTTGCTCACATTTTATCTCCTTGGGCTTCTTCAGGCTGCTTGTCAGTGAGGATAGCTCTGTTGTGTAGAGGAAGCATTACCATGTGTGAAATTTTTTAATTGGAGAGAATGCTTTGCTGTGATGTAACAAATATAAGGAGACTTACCAAGGTCCAATTAAAAAACTAATCATTAGTGATTTTTTTTTCTTTTCATGTCCTTGAACATTTTTTAAATTTTCTTTTTTTTATTTGTGTGTGTGCAATTAGTGATTACACAGTGAGAATGAATATGATGACTTCTTCTGCCCTCTTTATTTTAGTTTCACATTTTAAGAACCAGTTTTATTCCTTCTTTCCTTCCCAGTGATCTGCATTCTCAAATTTTTGGTTAAGACAGACAAAGTGAAATCCCTCCTTGAGGTGGCTGATAAGCACTTGCAGAGCAAGAGTGTGAAGAGTTATGAATTGCCTGATCATCTGAGGACCTCTGGTGCAGACAGCAGGACTTGGGCAGAGCACTTTGCTTTGAATCCCAGTCCTTCCCTCTGTGGAATGGGTTAGCACTTCATTTTTGAGAAGCATTATGAATGCTTCAGATTTGCAAGACTATTTTCATTACTTTTTGAGAAAAAATAAATTGATCATGACCAAGTTTTTCCATTTTATGGATGTAGTAGTCTGAACGAGTTAATCTTTACTTCTGCCTCTGGGACAGGAAATTTGTAAAAAACTAAAATGTGGGTTTTTTTCCCACGTGCATGTGGTTGGGGTGGTAGCAAAATGACCTATACCAGGTGTTTGCAAGTGACTCATAGAAGTTTGTTACCCTTTTTCGTGGAGTACAAGATGGGTTTCTAGGGTTGTGTACACTTCAGTGTTCATTTTCTGTCTTAGTGGTGTTTGTGCTGGCTGTCTGGATCTCAAACTTCTTAAGGTTTTTCTTCCCTCTGCTTTAACACTGAGATTAGCCACTCAGACTGATCTATTTCACAGTTTCTCTCTTTTGGTTTTCCAGGATGGCCCCCAGAGGAAAAAACGGAAGTCTGAAGTTGGAGAAGTGGACAAGCAGTTAGATATCCTGGCTATTGGTACAGCAGTTGGTAGCATTTTGTTGTACAGCACAGTAAAAGGAGAATTACAGAGCAAGCTAGTAAGTAATGCACTCTTCATCACATGCTACCAAACACTTCAGTCAGTTTAGGCCAAAAAATCTGGGTTTCTAAGTTAGTGCAGTATCTTAACACTGTCCATGGATTTGCTGCTTTCCATTAAAAATAACAGTAATGATGAAATTCCTCACAGGAGAGTTAAATCCTTGGTGGGGCTGTCATACCCTCGGTTCCTGCATGGCATTGTGGGAGGGAAGGGCAGAGAACTCATCAGCGCTTGGGAAGGTGTCACGCTGGTGGACTCTTCTGTAAATTCACCTCCCTTATGTGCTGGGGTGTGCCAGTTGTTGGTTTCTCTGGGTCTGCAGTGAAGGTGCTTGAAACAGTAGTTCATGTTCAGACTCAGATGTTTATTATTTCTTATCAGTGAAACAGTCTCACAACCCTGAGTTCAGCAGCTTTTCATTAAAAGGCACAAAATGGCCAACGCTCTCTTGTTACAAGGTCTTTTAAGACTAAACTCTCCAATTAAGAGCTGACACCTGGATTATTTTCCCTTTTAACCCAATAACTGATCCCTGGAAGCCCACAATGCAGACTTTTCTGCCCAGTTACAAAATGCCACCCAAACCCATGGTGAAGAAGGAAAAAGAAGGATGAAGAAGAAACCCGGGACAACACCCTGTGCCCTCCATCTTGCTTCCATCCACAACATACTAAAAATCCCCAAACCTGATTTTCTCACCAAGTGAAACACCTACACTGCTCTCTATAATTTATTTCACACTTTTGTGGATTCTAGTCTATCTTGAAGTGTAGGAAACTTTCTCCATGAATGAGGGTCAAAGTCAGTGCTGCCCTGGGGGTCAGGGCACCCCAGAGAAGACAGAAAAATATTCCCGGTACTCTGGTTTTCCACGCTTATGGAAAGTCTTGAGCTCTCTCAGCGCATGATCTTTTTTGAATGATACACAGTAACTTCAATTTTGCCTTTCCAAACTCCCAAGCGCCTCCATTTTAGTCGTGGGTTACATAATAAGCAAAATAAATCCATATGAATGGCTCTGCGATACTTTTGAGATACTTGGGTATACTTTTGCTTCTAAACTCAAAGTTGTAGGTAGGGTGATAAACATACATGAATTTAGAGAAAGCAGTAATCTCTGAGAATTATGGTGCAGGCAAGTGACAGTAACTAATGAGTATCAACTTCATTATATGGAAAAACTATGTTTGAAAAGTGTAGCTGTAGTTTGTTTAAAAACACTCCTTTTCCACAGAAGACAGCAGGTTTTATGAGTACTTTGCTTTTTACATATAGGTTGAATGAAAAGATTATTCCTGTTAAAATAAGAGATGTTACTTTTCGCTCTCTTTACTGAACAGAATATTTTGCTGCAGTGTAGTTTGTCTTGTTCAAAGCTCATTTGCATTAATACCTTTGGGAGTAATTTGAGCAGGTTGTTACAATCCAAATAGTGAAATGGACTCCATTAAATATTTTCATAAATAATTCAGGATTATATTTGGAGCTGCAGAGATTTTGGTTGTTAAGAGTAGTGATACTGCTTAAGGGGTCTTCTGGTCTGGTGATAGTGTGCTCCTGAATGCTAATACAAAGGGAAGGCTACTCACCTCTGAGTGCCCTTAAGGAAGGAGGCACAGAGATGACTTCAGCAAGACACCTGTGGTTATTCTTTCCTCTGAGCAGATTTCATACAGTTAGCCTTGTCTGGCTCTGTGTATAAAAACAGCAGGCAAGACTTTTTTTTTTTTTGAAGGGATCAACAAAATTGGTCTGTCCAGCAGCATCCCACCCTGAAACTGAAGAGAGCATATAGGTGTGTGTAGGTGCTTGTGGTCCAAAAGGAATGACAAAAGGCAGAGGCTCTACAAAATCTAAAGTTGTATCAGTAAATTGTACACTTGGCATGGAAATTGGTGTCTTCTAATATAAATGCACAGCAGTTGATTTTGAATAAGGGGTAGGGGCAAAAGAGAAGAGAGAGAGAAAAGTCACCAGTCCTGGCTCCAGCATCGAACCAGCTGATGAGGTGTCCAGCGTCCTGGGGCATCCATTGCTCAACATTTTTTTTATAGACAAGTGCTGCCCACCCTGGAGCAGTTTCTCACATTCTATGCAAATTCACTACCATGTGCAGTTTGCTCTAGACTTTTCTGGAAAAGGGCTGGAGGGCTGTGGGGGGGGTCTTTGGTGTTCTTGATCCGCCCCTGCTGGGGGGATCTTTTGTCAACAGTCCAGGCCCACTTCTGGAGTCTTTCCTGTGTTTCTGCTGTGCTGATCATCAGGAGCCGGAACAAGGCTGGACCAGGAAAGTGCTGCCCTACTTCTGCATGGCCCCCTCCTCCAGCCATGCCCTGTTCTTTCCTACAGTGTGATCTTGCCAACAGTCCTTGTTTGGTTCCCTGGCTGGCTGTCAGTGTTTGGGACATTCACATTGGACTGTTCTGGGCTTCTACATGGCCCTACACAGGACAGCTCTGGGAGTCACAGTGTGTGCCTGAGGGCATGGTCCAAATGCTTCTTGAACTCTGGCAGGCGTGGGGCTGTGACCACTTCCTTGGGGAGCCTGTGCCCTGTGGGTGAAGAACTTTTTCATAATGTCCACCCTAACTCCCTTCCTCTCAACACAGCTTCTTGCCATTCCCTTTGGTTCTGTTACTGTCCACCAGAGAGAAGTGATCAGTGCCTGCCCCTCCGCTTCCCCGTGTGAGGAAACTGTAAACAACATCTCTTCTCTAGGCTGTATAAGCCAGGCCAAAATACTTACGTGTATGTACCAAAATGTGAAATATCTTTAATTTATATACCTGTCAAGTATGTTCTTTGAAACCACACACACACCTTAAGATGCCAGTGATTGGAATTTAGATCTCGAAAGAGCACCTTGTTCACATTGTTGGTGTGGGAAAGACTCAGTTGTCAGGACTACTCCAGTGAGTTGACCCTATGTTATCTTTTGTAGGATGGTGGTCATGACAGTAGAGTAAACTGTGTGAGATGGCATCAAGACAGCTCCTGCTTGTATAGCTGTTCAGATGACAAACACATTGTGGAATGGAACACACAGACCTGCAAAGTAAAGTGGTGAGTAGTGCTGCTTTTCACTTGAATTCTTTTACACTTGCGTTTGTGTGTTTTCTCCCTTGCAGGTTTTGGAAATGCTGCACTCTACTTTCTAGGCTTCATGCCCACAAAGTGACTGTTGACTGTTATTTTTCTCAAATCAGGAGTGGTTTTATTAGGGAATGAAAGCACAGTTGTCATAGGCATCTTCTTCTGTGTATTGGGAAAGCTAGATGAAACCATTCTGAGAGGGGTTTGGATCCCTCCATGCTAACTTTTAGTGAGACTGAAAGACTAAAAGTCCTACTAAATGCTGAAAAATCTAAATTCTAGAAAAAAATCCTTGAGTAGATACTGGAAGATCTCATTCCAGTAGAACCTGCTGCATGCACCCAGCTTTGCTCAAAGGGCCTTGCTGTGATGATAACCCACTTGGTTTCGCTTGCTGCTGATGTGCAGTGGAGACACTTCCACTTGGCTGTCTGAGCAGGCTGCTACTGTTAAAAGTACTGTTGAGCAAAATGGAGCTTAGTTCAGAGTAACAAAATGTCTGGTGTAGGGAGTTATTTTCTTCTGTATAAAGTAAAATTGTTCTTAAACTTTAAAGAAGAAACCATGATTTCTATTAACAATCCTGGTTACCTTTCTTCAGTAAAAGCCTACTGATGGCACATTGATCCTTCTCTTGATGTTGTTTCTGTTTTTTTTTTTAATTTTTATTTTTAAGTAGTGCTTTGAACTATAGACCATTAAAGTGAAGTTTATTATTGTCAGTGACTTCGGAGACTTGGAAGGAGGGCCAGTAACTGAATAGGCTTTGAAACTCTGAATCTTAGTGTTGAGAACATTTTTTTTGAACAGGTTGGTGAATAGAGAAGTCATGAAAATGGTATGGTTCTTCTTGCCCTAATTTCAGAAGTAGAAAACCTTGAGAGTATTCAGAACAGAATAAGCAAGTATTTAGAAAGAAGTCAGTATTGAATAATTTCATGGTTTTGAGTTGTGGGTTTTTTGTTAACTAATTTCAAGGCAAAGTGCAGAAGCAGATGAGGTTTGACTTCTTGACTACTTACATCACTGTTTTTTAAATTTTACCTTAAATTTTCCATCATGGTGGTTTTGAGATTATCCTAATGAATACTGTTTTTTCTGTTTCTCCATCTTTCTCCTTGTGTACAAAAACTCCATCCAAATTCTAGTAAGTGGAAAGGCGACAATAGCAGTGTCACCTGTCTATGCATCAGTCCAGATGGAAAAATGCTGCTGTCAGCTGGTAGAACTATAAAACTGTGGGACTTGGAGACCAAAGAAGTCTACAGAGTAAGTACCTCTGTTAAACTAGATGCAAAGAAATGCCCGTCTTGATTGGTGACACTACCTCCCTAGTGTTTTCTGGTCAGACATCTAAAACATTTCACTGTGTGTGAGGATACAATTAGCAGTTTTGGGACTGCTGGACATTTTTGCTGTGATGGTACCCTAAACTATTGTTTCCACTTGCTGAGAACTGAATGAGGACATTAAATTTTTGTTTCTGAGCATGCTGCCAGCATCCTCTCTCAAGGCTGTAGGAGAAAGATGGATGCTGTTCTTTTTAACTGGGTCCCTGTCTGATACCCTTCTGTCAGGAGAACTTTGTTCACCACCGTATCAGTTACTGCTGGCATGGGTTTTAACATGAGTCCCTCCACAAAGCCTTCGAGTTTCCTTGCTAAACTTCATGTAACTGATGGCGTTATCAGTTTTGCTGTTGAAACAGTTGGAAGGCATAGGAGCAACTCCTTATTGTTCCCTGAGCAGGGCTCAGACATTGAGCAAATGGCCATGCTTTAGCTGATCCGTGAATGCTGCCGTGTTCTCTTGCCTGCTAGCAGACAGGACAGGGATAGTCTCTGAATCTCCTGTCAGGTGAGTGTGTACACATGTGCTGTTACTTTGGGCTTGCTGGCACATGGCAGCTACCATGTATGTCTGCATTCTGTAGTGACCAAAACCACTATTTGCAAAAGTAGATTGAAGAACCAATTTTTGGGGGGCCCTTGGGGGTGGTGTGTTGCTCAAACTTAGTGTCAGCACACGTGTGTCCATTGTTTAAGTTGAGAATGAAGTTGATTCTAGTTCCATTGGAAAGGTTGAAGCTGGGGGGGCCGAGGGGAGTGCTTTGTGACAGCAGTACAGGTGGATGTAATTTCTTTTGCATGGATTTAATCCCATTGAATTTGCCTTTGATTCCCCATTTAAAATGTTGATAAATATGTGGCAGGTCAGAAAAAGCTTCCTTGACATAGAAAAATGCAAGGAAACTGATCACTGGTAAAAACCACTGAGCTGTCCTTGTTGACTTAGTAACGCTTGAATTTTTCCTACTGTCTGTTAACTAATGTTTTGATTTTTGCCATATGACTGCTTACGACAATCATGGAAAGATCCTGTTTTTTCTCTTAGCATTTCACAGGCCATGCTACATCAGTGTCATCATTAATGTTTACCACAGTGAAACCTACAAATGACAGTAAACCCTTTGATGGAATTACAGGACTCTATTTCTTGTCTGGAGCTATACACGACAGATTATTGAGTGTGTGGTATGTAAGCTTTTCATAATTTGTGACTCATGAGTTTTGAGCATAGAGCCATCAAGTGATTGTGATTAAACAAGGTAAAGCAGAAGGGGCACTCTGGAAAAATGCAGTGATGATCTCTTTATTGGTGGTTTCGACTCACTGATTGTTGAGTGAAGACGAGATTTTCCTTGGCTGTGTCTGAGCATGCTTCCAGTTGCCATTTGTATCATTAGTGTGTGCCAGAACATACTGTGTAATAAACTTCCTTGTTCTTTGCACTTCTTGTAAGGTTTATGCAAAGTTTTCTTGCTCAGTTTTCTCTTAGGAGTTACTTTGCTCTTAGAAATTAGAATGTTTTGTAAGCTGAACACTGAAATGTCAGCGTGGTGCTTTTGGATATAGGAGATACCACCACATTTACTAGTGATTTATAGGCTTTGTAATGCTGCAGAGAATGCTGTTTGTGCTGTGGTAAATAACATGTGCTTTTTGTGTCTTCCAGGCAGATCAGGTCAGATAGGAAAGAAAAGAATGCTGTGATGTCTTTCACAGTAACAGATGAACCAACTTTTGTGGACCTGACTGTATCAGAAGTCAAAGAAGAGGTAGGAGCAATAGTTTGTAAACAAATATATTCCAACAATTTCCACTTACCACATCAGTTTCCTTTTAAGGGAGTAAAGAAAGAGGCTTGGTTTATTTTTGGGTTCTGTTATGCAGAGATGAGATCCAAATGCCAATTCATGGGTCTAAGAATATTTATTACAGGTGCATTTACAAAGCTGGTAGTTTGAAATGCTCGTTTTCAAAGATACTAAGTGCAAATTCATTGGTTTTTTTTCAGAAATTTTGTTCATGATGGAAATGTCCGTTGCTTCCTATTTAGAACAAGTTAGTAATTAAAATGGTTGTTAGAACTTGGCAGCAAAGAAAAGCACAAAAGAAATAATTTCTAAAATTCTGGTTTGGGTATGGTCCTGGTTTTTTTTCTGATTTCAAGTGTTTTTGGCAGTGTAACTGCATTTGGAATTGACTAGCCTTGAGTGAGTTAAAGTGGCAGTGTACATTTGCCAAGTCTCTCAGTTTTAACAGCACAAGTCTTTCAAAGTAGTTGCTTTTTGAAAAATGCGAGTGAGTTAAAGTGGCAGTGTACATTTGCCAAGTCTCTCAGTTTTAACAGCACCTAAGTCTTTCAAAGTGGTTGCTTTTTGAAAAATGTGTGGATGTGAAACACGTTCACAAACTGTTCCCATAATTATTTAAAATGTTTTTCTCCTGCTGCCTTTAAATTCCATTTCTCAGAGCAGTATTTCATGCTATATTTTTCTGATATTTCCAGTTCGCTCTTCCTGCATGTATTGGAGAGTATTCAGTAATGCACCCCTGTTGTTTAGTTTCCCAGAGGAGTCATCTCAGTTCCTTTCCTCTAAGCATATTCAGAGTCAGTGCCTTTGCAGAGCTGTGCCTCTAGACATGTGTCTGCTACTGTGCAAACTGTTTAACTCAGTGTAGATTACCAGTGATAGAGTACAGTTGTGAGTTATTTTATTAATCTTCTAACAACTTCTACTGATTGTTCCTGAGTGATTATATCTTTGATCTTCTTTTCAGATTTAGTGTAATGTTATTAAATACTGAAAAAGTTCAAATTGTAGCCATACAGCTGTCTCTTGATGTCCTGAACTTCCAGGAGGGTGTCTCTTGATGACCTGAACTTACAGGAGGGTTTTCCTTTGATCTAATGAAACTCTTATTGTGCCTTCTTTCAGCCTGTGAAGTTAGCAGTTGTGTGCAGAGATGGGCAGTTGCATTTATTTGAACATATCTTGAATGGGTAAGTTAGGATTCATCTGGAGGGTCTCTTGGGGAAAGGTCTGGGGTTACTGCAAGGCAAAGCTCAGTTTTATTGTGCTGCTGTCTTTAAGCTCTTGTAAATGCTCGTGAACCAGGTTCCAGCTGCTTCTTTGTCTTGGGTTACTGAACACGTTTTTGAATAACTCACTTGTTGGGTTTATTGTGCTGCTGTCTTTAAGCTCTTGTAAATGCTCGTGAACCAGGTTTCAGGTTCCAGCTGTTTCTTTGTCTTGGGTTACTGGACACGTTTTTGAATAACTCACTTGTTGGAGACTGTGTTGCACTTTGGTATTATGTGTGGCTTTAACCCAGATTTTGTGTGTCTGTGCCTCATCTTAGCCATCTTCAAAAGGTGTAAAATGGCTGAGTTTGCTGAGGACCTGCTAATGAAAGATGCTTAGACGTGCAAGATATTGAAGTGTTCAAGCTAAACAGCTTGAAAATTTTTTATTTCTTTTTTTTTTCCAGTTACTGCAAAAAGCCCTTAACATCAAACTGTACTGTTCAGATAGCAACACCTGGGAATGATGAGGACTCCACACCAAAACCAGTCCCTATTCTAGCAGCTGCATTTTGCACAGACAAACAGTCTCTGCTGCTGGTGTATGGAAATGCCTTACAGCCTGTCATAGAGAAAGTGGTATGTAAAACTTAACAGAGAGGGTTTGCATTCTGTAATATGGACTGCATGCTGCTTCCAGTTGGAGAAATTTTTGGGTTTTGTATTTTTATTTTTACTGTTTTGAAATGATAGAATAATACAAAACATATTCCTTGCTCTTGTTTTGGGAGCTGTGACCATTGCCCCCAAGCTGTTTGGAAAGGAGGTTTGTATTCTTCCATTTTTTCAGGTGGAGTACAGGTTGGTGCCATTGCTGACTGTTTCTTGCCATTTCAGCTCTTGCTGAGTTAGGCCATTGAAATTGATTTTAATACAGTTCCAGTTTACCTGTGTAAGTGTCCTTGGAGAGTATAGAGATATGGTAACAAAAGGCAGATATGCAAAGGAGCTGCTATTCTAGAGTGAAAACATTAATTTTAATTTATACCATTGGAATTTGTTCTCATCTTTCAGTAGTTTAATGAATCACAGGTGTGAATGTCAGATATATTAACTGGTTTTGTTCCTGTCCTCCTAGTCTTTGAACACCAGTGAATCCCACATATGTTTGGTACGGGATGTCCAGAAAGTGTTGTCACTTAGAACAGATGCTGCTGTAACAAAGGTAAGCTTTGCATGACACGTGGTTTTGTTGTTTCTCATGTTTTACTTCAGAAACAAAGTAGGTAATATTCACTGCTCTCTCGAAATGAGATTGGATTTCTGGATGGACCTGTTCAGAACTGCAGCAGTAGCTATTGATGTCCATAGCACTCAGGCAACTGTGGGCAAAGAGATCTTCATGGCTCCTGTGTATCCTGGCATGTGCGAGAGCACACGATGGCCCTCTTGTAACTCAGCAGATCTGCTTGAGAGACAGGGTTGATTGGTGGGGTTTTTCTGCCTAAGATCAGTCCTTCCCTTGGAGTCTGTTGTTTTGTACAACCTCTTTGACCCTGGTGGTTTGATATGACTTTGTTTTAGAGTCTAAATAAAATGTAGTGGACCCTTAACTGGCAAGTTCTTTTTGCTCTTTCTTGGTGTGGCCTTCATGTGTTCCTGGTCACAGGGACCTGGGAATGTGAGTTTGGCACTTGCATGGCAGCAGTGTCCACTGAGGCCACTTGGCACTGTGTTCTTCCATGCAGGATCCCTTGGGTGTTTAGAGACAAACTTTAAAGTTCTTAATCATTGTGCTTATTCAAGGCCTTGAAGATTTGAAGTTCTTGGGATATCAGCGAAGTGAGCAGACAGTGCTGTTTTTCTGACCCTTCAGTTATCTACTGGATCTGGTGCTCCATCAGCCAGGCAGGGTTTTGTGCTGATTGCTCAGTCCTGGAGCTGGTGGGTGGCAGGGCTGAACTGCAGGACAGGTGCAGGGCCTCTGTGGCATGCAGTGATGATACCCATCTTGGTTTCGCTTCTTGCTGAATTCCAGTGAAGACGCATCTCTTGGCTGTCTGAGCATGCCGTGTGGGGAGAAGGTCAGTGATGAGTGTGGTGAGCTAAGGGAATAGTATTTTATCAACACTCATGTTCTATGATAGCATTCTTGATGCAGAAAATCAGCTTTTTGGAAATTGGAAGTTGCTTTGCTCTGTGTAGTAGATTATGCTTTTATCATGTCAAAAAAAAAGGCCTGGTAGAAGTGCTGTGTTTTAAAGAAGTGTTCTGGAAGTAGCAGAAAATGCATTTTTGATATTCTGGAAGTGGCATACTGCCTTACATTCTCTGTGAGTCAGGGGAGCTTTTGGTTGTTAAATACAAAATTCCATCTCCTTTGTGTTCATTGAAGATGGTACCTTAGCTTGTCTGGTATAACCTAAGGTGTCTTTTTAGTCACCGTGGTCACAGCCTAATTCAGACAACTGAGTTCTGTGTTTGAGCAATCCCTAGAAGAGAAGAGTTGGGATTGAAGGGAATAGGGACTACCGTTTGCTGTTACGTTGTGTTGCTTTTCTTGGTCAGTTATTGCATTCAAGTGGATGCTGAATTAATCTGCATGTGGTTTTATGGAGCTGAATGTTATCACAGGTTATCTATTGCCAGCAAAACATCCAAGTATTTGCTTTGATACAAACAGTTCTGTGAATGTTACAGTTTTAAGAAAAGTGGTTCACAGGTAATTCCAAGGAGACCATTGCTTTAGTTAATTATGAAAACTAACTGTGTTTCTTGAGGTTATTAATTCTCTTAAATATGTTGGATTTGCCTAATATTTATGTCAAGAAAATGGGTTGTGTTGTCTCGTTTTACCATATGTGTGAGAGTCACAGAATAAAATCCATATTTTAAATGGGAAGAAAGCTCAAGATACTAGCAATTGGTGCAAATGTGGTTCTCTCTGTGTGCTAGGTAAAGACACCTGTTGTGAACTCGGACGCCAAAGTTCTAGTACCTGGCATTCCAGGACATAGTACAGGTGTCAAAACTCCAGCCTTGGGAAAGGAGAAAAAGAAAAACAAGAGGAAACCAGGAGAGTCAGAGGTAAAAAGCTTCTTAATTCAAACTCTGCAAGATTGGAGAAACTAGAATCATAAATTATCGTTATACTTTCTTTAGATGAACTTGGATTTGCTTTGTTTGCTGTGGAAGAAAGGTTAATGTTACCACCTTTCTGTCTGAGACTTCTCCCTGCTCAAAACATTTTTTTCATTCAAGCCCTCTGTGCCTTGCCTGTGGTTTTGCCAGGTTGTTGCAGAACTTTGTAACACACTTGTTGCTGCCTATGCCGAGACAGATTAGTGCTTTTCAGCCAAAACTTCCTCTGCTTTTGTTTTCCCATGCTATCTTCTATCAGTGCATTTACAAGAATACACAAAATTTGTGTTCTTCTCCAGCAGATCTAGTGAGGATGCACTAAGGTACTTTGCTTTCAGGTGATAGTTGTGAGAAAGCACTCTGACACAGCACTGCCTTATTTCCCCTCTGCAGGAGAGCATCGAGGAGCGCCTTGGGGCATTGGATATTGATGTGAGCAAAGTCAAAACTCCTGGTGGCCTTCCCCAAACAGACAGCTTTGCTGTGCTGCTGGTTCAGGGCTTGGAAAGCAATGATGCAGAAATCTTAAATGTAAGTCTTGCAAGCTCAGTGTGTGCTGTTGAATGTGTTCAGTGGGACTGGTGGGAAGCCTCCCTGAAAGCCGGGAAGGCTGAACAGTTCAAAACCTGCTGTTTCTCCCAGGTGCTTCTGCTGATTTGCTGCTCAAGGCAGTGCTATTATGAATTGGTGTTATTTTCTGTTGTTACTTGCCTTGCTTTCTGAGTCAGTCCCTGACCTTTGAAGCACTTTGTTTATGATAAATTTGTTATGTCACAGTTCAGATGTTTTACAAGTGGTGCTACTAATGCAGCCATGTTCCCTTTAGCTTGGGCTGGAGCATAATCTGTGCTTGGTCTCCTGACGGTACATTTTTCAAGCAGGTACTGTTTGAAAAATGAAATGAATTTTCAAGTGTCACTTGAAAAGCTTATCTTTGCATTTGGACATAACAGTACTGGGGTGGGGAACTGTTAAGAATTTGATGCTGAATAAAATTTTTTTGTCACAGATGCTGGTGAAAGGCATTTATTTTTGGAAGTCAGAAAATATTAAGGGAGATTTTCATGTGCCTGTAATGCATAATTTTTAACATGGGGCAGGTGAACTAGAGGCAATGCTAGATTGTTTTTGATGGGTTTATCGAGTGCCTTTCCTTTGTTAATTGTACATGACTTGGAAAATGAAACTCCTTTTCATAGCAGATCTTTTGCTCATTATCCTCAGCACACAAAAGTAGTGGAGCAGGAAGAGAGATATAGGCAGGAATTTTTGATTTTGCTGGTTGCCCATGCACATATTAAAGCTGAATTACTCTGATCATATTTTTTTTTCATTTTAACAGAAAGTGCTTAACACAAGGAAAGAAAATATAGTAAAGAATACAGTAGCCAGAATGCCTATACATGCTGTCATTCCACTGCTGCATGAGGTAAGAGAGCCTGCACTTCTTCTACTGTCATACAAGCCACATGTGATTTGCCTTCTAGCTACTAAAATCCAGGATATGTCTCTTTATTTTTGAAATTGGTTTGGTGTTGTAAGAGGACTGAAATATTTCTTAATTTATCCTGATACTCTTTTTATCTTTTCTGGCTGAAGCTTAACCAAAGGACCAAGTGTCACTGTCAAAGCTTACTGTCAGAGCATTTGATTGTGTATTACTATCTTAAATGATTATGTGGGAAAAGAAAGGGAAGAGATTAACCAAAAGCTTGTTTAGTCCACAGCAAACAATCACCATTACATCTTCTTTTCAACTACTAACATGGACAATAATTTGGACTCAGAAAGTCCATTTTGCTGTACTTAAACTTTGAACATCACTTAGTAGTAATTTTAAAAGGGCTTTTATCACTGCTTATTCAGTGATATTAAATAAACTCTTTATTTGGACAGAAGTACTTTAATGATTAGCCTTGACTGGACATTATGTTTTTTAACCAAACATTTGTTAGTAGCTCTTGTTATGTGAATGATGTTCTGTTGCATAAGTTAATGGTTCAATTTGTTTTTTAATTTCTATTTAAATGTGCTGACCACAAATAAGATTACATTTTTTGTAATGGTACAGATCTTAACTGAATTATGCAGATGGCCTGGTGCTGAATGTTTGGTCTTACAGCACCTCCTTAGGCTTGTGTTAATGACATGCTGTGTTTTTTTCCTGGGACCTTTGTCAGGGCATCTAAATGCAAGTGTTAAACTCTATAATCTCAGTGGATGGTCAGACCTTTGTGTAACTGTCTTCTCCCAAGTTTGAGATTGTTGTGTGAAATGGCCATTACTTGATACTTTATTCACTTGTTTCCCTAACTTTTCTGCCCTGTAACAACTGCTCTACTAAGCAGATGAACAGAGATAAAAAGTAAGAGGTTTTCTCCCACTTATTCCTGCCAGGTTTAAGCTTCAGTGGGTATTTGGTATGTTAAAAGTTCCAGCTTTCTTGTAATACCAAAACCCAGCTTCTGCAAGCTACCAGCTTGTAGAGGGTGGTAGAGCCAGCAGTGCAATTTTCTGGAGCCTGGCAGTGGTTAATCCTAGCAAACCTCAAATTCCTGGAGAAGTTTCTGCTTCAGTATTGGAGCTGTCAAATGAAACTCATCAAGTTTGTTGCTTATTGCTGACTGGGTGTTTTTGTCCTTTTAGCTTACAAAGAGATTGCAAGGCAACCCATACAGGTAAGAGACAGCTCAGCTACAGTTCAATTCACCTAAAACTTCTCACATCAGTGTGCTGTGGTCTCTCCTACCACGTGTGTGATAGATTTTCATAGTAACTGCAATTAAACTGCAGCATCTGGAGGTAAAAAGTCACCTTGTTGGAGGTGAAAAGAGGAACTTAAAGCACACAACACGAGATGTCAGGCTTGGTCAGGGTGGCTGAAGTGAAATTCAGAAGGGAAAAGGATACCTGAAATGAGCGTGTAACCCTGAGAATGTAACTGAAGGCCCCAAATGTTTACATTACAGACCTGAACAATAAATAAAATAACTTTCAGGTTTAGAGCTTGTTTAATTATCAAATGTATTTAGACATCTCTTAATGTGGTGTTTAGTGACATAACCAGCTTCTCCCCCTCTATCTTGTCATGTAGCCATAAGGACAGCTTTGTTGAGATGGGCTGTGCCGAGTTGTGGGGGTTAGGTCGGTTTGGGTTTGAGTTCATTTTTTCTAAATATAAATTCCTCATTGTAGGTGGAGAAGAAAGTAGCATGCTTTGATCTTTTATTCATTGAGACCATCCATAAAAGATTTCAGATGCACAGACCCCTGAGCTTCCCTAGTTTAGTCCCTCACTGAAATGCCTGTTCCTTTCCTAACAAATAACTTGCATACCTCATGAGGATAGCCAAACTTTACATTTCCATCTACAGAGAGCATTTATCTTGCTCTCTAATTAAAGAGGAACTTTATATAGAACTATTTAGCATTTAGAATGTGCAATGGGTGTCTCTCAGGCAGTATCTCTTGGATATAATTTATTTCTCTTTTCCAGTGCCTCACTAATGGTTCGATGGCTGAAGTCTGTTTTTACCCTACATGCATCTTACCTTTCCACAGTAAGTATTTTTCATTCATGCCAACGCACTTAAGTAAAATTACATCTAAATGCTCAAATAAACGTATTTTCTTTCTTCAAGAAACTGTCTCCTGCTCTCTGCATATGGCAGCGCCCAAATCAATGCATAGAGAGCTATGCTTACACCACTTCTGCTGAACCTACTGCACATTGCTGATAAATAGTTTGTCTCAGTCATTCCTGACATAATTATAGCCATCCCAAAGTCAAACTAAGATAAGTTATGTCACACCTGTGAGAGGGAACAAAATTGTTGCCAAAGAGTAATCTAGTCTGTGTCACTAGATCTTACAGAACTAAGTTTTCTTTGTTCTTGTAATGCTCATATTGAGGTTGTCTTGGGCATGGCCAGATTTATAGGATAAGGGTGTGCCAAAGCTGGCAGGGTAGGAAGTAATGCTGGAGCTTGTGGATTGAAGTCCAGCCTTGCCTTACAAGTGATGGACACAGCACTCTTGCTGGGTTAAGAAAAAGATGTTGGGGCAGTGTCAGTCCTTTCTGCTGTTTGTTGTAGCACTGCTGAGCAGCAGAACTTGCAGCGTTGCTGAGGCTGCATTCAGACACCGGTGTATGTTCACAGCTTTCTGAACGGTGCTTCGCCCCTGCGTGTGGCAGAGACTGGAAAGGAAAAGGAGGCTAAGAACTGCCATGCTTTAAAAGTAGATGATACTCCTAAACATGGCTAAGTGTTAATTGATTAGGCTGCAGGTGTTCCTCAGCTCTCCCTTCTGTCTAGAACAAGCAAGTGTTGCTTGTTCCAAACATGCAAAAGTAGTTTAAAAAAAAAACCAAAACATTCAGGATGTGTTTGTTAACAGCTTCATTTTTTTTTTCAATCCGTCTCTTCTCCCTAGTTGCCAGACCTTATTCCTCAGCTGGGAATGTTATACCAGTTGATGGAGAGCAGAGTAAAAACTTTGCAAAAGCTTTCCCGTCTGCATGGAAGACTCTTCATTCTTGTCACCCAGGTGAGCTTCAACTACATAACACGGGATGTGCAGGGGTGTGTTTGACTTCCTGTTGGGATTGCATCTGATGTGATATGTCCTAGGCACTTTAATGTAGCTGCTGTTCAGTGATGCTGGTAATGGTCAGAGCAGGCCATTAATTTACTGTCCTGTCAGTCCCTGCTCACTGGAACTGTTTTGTCCTGTCAGATGTGTCTGCTCACCCATAGAATTTTAAAGAGGAGTAAATAGGAGGCACTGGGCCACTTTGGAGCAGGTGCCTCTCTGATTTTACTTTGTCATTTGAACTTTTTTGGCTGTTAAGTGAATTAATGTGTTCTACCCTTAATGTAGATTTCATTTACATTGTTAGGAGTTTTGTTGTCTTTTAAGGTTGAAATACATTATTTAATTTAAGGCTAATCTGCAAATTCCATTTAGGTTGCAGCATCACAAACAGTTCAGGAGGTACCTGAGGTTAATCAGACTGCAAAGCTGGTCTATGAGGATGGTAAGTGTTGTATGCTAAATGTGGCTCATCTCCTGAATTCACATGAAGCCTACACTTGATGACTGTTCATCATGCACCTGTGCAGACTGCAGATAGAGGGGTTTTGTGAGAGGTCCATGGCAGGAAAACCAGTGGCTAATGATGCAGACATCATATAGTTAGTTAGTCCTTCCTTGTCTTCCTTTTCTCTGCTTTAATTCCCTCCCAGCCTTGCTTCACAAATGAAGAAATCAGTGAATTGGAAATTTGGCATGCTTCCTTTAACTTAGCTGGTAACCTAAAATTTCTGGTGTTACCTGCCCTTGTGTTAAGGTAGCTACAGTGAAGGCACTGCTGTGATTGAGTCAGCAGGACATCAGTGTAGGGACATCATAGATGTCCATGTGTGTGAGTGCATACTTCCAGTTTGGCTTTTTTCCTACTGCATCTTCACCTGTGTACTGGTAATGGAAGTGACCTGGTCTTAACTGATGTTGGCTACCTCATCTCCAGGTAGAATCAGTTTTGGTATGGAAATAGCACAGACTGAAGACCTGGCAGCATGTGGGACTGGACTTTGTTTGTACAATGCCATTTTAAAGCCTGTTCCCCAGACTGAGAGATTGCTTTCTTTTTGCAGACTCCTCAGAGGAGGAAGGCTCAGATGATGAGATGATTGCAGATAAAGACTCTGACGTAAGTGGAGTTGGACATCTTCTTCCATTTGCTTGTAGCAGAAATTGTGTGACTGACAAAGGTTCAAACATTTCTGTTTTATTTTTCCCCCAGGAAAACTGGGATGAAGATGAAGAAAAAGAGGAGCAATCTGATGAACAAGACATGACTGTTGAAAAGGAAATCAATGGTGATTCTGATTTGGAACCAGAAAATGAAAGTGAAGAAGAGTAACAGCACAAAAGAGTAATTTTAGCGGTTTGAACAAGTGGGCCACCAAGCTCTTTGATTCTGGATTCTGTTGCTGAAAGATGCTGTATTTGCATATCAGGAGTGCAGAGCATGCACAGCCTGTGTGCAGAGACACCTGTGGGGCACTGCATTTCTGAATCCAGAATGTTTAACCGTGCCAGCCTTCTCTCGCCCTCCTCCTTCCCTGCGCTTACTTAGAGAAACATTTCCTCCACCTCCTGGTCAGATTATGCCTGTCATGTGGACATGCATTTGTATCTCAAGTGAAATAAATCTGCCACCGCTGTTTGTGTGGGAAACTTGGTTCAGCTTTACATTGAATTTGTTTCAGATATTCAAGGATCAAAGACAACTGGTCTATACCTTCTTTCCATGCTTCAGTTAGCAATAGCAAGTGGGCATCCTTCTGATTTTTTTTTTAAAAAAAGGAAACTGAAAAAAGAAAAAAAAGGATATTTTTGTAATATTTAAATTCTGTCCTGAAATTCTTTTCTTCCCCCCTTTCATTGGCTTAGCCATACTTTGGCAATATGTAAATGCCAACTTGACTTAAAAATGGATCCTTCCTTTTTTTTAACAAATTTGAACTCAATACTTTTATATGTATAAATCAATGACTTTTCTTGTGCTTTAAAAGGACATCAGAACTATCACTGGCTCCTAATTTTGTTTTAATGGAGGCTGTATATAAGTTTAATGCTAACCCAGAGGCCAGACCATGTTGAGTTGGGTGGGGAGAGGGCAGTGAGACAGGGAAAGGAGAAGGTGAATGCTTGTGAATACATAGCACAGAGCTATACCTTTCTTACGGATTTTTAATCTCTCAGTGGCAGAACAAGGACAGCTATTTGCTCAGCTAACGGAAGCTGAAGTGGTGCAAACACGTTTTTAAGAGCAAAACAAGGTAAAGGTTTGAGCCATTCACCACTATAATGTACAATAATATATTTGTCTATAAATGGAGCTGTTGCAACTAAATACCACCCTCTTTGTAAAGTGAATAAATATACATCTCTTTTACCAAATACCTGTCCTGTGGTGTTTGTTGAGAGAGACCCTAGGTAGCTTCAGGTGGTGGTTAAAGATGAAATGCTGCTTGTAGAAAGCAGATTTCTAGTGGAGGAGGAAGGGAGCCTAAAAGGGTATGGTGTTCTGCAAAGCATCTGTTGTTACAGACTTCTTGTCTCCCTCCCTTTTAGTCATATCCATTGATTTGTCCACAGCTTGGCTTGCACTGGAGCTGCAACGCTGTCTGGAGTACAGGGCACTGTGTCATGGACAAGGCTGGAAGAGATGTCCTTGGGTTTGGAGAGCTGGAGGTAGAAGGACAGCAGGTGGAAACTTTCACAATCTTCAGATGGTTTAAACTGACAGTAAATCAGTCTTACTACTGTACACAGCTGGGTTTTATTTGTTTTCAGTTCTGAGATGCTGTGAAAATAACTGCCAACACCTGTACGTTGTCTGTACTCAAGCCCCCAAAGGAGGCTGAGCTGATGTGTCAGTTTTTCTGTCACTGTGTGCTGGCAGGCTTTGGGTCGGGCTGTAGAGGGGTGTGAATGGAGAGGTGTTGCCTTGGGATGAGTGCTGGTCTGCTGAGCTTTTGATGTGTGGAGTAATGCAGGGAGCCAGCTGTGTTTCCTGCAAGGTCCTCCCTGTGTCTGCATCCCTGCCCTTCCAGAAATGGAAGCAGAAGCCCTGGATTGGGGTGACAGAGCAGAGTGTGCTGTTCGTACTGTATGGATGTGGGGAATGGTGGCATCGGGAACTTGCCCTTGTTACCCGTAAGGTTGGCATGGTCCACCATTCCTATGCACCAGAAACTATTCCAGGAGTGGGACTTGGGGAGAACCTGGCAGCAGGAAGAGCAGGGGGATCTTAAGAGCATTTTGTTCATTCTTGGTTCTCACAGACATTTAGATTCTGTGAATCTGTTTCAGTGACAGCCAGCTGGTGGCAGGGGGTGAGTTCTGGTCTCTTGCTTTGGGGTTAGGACAGCCAGTTCACCCTGTCCTCAGCCCTCAAGCAGCTGCTCTGTGTGACACTGTGGCTGTGGCAGCTGCAAGCAATTGGGCTCCTTGGTCAAAAAGTGCCCTCACCTGAGCTGCTAACTGACAATGCTGTGCACTTTCTAATCCTGAAAACTTTATCTGCAAACCCAAGGTCTCAGCCAGTCGAGGACTAAACTGTGTTTCCTCCTTTGTCTGGAGACACTGGACATGGGATAGGTCCTCCCTTCTAATCTAATCGTGGTAGTCTGGGAGCAATGAAGAGAATGAGGAGGACAGACCAGCTGCTCATTTGGAGCAGTGGAAGTTGGATGAGAATTTGTGAGGAGTCCAGTGCAAACCTCTGCAGTTAAGCAGCCAGGAAATCAATAGGATTGATTCCATCAATAGGATGGAAACCCTCAGGTGTAACTTCTGGGTTTATTTGCCCAGCTATTACTGTGTCTCATTTATAGATGTGTGTTTAATGTCTGTCCAGGCACCACTGTAGGGCCTCTGGGATTTTTGTTTCATGCAGTCACCTTCCCAGTTAGAGAAGTAGATAAACTGACTGCTGTAAGGAGCAATACCAGAGGTGGCCAGCGGGTGCCAGACCAGCTCCACAAAATTCTTTGCATCACAGGAACAGCCGGTGACTCGCCTTTGAGGATGGTGTAAATGCACCCTGCTGTAAGGCGTGGTGGTTCACGTTCATGCCTCGTGTTGTGCTCCTGCTTCCAAAGGGACTTGGTACCCCACCAGCACTACGGGTGAGAAGTGTTTGTTGCCTCTCTTCCTAAGTATTTCAGTGTTCTGTCTGATTCTTAGGGGAATAGGAGCTGCCCATGTGGGATGTGCACCTGTGTCTGTTAAATGCTGTGCATTGTCAGAGTTACAGGTGGATTGCTTTCAGCCTCCCTCTGTGCTATGGGAAGTGATTTGTTTATTAAAAAAAACCAACAAAACAAACACATTTTTGGGTTCATCCTGTAAATGACTTTTGCTAATGGCTTCTCTGTCCCAAAACAAGTATCTCAATGACCTTGGTTAAGTATAAACAAACAAAAGTAAAATATGCTGTTGGAGAGGAGGAGGATGACGTGGAAAGGGAGAAAATAAGGAAAGGTTTAGGCTGCACAAGTAGTTCTTAGAGAATTCCTGATTCCTGGCAGTGGGCATGGTGGGAAACTTGCCTCTGCTGCCGTGGCCATCTGACCATGGGGAGAGCAGCTGCTGGGGCTTTCCCCATTCTGCCAACAGCAGCCTCCCTCCAGCATGTGGACTGCATGGCCATGATTTTGAGAGAATGTGGAAAATGCATCGTTTGAATGTATTTTGATGTTGTCTGACATCACCTTGACTGGAGCAGTTTGGTGGGCAGGATGCCCTGTGGGCAGGGCCATGGCAGGGATCAATGGCTGGTGAAGGAGAAGTTTGCATGGCCAGTTTACACCCTAGAGATACATGGATCATATTGGCCCACTGAACACTGGGGGCATCTGATGCAGAGTGCAAAGCTTCTTTGAATAGATAGGAGACATGAGACGTGAACAAATAATTTTGCTGATGCAGAAAAAGGGATCAGACCCACTGGTCCCATGGCTCAGGCTTAGTTCTTCCAAATCCTGGGCATGGCCTCTTTGGAATGATTCCTTTATTGCTGATATGCAGCTAGAATACTGAATGCAGCTGGAGAGAAGTATTGCTTAGTAATTTAAGTGACATTTTTGCTGGATAAATTCTGGACTAGAAATAAGCTATACCATTAAAACTTACTTGTCGCTCTTTTATTATTGACCTGACTCTTCTACAGGGGATAAAAATCCTGATTTAAGAAAGGTATTATTTTTTTTTTACTGCTTGGCTGCCACATGGTTTTATCCTCTGTGAAGTCATGTAAAGAATGATTAGTTCTCTCAGTTCTAACAGCTCTGTTGGAGAGGATTTCAGAATAACCTGTCCTGTGATATTTCCATTAAGAAAATTTTGAATTGTCAGGAACTGCCAAGATCAGAAATATTTTGAGGCATATCATGTTTATGTTGGGTTTGGGTGTGTGTGCAATAATCAAAGCAGGGAATAAACCTGTGGAATGAAGTAGAGCAAAAGTTGAACTTTTGTAGGTTTAATTTGTTCCCCTCAGATACAGGCTCCCTGAATACTTGGGACATTTAATGGGAGTGCAAAGCTTCTTTTACTTTTAACATGCAGTGCTACTGTTCATCTGCCAGTACTCTTTTTGTTGTGAAGAAAAAAAAATACAGCTACAGATGATCCTGCAAGGACGCCCATGCCATCACAACATTCTATCATTAGTTTAAATTCATTCTTTCATTAGTTTAAATATCAGAGTTCCTGCTTTCTCCTTTTTGACAGTGGTCAAATCCCTCATACTGTCAGCCAGGACAGGGACTGTGGCCTCAGCTGACACAAATTGGACATGGCCATGAGATGCAAGTCCTGTTGCTTTCTTTGCCATCAATATTGGGTCTCACTACAGATAAATTTCCTGCCCTCTCTGCTTGCTGATTGGGTCCAGCCCTGAGGATGGTATTATGGTCCTATAAAAAACACTAGCAAAGCCTGCCTGCTTGCTGAGAGGTCTTTCTGATTTGCAGAAATAGCATCCACAACTGTGTGGGTCTTCACTGGGTATTCACAGAAGCCCAGTCTCAAGAAGTAATTATTTTTCCCCTCTTATCATGGGAGCCTTCCACCTTTCTCTTCCAACTTGCTAACTCGATACTGTTCAGAGGAATTAAATGCACGCTAGCTTCATGAAAAATAAAAACAAAGCAATATTCTGATTAATTAAAAAGCTCCATGGGTGCCTCACCTATTAAATGGGTTGATTGTAAAGGTGGGATTCCTGACCATCCTCCACTCCCTGACTGCAAGGACCCCTAATATACCCTGGGTATTCATCAGCCGTAATACGTATTCATAAATGGTCATTCATATTCAAATACTTTCACATAGTTCCTCCTCTGTCCCTCCCCTTCAGAGGAGGTGAAGTCATCCTCATCATGGTGTCTGCTGCTTTTCGATACAATCAACGGGCCTCGATTCTTTAATTGGTTAAATGTTAACATCATCACAACACAACATTCATATTAAAAGAACTCAAAGCTTTAACATTGACAAAAGTCAATGTTACAAAATCCATAGTGTTACTCCAAGGTTTGTGAAAGCCAACACTGTAATATATTTATCACACTTCAGATGCTTTAGGTTTGCACTACAGCCTCTGTTATACTTTGTGTCTCCACTTTGCAGATCTGACTGGCTACACCAAGAGGTTTTCTCTGCTGACTTCTGATTGTCTCTTACCCTCCCGTCCAGAAGAGCTCTCTTTCTTCCAAGCTCAGGAAGAAGCTGCTGCCTGCCTGAAGATTGTTTCAAGAATAGGATTTATGTGTTAGGCTTTAAAGTTACAAATGTACATATGTTCTGATCTTTAGATGTAGTTTTGAATAAATGTGTTTTGATTGTATCTTTTAAATTTTGATGATATATTTTTAAATTGTATTTTACTTTGATGATAAAAAAAACCCCAAAACAATTAAATAAAATAAATTCAAATAAACCAAGCAGAGGATTAGAGACCCACACCTGCTAGCCTAGTGGTCATGGGAGTGAAGCTCACTCAGTGCCAGTGTCTCACCACATCCTTTCCTTGTTGGGCCTCTCCTCTTCCTCTTCTTTGTGTCGCTTGTACTGCTCTTCGTTACTTGGCATTACAACAGGGCCAGACATTGACGTGTTTGGGGGACAATGGAACCAGAAGATCCTGTCTAGTCAAAATTTTTCTACCTAGATGAGTTCCAATGGATCCAAAAGTTCCTGTATGGTCAAAAGTTTTCTACCTAGATGAGTTTTGTGCTCACCAAAGAAACAGAGAAGTGTGCCCAAATGCTAAAGCTTTGCTCCTTTGCAATCTCACACAGATCTGGCTCACTAGTGGTGTCTTCAATCACAATTTCATAGGGAAGAAGAGGTTGTGTATTTCACTGGGGAAAGATGCCCTATTTGGAAAAGTCATCTGTAGGTAGATTTACCCAGGACAGCAGTCCAACTGTGCTGTTTGCAACTTGTTTGCAGAAGGATGAGTGGACTGTGAGCCCAATAACAAGTGACAAGGGTTCCTCAAATCTATTTACACTCCAGCCTGGGTGCCATTCAGCCCAGAGCTGAGGGATCATTTGTTCCCATGGACCAGTGCTTGCCAGGGTAATGAATTCCTGCATAGCTGGAACAAGCAGTTCTGGATTCAGTTCCAGCTCTTGGTGGGCTGCATGATCCAGAAATTAGATCGTGCAGCCCACCAAGAGCAGCATCCAGAACCCATGGACCAGTGCTTGCCAGGGTAATGAATTCCTGCACAGCTGGAACAAGAAATTCTGGATTCAGTTCCAGCTCTTGGTAGGCTGCATGATCACTGACAATGCTGCCTTTCCAGAAATTATTCTACAGTTTCCTTTCAAGTCATTTGAAGACTCCTAGTCTCCTTTTTTGCTGCAAGGAGTCTAAGTTAAACCTATCAAAGGACTCTTAAAATTACTACTAATTTATTTAAAAGGCTTTAAGAGTTATTAAGATTATTTGAGGCTATTTTTACTGGTTTGTAAATAGCCTCTAAAAAGGTCACAATCATCTTAATTGTGTGTTGGAAGAAGACAGGCTGCAGAGCCACTCATCAATCCAGGGAAACTGGGAATACACCAAGCATCTAAATGCCTGCTGCAGCCCTTTGCTGTTTGTGTTTGTGGTGTTGGCAGTGGCTGTTCTTCTGTGGAAAAGCTTAATACAGTGATTTGGCTTTCAAGAAAACTGTGGGGCTGAAAATGGGACATCATAAACTTGCCTGGGCTAGCAGAGCTCAGAGGTGCAGTACCTGCTTTCTTCTTCTCTTGGCTCTTGGATAAATAGTTCTGAAGTATTGAGTTTTTCAACATGAAGAGCATAGCACTTCCTGTGGGTTTTTAAAAATTGTCCATGGTGTATTTTAGGTTCTTTCTTTGTTTTGCACCTTAGAGAGTTTTAGTTTTGTAATTCTTTTGCACTCTGTTTCAAGCTGCTGTTCATATGTTATTTGAACTAATATGAAATTTGTCTAAGAGTGATAATTAGGTAACTGCTTACCAGGAGTCCTTTCTAACTAGATGCTCAGCTGCAGAGCACTGTGGTAGCAGGGTGTCCCTGATGCTCCCTGCTTCCTGGCTTTTCCACATGAGAAACCACATTATGAGAACCCACTTGCAATCCAGGTCCTTTACAATAGCTAAGATGTGCAGGTATATGCATGTGTTTTCCCTGAAACATAAAGGTGAAAGGATCTGCATGGGTATCTGGTTATTGGTGAGACCTTCTCTATTCAAAAAGATCCAAAAGATGCATTGTCTTGTGCCCTGGTTGTCCACATTAACTGTATTTACTAGCAAAGAGACACAAAGCTTCCAAGAGGAGTAAAACATTCCAAAAGTAAGGCCATTGTATTGTACTGGCAGGTTGAATTTCCAGTCTGGATGTAAGAGATACTAAACTTCTAATTCTAAGAGGGGGCAAGGCTGCAATGAAATGGCCCCATAAGACTGACAGAGTCACCCTTAAGAGCCAAGCAGCTGGTAAATTTGTTGGTTTAGATTTTCACTGCAGAATCATCTCTGCCTTGCCACGTCTTTGTGTCTGCTGGAATGCCTGGAAAGTTTTGTTCACAGCTTTATAGCTGCTGCTCTGGGGAAGGATGGTCTTTGTTAGCATCCTCAGGCTTGGACTTGGGTTCACTCCTATCCTAAGGAGCCAATGGTTAGGTAGTATTAATAAATGAAGGGCAGCCTGTTGCATTGAAAGCTTTCAGTTTCTCCTTAATTGCTGTGTAATCAATTAATCTGTGCCTTGAGGAAAACTTTATTAAAGCAGGAAGGATAGATATGGAGTAAGACAGGCTTATCACCCCTTTTTCCTTTGAAATAACCCTGATATAGGGTGTGTACTATACAGTCCAGCTTCAGAAATTCTCACACTATTACTTAATGCAATCACAGAGTTGTATGTTAGTAAAGAAAGAGAAAAGAATAAAGGAAGAGACGCAAGAGGCCAGATTTTGAAAATCAGAATATCACTGAGAGGACAGCAATTAGGGGTTGTGAGGGCTGTAGGTAATTTCGTGCTAGAAGTGGTGAAACAGGATAGGTGCAGGGCAGGTATATGTGAGATGAATGGAAATGGGATCAGAGGGATAATGAAGACCTTGATCACCTTTTCCTGCTGATATCTACTGTCTCTAGCTGCAAATGTTTTCTTTTGACATGAACATTTTCATTATTCATCCAAAAGGACTGTGGGCAAGAGATGCAAACTTGGGATCTTTGCCCCGTGGTTTCAGATGATCCAGTACACTGTTGAGGGGTTTGTAGATACTGGCAGTTCTTTACTGATGAGACATGACAGTAACAAGAGGTAACTTTGTCTCTGTGTTATGGTTTCTTTCCTTCCTATAGCAAAGGTGATATCTTCTCAGAATATTTCTCTTAATGGTAAAACTTCATAAATGGTTATGGCATGCTTTGAACGTTAAGAGGTGCTAGAACTGCAATATGCTGAATTTATTGATAACCTGCACAGCAGTCTCAGCCATGTTGCTAATCACAAAATCACAGAATATTCTGAATTGACAGGGACTCACAAGGATCACCCAGTCCAGCTCCTGACTCTGCACAGGACACCCCAAGAGTCACTGCATGTGCCTGAGAGTGTTCTCAAAACACTTCTTGAACTCTGTCAGCCTTGCTGCTGGGGCCTCTGGGGATCCTGTTCCAGTGCCCAGCCACCCTCTGGGTAAAAAACCTCTTCTACCCAGCCTAAACCTCCCCTGACACAATTCCAGGCCATTTCCTCAGGTCCAGTCACACAGGAGAGAACAGTGCCTGCCCCTCAGGTTGCCCTGACAAGGAATTTGTAACTGCACTGAGGTCCCTCCTCAGTCTCCTCTTCTCCAGGCTATCTGAGGTAGTTCTTGAAGTCAGAAAAAAGAAACTGGAGTGTGTGTGGTGCCTTAGTGTTCCAGTTATCTTCAGATGCCAAGGGAACTGAGGTCCCTCCTCAGTCTCCTCTTCTCCAGGCTATCTGAGGTAGTTCTTGAAGTCAGAAAAAAAGAAACGAGTGTGTGTGGTGCCTTAGTGTTCTAGTTATCTTCAGATGCCAAGGGAGTGAAATGACAACCCCATTAAAGGTCTGAGATTGGAGTAGTGTCACTGGAAACAAGGGCAGCTGCCAACTTTTTAAAGGTCTGCAGATAAAGTGCAGCACAGAGCTGTTGGCTGCTCTTCTCGCAGCTGTGAAGAAGCCCTGGCTGGAAACCTGATCCTGCTCCACCCCGTGCTCAGTCTCTCTGCAATCTGACTCCACTGCAGCGAGTGCACTCGGATTTTAACCCTTAGGACCAAGCCACTGCCCCTGAGTTGGCTGAGGTTGTACACAGCAGCTCCACTGAGCTGAGTACAAGACTGTCAGGTAGCTCAGGCTTAAATCAGGGCAGGGGAGGGGTGGAAGCACAACTGACCTATGCTCTGGTCTGTCAGCGCCCAGGCTGGATCTTGTAGCCTAAAAAAAGACATATTGTTTGAATGGAAATGCAATCTAAGTTAATTGATGTACCAGCAAAACACAAAACAAGACAAACATGTTCTGGGATGGGAGAAGAGAAAACAAATGGACTTTTTATAGTTCAGGCACTAAGGAATGCATCAATAGTATAACATTGGGCTAAGATTGAAACTGCTTGCATACAGAATATGGGAGATCAAACTCATACCTTGTATATAAAACCTCTGTTTTATTTACATCAGTAAAAAATAAATGTTTAATTTGAGCCTGGTCATATAAAACACCTGTATTCCAGAAATGCTGCATTTGTGAAAAAATTGAACTGTTGACCAAAAACCTGATAAAAAATTATTTTTTTAAAAAAAGTGGAGAAGCAATCTATCAATTTCCTGCATACTAGAGTTACTCTCAATTTCATGCTTGCAATACAAATCAAAGGTAAACACATTTTTTACAAGAGTTACATTTTTTACATTACTGGACTAAAGAGAACCTCTTAACTACATGTAACCATGAGTTCACATTACAAACTTGTAGATCACTCCCCCAGAAGCTGTGTCTTGCATACAATGAGCAGTTTGCTGCAACATCATTTGGGCAGCATGAGAATCCTTCAGCAGCTACAGTCTTCAGGTGGGACTGTGTTTGCAAGGAGCCTCCTGCCAACCACAGCCTCAGTCAGAGCTGGGAGGGATGAAGCCCAGGATGGCAGCTCACGTGCACACCTTCAAGGGAGCCTGGTTTTGGACAAAGATGCTTTGGCTGACTCCAAGTCCAGAGAGCGCATGTGGGAGGAAGTTTCCAGCTTGTCTGCTGAAGTGAAGTGCTGCCCCATGTGCTGCTGTAGCAGAATCTGTTTCTTGAGGGATGTAAGGAAATATTTTCTCTTATTCCCCATCAGGGGTGCTGGGAAGTTTCAGCATGAAGCCATAAAGAGATGAACTGATTGCAGCAGCTGAGGAGAAGCTGTCCTCCCACTCTGCTCTGTTTTCCTCTGCAAAGCTGCATTCAGGCACACAAAGTGCCAGTCTCCTGCTGTCGTGTTCCTGGTTTGCTTCTCTTCTGGGGGGTCACTGCCAGCAGAACAAACCAACCCAAAATGCATGCCAAAATGCATTTGTATTCCTGCCCAGGAGGGAGAGAACTGCACTTCTGATGAGGGGGAGGACTGACTTGCAGAGCTTACGCTGCTGCTGAGCTTTGCAGTATCTCCCTGGTGATTTCCAGCTTCACAGGGAATGGTGCCTCTGCCTGGAGGATGGATTACACAGTGGACTGGTGACATCTGCATGGGTATGGCTGCTTGGCCTCTTTAAGCTCACAAACCCCTGAGCATCCAAAGCATCTATTCGCTGCGAGTTGCTTCTCTATATCCAAACCCCCACTTTAAACATAATAATTAAGGTTTCCTTGTGTCTGTGGTGCAAAATGGCACTGTACTTGGTGAGAGATGCTTGTGGCTAAGGCACAGGACTAAAACTCAGGAGTTCAGTATCCAGAGAGTAACCCTTGTACTGTAGAAGGTGAAACTCCATCCCTCCACCATGAAGGTGGGCAGGAAGAGTAAAAATGCTGTGTGAAGGTGAAGTTCCCAGACACCACCTTGATGAAAACTGTAGGAAAAAATTTAAACTATTCCTAACAAAGTATGATACAAATGGCTTTTTTTTTTTAAATGGGTCTTATTCTGTACTAAAGTTGTAGATGAAAACATGTCAAATGAAACTAAAACCACATTAATTAAAAGCTGCATCTTAACCATGATGACATATTAGTTAAGTGAGGAAGATCCAGTAATTTTTGAGACTGTATTTCAGTGAATGCTGTAAAATCTTAGGATGAATTGACTGTAAATAACTTGTGTTTTTATTAACAAGAATCCATCTAAACTATCCAGTGAAATTAAAATAAATATCCTCAAACTGCATAAATCAGAAAAATATATTAAATATTAAATTATTAAATATTAACCTTTTTCAGGGACCTCGGGATTCTCTATGGTGGCATTTTTTACTTTTACAAAAAAAAAAAAAAAAGAATAAAAAAAGAGAAAGAGAAAAAGAAAAAGAAGCCCAAACAAAATCTCCAAATGTGTCCTTAGATGCTTTGTGATTTATAATGTTGTTTGATCAGGCAATTGCAAAACTACTCTAATCAGGATTAAGCCTTGTACCCTGGAAACTAGAGGTGATAAGATTATCTGGTAATCAAAAGTGATTTAGAAGATCAAAGGCTTTTTTGAGAGAGTAAGATCCCTAATTTTTTCTCTTCAAAATGGGTTGCTTTGTTTTAACTTGTATATGATATTATTCTCTTCCTGCATGTAGATATAAACACCTTGGGTAAAAATGTGGTTTTGCTGAAGGCATGCATGTTTAATTGCAGTAACACTCAATTGGTTCAGGGTTTCACCTCCCTCCTGGAAAAGTCACAACAGCCCTTTTTACACAGACTGTGATGCCTACTGAATAAATAACATGCTGAATAATGATGATTTGTGTTAGCTTTTTAAAATATTTTGTCTAAACTGGGGAAAAAAGAATTTGGCTATAGGTCCAAATTTGCCTCAGACTCACCCAGTTACCAAGTGTTTCTTTTGCTCCATGTGGATCTCTGAGCAAAACCATGGCATGAAAGGAGAAGCAGCCAGCTGGTATTTTGTTAGATTGTTGAGCCCACTTTGGGGGTTTTGATGCGATGCCATCATAGTTTCCTTGCAATTGAAGATGTAGCCGTGTTCTGGAGGCTTGGCTGAGGCAGTTTCCTCCCTCTGGGGTCTCTGGGCTTGCTCCTGTCTCTGCCTTGGGGCTGCTCCTGCTGTCAGTCCCTCTGCAGCCCCTGGCCCACCACGTAGAGCTCGGGGTGGGCAGCAGATCTGTTGGTCTCTCTGCTTTCAGGAGCACCAGAGCTGTTCCAAGAGTCACCTGCTTTCCTAGGGCTCTTCTCCAAGCTGCAGAAGGAAAGATGCTTAGGAGGCTAATGAATCACGACTTTTTAGAACAGCCCTGATTAGAGCATGTTAACCCACGGAGCACAAATGCTGCACGACACCCTGCCACTCCCCACACCCTGCCATTCCCCATCTCCTCCTGAACACGCCCTCCTGATGTGCATCATCCAGATTTTACTCTTGTCCTGCCAAATGCACTGTGCTCTTCCCTCCCAGACCTCTCTTGGGAAGAAAACATTTTGTATGTTTAACAGAGGATCAGTGTGAGGCTGGGTTTCCCTGCAGATAAGGGCAGATTTGAGTGAAAAGTCTTGTTTCAGATTGCTGAAGGAAAGGAAAGGTCTTACCTCTGATGTGCATCTCCCTGGCCTGGTTACAGTGATTTCTGAGCACTGAAACAGTGTACAGTGTGCAGTGTATACTGATTTGTATATGTGTGCAGTAATTTTCCAGCATGACTGTGGGAGGGGAATTCTGCTCTTATAAATGTGCTACTCTCACTCTGCTGACAGAGTGAGACACAGAAAGTGTAAATGACGTTCTTGGGGTTGCTCTGGCACTCCCTAGGGGTACAGGGACTTTATGCATCAAGACTGATCATAGCATGGATCTAGCCATGGGTACCTCACGCCCTGTGCCTTCCTGCTGCAGTGTGTGAAGTGTGCTCTGTGTTGCTGCAGCTCATTCATGTGGTTTAAACCCAACATGGGGAAGTATTTCAGAGCTATCTGGGAATCATGACTGTATTTTAAGTATATAAACTGCTAAACTGAATGAGCTTTCAACTACAGACAAGCTGTTATGTTCCTACTCTTTAACTGCTAGGACTTTAATGATTTGAACTGCTAAGTGAAGGGATTTGTGATGCATGTCCAGTCATTAAACTAATCCAGATTCAAATATTCCCCAGTTGCAGAAGGGCTCATTTAGGCTACTTGCTTTGATCCTGATTCACTCAACCCAGTCCATTCCCAAGCTCCCACTGAACAGTATGTTGAAAACAATGACATTTTATCTTCTCTGTCTGCCCTACCACTTGGGAGAGGAGCAGTCTGGATGAAATACTATTTTGTTAAGGTGCATATAGAGAAGCTGTGCTACAGATTAACAGAATTTCTGTGAGCAGAGAAATTGTACGTGTTGTGCCCTACTGAGGTGCCAATAATTTCTGATGTGCTGCCAAATGACCAAGCTTAGAAACCAGCCAAGTTATCTCAGTCTATCCAGCCACAGGCTGGTCAAATGGGAACCAGCTGAACTGACTTGAGAACTAAAGTTCTTGTCAGGTAAGATCTAAGATTAAAAAAAAAAGCTCCAGCTCCAGCCCTAGTTAGGGCTACTGATGTTTTAAATCTTGATATTCCTTATAACATGGGATGGGCAGAAGACTTACTTGCAAAAAGTGGGTTTTGCCTGCTAGGAGAGCAATGAGTGTGCAGGAGGCACACAGATCTGTGCACAACACTGACATTTAATGTCCATCAATGCCAGCTTGCAAAATAAGATGGAAATTTCCCTTTTTTTGGTGTGTTTCTGCTAAAAGGGGGTGTGTGGGAGAGGCAACTCAGCTGCCTCTTTTTCCTTGCACAAGCTCTGCCAGATTATCTTTGGCAACCTACTTCTCATCAAAAGGATGTGTTAATTTGGGAAAAGCGGGGGGATATATCTCTTATGTCCCTGAGTTTGTGAGCATGGGAGAAACTGGATAACTCACTGGTCTTCAGAATGTTTTTCCTATGAAAGATTGATAGTATCTCAGGCTTGACTCTGTGTCCTCTCCCTTCTACTAATGAACCTGCTAATAATGCAGAAAAATAACAAAGAAAAACACCACACAGATCAAAAAAAGGCATTGTTACATTTGGAAAGAAGAGGTAAGGCAAGGGGAGGAATGAAGGAAAGGAGACTGACAGCTGTGGGGTGATGGCTTGTGAATTTGAGACCAGATGTAAACATTGCTGGAATGAGAAGGTTTAGGTTTAGGTTTAGGTTTAAACATTTTGAGATTTACCTCTGTCAGCTGGATGAATTACAAAGCAAAGAAAGTTCTGGCTGTTTAATGCATTTGGAGGAGAAAGATGGATCAGAGTGTGGTGCTTTGTCTATTAAGGCACCTGCTAAAAGAGCAGGGCTCAGCATCTGCACAGGGTGATGTGGTGCTCACAGCTGTGGCATCCACCCCAGTCCTGAGCAGGAGAGGAGGACCTGAGTGATGTGAAGACCTCTCAGAGCTTTTTCCCCATGTTCATTCCTAAAATGTTCCTTCTCTGCCCATCAGCCCATTGGCTGTGGTGTTCATTTTAGGCCATTCAATGCAAGGTCCATAAAATTTACTCCGGGCAGCTTATTTTGGGTGTAAGAAAACACACAGTTGTGCATTGCATCTGAAATGAGTGTGTGTGGTGATTAATGGTCTAAATTTCCCTTTTGCTTCTGTTGATATAAATTTGGCATAACTGACTAGTACTACTATCAGTGTTCATTGGGATTAATGATAAGCTGAATTTGACCTAGGATATATTTAGTTCTTCCAAAATACTTGTAGATCATAACACTAGGATATATGCCTTTTTTCATGAAAGGGATGATTTTATTTACAGTGACTTGTTTTATATTACTCACTATAGTCTGACAGACTGTGATAGAAAGATAATACACCCCATTGAAGTATAAATTAGCTAGCAATTTATAATAAAGAAATAAAATGCATCCATAAAACTGCCTGGGCTTTTGTCTTGCAGGGTTTTATATAACAACTCTTTTGAAAACATTTATTTCTGCTGGATGGCACTGGAGTAGAAAAAACTGACTTCACACAGTACATAGAAATAACAGAAAACCCAACAACACTGCACAGGAATTTTAGGACATATTCAAATGTCAGACTACAATGCAATATTAGAACTGGTTTGCATTTCCCAGTGTTTTTTACATGTTTTGTTCAGCACATTTCTCTACTGCCAGCATGGGATACTCAGTCCTTATTCTGTCTTTGGGGTGGGAATGCCTGGAAATCTGTCTTCAGTGCCCGTGACTGTGCCTGTGCTCACAGTGCCCTGAGTGCAATTTCATCCTGTTGGGGTTGATCTTGCAATCCCCATCCTTCCTCAAGGGAATGAGTCATGTGACTGCAGCTCTTCTGGGGCAAGAGCAAAAATACTGCTCATGTGTGGAAAGGTTACCAGAGAAGCTTAAAGCTTAATTGACTTACACATCCTAAGATGTTAAGAAATTAGAATAAGAACACTGTACTTCCAGGCTGTTACACATCTTTCAGTATTCCCAAATTACCCTAATGGTTTTATGATTTTTTCTTCCTTAGGTGATAGACAAAATTTAAAGCTAAGCCCATTTTTTTAATAAGAGGCCACCACTTTTTGCAAAAAATGGAACACATGGAACTAGCATGTGTTGATGTTTAGATTTCTTTTTCAGAGCAATGAATCTCCAGTAGCCATGGGGCTTGGGCTGTGGACCCAGCAGACTTGACATCAGCCCCTAGGTCTGCAAGTGTGCACAAGAAGCTCAAAATTCCAGCCTATCATTTTGTTCACACAGATCCCTGCCTATATATTATCTGCCTCTCATCCTTGCCAGCTGAATTGAAGCATTCTCCCAAAGCTTTCAGTTTATACTAGATTAGAAGCTGATGATAAAACAACACGCCTCCTCTTGGCTCACGCATATCTTCTCATAAATATTTATGTTTATAACCTGAGGGCTACTTCAGAGGTTTTTAGGAATTGAATGTGGATGCCCGTAGCCCCCACAGAAATAAGGGGAGTTCTGTGCCATGAAACCAACACTGAATTTTCCCTGGGGTGCTTGTCACAGCTTATGTGTAAGGGTAAGGCTTGAGCAAACCATGGTAAGCTAGTTTTCCCCTTCATTCAGACTGGTGGTCTACTGAAATCTGAGGCAAGGAAATAGAACAGATTATTTCAGTTGGAAGGGACTGACAATGATCACACAGTGCTGTCTTTGCCCAGCCATCTTTTCTGCAGGTGAGCAGGACACCTTTCTGGGAAACCTCTTAAGAACTTTAAATTCCCACCAGAAGTTTAGAAAGCCAACACGGTGCTATAGGTCTGCTTTTCTGGCATGAAGTTCCTTACCTTGCCTGGTGAAGTGCAGGTTCACTGCCAGCTGTTAGAGGAGCTGGGAGATGAGGCTGGACCCCTGGGCGGCGGTCAGAGAAACTTCTCCTCAGGAACGGCTGAGGATTGCTGGTGCTCAGGGACAGCTTCCTGGCCCGGTCACCGGGCTGCTGGAACAGCAGGCTGCTCTTCTGGGAGTGTGCTGCAGCTTCAGGCTGGCTGGTCACCTCGGCAGTGCACTTGCTGGGTACCACTGGAGGTCTGGCTTCGAATAAGGAGGAGGTGGCCGGGCAAAATATGGAGCGGACATTGCTGCCCCTCTTGGAGGAGGAGAGCTGGTGCTCGTCCCCAGCGTCCAGCCCAGCTCTTGGCCCCTTGGAGGAGCGAGATGGGGAGGCTGGTGGGGAGGGGGTGGTGGGGAATGGAGTGGGGGAGCCTGCCAGGCGCTGTGCTGTTGGTGAGCTTTGCCTGTGCCCCACAGGGGGGCTGAGAGGTTTTCGCTGCGGTGGTGGAGAGGGCAGCTTCTTCTGCAAAGGTGGGCTGGGCATCCTGGGGCTGGAGGGGGGGCTGGGTTTCCTCTGCATGGTGGGGGAGCTTGGTTGCGTGCTGCTGAAAGCCTGCAGAGAATGTCTGTGGTGCGCTGGGGGGCTGAAAAGACGTTTCTCAGTTGGTGAAGAAGGAGCAGTTCTGGTTGGGGAGACCCTCCTGGTGAACAGTGAGCCCCTCTCGCTGCTCCGGAGCGCATCGGGAGAGCCGTGCTTCTGGCGCGGCACCGGAGGCACAGGTGGGTTGGGCCCCTTGCTCTCTGAGCTGCTGCTGTGCGGGCTTGAAACCCCACTGGGGTTCTGAAGAGGAATAATTTTATGGGTTTGCTTGTATAAATCCGCAGCCTCTTTCCTCTGGGTTTCTAATATCTCCTCCTGGCTGGGGATGCGCACGTTGGTAGGGTTCAGCTCCAGAGAGTACCTGTGCAGTTTCTCATCCCCTGACCTGGTGCTCCTTAGACCTTTATTTGCCACAGCACTGGGGCCGCTGATATTTTTGCTTGGCAGTAAGTCAATGGACTGAAGGGAGGCTTTCATTTTTGGGGAAACTTGTGATCTCTTAGGAGCATGCAATTCTGGTTTGGTGGTCTTTTTGGCATCTTCCGAAGAGTTTCCTTCTGTTCTTGCAGCTTCTTCAGGCTCAGATAAATTTTCAGAAGAAGTGTCCATCAACATTTCAGGTGGTGGTGGTGGCAGGTTCTCAATGTCTTCATCGGTCTCTTCCTTTGTGTCCTTCTTGCTTAATTCTGTAGGTGGTGCAGGAAGAAAGGCATTTGGAAAGCTAGAAGAAACATCATTGGTGTTTGTGTCTTCTACTGGTGAAATACGATGCTTAAGATTTAAAGGTGCCAGGCCTCTCTGGAAGGGAGTGGTGGGTGGGATGACTGGAAATCCAAATTTTCTGATGCACTTTATTGGTCCTAAGGATCTTAAAGGTTTGGCTTTTGCAAGATCATCAGTAGGACTGAAAGTTTCAATCAGTTTTTTGACAGACTGCCGGGGGGTACAGCTGCTGCCACTCAACATTTGTGCTCCAGGAGGCTCATTTTCTTTGCCTCCTGATGTCTCCTGGGTAGGCACAGTAGCTCTTGCAGGCTTCCTGACTCTCTTTTCACTCAGCAGGACAGGATTTTGATCAGATGTGAACAAAGGGACTTTATCCTGGTTAGGCAGGATGCTGAAATTTTTTGAGAGGCCTGCCTTCAGCTTGCGGGAGGACCTAGATGTAGTTTGACCATCCTGCAAATAAGGTGCTGTTCTTGATTTCCAGAGCTCCAGGTTGTTAGCTATGTCCTTTCCATACAACATTTCCAGCCTTTTGCTGAGCTCTTTTTGAGTCCTCTGAAGCTCTAGGAGAGTCGGGTCCTCTGCCTGGCTTCTGAGGGACTCCTCTGACCTGGACCGTCGTTGTTTCCCAGACCTTCTCTGTCTGCCTGTTGCTGTACTGGGCCTCTTTGCCAGGACCGCTCTTCCGCTCTCATCCTCTATCCACTCTTTACGCCTGGATTTAGCTGGGACGAACTTGATTTTTTCACTGATGGCATCTTTCATCTTCAAAATTATTTCTTCTGTATCTACATTCTCTGTCCTTTTGATGGATTGCCTTTGAATGTTATCAGTGAGCGCGGGTGATGACAGGGACCTCGGCAGAGCATCCTTCCCCATTTCTGATAAACTTGTGTTGTCATCATCCTCCCCCAGCGTGCTCTCTTCTTCATCATCGTCATCGTCCTCATCCTCATCTGAAAGAAAATCTGTTGATTCACAAATTTTGGAATGTTCACCTTCCTGAGTAGAATCAGACTGCAAGGAGTTGTAGGAACGGCTGTTGCTGAAGCTTGCATATTGGGGCACAGTAGAAGTGCCTTTTGCTACTCCACCCTGACAAGAAGTTGGTTCCCTACTTTGCACAGATGAATGAAACACGTCTTTGAAATGCCTTCCGAGAGCACAGCCATGGGATGCAGCTGTGCCCATGCTCACACGCTCCGCTGTTCCGGGATGCTTTCGGGATGGATGTCCATGTGCACAGGAATCACCTGGCTGTGCTCCATGCTGGCTGAGAGCACTGAACTCTTTGAGGGATTCACTGTCCACACCAATGCCACTGTCCTCAGAACAGAGAGTCCTGTCATCACCATGGGACTGAGAGGATCCCACCGTTGAGGCTTCCAGCAGCTTTATTGTCCGTAGCAGGTGCTCATCAAAGCTTTGCTTTGCTTTCAGTTTGCCCTCCAAGTTGCTTGCAGCAGACTGCAGGTAGCTGCAGGTCTCCTGCAGGGCATTGGATGTGAGGGAGGCCAGCATCCCACTCACCAGCTGCATTTTGTTTACTGTGTACTGTAGTAGCTGCTGCAGAAGATCAGGGTGCTCCTTCAAATTGTCCTTTTCTGCCGGCCACGCCAGATTCCCACCTACATCTTTGAGAAGATTCTCCCCATCGCTGGCAATTTCTTCCAAGAGCTGGTTGATTTCATCAAAGCGAAGCACAAGGAAGCTGATCATCTGCTGCAGGAAGAGCTGGGTTTGGGTGGCCTGGTTGGCCATGTGCAGAATGGTTTCATACTTGGACAGGTTGGGGTGTAAGTAGGCGTACGCACTCTGGTGAGCCTTGACCAGCAGCTCTGGGAAGTCTACCTTCTTCTCTGTCTCACACGGGGCCAGAATGGACTTTTCTTTACTCTTGTTGGATTGACCTTGCTTTGCCAGCTTATGGGTTTTTTTCTTCTTTCCTTTCTTTGGGATTTGCTTTGTGTTGGTTTCATTCTTGTCATCCCAGACAAAAGCTGATGCCTCTGATTCGCAGGAGGTTTGCTTTCTGATCTCTATGGACTCAGTGATGTGCTTTTGAGACTCAATCAGTTCAGACATAACAACTTCAGCATCTGTGGCTGTCCTCTCAATTTTCCTGTCTTCCCTTGAAATCTGGGAATCTGAATGAACTTTGGAAGATAACTGCACATTGTCATTTTTGTCCAGCTCTGACAGTCTATCCTCCTCCTCTTCCAGGTAGTCCTTCCTCTGAATCCCATACTCATCAATATTGTAGGAAGATGAACCTTTAACCAGCAGAGGGATTCCTTGATCTCTTGAATCAATCGGCAAAACACTTTTGGGTTTATTCAGAACCTTAAGAGCACTTCTTGCAGCAGTACTATCAATCTCACTGCGAGAAGGTGTGCAGCCCATCTTTTCCTCGTCTTTATTTTTGATCAAAAATCCAGAACACACAAAAAAGTCAAACTCACTGTGTCATCCTGAGCTGCAAACTGGTCTGTGTCTCAGGAGTTTTCCATCGTGGTCCCAGTTTTGTTGCCAGTTTCCTTTGTTGTTCACCTTAAAATCCCATGTGCTTATTTCATAGGATCTGCTGTTGAAGTTGTGCCCTGTTCCATTGTACGTCCCCACTTGGGTTTTCTTCTTTGATTCAAGAAAAGGAGTGTGAGAGCTCGTCTGGATTTAGAGCTAATGGATTAAGAGCACTTGCGTACCTCACTTCTGCCCTGACAGATGTCCTCTGCAAATAAGATTTTAAGCTCATTAGGGTAAGCAGGCTCTAGCCAGTCAGCACCGGTGTTGTATTTATAAAGGCAGGGGTTTTTTTCTGCGTTTTGGGGGACAGAAGGAATTGGTGCCTGTCCCTGCTTTTTTCCCTTGTTGCAAAAACATAACATACAGTTGAATGCAGAGGTCCAAGGGAAGAGGCTGTATTTTGAAGCCTTTTTGAAGGGAAGCTATCTGAACATGGCACGTAAGCATCATTAGATACTCCTTAACTAACAGAAGGGTGACCTTGACCACAGATGTACCTGCTGGAGAGTAAAGACAGGAAATCAAATGGGTCAGAAATGCCTGTTAAGACTTCTGCATTGAGAGTCTTCAAAATTTCCCCCTACTTGCAAGTGACAAACTGTTTACTTTTTCCTTCTAAGACTTCCAAATAAGATTTTGCAATTTTTTCCTCCCTCTCAGATGATCATTCTTGAATTTTTTTTTCCTTTCTAGATAATTTCCCAGCCTGAAAATCCTAACTGCACAACAACAGTATTTGAGTTAAGTAATTCAGTAAAATAAGTTTTGCATATCTTGTTAAGACAGCATCTGAATCTAGTGGATCCAAACTGTTTATTTTCAAATTAAAATTAAAAATCAAATGAAAATTCATTTTTTCCTTTGTCTGAGGGTCTTGGGATAAAATTTGAACTCCCAAGAGTGACTTGCTTACCTTTATTTCTTCTTCATTTGCCAGGGCTTAGTTCTCTTAAATGCAAGGCTTTATGGGCTAGGACTCTTAAGAAAGAAAAAAACTAAGAAATTAAAAAAAATATAGACCCAAATCTGAAAAAAAAAAAAAAAGGGAAGGGAAGGGAAGGGAAGGGAAGGGAAGGGAAGGGAAGGGAAGGGAAATAAAAACCTGTGGTTTGAATCACTTCTAAGGTCAGGATGGTATAATACTACTCTGAAAGAGAAACTAGGGAAGCCAAAGCAGGAATTGGATGATTCAGAAGATACTTGTATTTTCCAAGTATTTATTTGTGAAGGGTGGGATGTGGAAGCAACCACCCCCAATCTTCCTCTTCACTATTCAGACTGGCTGAAATGGATTTGGTTTTTAATTTCCAGACACAGCTTTTGTCCTGAAGGTGGCCCTTCCTGGGTGTTGCAGGGGTTACAGACAACAGTGGCCAACTCAAACGCTGACTAGAAGTCTACAGCTTCTCTCTAGCAATTTCCACCTGCATGGTCATGTGTATCTTGCCCAGCTCCCACAAATCTTTACATGCTGCCTAGCCCATGAAACATTCCCAGACTTTAAGTAACTGCTTACATGATTGATTCCCCGGGGCTGGACTGCAGTCTGCAAGGGAAGTTGTTTTTCTCTGTAGCCCTGTTGTTAAAATATTTTTTGTCTTTTCAGCAGAGGCAGCAAAATTACCTTGTTTTACAGGGAAGAAGGCACTACAGTGATTCCCAGGAAGATTTCTAAAACTCTATGTGCTTTCTCCAAAGTAATTTTTCAGGAACGCATACATTGCACTGAATGTACATGATGACACAGCCATTTCCCACAAGGCTTTTCTGGGAAGCATCAGGGAATGACCTCCTGGCTCTGCTTCTGGCCAGTCATTCATTCAGCTCAGGCTCTGGCTGCTTCTGCATCTCACCACAATGTGAATTCTGCAAAGCCATCCCAACACTTTCTGTATTCCATCTAATGTGTTCAAAGTGGGGAAGTGGAGCAGATTTAGGCAGCTGCCTCATCCAGGATGCTGTAGCCCTCCACAGTTAGCTAGGAAAGCTCAGGAGAACAGGCAAATAGCCTTGATGCCCCTTTCAAAGTGGGGAAGTGGAGCAGATTTAGGCAGCTGCCTCATCCAGGATGCCGTAGCCCTCCACAGTTAGCCGAGGAAAACTCAGGAGAACAGGCAAATAGCCCCTGCTGCTGCTTCCAGTGTGACTTGAGAGACATCTCTATGTAACTGCTTAATATTTGTGCTTTGAAATCTCTGGTGTCTTTTTCACAAAGCAGGTCCAACAGCTCCATTGCTCACACTGGGAATTTTGACAATTAACTTTTTGTGAGTTGGTGGTAGTATTCAGGCAGTCCTTTTCCTTCCCTTTGCCTTTGATCACTCATATTACTTTTGTCTGAATTTTTGTTCTACTTATTTTCACACCATTCATTAACATTTTACAAGAAATAAATGTATGGTTAAAAACTGCAAAATCCTGGTTTATTATTATGAATTATGCAGTCATTTATTATTTTAAATATTAATAGTAAACCAATACACATTTTATTATTTATTACTAAAGCTCATAGAAAAATGTGTTTTAACAAAGAATCTGTTTTATCCTGGCTTTCATTGCTATCTGCATGTATATGCAATATTACTATTTAATGTTGCACCAGATTTATTAGCTTCTGTGAGATCTTTGATGTGCCTGGTTCCAAACACTTATGTAGCTGCATTTTTCTTATCAATACTCTTATTACCAAGTAGGCATATATTTCTTTATACTTCTGAAGCACTTCAGAAAAATCCCAATGCTTTACCTCACAAAAAATTATAAGGAAAATATTTTATCTCATGATCATACAACAAAAAAGAGACTAAAATAGGTAATGCACATAAATGATTATGCCAAGTCTTAGAAATCTAAGGTTTGTATTTGTGGAAAAGAGCTCACCGAGGAATGAGGGAGAACTTGAGTGATAACAACAATTTTAAAGAGCTATTTTACTCTCAAAGAAATGCCCTTTTTCTTCTTTTGTGTGAGCAAGTTGAATATAACCAGGGAGCTGTTCATATTGTTGGCCTAGATGGCACAAGTAAATAAGAAATAGTCTCTTCTTATTTCAGCTTCTCCTGCAGAGCTGACACTAGTTTGGGATATAGAGTAGGTTCTCTCCTTTCTGTAATCACTTGCAGAGATACATAGGAAGCTTCATTTTGCTTCCCCTGTGGAAACCTGTTGACAATGGTAAAGAATAGGAGCACCATGGTTTGAAGGAAATGTATTTGCAAAGAATTGAATAGAACCAGCGAGTCTATACAGAGCTTTTACTAGTGGTGATGATGCAAATGAAAGACAAAATTCATCTTGATTCTGGGCCAGTGATACACTGCTCAGAATTGGCTTTTTAAAAAAAATCCTAACTTCTAAGTAAAGTTGTACAGCCTGATTGCATGAGGGTATAAATGTGACCCCAATGCTTTTAAAAACCTGTTTTGCAAAAACATCTGGATTTTTTAAATAGCAGAAGAACAATTAAAAATTTTTCTTGAAAACAGCTAGGAAACTGGCTTCCCTCTCCAGAAAAATTACTTTATAAAGGAATTAATGTAGGATGAAATGTAAGTAGAAAACTAAACACAGTCATTTTGGGGGGTTTGCCAGCACACTCAGGTGACCCAAAGGGGTCAAGAAGAATTGTATGACTAGTGTCAGCAGTAGTTTTGTGAGATATATTTACATTTGTCTGTTATTTTTGGAAAGTGTGATCTGGTCAGCTAGGCAGAGTTTCTCTTTGCTAGGCATTCCATCAATATTTTAGGTGCTTGCTATCTGCCCCAACCAATGCATTCACTGCTGGTTTCAGTGGGTGAGACAGTGACAGCCAAAAGATGAGAGTTAGGACAAAGACCTGTGTGAAACACCATGAAGCTTTAAGCACAGATTTCCAGAGTTATGCAAATCTAGCAAATTAAAAGGAGAGGGTTCCACTGGCCTTGGCAACAGTTACATTAGTTCTCATGAGTGAAAGCAGGTTTGTGGTTGTAGAGCAATTTCAAGGCAAGTGAGCTCCTTTCAGGTGAGGGACTGGCAATTTAACTGGCTGGCAAGGGCTGCAGCACTTCCTAATGGAGTGTGGTAGTATTGATTTTGGATCTAGAAGTGAGGTCCAGGAATTTGTGTTCCTGAAAAATATCCCAAGATGCTACAGAAAAGAGTGCAGCTATTTAGCCTTATCCAGCTCCCAGTGGGTTTCCTTACCAAGAGCATCTCAGGCTTTCCCTGAAAACTGAGGTAAACAGAGGATTCCTCCTGGCTTTCTCTTAGAGGGGTCTCTAACCACAGTGTGTGTGCACACTCACTTCCAGAACCTCCCTGCTGCCCTAAGCCTGGCTCCAGAGTGGCTCTACTTGAAGCTGCAATGCCTTCCTAAGCCATTTTAATGACTGCTTTCCTCTGATACATCAATCTGTGGAGGTGAACTGGTTAGCAATGCTCTATTTCTGCCCAAAGAAGACAAGAAATGAAATAATGTTTCAGTTGAAACAGGCTTGTTGCTCACAAGCATTGTTTCCCCACCTTCCTCCCGAGCTGGTGGGAGCTGGTGCAGTCCATTGTCTTGAGCTGTCCAGGTGCCCATGGCAGCACCAAATGAGTCAGACAGGATAGGCTGAACAGGCTTCTTATTTTCATTCATATCCTGGCTTATAGGAGTGGCTGAAAAAGACAATGTGCTAAGGTACAGAAAGTGGTTTAAATATATATTCTTTTAAAGCTTCCCTTGCAGGGCCCAGAGGTGGAAGTCCAGGCAGGCAGGGGTGTTGTCAGGCAGTGACATGCAGTCTCCTCTGCAGCTGCAGCTCTCAGGACTCACTTTGAGCGGAGATTTTGGGGTACTGCCATTGCTGGCCTGATCAAAAGGCTCTTCTAGAACCTGTGACTCTTTGTTAGGTCCTCGCTTTCATTTTCTAGCATCAAAAATAATCACACACAGTTTTGTCCTCATGTTCAACACCACCCTTGAATTCACACCCCATTTTCCGTGGTTTGTGGCAGATGGCAACTACATCCTCTGTCTCAGCTTTCATTCTGTGCATCAAACAAGCTGTGCTCTGGTGACCTCCCCAAACAGACTGTTCTTTTCCTTGGCTGTGCTGACAAACCCTCTCTAGGCAGGCTGGATTAGCTGCTGCTCGCTGAAGAAGGGTGCTCACAGCAATATGTGACTCCTCAAGGAGATGGCCAGACCTGCTGGCAGGAACACTTCCCTGCCACAACTCTCCAGTTACACATCCCAAGATAAGTGTTTGATTTTTGTGCCATTGTTTCGTATTGACAATGATAACCCTTGCATCATTTGGTTCCTCAGTTACTTCTATACAACGATCCCATCTCTCAATCTTGTATCAGCTCATTCCTTTCTGACAGCAATTATTTCAATTTTTTTTTAAAAAATCTTATTGGCTTGCTGTTTTTTTTCCCCCCAAAAAGACACTAAAGGAAAACATGATACAAAGATTAGTTCCAAGGATAATATCCCAGGATGTCATCAGTAGCCTCCCTCAGCTCAGTACTGTGAAAAAAGTGTATTTTATGATTGGCTTTTTGTAAATATTAAGATGAATATTATATGTGTTATGTTGGAAAGTTATGCTGCATTAATTTTCTTAAGTAGTGTGTTAAATATAGTTTTAGGTTATAACATAATGTTAAAATAGAAACTATGCTGTGTAAGATACTTAAAGAGATGACTGAGATAGCAGCCACAGGACACCTAAATCTTTCAGAGAATTTATTGCTCCATTATCAGAAGAAACTAACTTTTTCCCACCTTGCTCAGCCCTGAAGATGCCTTCAGGATTCAGAGGAAGAAGCTGACCAGACAGAATCCTTTGTTTGAAGAGAATTTATACATCATGTATGAGGTGTATGAATATGCAACAGGCTATTGCTTTTAAGGGTTAATCCTCTGTTAACATGAGTCCTTTCTTGGGCTTATTTTGCCCAGAAAGAGGTACCTGGACTGTCCTGTCCGTAACTCTTTTTTCTTATTGTCTCATATTGTCCTAATCCTAATCATCCAAATTTTTATTACTCTAATTATATTACTATTTTTATAACCATTTTATTACTATTAAACTTTTAACATTTTAAAAACAAGAGATTGGCGTTTTCACAGCACTTTGCATTTAACACTACTTCACTCTGTTTCCCCCTGTGCATGTGCTTTACCTTCGTTCAAACTCTCCTAAATTCCAGTCTTCTCCAGAAATAATAATTTCCATTCCAGGCTCTTCACTGAAGTCTGTTATTCAGGATCAGCAGTAGAACATTTCCTTTGCCCAGAGCACCAAGCATCTCAAAAAAGGCAAACACTGACTGCCAGTATGAAGCTCACATTCGATCTTGCTTACATGCTTGTCTTTATAAAAAAGTTTGAACCTAAGCAGCCATGAGGTGAAAGTAGCATGCCTGCATTTTCCTGGAACATTTTCTCTTTCTCTTTTCCAAGGTATGGAATGTTCTAAGAAGTGGAAGAATCTCCTAGCTCTTTTGTAGCCACCTGGTATCACGTTTACTCTCACAACTGCAATTCAGTGCTCTCCTTCTTTCAGTTTTGGAGTCTCTGAGACCTGAAAGAATTTGCAACTCTTGGCCTTTCCAGTGCTTCACTTGAGGAAATTTACACTTGCCACTCCTATTATTTGTCCTGCCCCCACCCCTTTTAATATCATCACTGGAAAGACAACACCAAAAACCTGATTGTAAACATCAGTTTGTTTATTTAACAGTGACCCACGCAGAGCACAAAAACATAGCAGGGCTTGGCTGAGGTTTTATCCACTTCAAATTCCCTTCACTTCAAATTCCCTTCACTTCAAATTCCCTCCACGGGCTCAGGTATGATGTTGGGTTTGCTGCCGTAGGCAAACCGGATAGAGCCAATCTTTTTGGATTTAGATCCTCATTATATTTTACAGCATGGGACGAGCACCCTTTGAAAATCCTCCTTGGGAGTTGCTCCACCTGGCTACTGAGACAACCAGGGAATCCCGACTCCTGAGATGTGCCAGCGGTGCCGCGTGGCCTCCAGCCCGTGCCAGCCCGGTTCCTGCCGCCGGCCCCATCCCCGCATCCATCTCCGCATCCACATCCGCATTCATCCCTGAATCCACTCCCAAATCCACCCCCGCGTCTATCCTCGCATCCATCCCGCATCCATCCCTGCATGTACCCCCAAATCCACCCCCGCATCCACCCCCGCATCTATCCCTACATCCCCTCCTGCATCCATCCCCGCATCCATCCCCGCATCCATCCCGCCGCGCGTTCCCGACCCGGGGGGCGTGGTCTGCGGGGCGCGCTGCCCGCCCATTGGCCGGAGGGGCGGGAAGGGGCGTGGCCCCCGGCGGTGGGCGGGGTCAGCTCCTCGCTGTGCCCGCTGGGCTGCGGGCGGGCCCGGGCGGCGCGCTGCGCTCGGCCGCGAGCAGGTAGGGCTGGGCCGGGGCTGGCGCTTCCCGGTGCTCTCCGAGCGCTCTCCCGGTGCTTCCCATCCTCCCTCGGCGCGTAGTGGGGGGCGGGATGGCGGAGCGGGGGCCGCCGCAGCGGGCGGGCCGCGGCGGTGTCCCGGGAGCTGCAGGGTGCGGAGCCGAGCTCTCCCTGCGCTCCCGGCTGGTCCGCGGGGCTGCGGCTCCGGAGCATCTCTCGTGGGGAGAGACTGCGGGAGCCGGGCCTGTGCGGTCCGGAGAGCAGCGGACAGACGGGATCTCATTAGCGCATATAAATACCTCGCAGGCAGGTGCCAGGGGATGGTGCCAGGCTCTTTTCAGTGTGCCCAGTGGCAGGACGAGGAGCAGTGTCTGTAAACTGAAACACGAGAAGTTCCACCTCAGCACGAGGAGGAATTTCTTTACACTGAGGGTGGCAGAGCCCTGGCACAGCTGCCCAGGGAGGCTGTGGAGTCTCCCTCCCTGGAGACATCCAGACCCCACCTGGACACGCTCCTGTGTCACTGCTCCAGGTGACCCTGTCCTGGCAGGGGTGGGACTGGATGGTTTCCAGAGGTCCCTTCCAACCCTAACAACTCTGTGATTCTGTGAAAACACTGCCATGTTGCAAAAGGGCCCTGCACACCCCCCAAATCTTGGGTTTACCTGCATATGTATAGCATGCCTGCCACCTGTGCTGTAAATGTTCTGAAGTGGGCAGGTGGTGTATCTGCAAGAAACTTGTTCTCTGAACGTAATTTTTCTTGAGCCCATCTAAGTACGTGATAAGGAGTCCATTTTACATAGTTGTTGTCAAAAATAGCATCACATTTGTGACAGGTTCAGCTATCAAAGCCCAGAACAACTGTATGTTATAGCTTGAAGTGCTTTAGCATTTGCAAGTTCTTACAGCACTTGATGGAAAGCTTCGTGCTTTAACACAAATTACAAACTGGAGTACATGAAAAAGTTGGATTCTCTATTATGGAACTTTCTTATATCAATCTGCAGAGCTACCATGCATTCCTGTGTAAAGTGTGGATATCAAGAAACCTATTGTTGCTGTTCAGTTTTGTTAACAAAAGGGTGTGTGCATCCGATGACTCTTTGAAGATATTTCCCTGATATTTCTGCTTTTTCAATTTCAGATATAGTTCAGTTGGAAGAACGCATGGCTGGCAGATAGTAAGTATGATGCTGTGCTAAACTGTGCTCTGTGGTAGTTTGGCAGTGCTGTGCATGGAAAAATTCTCTCTTTAATGTAATTTCTCTAATAGTTTCTGCTCTAAACTCTCTTACTAATACAGGAAAGTCACTGCTCTTTTGGAAGGCCTCCCATTCCACTGCACCAGGACTTTCCAGCTGAATCTTGGTGGGAAGTATGTTTTGGGTATTGTTAATACCTCAGGCAGTTTTGGCTTTGCTCACAACAGAACTCATTGTGGGGATGGCTTTTCACTTCCTTTGAGTTAGTTTTCAGCCGTTCCCTTGCCTTTCCAGCTGTGTGTGTGGGGTTGGCTGCCTGGGAAGCTCTCACAGCTGGGCTGGCAGCCCCTGCACGTGGTTGTGGGTGCAGAACGTGTCCTCTTCCCATCGTGTGGTTCAGTGCTGGGGGTGACACGTGCCCCATTCCAGAGCCAGGTGAAAACCCCACAGTGTGAGGGTGTGCACACTTCACTGGAGGTGCTGACATGTGAGTTCATTCTTCATGGAGCTGGGTCAGCATCTGCATTGTAGCCCTTGGGACTTGGTGCTGCCTACCTGACAGCACGGGTTGCTTCCCTGCCTGCTGTGCTTTGGCAGCACACAGATGGTGTTCTTGTCTCTGGCCCTGCAGAAAAAAAGATGCCCTGGCTACTTGCACAGGTTGTATTCTGTCTGGTCTGCTTTCCTGAGTGCCATAAACACTTTTTCTTATATTAATTTTGAAATGTCTATGTTGATCTCAAGTCCCAATAACTTAGGTTGTCCTACTTCAGAAAATCTCACCTTTTCCTGTTACCATCTGCTCAGTCAGGTCTGGCTGCTTTTCACTGTGCTCCTTTTGTTCCCTCAGTGTAGGGCTGTTCAAAAAGCTTTTAATTTCTTTTGTGCCTTTTTCCAGCTTGAGAGGCTCAGCTAATATGTCCTTTATACTCATGCATATTACTTGTTCCTTTGTGCATTTTGTGAGAACTCTGAGGTGCTGCCTGTGAGAAAGTTGTGGATTCATGTGTCTTACAAAGCTTTGTTTTGTTTTGTTGTAGCCTCTGAAGAAATATCAGGTTGTAGCAGATTTATTTCACTGTTGCCCTTCAAAAGCAATTTAATTAGGTGCTTGCAGCTTAAGGAACTTTCTAGTCCCTTACACAAGAAAGCTGTCATCTTTATGATGGCTATTAAGCCATTGAAATGTAAACTCTTAACTTTTCCTGACTGTAAGAAAATATTAATTGAAATAATTAGAGATATTTTTGGCCTTGTTGAATAAAAGAACACGTAAGCCAATGCAATTTGATAATGCTGTGGGAAAAAATAGTCCTGTCCTTCCAGTGGCCTCCTCCTTGATCTTCATGCCAGAACATGAATTTGTAAGCTGTATAAGACTAAGGAAATAAAGTAGTTGGGAGGAAAATGAGCATTTTTCATGTGGACCTTTATTCCCAACTTGAGCACAAGGTGAACTGTGTATGATGGGCAAGAAGAGGAGGCTTTAATTTATTTACCTCAAGATTAGCGTCTACTAATGCTAAAATGCTTTTTATATTAGCATAACGATTGTGAGGTCCCAAGCAATCTGACAGATTTATTTGGGAAAATATCAGACTAAATCTACTCATATAGCTTGTTGTGTGTTGGATACAATAACCAAAATAACTCTTCTTTAAGTTTTTCATATTTACTTGGGCATAAATTAAATGTAATAAAAACAACCATTGCTTCAAGCTCCACGGCTTCTTTCTATCAAGCAGACTGGCTAAACAAATTCCTGAGAAAAGAGCACTGTATAGCAATCTCCAGAATAAAAGTGTAGGTTGTTTATAGAAATGTTGCTTTTACCCCAAGTGTTTAATAATGATCATTCAAGATGCAAAATTTAAATTTTTCAGCTGTGAGATGTAGCCTCTGATGGTGCAATCATGTCTGTGTCTATTAAGAATAATGATTTTTTTTTGTTATTTGTTAATGAATTTTGCCTGATAAACTGACTTACAAGTGGTAGCCAGCTTTCCTCTGATCTCAACCTGGGGACCATAACTGGGATGTAACTTGGGCTGGTTGTTAGGTTTTGTCACTATAACTCTACAACCTTTTAGTCTTGATTCTCTCTCCTAGATTGCTGGGAGGCCTGGGAAGGTGACTGGAAGCAGCACAGGGTGAAGGTCCAGCACTGTGGTAAGTGTGCTATTTTAAACCAGCCAGGAGAAGAGCTGGGAAAGGAGCTGCTGTGGAGCTGTGAGTCCAGGAGTGAATCACTCGCTGATGAATTGTCTGCAGCTGTGTGTGGGAAGATGAAAGAGCTGACAATTTAAAAAGAGGAGGCAGCAGTAGCTGGCAGCATGTTCTTGCTCATGGTGAAGGGAGGGAATGTGCATGCAGAGTATGAGGGCAGGTATTGATGCTTCACCTTTCCATAAAGCTGTGAAACACACTAATCCATTTATCCTCAGTGTGTGTTTGCTAATAGAGCATTAATATTTTCTTTACTGCTCAAGTGGGAAACTGGGGAGAAATGTGATGTTTTCCATTAGTTATGTGCAAGTTTAGTGGTGGAAGTCAAAACTAGAAGTTGGCTAACTTTGACACCACACTCTGTGAGCCTTGTTCATATATTAGTTTGTAAGAATGTAATGGCAGTAATAGTTTGCAAATTTAAGATTTTAGTTTCATTGCACATTATATCTTACTATGATAGAACCAATCAAAAGTATTTCCAATGAGGGTATTTATTGATTTTTATTTTTCCTCCTAAAGTGGCTTCCTAGAAGATGACCATAGAAGATCTCCCAGAACCTTCCTTTGAAGGAGATTCCCTCATTGAAAGAGAACGATTCTTATTCCCAAATTCTGAAACATCTGTTACTTTTTCTGTTGCTGCAGCACCAATGCCTTCAGACTGTGGTATGTACTTTAAACAGAAAATGAATTTGTGATTAGCAGAGAACAAATCTGAATGATAAATTTTAAGAAAACCTGTCAACTCTTAATTATTTCTTTCCAGAAAAAGTTTTCTTCTTCTTATCTTAAAGGAAAGATGAAGACCCATGCTTTTCCCATTTTTCTTATTGCATACACTATAAATTATATCTTTTCCTTTGTACAGTTCTGTGCATGTGTGGTCATGTTTGTACTTCTTTCACATCTCAGTGTAGAACTGGATATTGTGATAAGATGTAAAATTGGAGTAAGTAAGGGAAGTTAATCTACACCACATTTGAAACCTCTAGCGTTACATTTTTTCTTGTGCTTTAGTATATAAATGATGTACTAGAAGAGGATATTTCTGTTGGAAGTGTATGTTTTTTTCGTGGTGAGGACTGTAAAGTGAGTGGTATCAGTGATCAGCTGTCAAAATAATGTTTGTCTTCAGTAACTGTCTTCACATGTATAAATTACAGAAGAGGATATTTCTGTTGGAAGTGTATGTTTTTGTCATGGTAAGGACTGTAAAGTGAGTGGTAGAAAATTATACCGAGTATCAGTGATCAGCTGTCAAAATAGTGTTTGTCTTCAGTGACTGTCTTCACATGTATAAATTATAATAAAATTTCTGACAGCATATAATGTGTTAAAATGTCACTGTAGGTGAGGAACTTCACTGATAGCTGCAATTATAATGCCTTTGCATGTTGCAGAAGATAATAATAGCATCTATGTACTTCAAAAATCACTCCTTCCACCTCTGTGTTTCCCATGCATTGATTAGAGCAATCAGCTGTATTCAGGAAGAATAAACACATCTAATGTTCTGTCTTTGACAGACTCAGCATTCTCGAGACCCAGTTTATAAGTCAATTCAGGTTGGGAATGTAAGTGTTCCATATGACGTATTTCAGTACCTGAACATGTGTCTTTACATGGTTTAGCCCTGTTCTCATCACTTATCTTCCTCCTCTGCTCTAAGTACTGCCATGATTTATTCCATTCTACTTTCTTATCCCTTAAATAAAGTTTCCATTTGCCTTCTTTAAACATTTTTTGTTGGGTATCTTCTAATAACCCTATGATTTCACTGCTATGTGTTCTACCTGGTTTCTGCCTACTCATGAAATAAAAAAAAATCCTTTTCTAGGAGGTTGCTGTCACCTGTGTAACAGTAACATTGCTGAATCTGGGTAAAGGAGGTTAAACCATGGCAGAGAGAGATTCTCAGTCTTTACATTCAGTGCATTTATTTTTCCTTAATACAGTTGGGTACTATGATCAATACTTGGGAAAGATAGAGAAGGAGAAACTAATATTTTAAGGTATCTAGATGCCACTGCCATCCTTTCATGGGATTCATTGCTTTAACAGATTTTTCTGTAGCATTGTTTTGTTTGCAAAGACTGCAGCTGATCACCTGCTAAGCACTTAGGGTAGTTGTTATTAATCCTTGATACAGTCTCAGATTTTTACCCTACCATGCTGACTGTAAGAGTTGATTTCTGATAGATAATTTTGATCAGATTTGTGGCTAGAAATCTTCCTGGTAGAGTAAGAACTGTGAATATTGTGTAGGATCATTAATCTTGTTGCTTAGTTGTCTGTTTACTTCATAGCTTTCAGCTGTAGATCAGCTGTGGTTTATGTGGAAGGTAAATACTAGTGGATAAATGAGTAGATGTGTGTTGATGCATTGGATGTAGGGAAGAAGCACACTTGTAGTGCTGGGAGATAAATGGTTTGGGGTTTTTTTATATGGTAGGTGAAAATAAAAATTAATGGTAAATATTAGTGAAAGTTGTCCTCCTTTTCCATTCTTGTTGAGTCAAGGCGATGGAGTTTGAGGAACTCTAAACAGCCAGGAAGAGAGCTCTGTATGTGTTCTTATCTGTTAATCCAATCTAGAAGTCAGGTATGCTGTTTTTGGGGAAAGGTTGGGATGATTCACCCAGGTGTGGTTTATGCCATGTCACACACCCAGATGGGTGATGGTGTGTGTTGCTTAACCTGTCTGTCCTGTCTGAGAGCCATGAATCTGTGATAGATGTGAGCTGTATTGTACATTTATCCAAAACCTGTTTAAAAGGCAACTCCCTGATAGCTGCAGTGGGGGTGAAAATACAGTATTTGCCATGGTTCGTTTACTGATAGTAGTAGACTCTGCTTTCATTCCCTCTCCTCATAGCCATTGCTATCCAGATTCTTTCATATAATTTTCCAGAGCTGGAAGAAATTCCACAGATTAAAAACAGAGAATGTGTACTTCATTAACAAGCACACACACCTGTGAATAATGTGACATATACTTTTATAATAAGGTGTTTAATAGTTCAGGTTGCCTGAAAGAACACGAGGCTTAAAATCTTCAAAAGTGGGTTGTTGGTTTTTTTTTCTGGTGTTGATTTAGTGACTTAATTTTTGAAGGTGTTTGTTTCCTGCAGCTGCCACCAGCTGGGATTGATGCATTAATGAAATACTGAAAATAGCAGAGGTCACAGAATGCCTTCATGATTAGAGTGTGTGTTTATATTTTGTATGGACCATGTAAATTGTGGTGGAAGAAGAAGAAGGAAGATGTTTTCCCTCTGCTGTCCTTTGCCTCTGAGTTTGAAAAACTAGTTGCATGTTAAACATCCAGATTTTATATAAAGACTCTTTTCTTTTTTAACAGAGTTTTCCTTCTTTGATCCCAACGATGCGGCATGCCAAGAAATACTCTTCGACCCCAAAACTTCAGTTTCTGAATTGTTTGCTATCTTAAGGCAGTGGGTTCCACAGGTCCAGCAGAATATTGATATTATTGGGAATGAGGTGAGATACAAATGAAGATCCTTGTGTGCTCTCAATGTTAAATCCTGTGTTGACAGTGAATAAGACCAGTTCATTTAGAAGTAGAATTAATCATAAATGCAGATACAGTTTCTACTTTTAAACAAGTAGTGACTGATCATGCCTTGTATTCCACATCTTGTCAGGTTTTATTTGGAAAAAGAGAGATGATGGATAAAATTCAGTACATTTGCATAGATGGTAAAAACAATGTTTCTCTCAAGGCAATTGTGTTCAGACCCTTCACCTTGGTGTTTCAGTTTCTTACTTAGCAGTAATCCCAAACTCAAACCCAAAAAATATATGAAGTTACCCTTAAAGCCTGACCTTAAGGGCAGTATTTCCAAGGCACAAAATGTGTTTCTAGTATTTTCATCCTACTTTCTTATTTTTCTTGTGGATTACAGTTTTTTTTCTGGGGAAGTGTAGTGAAGATGAATGCTACCATATTATAACTGAGGATTTCTTTTTAGAGTTGTGTGGGAGTGGGGTAGGTAATTGTTGAGAGGTCAAAGAAGAAGGGGAGAGCTTTATAAATAATTTTCTCATGCATTTAACTGCTTAACTTTTTAGCATGTGAAGTGTATGTTAGAAGGAGCAATATAAAGAAATTTTTAAATCCGTAAATAATGAAGGTTAATTATAATGCTATTTATTATGTTTGTATATGTTGCTCAGTTCTGCAGTTAAGAGTCTTTTCTGGCAGGCTTCTTTGTTACTAGCCATTGTAATGAATCCAGAAGTCAATATATCTGAAATAACTTAGGAAACAGTACTGTTGTCAAAGATATGCCAGAGCTAAAATGTGCTTCTTTTCCACTTGCCTGTCAGATCATTAAAAGGGGTTGCAATGTGAATGACAGAGATGGACTGACTGATATGACTCTCCTACATTACACTTGCAAATCAGGGGCTCATGGCATTGGTGAGTAAAAAAAAAAGTCATTAGAGATGTAAAACCTAATTGACTCACATAAGCTTATCCCACTGACACTTACAGTATTTTTCCTTGCAGTAGATTTTTTTTTTTTTGTGCTTGGTTTTCTCTGTTCTAGTGGCCATGGGCAAGGAAGATGCAGAATTGCAGCTGTAGCCATGGGGAGAAAGCTGAGTTAGTGGTACAGGTATTACACACAGTAGTACCAGCTTAAACAGATAGTTCATGTAGCAAAGGCAGTTTCAGACTGAAGTGCAAGCTGCAAGTTTGCTGTGGTTTCTGCTGCAGTTTTTTCACAGCAGAATGTTTAGGTGACTGGGTGTTCTTTTGTTTTGTTTCTTTCACCCTTTTCATGTCGGAAGAGAACAATAAACTTTTTTTGCATTATTATGGCCATAAGTACTGGAAATGAACGCACATTTAACTCTGTTTGAACACCCCTATTAACTTTCCTATGTTTTGATACTTTTTTTGTTGACCTGAGACCATTTCTCTGAGTTTGAGAGAAGTCTGGCACAGGTCATCTTCCCTGGTGTCAGCAGATCTTTTAACATAAATTTCAGCATTGTGATGTTCAATTCTTTTTCTCCTATCAGATCCCAAAACTCCTGGGTTTGGTGGCTGACACAATGCTTACAGTAGTGAAAACCAGACAGTGTTATTATACACTAGAGATTTCAGCCCTTTGTGATAAAGGGCAAAAATTTCTGTATCCTAATCCTAAAAAGAGAAGGCATAGTTATAGTTCTGCTGTGAGCTTGGGGCTTAATGTATGTTTTGTGTTACACATAAACATCTATGTTTTTTGTGGTCAAATAAATCACTAATGAATACTTTACAAAAATTACCCTGCAGGTGATGTTGAAACTGCTGTAAAATTTGCAACACAGCTTATTGATTTGGGTGCTGACAGCAGCTTGCGCAGCCGCTGGACAAATATGAATGCCTTGCACTATGCTGCCTACTTTGATGTTCCAGAACTGATCAGTCTTATTTTGAAAAATGCAAAGCCAAAAGGTAGGCATTGTGACCTTTGTTCCATGTAGTTGTCCATATTTTGTAGCTCCTAAGCTGATGCATTGTGGTCTGTTAGTCTGGTGTACATTTATCCATTATACATAAATAATTTCTTATTCTTTTATTCAGCCTCATTGGTTCATTTTTCTCTAAAACTATTTTTTAGTGCTTTACTGTACTGTTTCCAATGCTGGTTTTTAAACTTGAGCTTTGTACAAGAGAGTAGAAGTTTCAAATAGACTGGAAAGAAAACAGGTTAATCTTAAGTTATTGATAACTAACAGAATGTTTGCAGAAAACCAAAGATACAACTATTCTAGTAAAATCTTTTGGGTTTAAGGTTCCTTAAACATTGAGAGGTATGTTTGACATATGGGGAGAAGGTTAAAGGAGTAGTGGGGATTTGGCAATTACATGTGGCAAATCTGTGACTGAGGCAATTTTGACATGCTCGTTTTTCCCATTTCTCAGCTATGTAAAAGGTCCTGTTTAAGGAACAATTTGACTTTAGTGTTTGGCATAAATATATAACACCTTTGGGAATGGTACTGTGAAGGATTGGTAGTTGGAACCATATTTATACTAATGCATGTGAAAATACAGAAATGGTTCTGATCAGAACTGTTTGTAATTTGGTCAGGACAGCAAAACCAGTAAACAACTTTATTGCTAAAATTGTACAAATGTGAATTTGTCACTAAAATTGTACAAATGTGAATTTGTTCTACTGAATATCCTTCTGATTGTGCTAGTTGGCAAAAGGATTTTTATCTAGGGACTCTGTCTTAGCAGTTTGAAAAGCTGGTAGGCTTTTGGAGTACCCAGGGCTTGCTTACCCCATCTTGAATCTCCATGGAGGTAATTGCTAAGCAGTGCTCTTACTGGTGTGACTTGCTTAGGAGGTGACAAGTGTGGGTGGGTAACAAAAGACAAAATCACACTGCACAGTAGTTAAGTCCACATCACATTTCAATAGCCTGGCCTCCATAATTTGCATCAGCAGTTTAGGTCTCCTTTCAGACCTTATTTGCATTTGGTGTTCTTCTCCTGTGCAGTTCCTACTGAAGGGGTGGGACTTTGCTCAGATTTCCAAGGAAACCACTCTGGTTACTGGGCAGTTGGCAATTCTTGGATAAGCAGCTGATATTTTTAATCTCAGGAAGTATGTAAAATTATTTGCCCTGTGACATGGAAACAATGAATAGTCTGAATTAACAGAATAATTTTAGCTCCATGCTTCATCAGGCAGTTTGTAGAGAAGGAAGAACATACGCAGAAGGTGAGCATGCTTTGGATGGATCCATACTGAACTAGAGAAAAAATGGTTGTTAATATAAAAATAACTCCTCAAGACAGTGGCGTGCTGACTCTGAGACACCCATTGTGAAGCACAGGTGTTTCCTTTTGATTTACTGCTAAACTGCTTTCTTTGTGACACTCTGTAGTTAAAGTCTTCATACTGATTTACTCCTCAGTTGCTACAGGAGAGAGCTAGTTTGGTCTTGGATTTCTAGAGGTTTTAAATACGAAAATTGTATATTATCTTCCTCCTGATAGTTTGGGTGTAGTTACCAGGTAACATTTTATACTTGTTTTTCTTTCTGTCACCTCTACTATGCCCACTTAGATCGAAGCTGTAAAGAGCTGTTCAGAAAATCTAAGCATAAAACTTTCAAATCTGAGGAAGTCACACAGTCTAACTCCAAAAACCAAACCAAACATCAGTTGTTTTTCAAAATAGGAGTACGTGCAGCTGTTACTGGCTCAGTAGCTGATGCTACTGACCAGTATTTCTGCAAACTGGTTCCTGTGTGTGCAGAAAATGTTGGGTTGAATTCCATGGAAGTTTCAATGGCTGTATACAGCTCCTCAGCTTCTAGCTGGTTTTAAGCTGGTGATGTCTTTGGACCTGTGGTACATAAAGGGTACATGTGCATGTGTAGCTCTCATTATGATTGAGGCATGTGAATGCAGTCTTTTTTCATGTTTGTGTTCAATCAGAGTGATTGCAAAACTGTTAAATTCTGATTGCAGATTTGTTACCTTTGATCTTTACAAAATTGAGTAAATTTTATTAGTATGTATGAACTTAACATGCCTATACAGACATATATAACTGTGTATTTTCTATGTTGTTGATGTTTTATTTGTTTATTTAGTGTAACTATATAAGGATGTTGATACAGTTGGGATATACTTTGTTTATGGCATTGTGAGAAGCGGTAGTGTTTTCTGGGATGGAGACTGGTACTGGAAAATATGAGGAGATTCTTCAGCCCTGAGGTGGAAAGTTTTGTGTTCCTCACTGGTATTTCAAATTGGAACATGATTGCTAATACTTGTGGTCTTTTGGCTTGTGTATTAAATCAGCTGGCATTTTTAATTAACAGTCCTATGCCTAGCTGACTCAAAATGACATCTCTCTTGTGTAATTTAAGAGAGGAGCCTCAGACTAAACAGACATTTAAACTCCAATCTTCTAGAACAGTAATAACTTCATAACAGATTGAAAGATATATTGGGAACAACTGATAGAAATATATATTGTGCTAAATCACTTCAAGTCAGATGCAGTTCTCCATTTTCCAGACTATCAGTGTGAGACCTTTCAAAGTGCAATTCTTTGAAAACAAAGAAATTATAACAATCACCAGCTCTTACTTCATTCTTGGCCATTACTAATTAAATCAGTGTAAAGCAGATGTATAATCAGTTTCCCCTTGCCCTACTGCCTGCTCACAAAGGAGCACAACTGCTTGAAGATGCGTCTCATTTTAACGTTTGACACTTAGAATCAATAAAATATAAATGTTTCTGAAACATTAAAAAATTAATTTACTTGCAAACCTGAAGTTACTCCCTTGTTAATCTTGGCACAGTAGACTGGGCACCCTGAGTAGCAGCAATTTTGCAGTTCAGCCATCAGTATTAAAAAATGAGTGAAAGTACACGCTCATCTTCCAGCTTGGTTCGTGGTATGAATAAACAGATGTAAATAAGGTTGATACTCTGTGTAGAATTACTTCTTATATGCATTTGGTACATAAATAATGGTGTGTCTGTGTAAATGCTAACATAAACTGTAAAAATGAATGTCCTCTCAAGGAATCTGTAGGGGGAAACGTTCATGTAACAGACTTGCATACCTCACATGTGATGTTTAATTGCAGATGTGGATGCCACCTGTAGTGATTTTGATTTTGGAACAGCTTTGCATATTGCTGCATTTAACCTATGCACAGGAGCTGTCAAGTGTTTACTGGAACATGGAGCAAATCCTGCCTTTAGGGTAAGGAGTTAGGTTGTAGATTCACCAGAAGCTGAAAAAGGTACCTGGAAAAACTGAACAGTCTGTCCAGGATTTTGACTAGCTAAGTGTGTTACATGGAGTGAGAGTGCCTCAGAAAAAGATATTTGCAACTCATAGTGGATGATTTTGTATGCTTTGTCCTACTTGTGTGTTGAAGTTTGCATTTTTGTGTCATGGTCTAGTTCATTAGTTCAAATAACTTGCAAGAGGTTTTTCTGTTGGTTGTTTGAGCTTTCATTTATTAATACTCACGGGTGTCTTGCATCAGCTGAATCCCCATGGCAGTGGGGCATCTTTTCAGAAATGGAGGAGTGCAGTCTTTGCCCTCCAGAAATGCAGTGTGGTGCTTAGCAGTGATCCCAGTGTCAGCATGAGTAACTGAGAATGCATAAACATCAGCTGCTCTCCTTAGTAACCTAATAATAGGCATAGGTTATAGTGCAAAGTGTTGCTGATATGTGTCTAGCCACAATCTTGGGTTTTGATTGAGTTTTGTGTTTGATTTGGGTGTTTGGGGTTTTTTTGTTGTTTGTGTTTTTAGGGGGAAGGGCTTGGAAGGTTTTCTTATTGTAGAAAAAACCAGTGTCTCAATTCTCTATTTTCAAATGCAGGGGGTTATTTTAAATGAGAAACCATACTTGTTTTAAGGGTACTCAAAAGTCATTATTTCATGTAGCATTGTTGCTGTGACATCTTCTGGAACATTATTCTCCATATAGTTCTTCGTGATATTCAATCTAGATCTCTTGAAAAATGGTGGGTTTCTTTTTGTCTCTGTTCAGTGTGCATGAATGTGTCTCAAGTTCTCTGGCAGCTGTTATGTTTAGGAGTCTGTTGTCACAGGCAGTGCTGCTTTGTAGTTGCACAAGCTTTCTGAGCTGGCTGAGGTGGCTGTGCCCTTGAGAAGGGAAATCCTGAGCTTCCCCTGAGTTTCCACTTCACCTTCCTGCTACTGCTCTGCCCCTGCTTTGTGTTGGCACAGAGGTTTGCAGGGCACCTGGTGGGCTGAATCGTGGGACTGATGTGACCAAAATAATCTCTAATGTCATGACTACAAACTCAAACTCCCCACACAACTTTAACCCAGCTATTTCCTGTTTTTAAGGTAGTGTGATTTTTACTTACAGAGTGATTGGAGATTTTTAAGGAATGGTGGGTGTTGAATTGCTCAAATCTGCAATAAAGTTTTGACTAGAGACAGTGTGTAGAGTTGGATTATTTGGGAGCAGCAGTGTAAAGTCTAAGTAAGGATTATACTTTTCTAGCTTTGAGATGGATTGAGAGGGGGCTCAGGAAACATTGAACTTCTAGTCTAGAAAACAAATACGGTCTTACTCTGCATCATTTCTTCTGGTAATGTCTGAGTCCAGGGGCTCAGCTGAGACAAATTTGGAAGACTGAGATGATTATTTTGGTACAGACATTGTGAAAATGGGCAGACAACCGAAGCTCTTTGCTAACGAGTGTAGATAGAACTATCCCTGGAGCAGCCTGACAGTGCCTGCTGTCTGGGCTGCTGGCCTGGAGTTGAGGTTAACTCCAGGGGAGCTGCTGCTGCAACAACTCATCCTGTCACATAGGACATGCAGGGAATCACAGTCACAGCTCTCTGGGTCTGGGACGTGTTTGGAAAGGACTCTGTCCTTAACCCATCTCTCATAGGGTAGTCTGTGTCCAGATAAACCTGAACAGGTTTATTCAGGTACTCATGTCAGCCATCATATTTGCATATTCTATACATGCAACATACTTTTAAATTCCCCCTTACATTTGGAATAAGCCTCACCAAGGAGTAAGCTATATGCTGGGTAAAGATGGATTCTTTGGGAGGAGTTGGCATTTTGGTATTGGCATTACAGACAAGAAGTCTGCCCTGCTTTCCTAACTCTGTGTTCAGGTACACAGAGGTACCTGAACACACAAGTGTCTTGTTTCAAGTGTTCTGAGTCCTAATAATATTCTTAAATTTGAAAATGTTGGTTACTTGTCAGTTTCAAGAATGAGATGCTGTACTTGCTAGTTGATCTATCTAAGGATGTTTTGGCATCCTTATTTGAAAATGTGGATTTTTTTCATAGTTGCTTATATTTTAGGAAAAATACCTAATAGAGAGGATTAAACACTGTAAAATGCTGTGGTTTCATCTATCAGATCTATCTTGTAACAACTTTAAATTCTGTGCTATGTTATGTTTCTGCAGAATGACAAAGGGCAGATTCCAGCAGATGTGGTTCCTGATCCAGTAGATATGCCACTGGAAATGGCAGATGCAGCAGCCAGTGCAAAGGAAATCAAGCAGATCCTGCTGGATGCAGTGCCTCTCTCGTGTGACATCTCCAAAGCCATGATTCCAACCTACGACCACGTCACAGGCAGGGCCATGCTTCTGTCACTTGGCCTGAAGCTGGGAGATCGTGTTGTTATTGCAGGACAGAAGGTATGGCCACCAGCCTGACACTACTCTCATAATTCCTGGAGAGTCCATTTCCTTACCACTTCGGAGACATACCTCAATTTGAGGGTCTGAAATGCTTTCTGGAAGGTGTGATCTCTGGATGGCAGCAAGGAACTGGTTAGGGAAAGTAATAAGCTTGAAGGGTTGTATGATAATTCATTATTATGAATAGCAATTTTGACAGGCAAAGGCTGCATTTTGTGTCTTTAAATGATTTTTAACAGTCTCCTATAGTACATCAGCATGGCTTTTATTAACATTTTTGATGTCATATCAAAGTGATGGTAAAATTCCCAAATTACTCTTTGAGTTGCCCAGCTTTGTTAGGAGTGTGCATTCATGAAGTACTCCTGATAGTTTGCAGAAGGCAGGGAAAAAAACCCTTCAGTTCTGCTTAGCCTATAGTAACCCAGTTTCACTGGTGCAATGCAGCTAAAATCTTTGAAGCAGTGCTGTGCCAACAGGGTTGTTACATGGTTCTGTGGAAGTAAAAGGACGTAGCTAATAGAGGTTCAGCTCAAATGTGAATAGCTCTTTAGAAGCTACCATGAAAGCCACCTTTCTAAAAACACATTTTAAAACTGTAGCATTAATATTGCATTCAGTATTCAGACTTTTTATTTGCTCTGATAGCAAGCAATCTAAGTGCTAGAACTCTTTCAGAGAAGTACTTTTTTCCTGGGAAATACTGAAAGCATTTGTGAGCAAAATTTTATATTTGAATAGCTTTCACTTTAATAGCTTTCCTAATATAACTTCAGATTTGTAACATCACAACTGAAAGATTCTAAAGTGATCTCTAGCAAGAGTGTGAAGCAGCTCCTATTGTGTTATTTTGATTTGGTGTATTCTTGAAATTGGGTCAGGGAAAGCAAAGGAATCACTAGCTATGCAGAAGGCATTTTAACTGAAGTATGTACAGAAAGCCACATCCTTAAAGACAGAAGTTTCTTTATCAGAAATCACAGTGGCAGCAAGAGGAGATAATGTAAGTGCAAGTTAATGGAGGCTTTAGAGGAAGAGAGTGATGAAATTGGTGCTTTTGTGTCTCTTTCCTCTAAGTAAGGCCCATAGAACAGTTTGTGCTGTAATGTGCTCACTGTGCATGGGTAGAGCTGCCTGGGTTTGGTTACTTTTATTCTTCTGATTGATTTTGCTGTTGCAGTGTTTTTAAAGAAGTTGTTAGAAGCTGCTTTTGTGCTGCCAAAGGCCAGGAGGGCTTTGCAGCTGGCTTGTTTTTCTTTAAGGAAGCTCAATCTGTTCTAGAGCAGGTGGGAAGAAGGAGTGTGATTGTGCTTTTTGAACTTCCATTTCCACAGCAGCTTTCCTCCCTTCCTTCCCTTGTGAGCGAGGAGCTGTTGTGCAGTACTCCCACATTGCTTCCCACCCTTTTTCTCCATTTGCCTGAATGGAGAAGTTGTTCTCAGCCCTGCCTTCCCCTCCCCCTCGATACTCCTAAATTTCTGCAGGGTGGAGCAAAAGTGAAAACAGGATGAGTAAAACGGTGCCCTGTTTTTAACCTTCTGGATCAGTTCTTATTCTGGAATATGGAAGCTGGGATGGGGGCACTTGGAACAGCAGCATTTTTTGGAGCTGTATTTACGGGTTCCTGTTATCTTTCCTGCTTCTGCAGTCTCCTGATATGTCAGCTTTAATGAAGCTTGAAAGCCAAGCACAGTAGATGCCAGAGGGAGAATGGATTCCTCTCCTGACTCCTACTGCGCCTGTCGTTCCGGTTGTCGTGCAGGGTAGGAAGCTGTGTAAGCAGGTGTTCCTGTGTGCGTGATGTGGGGCCCCACAGCTCCACCAGCTCCTGCTCTGCTAGACTCAGTGTCCATTTGGATCACATCTGATGAAATGGGAGTGCAGGGAGACCAGCAGCTGGGAGAAAACTGCTCCTGCTGTGTCTCATGTGAGAGAGATCCCCCACTCCTTGCTTGCACAGGTCCTTGGGCAGAATTGGAGCTGCAGTTTTGCCATCTCCCACCTCTGGTTTAAGATACTGGCTGTTCTCCTCTGCTCAGTACATGGTTTTTGGCTCTTGGTGCCAGGAAAGTTAGTGGAGGAATTGTAGGAATCTGTGGGGCTGCTTGGCTGAACTTCTGGCTGAATTTGATCCCTGTGTCAATGGCTAAAGTATCTCAGTTTAGATTAGAGTGACATACCTGCCTATAACCATCAAGTTTAAGGAGATCTTCAGCATAAGAGAAGAGGCTCTGGGTCATGTTTATTTCTTTACAGACAGTAGGAAAGAGTAGCTGGAAGGTTTTATATTAAAAAAATAAAAATAGTTTCTATCTGTTTACTCTCTGAGGCTTGGATTAAACAGTGGAGTCATAGTGTAAAATGAGCTAACGTTAAGGTCACATGAGATGAGGAAAACTGAGCAACTGAAAGATCAAAGCTTTTTATTACTAAAACTAATTTAAAAATCAAATACAAAAATCAATTTAAATCAATGTTAAATGCATTTCTTGTAGTTATTCCTCCCCTGTTTGGTTGAAGTGTGTGAGTTTATAATGTATGTTTGTGGAGAAAAAGATTTACCAGCAAGACTGGTCTGTCTTGATATTCTTCATATGCTTAGCTGTTCAGAGTTTATAGTATTTATTGAAGCAACAGCAAATGTTTAAAACATTTTAAATGTTTTAAACATTTCCTGACTTTTAACATTTTGTTTAATCATAAGGAGGGAATAGAAGACTTACAAATGTTTTCCAAAGACAAAAAAAAATATATACTTGTATGTGCGTATATATACACACAGAGATTTGTCTAATCTAATATTTCTATGGAACCTCCAGTTCAGGAAGATACCTAGCCCTGATTCTGGAATTATTCTTGTATAAACAGTGGAAGTAAAACCTCTCACTGGGCATGTGCTCCTGCACCTTGCTGACCTAGAGCTGTGTTTACAGTGGTCTTTACTGTCTAATTCTTGTCTGTTGTGGCAAATCTGTCCATAACCATGGCTGCTGTTTAATGCAAAATATACACAGAAGGACTAAGACCTTTTGGAAAATGTATTGAGTAGTGTTGAAAGGTAGGAATGTGAATAAGTGGGGGAAATGATGTTTGCATTTTTGTGATGATTTGTCTTGCATTTTGGAGACGACTTGCTGTCTCTTTCATAACCGATACTATTTTCTCATGAACAATACTTGTTTAACAAACCCATTCTGTGCTGATGCTTTTTCTCTTAGGTTGGTACCTTAAGATTTTGTGGCACAACGGAATTTGCCAGTGGCCAGTGGGCTGGTGTAGAGCTGGATGAACCAGAAGGGAAGAACAACGGAAGTGTTGGAAAAGTCCAGTACTTCAAGTGCGCACCAAAACGCGGTATAGCCTTTATTTTATTTTTTCTTCAATTTTTAAACCCTCAATTTTAAAGAGTACTACTGGAAGGTATGAGATGTTTGGGAGGATAAAAACAGGTAGCAGATTCTGTTGCTTTTCTTTGTTGTGCTGTGTTTGATTTATTGTTTCTTCAGCTGGTCCTAATGTTTTGACTGCAACTATTTGCAAAATGACTGAAACGACCAACCAGTCAAAATTTCTGGTTATTTTCTTGAAATTGTGAGATTTCCTGTTTTTTCATTGATACTGTTGAAACTACTTGTTTGTACTGCAACAGTAATAGCCATGTTTCTTTACCTTCTTTGTCTTCCTTGGTCAGACATTCCTGCTCATAGTTGTTTTCTAACTTTGAGCTTGATGTATTTTAATTGAGGTGCTGTGGCCACACAGGGCATACAAAGGTGTTGTGTTTTGTAGCAGTGGAGACTGAGTGTTACTGTTAGGACAAAAAGGAGATTCTAATTGATTGATTGTTTCCAACTTACTCTGTCTCTTCAAGTTGCTTCATAAGAATTTTGGTTTCACTGTTCTCTTGTGCTTGTCCTTCCTAGCCTGCAAGTGCTTTGTCAGCATAGCAAGTTATGATGGTGGCTAAAAAAAACCCTGAATTAATTGGTGTGGGAGAGAGTAGCTGCAAAGTTTCATTTCTTTACCATTAACCATGGTTCTTTGTTGGCACATACAATTTTCTCTCCAGGTATCTTTGCACCCCTTTCCAAAATAAGCAAGGCTTCTGATCACAAGAAAAGCTCTGTACGAAGCTCTTCCGTGAGGTCTTCACCTGTGGTCAAATCCAAGAAAGTAGATGTGACACACATAACTTCCAAAGTGAATTCTGGTGAGTGTTTTCTTGCATGTTCACACAGGATGGAGAGATACTAATCTTCAAGAATTAGTAAATCTTGGTATTAAAATTCTTGTTTGGAGTTAGTTCATAGCCTGGGATGAGGTGATAAGGTATTGATTAACTCCATGTTGTCCTGGTTGGAAGTTCACTGGCCTGTGGAGTGGTACTGGAAGGACGTTGTGTGGAGCTGTGATTACATTGATCTCATGTGCTGTGACAGTTTTTGCTCTTTACATACTCTATATAGAAAACTCCTCACCACAACATTTATTCTTGAGCCATTAAAGTAATTTCTAATTGGCTGTGATACCAGTTAAGTGTCTCAACTTAATGAGGTTCTATTTGCTAAGATATTCCTGGAGAATTTGCAAGGAATGAAAATCTAGTAAGTAATCTATACCCCTTTAAGCCTAGAAATTGAAGAGATTTATTTTCTGGCGACATGATAAAGAAACTATTTAACTCATTGTGTTTTATCTGCTAATTAAATTATCTGAGTAAAACCAGTGCCAAATTAGAAGAGAGAGGTTGTCCTTGTAATAAGGCCTCAGTCTACTGATTGGAGTTATGGGCTCAGTCTCTGGCTCTGGTTTACTTTCTGAGTAATTTGCTCAAATTACTTAATCCTTCTGTGTAAGTTCCCTCCCTGTGGAGTGAATGATCCATGTTTTCTGATGTTCAGGTTCCAGGTTGTTTGGAGAACAGGCTGTTCCCTGCTGTGTGCAGTGCTGGCCATGCAGAATCTGGCCCCCTGTGTTTGGCTGCCTATGTAATAATGTCAGTAAATATTTCATTGGCATTTCTTCTGCCTTTTGAGCCCTGTTCAGGTGACTCACACTAAGGCAGCACAGCTTAAGGGATGGAAGATAACTCACATTCCTATCGAATTTACCCAAGCACCCTAAAACACTGCACGCTTTACCTGTAATCTGCAGGGTATAGAAACAATGAGCAGGCTGGTGCCAGGAAAAGATGCATTTTGACAGCTTTATGGATGATTTATATAAATTTTGTCTGCATAGATTGAGGGAGGAGTAAGTTTTAAGCATTTGTATATACAATTAGCACAAGATTCAAGCTATTATAAATGGGCATCTTGCATAAAAATCTTCTTGGGATGAGCACTTTGTTAGGAGTATTGCTCAGGAGCAGATCCAGGCTGACTGATTCTGTTAAATATTTTCCAGTGTTTGATTCACTTTGCTGTGAACTGTTTGTAACCCATTAAACTATAATGGGAGGGACTTGTCCTTTGTCACTGACCTAGTTCAGTCATAACCCACCTTTTCTGTCCCAAAGGTGCAGTTGTGTCTTTGTAAAATTTAAACATTTGGTACCTTGCTTTAAGGTAGAAATCAGAGTGAGTTAAGCATCATCTGCCCAGGAGAGCTTACATCTATTGGATGTGAGTGTCTGGAAGCTGCTGTGTGCAGGGAGTTCTTGCACAGAATTCCATTGCAATTAACATGCCTGGCTGATTGGCTGGCAGGAGTGGGGCAAGGATGAAGCTGCAGAAGCAGAACTTGGATTTGCATTGTTTATGTGCATCACCTGGTCACATTTCTTTCCTTTAAACTTCCTCCCTGGATTACATTGGTTTATAATAATCCAAGAAAAATTAATATGCTTTTACTAGGTAAGGTTACAGGCTGCAAAGTAAAATTTATAATATTGCATAGGGGTTTTGAAATTTTATTTGGTTCTACTGGATTTGAGTAATCCAACAGATTGATGAGAAGAGCTTTTTCAAGTTTCTAGGAAAAGTATTACTGAGATAAAATTAAGAAATGTGTTATCAGTCACAAACAACTAGTTTTTGGATCTGATGCCTTAATGGCCATAAAAGATTGGGAAATCCTCTACATTCACAAACTAGTTCAGTCCCTGTGACTGAACTAAGCTGAGAGATGTAGTTAAATAAAAGAGATGTGATTTTTCTTTCATGACAGGGAGGGGATAAATCATAGATAAGCTTGTTCTTCATTGAGTTAGGGTAGAAAAGTGTCAGAAATGCAAAATGACTGTTTGCAAATTATAACTTAGGTGAGAGTATGAGTTCCTACACATATCACAACATTGCTGCTCTGAGAGTTAGGCTCTTCAAAATCATATTGGCATGCTTACATTATTTGTAGTCTGAATGAAGATTTGATCTCAAATCTCTCTCAAAACCTTGATGTGTAATCTTTAAAGCAGAAATTATGAAATTAATACTGGCGAATAGCAGACCTTAAGTCTATTAAAGTGAATGTTATAGATATGAATGTTTGAAAGATTGAAATAAAACTCCTTCAATCTAAAAATTAGTATTTTATAGACCATTTGTTTATTGTTTGGCAAGATAGTTTGGACTGGTTTAATGTGTTAAGGGGTTTAATATCTGTGCTTTTCCATCAAAACAATTCTGCAGTTCTCGTTTTATCCATTTATCAAGTGTCTAAGGAATTATACAGTTTTATCAATTTTTCCATGCATCCAGTAATCTGCAAATCTACATAATCTTCAAAAATTGTTTTTGTATATGACTTTCCTGTTATTGTTACTTGTTAGGATGCATATATTTAATCATATATATTCTTTTTATAGGCCTTAATATTGCAAAAAGAGACAGTGCTTCTGAAAACAACTTTCTGACTGCTAACAGAGGAAAAACGGTACCTGCAAAAGATGGTAATGAAATAATTGTAAAATTTTTTTTAACATCTTAAGAAAAATTTTTTGTATGGTATAAACAGTATTATTGCTGCCCTACCTCTGTAAAAGTCCTGTATCTACACTGTAGAAAAAAAGTTGCTGTGCTTGTTTAATTCAAGTCTCAAGCAGCCTGTAGGTATTTGGTTTTCTAGGAGCAAAGTAATTTGTGTGGATGTTTGGCTGGCTTTCTGTGTTGGTTTGGTAACCATTTCTGTCTGAATACTTGGGCAGGAACATAGAAAAGCTCTTAAAGCTGGCTCTTAGTAAATGATCTTGCAGAGGATCTGCAGAATTACCAGCTGAGGTTTTTGAGGGAGACCTTTTACCCTGTATTGTTGCTGCCTAGATTTTAATATTCTGTTGTATGTTCATGCTTCTGTAATAAAGTGTTGCCATCTAACAGTGCTTAACAGTCTTGGTGTTGTGTCATGGCAGACTCATATTTTCAAATATGAAAAATGAAATTAACTTTTAATGAGTGCCTTTTGCATGTGATGTGAATCATTCTCTGCAATTATCTGGTTTCACAATTGGATAACAACTTCTACCACAGCAGTACATGCTGAACTTGAAACACAAAGGGACCTCACTTTCAGCTGTCTTGAACAAACCCTAAAAGTTGTGTCTCCTTTGAGGCTTTGTCTATAAAATCATACTGTAAGTGTTGGTAAAAGCAGTGTTTCTTTGGAATAATTTGAAGTGTGAATGCCAATATTCCTTCTTTAAGGCACAGAATCACAGAATAGTTTTACTTGGAAGGGACCTTAAAAATCATCAAGGATCACTAAATATTATCACCCAGCTTCTCTGGGTGACCTGTTCCAGTGTCACCCACCCTCACAGGAAAGAATTTCTTCCTAATATCTGATCTAAGCCTCCTTTCTGTCAGTCTGAAGCCTCTAGCCCTTGTCCTGTCACTGCTTCCACTCGTGAACAGTCTGTCCATGTTTCTTGGAGCTCCCCCTCAGGCACTGAAAGGCCACAATGAGATTTCTCTGGGGCTGACCAACCCCAACCCTCTCAGCCTTTCCACACAGAAGTAGTGCTCCATTCCTCTGAACATCTTCATGGCTTCCTTTGGACTTGCCTCCAGCAGGTCTGTGAAGAAAGCATCTTTTTATACCTTCTGTGAGTGAACAGTTGTGAATTCAGAAAAGACAACAACAACTGGATTTATAAAACATGACTTAGGAGTAAAGACTTGAAATTTGTGATTGTGTGATTAAAAAGACAGAAGCTGAAACGTTTAAAACTGGAAGTTTTGGAATACAAGGGATAGTGTAACCCACTCTGCATGTGTAGTGGGAGTAAAAAACCTTGATCTAAACTGGTGGTAATTGGGGTTTTATATTAGGGGGGAAAAACCTGTAACACTAGGGATAATTATGTGGTGAGATACACTACTGAGGAAGTCTTGAGATTTCCCTGACGGGATGTTTTTAAGAACAGGCCAAATACTCACCTGTCCAGGAGTGTTGTAACAAATAATTGTTTTGCCTGAAGGAAAAGGAATCAATTATATGGCCTGCTGAAGTCCTTTCTGCTCTCCCTTCTCCCACGCTGTGATTTCCTACAAAATGAAGTATCTTGATAACAGGTTTAGTTGGAGCAGTTCTTGTTGCATCCCTGTAAAACTGGTGGTCTGACCTCCAGTGAATCCATCCCTGGACTGGCTTTTAACTATGTACATGTAGCGTGTGTTTGTAGCAAATGTGCATGTGTGTTTATACCTCGGACATGGAGCTGAAGTTTGCCTGTCTAGTCACTATTTAGTCAGCAATTTGCATTTTCTTTATTGTAGCCCATCTGCAGAGTCTTCAGAGTTCTGTCCTCAGCTTTTGTTTGGACCCTCTACCTTTGCCTTTCCTCAGTTCTTCCTTACTGTTTTGCAAAACTGGAGAATTAAATTGCATTGAACAAACGAACCCTGCGTCGATACCAAGCTGTTTGCCAAAACTAATGGATTCAGCTTCTCAATAGTCTGGAAAGTTTGATAAGCAATATTATCTTAATTTTTCACATTGATAAGCTGAGGCATAGAGGTGTCTTGCTGTACCCTGCCTCATTTTGGGCAGAAGGGGTTAAGAAAGGGGAGAAGAGGAAGAGCCTTGAAAAGGAAGCAGGAAAGATGAACATAAGTCTTATTGGACAGTTTAGACTTTACGGTTTGCAAATGGAAATAAAAGTGATTTATTTTCCATTCTTGTTTTATAGTACAGATTTTAATATTAATACAGTATGTAATGGAATATAGTAGGCTTTAATCCAGGCAATAATTCACTCACATAATATCACCTTCCTTCCACTTCTCATCAAATCTTTAGTAGGCTGGATGCTGAAAGGCTGGTGGTATGATCTCTTATTACTAAAGCTCATGTATTTTAATAAATATGCTTGGGACTGTTTAGATTAACTTTCATAGAATAATAAAGATGGGCTTTTGGAGACCTCTTCTGGCACTCAGCTATCACCATATTCCCAAGGCAGGGTCATGTGCACCTGTGTCATTCCTGACACATGTTTGTGCCAACACTGCATAACAAGTTCTAACTTTGGCTCTTTACTTTGTGTTCTGTGGTCCCTGGAGAGCAGATAACTTCCATATTACAAAAGCTTTCCCTTCTGCTTAATCTGTCCTTTTCCAAATTACAATCCCTGAAGGACAACTTTCATTTATGTCTTTAGGTTTTCCTGGGTACAGCAGCTCTTCCTCTTCTACTGCCTCCTTGGAAGGCAAACGGAATTACTCCAAGAAGAGGAACTCAACGAGCAGCAGTAAAAAGGCCCTGACCAGAGTGTCCTCTGCCTCATCTAAGAATAGTGCTGGTATGGTCTGTGTATGGTACTGAGGTGTATTTTCACAGGGGAGAGTTCACTGCTGCATTAAGTACTTATGTAGAACTACTTGTGTTGTTTCAGTTCAAGAAAGACACTTGTGAAGTGGTTTGCCATAAACCAGTAGTTACCAGTAGTTAACCATAAACATAAGTTTGGCAACTTTTAGAAAGATTTTTGTAATGTCTTCAGGATGTAAAGTGTTTTTATAGTTGGTTACTGTACCTTTTCAAACCAGAGAAAAGGCTGTAGTCCAGTTTTCGTGCTGCACAAAGCAAGTTTTTGTCTAAGCAGAATTTGTGTTGCCACATGTGGAAGGTACACTGTGTTAGAGATAAATACTCTGTTCATTAAATGGCTTGCTATTGAAAACTTTCTTAAAGATTTAATCTCACTAATTTCAGATCTTGTTCTTCTCTTGACCAGGGCTGTATAGTTCCCCAACCACGAGGAAAAATGCTCTTGATGGAGAAATCCAGGTTGGAGACAGAGTACTGGTGGTGGGACAGAGAACAGGCACTGTTAGATTTTGTGGGACAACAAAATTTGCACCAGGTATGTGCAGCGCTCCGATTATGTTGCCAAATCAGTATGGAATAGCTTACATGTGAGCAAATGAATGGAAATCCATCTTTTCCCTCACTCCTTCCAAAAGAATTCTAATTTAAATTGGTTTGTTTCCAAGTTCTCTCTCTCTCTCTCTCCCCCTCTCCCTCTTATGTTTCACTGAATAGTTTTTTGCTTTAATGCAACTGTCAGGAAAAAATAATAGTTTAAAATATTATTTTTATTTGTCCACTATCTTGACTTATGTAGGAAAGATACCTTGATGGTGAAGTTGTAGGTATTACAGAATCACAGAATATTCTGGGTTGGAAGGGACCCACAAGGATCATAGAGTCCAACTTCTTATCAAATCTTTCTGAAAATCCTCAGTTTAGTCTCCAAAGGGGTATCTAGAGATCACATTCATTTACTCCTTACGTTTTGTATTAAGGCTTTTTGACAGAGCTTGTCTCTTGCAGTTGTGGCACTCTTATGCCATGTACCAGTCTCATTTCTTAACTTACTGCCATCTTTAAGAGGGTAATTGTGAACATTAAAATTTTAACTGACCAACCTTTAGGTCACAAGTTCAATAAAGTTACAAATATCTGAAAAAGGCCCAACCCCTACCACCATTTTTTCATCCTTCTCCCTTTCAGCTTCTCCCTTCCCCTTGCTGAAAACACTTTGCAGTGAAGCCAAGTGCTGTCAGAGGCAGCCAGTTGTTCTGCATTGTGGAAATTAATTTTTAATCTAATACTATCTTCTCTATGGGCCTGTCTATAATGTTACTGCAAGAGTAATGCAGCAGCATTGGTGTTGGTGTGAGCACCTGCTGTGGGTGAGGGCTGTGCTACTGGTGGGTGATTGGCAGTTCTCTGTCGTGACACTGGGTGGCATCAGCATTTAAAAAACCCCGTCAGGATGCAAGGTCGTGGTGCAGGCTCTGTCCTTGTGTCATCCCTGCCCTGTTCCCCAGTTTCACTGTAGGCAGCCCTTGCTCAGGTACTGCAGTGACCTGAGGGACACTTCAATGTCATCACTCTTTGTGTTGTTGCTGGCAAAGTGACCAGGGAGAAAAGGGCTATTTCCCACATACACTGACAACTGTGAAATCAGAAAGCTGTTTGACAATGCTAAGTCTCCTCCCTCTCTGCTTTAAATCAGAAACATAATTTTTTGGAGGAAAACATGCTGTTGTAAGAAGTGAGGATGGAAAGATGACAAATCATCACCATTTGCTAACCCAGTAATTTATAGAAAATGTAACAGATGCACGTTTAAGTATTTCAGTTCTAATGTTTATCAAAGCTCTGGAAGTTATCCAAGGTTTGTTCCTTCTGCTGCAATGCAGATCTTTATTTAATTCTAAAAGTGGGAAGGGGAGAATTTCTGATATACTGAGCCCTTCTAATTCATAAGCTGTCATTCTTGAGTTTCTTGAGCTGATAATTAGAATTACGGTTTTATCCAGTGCCTTAGTACCAAGTGACTTGAATTAAATTCTGAATCTTCTGGGGATGGATAGCATAAGGACTACTAATGGAGTATGAAATTTAGCACCTTTGTGTAATTAGCTCACATCTATCACAGGTTATGAATGATCAAGCTCATTAACATCTTGCTGCCTATTCAGTGTTCTGTATGAGATTAATTGATGACCAGTTCCAATTTTTGCACCCTTCTCTTGATATCACATGACCAACCTTGCAATTTGTATTAATTATAACTTGCTAGCTAGAAAGAATGAATTAATATCAAAACTTTAATTTTACTGTTGATGATCTCAGATGAGGTATAAACCATGTGCTCAGAGGAATGAAGATGGAAATGTGAAACAGCAGTGCTGTTCTTTGCTGTCTCCTTGTTGTCCAATAGCCTGTTATGCTCAGTAACTTTCTATTTTATTTTGTGGTGTACATATATATATACACATATATATTTATATATATTCCTCAAATGTTTTAACTTTTAGTAACATTTGTTTTAATTAATACCAAAAAAGCATATAAAAATGATGAGATAATTAGATTTATTAGGGTATAATTTTTTCATAATTGCATAGAGGTCTGTTTTAGAATACTCATATTTACTATTAGCACCTTGACATTTTCTGACTAGAAACTGTTTTCCTTGATGTGTGTGAATGCCAGCTGTGCCAGTGGTCTGGATGAAGAAAAGCCGGTAGTGTTTTGCTAAAAATGCCCTGATTTTACTTGGCAATGTAGGGTTCTGGTGTGGAATTGAATTGGACAAGCCCCATGGGAAGAACGACGGCTCTGTGGGAGGAGTGCAGTACTTCAGCTGCCTTCCCAGATATGGCATATTTGCACCCCCATCTCGTGTACAGAGGTGAGCACTGAAGCTCTTGTCGTGTTGGGGTTGCCAAATGATTTCTTAGTACATTTCCAATGTGGAAGAAATTCTTGAACAGATACAGAAGATACAAATGTTTTCTTCTGCAAATGTAAGTTTATAACCTGCTTTAAAAATCTGGTGGTTTTAGATCAGCTTTTTGAAAGCAGAGTGTAAAACTAGAAACACATATCTTTCCTGTTTCTCTTGCAGCTACCTGAAGTATTTTTATTCCAGGGCCCCTGATACTCTGTGTTCATGAAACCTTATTTTCATGACCCAATCCTGATGTGTTCTGCTAAATTCAATTATAAAAGGAAATTGCCCTTGGACATGACTAAAAAAGGCTCTTTTTATCCCAGCTAACTGCGCAGAGGATCCAAAGCATGCACCACTTGCTTGTAGTCTCTTCCTTAGGTTCCAGGAAGAGCATCCACGGAGTGCTTTACTCTTTCCTCCTGTATTTAGTTACTCTGCCAGACATGTTCTTGCTTTTATTTCTCTGAATAAGCCAGCTCAGGCAGACTCTTAGGAACCTGCCTCAGAATCATACCTGCTGTCTCAATGAGTGAGAGGCAAGTAACTCAAATACTCTGACTTTCTTCAGGCGCTTCTTGCAGAGCAGCCTGAGTGCAGCAGGAATCCTGGTGTCTCTTGGGGGCAGATGGAGAAGGAAAGAATCAAAACCTCATCAATATTTGACAAGAAGCCAGTAGGTTTGTTCAGAGCTGAGTTGAAATGACCTCTTTATTGTGTTACTGCTTTTCAGACTGACTGGTTCTCTGGATTCTCTCACAGAGACTTCATGGAGTAAAGTAACTCACACTTTTCCAGGTAGGAGTGGGAGATTGTGGGATTTGAGTGAGGCAGGCCCTGCTCTGCAGCCTGAACCATCTGCACAAAGCCAACTTATCCACAAGCACAAGAGATTTTCAGGGACCCCAAATGCCAGCCAGTAGTCTGGTTGCTCCCTTCCTAAAAATCTAGCCTGCAGAAGGAACTGTGGAGTACTGTATTGTTCTTAACACTCTACTGGCAGAAAGAATTGTCAGTTATGATTGTTGGCAATCTTCCCTTACTGCTAATATTGCATTCTAATCAGAGGGAAAGGGAAATAGAACCTGCTCCTTAATACAAATTGAGATTGATGAAGGGATCACTAGGGGGACGTCCCTATGAAATTACTGAAACTTGTGTGAGGTACTTGAAGTAGTTGGTTTCCTTTTCCTCTACTTTAGCTTCTCATGAAAAGACCTTCAAATTACCCTTGTTTGGTTTGTTTAATTTAATTTCTGTTCCTCTGAGAAGCCAAACATATTATAGGCATATATGTTCATGATAAATTTCGTAATTTAATTTCCACATTAGAGCGGAGAATGTGCAGCAAATGTAGTGGAAGCAGTATAAAAAAACCAACACGAATATGTGTTCATAAAGGTGTTTGTTTTTTTTTCCTTAAGAAGTCCTAGACAGCTTATTAATCTTTCCACTCAGGTTTTAGACGCAGTCTAAGCAGCACTTCTGCATCTTCACAAAAGGAGATAAACAGAAGAAATGCCTTTGTTAGGTGAGTGTTACAAGGTTCAAATGCTTGAGTGAGCTGGCTGTTGGCTTTGCTCAAAAAAACCCCTTCATGCACATAGGATATCTAGACCTTTACACGTTCTTTGTTTTTTTTTTCCAAAATGAACCAGTAGTACACTGGTTTTCCATGGGCATCCAGGAGTACAGTCCTAGAATTCAGGTTGGCATTAAAGTTGTTTTCCAATCATATTCTCCAAATTCTTGTATTTTCACACAGCTGGGTGAAGTTCAGAGGCTCTTGGTAAAGGACTTCACGTTGTTCTGGTGATCCTGACTGACAGTTGTATGTTAAAAGTTGTTTCGGTTAAACTGTTTTAAGCCCCAAATAAAATGTTTTGTATGGCTTAATTTACCAATACTATCACCTGCTGTAAATACTGTAGATCCTGGCATCGGGTGAAGGAAATTGCTTTTCCAATACTTCAGACTGCCGAGTGTAGCGGCCTGTCACTGTTATTTCATGGTTTGTTAGTTACATGAGATCGAACCCAGTTTTTTTTTCTAAAAAGGGATTTGAGGGTGTGTTTTTTCCCCCATGCACTTCCTTGAATTACAGATTCTCCCTGGATGTTTTATAACAAAAAAAAGGACTTTTTTTTGTTCCCTTTCCTTTCTCCTAGATCCAAGAGCTCCGTGCTGCGGCGCAGCTGGAGCGGCAGCGCGGCAGCTCCCTCCGAGGGGCCCGTGAAGCTGCACGAGGGCTCCCAGGTGCTCCTGACCAGCTCCAATGAGATGGGCACCATCAGGTACATCGGCCCCACAGACTTCGCCCCGGGCATCTGGCTGGGGCTGGAGCTGCGCAGTGCCAAGGGGAAGAACGACGGCTCCTTGGGGGAGAAGCGCTACTTCAGCTGCAGGCCGAGCCACGGCGTCCTGGTGCGCCCCAGCAGGGTCACCTACCGTGGCATCAACGGGGCCAAGCTGGTGGATGACATCTGCTGAGCCCGCACGGTGGGGAGGGGGTATTTTAAAGCACAAAGAAACCCCGCCTAGAATGCAAACTTATTTTGGAACCTCTAAATCTGCGTTTGCGTTTTACATATAGAAGTATATATGTATGTGTGTGTATATAATATATATATTTTATATAAATATATATATGTATAAAATAGAGAGATAAAAAAGTGTTCAGTCACGTTAAGAAGTAAAACCACTGTTGAGTTTCTCTTACTTTAATGACCCTTGCCTGGAAGGTTATCAAAGCATCTTGGGTTTAAGATGCTGCATCATTTGAAAACCATTCCAGTTGGAGAACAGGGTGTCTGCAGCGTTCTCTGAAGTTCCTGTGTGGTTCATGCAGTATTCAGAGGGTTTTTCTCCATGTAGTAATGAACTGGAAATGTTTGTGCATTGCCTGCTTTTGACAGTGGAGGTGGTTGATGGGTGACATTAGCCTGGTTCCTGGGCTCTTTGTCAACTCCAATACCAGCTGCTAGCAATAAGAAAGGAAAAAAAATAAGCCAAACCTCTCCGCCCTTTTCCAAAGGGTTGTGGAGTATTTTTGCATTTTACTGTTCAGATCTCTCTTCCTCTTTCCCCCTCCTCTCCTCCTCCTCTCCATAATACAAAAGGGCTGATAAACACAAGGATTTGCCCCTCTCCGAGTGAAGAGCAGCAATTAAATAAGAAGCCTTTAAAAAGCACAAATATGCTGCATGTCAGTCTGTACAGTAACAAGCACTTTTTGTTCTGCATTTGTAGAAGGAGCTACATACAAGATGCACTCTTTAAAATAATGCACTTTGCACTCTCCTGGGGAGCTTACCCTCCTTTTTAGAGACTATTTTTTTGTTTGGGGTGCTGCAGGCAATGAGTATCACAGTTGTAAAATGCAAGTAAACCCAGAGTGGAATACATAATTCCCTTATCATAAATATTAAGTCTGTATAAATACAGCAAGGTAATTCCTGCCAATGGTATGGAACAGATACAGGGTTTTCAAGCAAGCTGTTGCCATTATTTGATTCGTTTGTGACACTGTTACTTTTTGTTTGCTTTGGGGCAGTTTCCAGTATAAATTTTTTGTGAGATCTTATGATGACTTAAGGATAATTTGAGGTACAGCACTGTAATGGGCCTTTATGTGACATCATTTGTGTATCAGCCTTTTAGAACTGCTAATCTTTTGTCCATGGTTTAAACATAGAATGTATTTTAATTGCTCAGCATATGTAAACATTATCTTAACTGGATGGGTTTGTGTTCCAAAACAGTCATTTTACTCTTAAATTATTTGCTTGCTCTTGCCTACTTGAAGAAGTGATACTTTAAATCTATTTTTAGACAGAATCCTGCTGCTGTAACCTTTTAAATGTTGCTGTAGTTATTTTTCCTGATCTGTATTTAAAATAATGCTTATTGTATTCTAACTCATGGGAATTTTTAATTGAATATAAAAGCTGTAAATTTTGAATGTAAAAAACAAAGTAATGCTTTATATTTAGAGATGCAGATATTCAGTGACGTACTGAACTTTACTTTGTCTAATATCTGTTTCCTGCTGATATTAATAAAATGAAACCCTGTTAAATAGTAGAGCAAAAAGAATTTTCATTGGGTCTTTACAGAATGTACCTTTCTTCCCTCTGTTCTTTTGTACAAATTAAGTGCAGGGAGTTCAGTCTGCATCCTCCAGCTGTGAACCAGAGGGTTTTCTCTCTCCTGGCTGTTCAGCACAGAGCTGCCAGCTCCAAACAAAGCCTTTGCACAGCACTTTCTGTCACAGCCCGGTGCTCCTGGGCGAGCAGGGGAGTTTCTGTGAGGAGACACTCGTTACCAGGAATGCTCTTTTTCCTGCCTGACCAGATGGAATGCTGGAACTGCTTTATCTGAGGGGTAGCTGGAGTTCTCCAGCAGGTAGGTGTGGGAACAAGCGTGTGGGTGAGGCAGCAAGCTGGGGCAGCTTGTGGGAGTCACAGCATTTCTGTGTGGTCTGCCTTGCTCAGATGATTCAGTGGGAGCTGGTTTTTCCTGCAGGGCTGTCAGGCTGTGCCTTGCACAGCTCTGTAGCTCCACGCAGGGTCTGGGCCTCACTGAAGCTGCCTGGTGGGTGCAGGAGAGGGCACAGATACCATCTGGCACTGGTGTGTTGTGCTCTGCCTTCCATTTCAGCTTCAGGCAGCAGCACATCTCTCCTGGAAGCTCTGGCTGTAATTGGCTGGAGCACTGTAGCTTAGAGGAGCAAGTCTCACTGTTATCAGGATGGAGTGTTTTGGTAGCACTCAGAATCTTCTGCCAGGAAGCAAGAAGTACTGTAAAATTATGCTGTCTGAAACAGAAATAAATCAGTCCATTCCAGAAAGGATTACTGATGGCTCTCTTCAAGGTGATGAGGGGAAGGGATTTGTGCTTCCCTAAATCCAAGGTAAGTTGCCATAATCCTTCACTCCAACTCTTGCAGGAGGACACTGTGTCATAAAGAAAATTCTGAAAATAAGTGGCAGTGAAGTTTGAAATTAGGTGCTGTGCAGGGGACTGTACTACCACAGCGCCTGACTGGTTAGAAAAAAAGCCAAATGATCCTCAAAGTCCCAAGACACTACATAAATAAAACATTATGTGTCGTTTATAAATAAATAAACAGATGGTCCCTAGCAATTCTGTGCTCTCTGTGCAGACTCTGAGGCCAGTCCTTATTCCACAGCATGTCTCAGGTCCTGATTATGTCCCTCAGTGCTCTTAGCAATTAAATCTTTCAAGTTTTCTTGAACACTGGCTGGAAAGGAGAGACAACAGGTGCATGTGAGAGGGGGATGAGAATTTTCTTGAGGTGTCCGAGGACGGGAAATTAATTTCTAGGGAGCTCAGCTGAGCTGGACTCAGTGGCTGTTCTGTGGATGGTGACAGGAATGGTTTTCTGGGCAGGGAGCCTGCGCCTTCAGAGTGCTGCACACGGGTCCAAGGCTGGCTCTGCAGAGCTGCAGGGCACAGCCTAGTTCCTCTGACAACTCTGTGACCCGTGAGAGGTGGCAAATCCACCTTTTCTGTCATGGCTGGTTCAGAGTTCAGAATTTGCAGAAGCTTTGTCAAGGACCAGGTGGAAACTGAAACTGTTCATGACAGCCATAGCAGAGTACCCACCTGCATCCTTTTCCCTGCCTGGCTGCAGACTGACAACTCTGGAAAAAGAGTAATTACAGCAAAGATTTCCAGCCAGTGCCAGATCCAAACCAGGCTGTGGTGGCTGGCTGCTGACCAGCCCTGCTCCTGGAAGAGCACAGGAGAGCTCCTTTTTTAGTTAAGACAGGGAAGAAAACGAGGGAGGGGAGAGGTTCCTACTGGAAAATCTTGTTAACCAAACCAGAGCTGTATAGCTATCCTGCTGTAGAATGAGCACATGAAGGAGAAAGTTTATATATAGTAAGTCAGTCCTAAGTTCAAGGAGCATTGAATGAGAATGCAGCTGCCTGGGCCATAGGAGTGATATGGGATGGGATAAAAAGTGAGGGTTTCAGGGCAGAAGCTATCTCTTCCTAGAATTGTCACAAGATTCAATAGTGTCATTTTTAATGCTGAAAATGAATTAAAATACATCTTATAGGTAGACCTGCCCTCAGTCCAGACTCAAAGGCTGTCTAAGATACATACAATTAGGAAAACACCCAAATGCAATCTTCAGCCATATCCTTTGTTCTGTTTTGGTACTGGCCAGTTTGCTGTGGGTAAAAGCCAGCCTTCCTGGTGACAGAGGGAAGGGCACCTTCCCCTGTAAGAAACTTGGTGTGCAGCATCTGCAATGCAAAGAGGCCTGGAACAGCTGCTGCGAGCCCAAAAGGTGGCTCAGGGTACCACCAAACCTACTCCTTAGGGTGTTCATCACCCTAATACTTCTGCAACTTTGGCAAGTAAAAATGGATGTCCAGAGACATCTGGACATTGCTCCAATCATTGCACAGCCCAACACGGAGAAATCCAGCTACTGTCACTTTATTTGTCTTCATGCCTTGTGATTCACTACACTTGTTTACAATACAAATACACTATTCAATACAAAATACTCAATGACCATATATTAGTATTTTTCTTCATAGTATCCCTGAAGTGCACAGGCCCTTCCTTTATAAACAATGTTGCATAAACGGCTGTACATGAGACAGACACTCCTATAATGAAGCTCGGTACTAAAAGAAGCCAGGAGCGGACACTTGGGACGTTTCCCTGCGATGGGTTTAACTCTGGGACAGACGAACAGCGATGTCTTTGCTGCTGTGGAAGGCTGTTTTATGCAATTCCCACGTCAAGGTTCTCATCCCCCAGCAGCCAGGCGCAGTACCAGGAGCAGACATGCAGAGTGGCAGCTGCCATTCCCTGTTCCAGCCCTGGTGTGCCGTGCTGGGCCGCTCCCCGTGCAGGGCAGCCGGAGCAGCCGCGGTCCGGCACCGCTGTCCGAGACCGACGTGGCCAAACTCACGCAGCCCTGGGGCTTCCCTCCTGTGGTCCTGCACCTCCTCTCGCTGGGGCCAAGCCCCTCTCCCACCCCTCACTGCCTCGGGGGAGCAGAACCACCCTCACTCCTGCCCTGCTTCATTCCCAGGCACGCGGTGGGGAAACAAGGTTCAGTGGCACAAAGGGAAGATGATGGGACAACTGGAAAGGTAGAGAGACAGGCATCCCAACCTAATTACCTCCAGCAGCTCATGGAACTAGAAACCTACTTATCTTCTGTAGGAAACCAGGTAACATCCACATGGAAATGAGCCATTTCCAGAGCATAAGCACAGGGTTTTTCCCCAGTTGTGCTTTACATCCTGTAGATCATTCTGCTTCCCGCTTTTCCACTGCAGAATGAGGAAGACATAAATCAGAACATCATTATTGCCAACACAAAAGATTAATGGTCTTAAAACAAGTTCCTTAAAAATATACAGTGTGTCAAAAACCTATAATTTAAAAAATAAGTCACTGACAAAAATGGGTAAGAGGGTTAAAAAAACTTGAATTTGTTTTTCTCCTAGCATGGAAGGGTTTGATAGAGGAATTTAGGATTTACAGAGTGCTTTGGTCTAGTGAGCCCATGGTGACTTAAATCCCTTCTGGTCCCTGCAGCTCTGAGTACTGAACAGGTGAATCATCATAGACACAGAAATTAAAATTTCTGGTTCATGCTCATGGCAACTGCAGCCTGAATACAATCAACAGAGCACCCTTTGGTCCAAGCAATTAATGGCAGTATTTGTTTCCTAAGAAAGAGGACAGGCAAATGCTCCAGCTCCTTTTTCTAAATGAGGAGATTTGATTACCACCAATATTTACAGAACAGTGTTTGCAACCTGGGGTACTGTGCTTGGACAGCACACCAGAGATACCAAACTAAATGCTTGCTGTGGAAGAGCTCAGAAATGGTATGGTTTTAACATTAAAAATAAGACCAAACTGGATTTCTGAATTCAAAGAGTTAAGAGAGAGGGATTAAAAAAAAACAAACAACAAACCAAACCAAAAAACAGTAATAGAAACAAACCCCAAAACTCCAACCCCAACCAACCAAGAAAATCCAAACCACTGAAGAACCCACAAAAAAGCATTTTGCACTGGAGACACTAAAGGGAAGCTCACTTAAAAGCAGCTGCCAATGCTGAACAATATTTGCTCAACGCACTGTATTCAGCAGACTGGAGAATTCCAGTAGTAATTCAGCATTTCCCCTGATCAGAATTATCTCTTTACATATTCTATAGGTAAGAAGCAGGACTGTGTTTAGCTCCTTCGTTTTTTTACAACTCCCATTCTGTAGGAAATTCTATGATAAAATAACTGCACAGCAGAACCTCAAAGCAGCAACTACACTCTCATCATGGCTGGGAGAGCCTGCCTTTCACACCTACTGACTTAAAATAATCTCTTGCTGCTTGTGCTTTTTAAGTTTCTTTAGAAATTCTGCCTTTAACATCATAACCTGGCAGCTTATCTGCATTTGTGCAGCATCGAAGCTGCTGCCCCAGATCCAAGAATTAATTTCAGCTAGTCAAAGATCATTAACTTAGCAACTTTTTGTTCTTGCGCATTCTTTTGAAAACACTCATCAGTAAACAGGTCAGCTTCTGCCCTCAGTAACTTTGCAAGGCAGCAAAAACTCAGAGTGTGCTCCTTTCCAAAGAAAGGCTAAAGAAAACAATAAGGAGCTTCAGCTCTTCTGAAAATGAGAAATCTGGAATACCTAAATGAAAATTGCTATTATATGTGAATAATGTACTAGTGTAATAAATTGTTCAGATGGTGCTTGCCTCCTGAATGAATCAGCTTTCCTGAGACTCAAGAAACTAGCCCACTGAGTTTACTGAGCTAGAGAGAGAGACTGGTGTGACACTAACACAATCCTAAGCTAGATAGAATCCCTCCCCAGTGGCTATTTCACAGCAAGAGCTGTGAGCCTAATAACCTGGGAGATGACAAATACCCTCTTAGCTCAGACTAAAGAAGCCTGTAAGCATGGCCCTTGTTATCCCCCCTAACCCGTGCAGCAGCAGTGGGATGGATCTCTAGCAGATGAACATGAAATTCAGAGCAGCCCCTGACCCAACACACGAGCACAGCCTGTAACCAGTCACCACATCTGCCTTTGGCTTTGGACTAAAAAAAGGATTTAATTCTGTGTATCAGAGGCATCAGAAAGGCAGATTAGGAGAGCACACTAGTGCTCCCCCTGTCATGTGTTCTTTACAAGGGGGTTAGCCCAAGCCAAGTCCTCCAATTTCCATCTGCCCATCCCGAAGTTTAGGATGTATAGGGATACTGGTTTGTTCCCTGATGAAGACAGGAAGCTTACCTCAATGTTTGGATCCAGGGCCAGACTCAGGGTTACTTCACTGAAATGAAGAGTCTCAGACTGAAGAACACCTTCCCACTCCTTTGCTGATGCTCCAGTACTCCCATTTCTATGGAAATAAGCACCCCTTTTTTGGACAGCAATCATGCTAAAACAGCTCCTCCAAACCCCAAGCTGAAGTTACTAATGCACATCTTTACACATGAATTATATCCTACATCTATGTTTTGACAATACACTTAACTGGAATATTTTTCATGCACGGGGTGTACAAAGTGAGTCAATGGAGTGTTTGTCCTTAAACCACTATCATACACGTATTTTGCCAAAGGAAAAAGGGCTCTAAACCCTTCAGTACAGACAGTATCTGGCTTCCAGACAGTGGCACGATGTAGTCTTCTGTCTTTATGGTGTTGTTCATACAGTGTATGTCAAAGGCTATTTCAAACCTTCGAGGTATGCAGGTGGCTGTCCCTTTTCAGGGCATGGTGAAAGTCTCTCTCATGACCATGGTCCATTAAAGCTTCACCTTGATTCCACTTGACACTTCCACGTTCCTGATGAAGGGCATCCCTACTTTTGTAGGACAGAAGCAATTTTAAAGGGCTTTACTGGGTTCTGGTGCTTAAGCATAGGTGAACAAAAACAAACCAAAGAAAACCCCAGCCAAAAACAATGCCTGCCCCCTGAATGCCTTGTAGCATCTACACCCATCCTTTGCTTCCTCTCCCCTCCCCTTCAAGTGATGCAGTGTGACCAGGGTTTTTCCATTGCCCTGCCAGCACCCCCACAACACTGTGCATTCAAGGACTTTCGAAGACTGGATTGCAGCTGGACCAAGACTTGAGAACGTGCCATCGCGTCACCATTCAGCGCTGTCATTGTTTTTTTTTTTTTTTTTTTTTTTTTTTTTGGTTTGGATAGAGGACGCTCTTCCCAAACCCACTACAAGCTCTGCCAGCACCAGGAGACCTCCAGGTCTTCCACAGCAACGACAAGTTTGGCACGGAAAAGCCTGGACATGAAACACTCATGGCAGTGAGCCGCGGCTTGACACGGAAGCAGAGGACGCACGACTGGGAAAAGCTCACAGGAAGGGCATGACGACAACCATGCGGATGAGTTGATGCAACAGCAGCTGGGCCTTGCAGTTGACAACAGTTCCCTGCATCCTCCCTCCCCCTCGTTCCTTTGACTCTGCTGGGGCTCCGCTGGTTTGAAGCCACTCGGGTTAGTAGAAATTACAGCATCAAGGGTGGCACTTTTGGAGCAAGTTTGCACAAAACAGGAGGTGATGCTGTCCGATGCCTTGCTCGTGGTGTGCTGGGTAACAGGACATCTCTTCAAGGCTCAGGGGCCACGGGGGGGAAAAGTCAAGAGAGGGTCGAGGGCTCTCAGGGCCCCTGCTGGGTTATGTGGCTCTTGTTTCTAAGGACAGGGTCCTCGTAACTGCTAGCGCAAGGTGGTGTGGAGCTTTCCAAGGGTAAGCCCTGCTGCTGGTATCCGTAGTTGACATTCCCACAGGGGAAGTGGCGGAGCCTAAAGAGAGGCACTTCTTTAACGCTTGCGGTTAGGGAAGATGGCTCTAAGAGCAGGGAGGAGCCTGGCAGCCTGCCAGTCACAATGTTGGGCCCCACAGTACAGTTTCCTTCCTGTCCCAGATTCTCCCTCTCGGGCCTCTCCTTCTCCAGCAGAGAACTGTTTTTGCTGGCCTGCTTCTCTGCAAACCAGGAGCCGTAGGTTGGATTCCAGAGGTTGGTGGGCTTGTTTCTGGAGCCCCGGCTTTTGTGAAGCTCTGAAGGGGGATTGGACTGGGCATAGGCCATGTTGATGTGTCCCCCCCCTGTGGCTGACTGCACCTTTCCCGGCGCTGGCTGTTCCAAGGCTCCCACTTTGCCTAGAGATTTTCCAGCAGTGACGGCTGACGGCAGGGGTGGTGGAGATGGCAGGGTTTGCTTATCATCCTTTCTGTCTTGGTGTGTTGAGACCAAGAGAGGAGGAATTCCTTCTGGATCGTCGGGGCGCATCGCCACCTTCTCCTCCTCCTCGGCCGATGGGCCATATTCTACCGGCAAGGCGGTGTTGATGACATCGGGATCCTGCCAAAGGGAACAACGGGAATTTCTCAAAGCCTGCAGCCACCACACGTCTAGCAGCTGTCATGCTATGATCTCAACACGTCCCACCACCCAGAGCCCACATTCCATGAGGAGAGGATGTAGACAAAGGGCAGTTAGGTGTGAGATGCAACAGGATATCCTTAAAATCCCACTCTTTAAAAGAAAGTAACCCTTAAACTCACCACAGAACAGCAGAGGCACAAAACCAATGAAAAGCATTTTTTATGTCCAGCAAAATTTCCTGTGGGAATGCTTTTTGGAATCTCTATCATCTCAGAGTTCATAACACTCTCAGATAATATTGAGAAAGTTGGAACCATGTAAGTATTGCCTCCACACAAGAAGGGAGGAATGGGAATGCAGAGTGAAGACAATACTGGCAGACCCCCTTGAAGCCCAAATCCACAGGGGCCGTGGTTCTGAGATATTTAAGCAGTTTTGAAAATTAAACCGAGAGAAAATGCAGTGATCTTGGCAACCTTTACTTATTGCTATATGCCACAGCAAGCTACAGATAGCAGAAAAAAATGCCTCCCAATCCCAGGATCCAAACACACATAAACAACAGATCAAGCTTCCCAAATAGCAAGGGAAAGCAAACTGACTGAGGTGAACAACAGTGAGATCACACAAGGAGCCTGTGCTGATGCAGGCAGGAGAACATTTTCCAAACTGCCCTATTTCTCACAAGCTAAACTGGTGGTAAAAAACCAAATAAATCAGATTTTGGCCTGGAAAGCCAGCCACAACCTTCCCCCATTGCCTAGCCTAAGAATCCCCACTCCTTTAGCCTGGCCATGTCTCCGCCTGCCTACTCCAGCACTGTCAGATTCAAAAAAATTGCCAACAGCTGGTGAAACCACCTGCAAAGGGTGCTCTGAGCTGGGACCATTTCTGTTCAGTGCTGACTATGCCTTGAGGGTAAGCACTGGGATGGAGTGGCTGGGATGAGGCATGTGAAAGCAGGGCAGGTGCTGGCCTGTCTTTGCTCTTTTGCTTGTTGGAATCGGCGCTCTGTAAGCAGAAGCAGGGCTACAGGTGTGCTCTTTGTAAAGCTGTGTAAGCCTGTGCCAGCCTGTGCCTTTCAGCAGCAGAAGACAAGAAGGATCAAGCACCTGATGAGGTGAATGTCCCAGCCAGGGGTCCCAGGCTGACATCAGTCTCCCTGGACTGCTGACTGCAGTAGGGCAGTGCTGCCTCCCCATCTCCAGCCCTGGCTTGTCTAGACAGCTCCTGAAGAAGAACCCTCTCCACCCCTCTCATGCGAACAGCGGTACCTGAGTGCAGTACTCAATCCTCTCCAGGATTATGGCAAAGTTTGGCCGGTCTTCAGGCTGGTGCTGCCAACACTGGGTCATAATGCGGTAGCTGGAAGGGCAGAACAGGAGACATTGGTGAACGGCAGATCCCGTGGGATGTGATAACTGCTCATGGCAGCCTGGGAATCACAGACATTCATCACCATTCTTGCTTCTGACAAATGAGAGTTCTCTGCCTTCCTGGAGTGGGACAACTGATGCACTGGTGACCACTGGAATGTGACCACCAGTGGGGTGAAATCCACAGCATTTCAGAGAAATTACTCATTCACCTGATTCCTTGGGATTCACCAAGGATTCCTTGGACAACACATTAAAGGTAGGCAGGGCTAGAGATAAAGGAGCCCAGTTTTCCCTGCCTGTGGACAGTCTGATGCATTAAAGTTTCACAGCTAACCAAAGACAGAGAAATATTGTGTCATCTTTGACCAAAAAAGGAGTGGCCAGGACTTCTCAAATGGGCCCTGAATTATTCTCCAAAACAACAGAAAAATTAAATATAGAGAAATCACTGGCACTAAAGTTTAATAAGGCAGATTAGCCATGATTAGGTCAATCTTAAAAGTCATTAACTTTTGAGTAGAGAAAAAGCATCTGAAACAGAAACTTAATTGCATGAATATATCAAAGTTATAATCTCATACACAGGGCCAGGGCAGTTTTTAGGTGGATCCATCCTTCCTCCATTGGTGACAAACTCCAGAACCTCCTGGTTGCTTTTGCTGGGGTAGGGCATGTATCCCAAAGAGAATATCTCCCACAGCAATACGCCAAAGGACCTGAGTACAGAAGCAAAGGAAAACAAAGTGAGGGATACTGGAATGACCATCACCAGTGGGCAGTGCCCCTGGGTTCAGCACCATCAGCAACTTTGCAACTTTTGATCAGGCAGCTGGTGGAAATCCTGCTATAGGATTCAGACATAAATAAGCTGCACAGTTGTAAGAGTAAACTTTAAAACTTTTAATATAAAATACCAGTAGTTGGTTGCTAGGTAAGTGAAGCCTATGATGTAGGTAGGCAAACATGGCTGCTTTGCCCTTGTACTCAGCACTGCTCGACTGGAGGTAACAAAAGTGAACGGTCAGGTCATCCTTTTCTGAGATTCTGACCACTGCTGGAGAGAGAAGTTTTGGCAAACTTTTCCTCTGGAAGAGCTACCCCTGCATAAAATATCCTGCTAGTGAATCCCCATGATGCTCTGAGGCCCAGAGGCCCCACCTGTCACTCAGAGCACAATGAAAACACTCCCTAGCAAACACAGCCCTGGCCTGGGTGCTGTGGCCTGCAAAGCCCTGGGGACAGTGGCTGGGACAGGACCCCCTCCAAAGCATTCACCTGGTCAATGGCTTGGGAGCCACAACCTCATTAAAAAATGAGGTTAAAATTGTAGAGAGATGTGCAGCAATGGGAAACTCCTCTGCTTGGTGCTGAGACAGGCAGAGCTCAGCTATGCCAGGGTGTGGACCTCACCCCTGCTGGGGCTTGCTCAGGAGCTGTGTCCTGGCCACCAGCCCCTTCCGGGTGTGGACCTCACCCCTCTGCTGGGGCTTGCTCAGGAGCTGTGTCCTGGTCACCAGCCCCTTCCCACTCCACACACTCCCTGAGCTCTTGCCTCCTGCTCTCCTGATTTTCCTCTCTGCCTCTGGCCACTTAGGAGCTCCAAGTGCTGCTGTAGGCCAGGAGAAAGGCAAACCCACAACGCAGGACACCCTTCTCCCTGACTGGCAGGATGGATAGTGCCTGCAGCCTCCCATGCTGCTTTCCTCAGTGTGGGACTGATGCTTTCCTCCCTGGAGCAGCAGCTGCATCTGCTTCCATCTGCTCTCCCTTCCCTGCCCGCTCACCTGCCCTGCAGCACCCACCTCTGACCTTTCTGCTCCCTTGTCTCCTCAAACACTGCTGGCTGTGAAAGACCCAGCTTGTATTTTTAGTGTGTGAGAAGTGAACAAGAACATGTGTTTTTTACAAAATATTCACGGTTTACAAAAGGGGTTCCCACACGGACAGACCGGCCGGCGGAGGAAAGGAAGCGCACCATGTGTCTGTTTTTGATGTAAATATCCCTTCCATGAAAGCCTCAGGAGGCATCCATTTGACAGGCAGCATTGCACACCCACCCTTACGATAGTAGCTGGCTCTGCAAAGAACAAACAGAACAAAAGAGTCAGCCAAGAATTCAGAAAATGCCATCAATATGGGATTTTTGTAATTACAAATATTAAAATTATGAGCCAGAGGAGAGACTAATTTAGGTGGAACAAACTAAGTGCTGAAATGACCTGCTTCTTCTCATAAAAGTAGTGGAAAATGCAAACCACGGAAGTGCTGTTTAATCTACATCATTTCAGGCCTGATCTGGTAAACCAGTTATCCTCACCCTCCTAGGGAATTACTAACACAGTAACTGCTGCTGGCAGAGCTTCCTCCTGCCCTTTTCAACCACAGCAAGACCTCCTCACCTCATGTCACACATGGTCATCCTGGGCATACCCAGCAAGAACAAACCAAACCTATCCCATACATACCCGGTCTAAAGCATTGTGAGTAAAATCCAAACCCCTTTGTAGGAACAAGGAGCTTGTTGAGGAGGATGCCAGGTCATTAGAGCTGGGACAGTAGCACAAAAATGTTCCTGAGACAGGAATTAAAACAGTCCTTTGGAGCTGCTGTCATTTGAAATAAAACCTGCAAGCCCCAAATCCCATGCTGGCAGTCGCAGGCTGCTCATGCAAGCTGGTATCACTGATCACAACAGCACAGCCTGAGCATCCAAAGGGTATTCCTGGACAAAGAAACACATGCAGGCTTCAAACGCACCTTTGAAAGCTCAGCACCAAAGTGTTCATCTTGGCAGTCAGTTCTGCTGGTTGTGTGGGGGTGACAGATGCCACTTTGTCCCAGCAGAGCCCCATGTGACAGTGGGGCTGCATGGGGGCTCTTTGTGGAGGGAAAAAACCCCAGCAGCTCTGATGCACTTGGGTTTCTGAAGGTAGCACTCTGTTTGCAGCACCTCAAGCTGTGATACTGTCAGAGCTCAAGCTAAGCAGAGCCAAACCTGGCTTAGTAATTGCACAGGAGAATCCTCAAGCAGGAAAAAAAGAAGGCAAGGCACTGGAAAAAACTGTGCAGGTGACTGAGCATGAGGCATTCCTTCTTCTGAGTCAGGGCAAATCAATTCCTCAGCACAGCAGGATATGGAGCTGCACTTCTAGAGGTGCTCTATGGAAGATGAGACATCAAACTGCAGCCCTGACTGCTTATGGTCATTAAAGATTTTCTGGCACTTCTTGCAAGAGCAAAGGTAGTTAACCCTGCATCCTGGCTGAATGCCAGTTTGGGTGATTATATTTTCCTGACCTCCTTGTACACCTTCCTCCTTTAGCTGCAGTAAATTGAGGAAATTTACTGATGACACCAAACCAAAGGTGCAGGGGTAGCATCAAGGAGAGAGATTAAACTCTGAATGATTTGGGATCACAAAACAAAAGGGCACATCAATGCCATTCAGCGTGGCATAAAGAAAGGAAACTGAGGACAGAGTCCAAGAGGGAGGGGGGAAAACCTTCCATGACCAGTAGACTTCATTGCCCAGGAGAAAACTGTCCAGGACAGTTTAAGGCAAACATCAGGGAAGCATCAGCTGGGATTCACCAGGCTGGGATCTCTCCACTCTTGCCTCACCAGAGTTACACAGAACAGCACAAGAGGCTCCTCCCAAACACAAACACTGCTCCTCTCCCATTTCAGTGACCTCCCACTTGCAGGTACCCTGGGCTTGGCTCTGCTACCTGTATATATCCCGGGCCATTCCAAAGTCTCCAATCTTAGCCACTCTCCCAGGCCCTCGACAGGTAAGGAGGCAGTTCCTGGCAGCAATATCCCTAAGAGGAAAGGAAAGAAAAGAAACAGAAAGAGAAGAGCCACTTAATCCTTTGACAGTTTTGCAAGTCAAAAAGAAAACAAAAAATAGTACCTACTTTTCTGAGCTGCAGAGAACCTAAACAGCCAGAAAAGTCAGTGCTTATGGATAACTGCAATGTCCTCAGTTCCAATCTATCCCCACAGCAGGAACAGTTTTGTTCTTTAACATTTTCTCTTTAAACTTCACATAACATCTTCCAGCTGAAAGAGTGGGCCTCCTGTGAGCCTCCCTTCACCCCAGGAGTTATTTTTATGTCTCCAAGGAGTGCAAGAAGAGGAGCTGGTTTCAGAATGTACTAGTCCCAACATCAAGCTGTCTGGGGAACGATCCACTGATCTGTTCCTACTGTGCTTGTTCAAGCGTTGTCAAAAGGCTGTTGTACTGCCAGAGACAGGTGTCAGCACACTGCCAGAACAGTGTGCAGGTGTTGCTCTGAATACTGAAGCTGTGGGCCTGAATCTGTGTATGCAGGTAAAGCTCCAAGCTCCACCTCTGCTGGGCTGGAGTAAACCTTGAAGTCTGAATACCACAATGGCACAACTTGTGAGTGACTCTCAGAGCTGTGAACTGCCACCTCTCTGCTCATCTCTATTTGACAGGCAGATTCTAGATTCCTGCCAAACACCCTGTTTTGCAGGAGCAGTGGTCACCTGATGTTGCCCTTCTGGCTGTGCTTGTACAGGTGCTCTTCGAGAGGGAGAAGAAAAGCCTTCCAAAATGAGCAGACAGGCAGTAATAAAATTAATGGCAGGGAGAGCTTCAAAGACTTCTGTCACAAGATTGTGTCCATTTGCAGAGTAGCCAAATAGGCCGCACAAGTGCAGGCCCTGAGACAGGGCTCAGGATCTTTGGCAAAACTACAGACCTTTGCCAGCTTGATTTATAGCAGCTCCTCTCTTTATTGCTTCTGTGATTTTGTCTACCTTGTTTGAAGGTGTCCAGCCACTAGAGTGCAGCAGGACACAAACATGGAGCAGGGCATTATGAGCCTGTGCTGGCGTGTCTGTAAGTCCTGCCCAGGCTGGGCTCACCTACCTGTGAATGAAGTGGTTCTCCTCCAGGTACTGACACCCACAAGCAATGTCACGGGCCACGTGGAGCAAGTCCAGCATGGAGAGGGAGGAGGGCTGATTCTGCCAAAAGACAAGGGACACACATGGGTTAAAAGCTGAAATATGGTGTGATTTGTCGCGGCTACAGCGCTGGGACCTCTCCAGCAAGTGACAAAGGGATTAGGAAAATGCACAAGAGACAGTCCATACCCAGGAACTACGAAAGGATGTGCAGACACAACGTTATACAGATCCCAGAGACAGAATCAGAACAGACAGAATCAGCTGGATCTGACTTTCCAGCTCCATTGGGATGCCCCTGTAAGAATTTCCGAAGTTCTCATGGCAGATTCTATTGAATTTTCAGCACGATTTTTGAGATCTGTAGCCTGAACTGTTCTTCACTGAGTTTCTTTGTATTATTGCCAGCTCCTCTCTAAAGTCACCTTGAACCACGGGAATGACATTTTGTATAATGGCATGAGTCACATTTGCTCTTTCCCTCCTCCACATCTGTGTAGGTTTTATCTTGCCCCTTAGAGCACTGACACAGTTTTGTGGAGCCAATGGCTATGGAAGACTAAGGCTGCCAACTCCTCGTTCCTGCCCCTCTGATGAAGCCCACAGCCCTTGCCAGGAGGAGCCAGATGCTTCAGTGGAAAGGGCAGGATTCACACTCAGTCCCTGCAGCCAAACCACAGCTGCTGCCCTGGGGTGTGAATCAGTGATTCCTGGGGTGTGAATCAGTGATTCCTGGGGTGAGATTCAGTGATCCCTGTGGCCAGTCCTGTGGGGAAGAGGGAAGTGCTGCTGCCAGTGGAGTGATGAGAAACAACTGGGTGGCAGTGACTGCTCATGGCACAACAACCATTTCATGGCTGAGTGTTTGTCAGCCCTAGTTATTGGACCAAACAAGCTTATCACACTCCTTGGCTCCCTCTTAGGACACCAACCAGTCAGCCTAGTCCCCAAAAGGCACACCTGTCCCTGGGGCTCTCACACCAGTGCACAAATCAGCACAGCTTCTCCAGTGACAGGGACTGCTGGCTCTCCAGTCCAACTCCAGATGCATGCCATGCTGTGCTGGCTATCCCACCTGATCTAAAGCACTGCAAACTGGGACTGGAAATAAGTCCAGGCTCTGCAGCAGCCACTAAACAGTGGTCATTGGCTGGCAAAACTAATAAAAAAACCCCAAAAGTCAACCAAACAAAAAACCACAACCAAACCAAACAACAACAAAAACACCCAGAACCCCCCCCCCAAAAAAAAAAACCAAACAACAACAACAACAAAAACACCCAGAAAACCCCCCAAAAAACAACTTAATGTCCTCTGAAGATATTAGGAAAAAAAACCTGGCCTCAATACTTGACTAATGAAATAATTGAAAAATGGTGCATCTCTGTGTGAACAAAGCCTGCTTTGTTCAATGCAGGGCCATAAACCAAAACGTGACCTTGTTCCACCTGCCTATATTTTATTATTTACACAGTAGAGTTCATTGAATATATATACTTCACTGATTTTTTTATAACACTGGACTGCATCTCCTCTTAAACCTTCCTCTTTACAGAGTAACTATTTTCTGCACACATAAAGCAGCTCTTTCCCTGCCGGGCCATAAACCAAAACGTGACCTTGTTCCACCTGCCTATATTTTATTATTTACACAGTATAGTTCATTGCATATATATACTTCACTGATTTTTTAAAACACTGGACTACATCTTCTCTCAAACCTTCCTCTTTATAGAGTAACTATTTTCTGCACACATAAAACAGCTCTTTCCCTGCCATTTTGTGGGGAAGGGGGAATAATCTCTTTTACCTCTGTGAGTTAAAGTGACTCACCAGCTACACAAGATGGCTACAATAAGAAAGAATGCACATCTTCTTTATCCCTTGCAGGGCATATAACCAAGGGGAAATTAATATCTCAATCTACCCATTCCCTGCTCTTTTGAGCAAGGGTCAGAAACCTGAAGTGAAAACTGAGCAAAAAGCCCAATTCTTTACTCTACAATCGATTTCAGACTCAGGCTGTACTGCAAAGCAGTCTGTAGGCTGAAGCCACAAGCTCATTTGATTTGAACTGCATAGCTTTTTTCTCTTTTTCCATTTTTTGGGGTTTTTTTTCTTGCTTTCCTTTCCTTCCTTGGATGAATTCCTTCCACCTTTTATTTGGCTAAGTACAATCCTAAAACAGATGTGACTGCCCAGCCAAGGACAATTTAGCCATGTAATTTGTTTGAAAAATGGAGGTTTGGGATTCATTTTGCAAGGGGGCAGCCTTGAGACACACCAAAGGATTCGCTTTACAGCTTTTGCTCCCCAAATGAATGGATGATGCCAGCTGCAATGCTCCACTGCTCAGGGCAGTGGGCATGCTGGAACCACTGGTGTGACACCTCCCAGGTGAGGCTGAATGTTGCCAAAGGTGAATGAAATTCTGTGTATTGTTCAGTGTAATCACTGCTCTGTGCAACAGGCTGCACAGCACAAAGGAGGGGAATCATTTATCCATATATGATTACTCTCTCAGAGCTGGGCTTTGATTGCTGTGCTGTGTGTGAGAAAGATCCTCCCAGAAAGGACAATTCTGCAATGCTCACACTGAGATAAGGCTCCAGTTCCAGGAGTCTCTGAATCTACAAGGTTGCCTCTCTGCAGATGAGGGGGAAGAGGTAATCCTGTAATAGATGTGAAACTCTATTAGAAATGGAACAGAAAAAGCCTTCAGGGCTGTCAGCCATGGGCTCGTGGGGAATTATGAATCTGAACCTTATGGAGTGGACCTAGCTGGCATAAATGGACACATTCCACGAGAATCACTGGTCTTGTATCAGTGATGATCATTCTTGCTTAGAGTCCAGAAAAATCATTACCTATTGGCCGACCTGAAACTTCATTTTTTACATGAAGAACACAGATGAACAGCATGCAACAATGCTGGCAGCATGTCCACCTCATTAAGTTGGATCTTGTGCTCTGATATTCCTGCAGTTGCTTTAGCTTTCCATTTCATGTCCCTTGTAATGCCTTCAGTCACCCCTTCCCTTCATTCACCTTCTCCTTCACCATCCCCTCTGCTCCCTTTCCTGCTTTTCAGTGTGCCAGTGCACAGCAGCACGCTGCAGGTGTCTTGCTCCAAGCCACACAGATTGTAGCTGGCCAGTGGCAACTGGTGGTCTCTCCAGCATGGTGCTTTCTTTTTCCATAAGCCTTGGAATTAGTGCCAAGTTAATGTCTTTAACACCTCTATTAAGTCTATCCAAACTAGAAAATGAATTTGATGTTACTGGCAAGGAAGTGAAAAGAGCAACTGGGGGATGAAGGTTGAGACTGAACATGTAAATCTCTTTTGTAATTAGGCTGAAAGCAAAAGTAGGTGGGAAAGACAAGGTAAAAGAAATTAGCTGGAAAATACAAAAGTGGCAAGAAAATAAGGAGAAAGGCAGTAAATTGTATGGTGTTTACTGCAGAGTAAGAAGTGCATCTCTGCCACCCTCCAGACAGGGCTTGTGTTCAATTAAGTCCTTTTGGAAGCAAAGGTCATCAAAGCCTCTTTACTCTGCACTGTCCCTTGTCTTTCCTTTCATAGCCCTGAAAAGCTGGACATCCAGCCTGCTATGCCTACCTTCTGCCTGTCTTCCCTGAATGAGCAACAGGAGGAACAAAGCAGCTCAGGGTTCATTAAGAGCAGTGCAAAGACACATCCACCAGCACTGAGCCACAGGCCTTATGTACAGAGACTCTGTCACACCTCGAGTGTATGCAGAGGGTAAATCCACTGCCAGGGCTGGATGCCATACTTCACAGAGCACAGTGCCCTGCACACATCTCAGCTCTCATCAGTCATAGTCTCCTTGCCTCGCAGTTTGTGAGCCAGCAGTCAAAAACGCACCAGAGGCTGATTTCTCAGCACTCACAGGTGCCATTGGCCCCTCAGAAGCTGCCCCAGCAGCCAGATAATGAATTACCCTGTCATCCTTGCCAGGCAGACACCACATGGGATGGTTGCAGAAGCAGGGCAAGGCAAGGGGAAAGAAGGTATTAGAATGGCGCAAAACAGCGTGGATCTGTGTCTGCACAGAGTCAGTCTGCCCACATTCACCCAGCTGTTAAAGAGGGAATGGAAACTGCTTTTCTGGATCAGTTCCAGCTTGCAACTACCCATCTGCATTTGAAGCTCAACTTTCCCAAAGTGTGGGAGACATGGGACGAAGCAGAAAACAGGGGCATCATTCCAAGGTCTGCTTCACTCCTGGGAGCAAGTCAAAGGCAGAAACCAGGGAGAATCTTCAAGATGACAGGAAAAGGCCTTGTGCCTGGTAGTTGCTATGGTCAGTCTCAGGTAACCCCAAACAGGTCAGGAAAGACAAACTGTCTTAGGTTGGAAAAGGGAGTGTGTATTCTATTCCTGTCTGTTAGAGGTGAGGCAGTTATCGCCTGTTAATTGGGCAGTTTTATTTATCTCTTCCACAGCCAATCCTCTCTCCAAGAGATATCTTCTGTTAATGGGCCACTGAGTGTCACTGCATGGCTGATAAAATTTCATCCTCCCACTGGGAGTTGCTCCACCCAGAGGGAGGAGCCAAGCATTCCTACCTGGATATAATCTGAGATTTGGAACACCACAGGCAGCCTTTTCCCACTGCTTTCCCAGAGGAGCAGCTTTCTTCTCCACTGGATTCCCAGGGGAAGACCAGGCCCATCTACACCACCACTGGACGTTCAGGGGAAAACTGCACCCTTCCACAGGATCACTGCTCCAACAGAACCACACCTGGCACTGCAGGAGGGCTGCAGCCACTGCTGCTGGATAGGACTGTCACCATCACCCTGACACACAGGGTGTCAGGTTGTATTCTGACTCTGTCAGTGGTTTTTTTTTTGGTTGGTTTTTTTTTTGTTTGTTTGGTTTTTTTTTTGCATTTATGTTTTTATTTTTCCTAGTAAATAACTGTTATTCTTATTTCCATATCTTTGACTGAGAGCCCCTTAATTTCAAAATTGTAATAATTTGGAGGGAGGGGGTTTACATTTTCCATTTCAAGGGAGGCTCCTGCCTTCCTTAAGCAGACACCTGTCTTTTCAAACCAAGACAATAAGGAAAGAAGAAGGAGGGAAAAGAAAAGGAGCGACTGTGAGGGCAGAAAGATAAATACAAAGGAAGCAATGGAGTGAACCATCAGCCTCTTCTGCCATGGGCTTTCACAGGGGTTGCACAGAGCTACTGCTGACAGGAACAGAAATTGTGGTAAGGAAGAACTCATGACTGACGTAGGGCCAAACAAAAAAAAGCCTCCTCAGATCAGAAGGCTCAGAAGTCTCCCATGACTTCATCCTGTTGAGATTAAGGGCTGTTTCATCTACAAAAGGAGCTGGCTCATTTTACTGCAAGTAGGTAAAAATTCCTGCTGTGTAGGACTAGTGTTCTTGGTAGCTCCTCACAAGATCTGCACCATCACTGAGCCGGCTTCCCTAATTAAAGCAGCCAAACCCTATTGTGTTTCACCTGCCCCATCCCACATCTTGCACAGCCTGGCCTGGCAGTTTTGAACAAAGCTCTTGCCTGGCAGCATATCCTGTCTGTGCCATTTTACACTGCACTGGGTGAGAGTGGGGACCACATTGCAGAACATGGATTTCCCCATTCACCTACCACCAAGTTCAGCTCATTTGTAGGAGCATCTCTAGGTGCTTCAGAATAACAACCTGTATTTATGAAGTCTGCTTGCTCAGATTTCAGACTTTCCTTTCTGGGTGTTTAGCCTCCTTATCCGGGAAGGAGCCACTTTATTTCAACCTATTCAAGACTGCAGTGCTTCTGAGTCTCACAGACCATTTTATATGTCTGAAAACCACACTGCATGGAAAAAATAAAAAAGTTTATCTGTTTCCAGATGCCTCAAGGAAGACTCTTATTGATAACTGTTAGAGCAAATTTGTGTCTTTCTTGTACTGATAAAATGCAGCATTTTGTCCTCTGTCAAACTTAGAGACATAATATGAAGCTGGGCCCTGGCCTTAAACTTCAGCAATATCTGTGTGACTTTCTGACCCAGGGTCTCAGAGGAAGCTTTATTCTTCTGAAACAGTGAATTCTCTCTAGAAGTCGTAATTAATTTCTTCCACATTTCTAGCTGTCTCTTCCTATTGGTGCTGATTTCAGTGGGGAAAATCTTTAAAACTCTGGACTAAAGATATTTTCTATTAAGTTGACAGCTCCAGGCCCGATTGTCTCCTTGCCTATGCCAAATTTGAACTGACAGATATCCACAGAATGCATCTGATCAGCAGATGGGTTTATTTTTTTAAATATTACTAGCTCAACATTTCCCACCAGCCTGCCCCCAACTGGCAAAAAGAAGGTAAGGGTTGAATTTAACTTTTTTTTAAAAACATTGCTTCTGTTCTTTTTTTAGGTAGTATCTGCAATGTTATCTAGCAAAGTCCAGGGATGAGGCACCTCTGCATAGCCCCAGCAGCATCCTTTCCCTATCCTGCTGGCTCCTGCCTCCACAGTGGTCTTACAACAACAGGAATTTTGTGACCATCTAAAATGCTGGGAAATAGTATCTGCATAGATGAGCTCTTTTATAGCCAAGTGTTTGCCTCGTGGCAGCAGCTCTCTAAACAAACCACAATTTACTCTTTCCTCACCGGTCTAGGGCGTGTTTCCCTCAGGAAGGATTTCAGGTCTCCTCCAGCCATCAGCTCCAGCAGGATGAAGCGGGGCAGGGCCTGCAAGCTCACCCCGATGCAGCGCACGATGTTCTGGTGGTTGAACTTGCTGTGGAGACAGGGACACACAGTTGTGGAGCAACTTTGACCCAAAAAGCACAGTAGCAGAAAGCATTCAAACCTTTTTGCTGCAGGGAACGTTTTGGTTTTGCACTTTTTAATTTTTTTTTTTTCCCCAGAAAATAACAAATCTCAAAGGTAGGGCAGCTGGATAAAGCTAAAGCACTACCCCTGCATTCTGTGTCTGTCTGGACAGTGCAGGGGCAGACAGAGGTGGCTGCTTTTCCTCTCCCTATTTTCTGCATTCTTTTTGGGCTACAGCAAGACTTGTGGGGCACAGGAAGCAGAACATGTCTGATAACAGAGAACAGTCTGCTTTTAATTTCCCCATCCAAGGCAGAAATTGAGCTAGGGCAATGTTGTGCTGAGTAACACTGACACAGGGATCTGCTTGTGGGGATGTTTCTTCAGGTCAAGTCTCTAATATTTCCTTATTTCCCCACCTCTCAAATGAGATGGGAATGTAGTTCCATGGATTCTGCTGTCTGACACATGACATGACAGCAGCATAAAGTCAATGCCATCTGCTAGTTTTGATTAGTCAAACCCAAATTCCTAAGGTATGTTCTCTTCTCTAAGAGAAATAAAAAAAACCTTATTATCAATTCTAAAATCTGGGCATTAAATTTTTCACTTTGGGTAATGAAAACCAATGTGGATCCTTTTGAAAATTTAGCCTTTAATCATTTGGTGCCTCTTCAAACAGAAAAGGATGGTAATGCCTATTCTATTTATGCTAAAATTACTGTATAGATGTGCTGAGAGGACACCACCTATAAAAAACTTTTTTCTTTATTTTGTTGGGCTTTGCAAGCCTACACAAGTAGTGTTGATGTGATTCATACACACCTAATAATGAGAGCTTCCATGAGGAAGTCGAGCTCATCTTGCTCTGAACACACTTCTGGCAATGTCTGGAAAAGAAAAAACAGGTTGACAAGGAGAAGATACTTCAACTTACAGATTAGAACACCTGGCACTAACATTGTCTGCAGCAATCCTTCTTTAAAAGAAACCTCACTCTAAGCCACTAGAGCATTGCTAAACTAGACTGTGAAGCCTGTTGAAAGGTAAATATCAGAACTCCTGGCCCATCAATGCCACTGTCATTCTCCTCCCAGCAAAGGAAACAGCCCAGAGTGCACAGAGAAGGCTCAACATATGGGACTCTGCTGTACAGAGGATGAGGAATGAGACCACAGCTCCTGAGTTCTCTGCAGCTCAATGGTCCTACCTTCCTGCAAGGCTGGGATCTATAACCAACAGCAGAACTGAGCTGCTATGTAATCTCTAAGAGAAAACAAACCAGCTAGACTGCTGAAGGCCTGGAGAACTCTACCAGGGTCTCTTAGGCTTTAGCTTCACATCCAATGCATATCCATTTTGTAAGGGAGTGGTGAGATCCTTGGAAAATCAGCCATCTCCTACTTGCAGGGTCTTTGATGTATGTGCCAGCAGCTTTTGGCCCTGTGAAGATTTTTGGACAGATTACCAGCTAGGTGTAGCATGGGGAGGATGGACAGAGGATGGATTTAGTTCTCATTCCTGCAGCCTGCTGTGGCTCTGTGGGAAATCTTTGCCTATTTACTATGCACAGACCTCTTTTAGTAGGCTCACATACCCATATCCTACAAGCTGTACCATTGCTGTGATGGATTACAGTGCTGCAAAAGAGCAGCAATATTTCTAGCCACATCCTTCAGGACTTATAGCAACGCTTCACTCATCTTCATTGTTACAATGCATTGGGACTCTGGGGTGAAAGGTGCATGAAACCATCATGATAACTCATACACTGTCACTTACTTTCACAGCCACCTGCAAGGGAGTGGGGTCGCTGGGGATCCCTGTCACCTGACCTTCATATACCTCACCAAAGGCTCCGTGGCCCAAACCCCTGGACAGACCAGAGAAGACAAGAAGGTTTTACTACACAGAACACACATTATAACACTGTGGACACAGCTCACAGAACAGGCTCACAATTTTCATGGCAGCGTAACAGGGAGAGCTGGATATTGACAATATGGTCTCACCAGACCTTGGTGAGATCTTTCATGAACCTGCATTTTATTTAATTGGAAGAGAAAGCAGTCCATGGAAGTGATCATTCCCCAGCAAAATCGAGCTGCTGGCATTGCAGCACGTAACAGAGAGCACTCATCTATGGCTTTGGTATCAGTGCTCAGTGGTGGGTGCTCCAAAACAGATCAATAAAGACAGGACTTTAGTCTTGGTGTTCACACACCCTAAACACATTAACAGTTCCCCTGATACTTCTGCATCACCATTAAACAAAACATTGAGCAAGAAACTAGGAGGCACAATGATTCTCAAAAGACCTGAATTCTAAACCAAATAACTTTTCCTGACTTATTGTGTGATTCTGGGCAAGTACCTTAGCCAGTAAATGGTGATGACAGTGCTCTGTAAAGCACTCAGCTCTAGGAATTTGTGCTGAGAATTGTTTCTGGCAGTGATCATGTTATGAAACTTACAGTTTTATTTTGAATAAGATTGCAAGAAAAAAAAAAAAAAGAGAAAGGAATAAAAGTAATCATACAATAGATCCTGTTCCATGTCCTTGTGATACATAAGATTGCAAGGAAAAAAAAAAAAAAGAGAAAGGAATAAAAGTAATCATACAATAGATCCTGTTGATGTCCTTATGACACAGATTTTGCATACTTGTCTACTCAGTCCTGACTCTCAACATTAAGCCAACTGGTACAACAGCAGCTATTTCACATCAGTGCCCTGTCATAATGACATGGTGAAATATGGCAGAGGATGAGGCTGCACCCCAAATCCTGAGTCCCTCTTAACCCTGCATGGGTTGCACATTGGGCAGTAGTATTTCCAGCCTCTAAGAGGCATCCCTGCATCTCAGTCTGGGAAAAAGGCTCTCAATAAAGCTCTCTGCTACAGCATGCACTCTCCTGTTAGAGCCAGGCCTGGGCTGGGGGCTGCAGTGATTCTGTTCTCTGCTGTATCACTGGACTGCTTTTGCATGGGCTGTTGGCCTCCTGCGCATATGAACAAGGAGGAACAATCTGCTCTGCCGTTCCTTAAGCTCTGTCTGTAGTTTTGCCAGGATAGAACCAGTCTGGGCAGTGAAACCACACTGAGGACTCGTGTTGCCTGTGACTCAACCACTTTGTGTAATAACATTTTGTAGGTATCAGCTTCAGACACCATGCTTGGCTCTGTCTGACCAACCTATTACAAACTGAGGGGATAAGCCAGACCTTTACAGCTCATAACTCACCCTCCTTCCAAAAAGTCCACTTTCCCTTCCCTTGCCAATTCCCAGCTGTATCCTCTGCTATCTGCTTGCCACACTTCAAAAATCCTTTCAAAGTCCAAGTGACAACAGAAGCAGAGCCCAGGGTACACTGGAAACCTCCAGGTGCAGTCCAGCAAGATGCGCAGGTTAAGGGGGAACGAGATAAGAGACAGCAAAACATTGCACACTGCATAGACTGCTCTGAGCATAATTTTTTTTCAGCACCTTAAGCTTCCCAATTTTCCAAGGACTCCTGCTTCCACTTTTAATTTTTTTTGTGTAACACTGCATGGTATCAGGGTACTATCACATTCACAGGTATCCTGCAGTAGAGCAGTATGCAAGAACTCAGAATTTTCAAGTTTTTCTTAGGAGACACTTTAAAACTTTTCAGAAGTTCTCATCTAGACACGATTATGTTGCTGGCTTTATATCCCTGACTTTTTAATTCTGTCTGGCATTTTCAAATCCATTCCTTTCCTTGCTATTGCACTTAAGGATGTCATTGTCTTTACCAAAGATCCCATCAAAGATTTAAAAGAGCCTCCTACAAGCTTCAGCCATCCCAGAATTTCATCGCCTCATGGCAATGGGCCATTCACTGCATAGCCTGTAAAAGATGTAACTGAATTACTGGTGATGATTATTCAGTTCTCCTCACAATCCCAGGAGATGAACACTGCACCTATAGAAGGTCAAGGTGAATGCCAAAATCTAGTCCCCTGCCCACAAGCCTAACTACTGCAGCTTTACATTTTATGAAAAGAGGTATGAACCTCAAAGTGCACAAGAATTTGCACAAAGCCATGCATTCACACCCCTCTAGGAGAGCAGGGATACGTGGGTGTACAACGAGAAGGGTGGGGAAGGCAAAGATGAATTTACCGGATGAGGGAGATGTTTTTTCGAGGCACCTCTTTAAGGTCACTAATGGACGTGGTTTTCCCTGCAAAGCAGTAGTTGGGGTTGTAGTCTGTCATGATGGTGGAGGTGCGCAGCTTGCTCAGTTTGTACTCTGGGCTCTGCAGCTCCATCTGCATGGCTTGCAGCTCCTGGTGCTTGCGGCGATACACTAAACACGGAGAACACAGTTAACCACGTCCAGAGACTGGATTTGGGACAGCCCTTCTCACTGGGACTCACTGTGGTGTGGCCAGACTTCAGGGAATCAAAGCAGCCAGTGACACTGGCATATTTCTGTACATCAAATAATTTCAGATAGAAAATGGGATCTGAAGATATCCAGGAACCTTTGATTTACACATCTTACAAAGAAACAGGCTTGCTCATGGACTGTCTGGGAAAAGTAAAATGAATTTCACTTGGAGAGATCTCAGAGTTCTGATGCTTTTTTTATGCTCTATTTAGTTTAACCAGACATTCCAAATACAAGTCCAGTTTGAAATTTGTGGGAGGTGGTGTATAACTGACTTTCCTAAATCATGTAGAAGTGACTAAAGTCTAAATGAAATGAACTATTGCATCACATTGTTCAAAGTGGATAGCCTAAGCTGTTTCCTCAGAATAACACATTGTACGTAAAAAATAACTGATTTTCCAAAACTTCCTCTGTTTCTAAACAACAGAGTAGGACCACATTTGAAGTCAGTTTATGGTATGTTATATTCCTTGCATCACTTCACTGATACTTCTGCAACACCATTAAAAACCACACCTTGAAAGAAGACATCCTGAGGATATTCCTTGAAATAGTAACTGATATTGTAGGATTTTTTCCAAAAGAAGATGACAATCAGGAGCAGGTTAACTCACTATTGATTTCTGTGGGAGCTGGATTGAGCCCAAAGACTGTGACAGCAATAGTTATTGCATCTTCTCCAGCAGATGTTGCTCAGGGGAAAAATTGAAGGGGTAAACATGCACTTGCAAAGGCAGATGGATGTAACGACCTATCCACAAACCCTTCCTGTCCTCCATTTTCCTCCTCATTGCCTTTGCTTTGATTTTTTAAGTCATTGCCCTTTCCTGAGATGGAAATGATAGGCTCGTTGGATGGAAAGAGGATTACTCTTCCACTCCTGAGAAGTATTTAGTCATTGTAAAAAGGCACTGTCAGGACAGAAATCATAAATGTAGGACCATGTGCATGCAACTGATAACTCCTGAAATCCTTAAAACCGAAACAGCTGTGCAGATCTAATTTCCTGCTCTTGGTTCATCCCCCTCCTTCCCTAGACCACACACGGTGTGGACAAAGAAAGGTGGCAAAGCTGTGGTTTGAATCCCTGACTCCTTTTCATTGATTCAAATCTATTCTGCTTGCACCAAATGCAGGTGAGCGATTGTTTAAAATAAGAACACGAAAAGGTGAAAAATACCTTTTAGAACTTCAAATAAAAATGCCAAGAATACCCACATCCTACTAAGGAGCAGTTTGTGAAAGGGGAACCTATGTTAGAGTTTAAGCTTAAATGTCATACATTAAGAGGTGAAATCTGTACATAGGCACACAAATAAAGAAGCTTTTAGGCATTAAACAGCAGCAGATCTCACAAAACCAGAAGCAGCCGTGTTCTGGCAACTGCACAGTACAACACAAAAAAGAATGTCTCTTTTGAAATGCAGTCAGTAACTGAAGCCTCCTCGAATTGGTCATTGTGGTTAGAAACAACTACAGAAATCTGAAGATGTGTGTGGGAAGGTGTCATTAAATACAGCAGTAGCTCAAAACCTGAATCCTTTTGCCTCTCAGGGCCCAATTATCCCTAGCTCAGCTCCAGCCCTCATACAAAAATATCTTTTGCAGAGAAACACTCACCTATCATGATTCCTGAAAAAGCCAAAATTAAAGCAGCCACCAATGCTGAAGTCACTACAGACAAGACCAAGGAGAAAGGGAGACGAACCACTGGCTCAGCTGCAACAGAAAGAAGGAATTACATATTTGAAATTGTCTTCCAGGAGCCACTTTTTTGCCATCAGATTTTTTTCTGCTCTTCTTGCCATTCACTCATCTGCTGCTCCAATAGTGTAGGAGCAACCTCTGGCATGACCAGTTCTCAGGATCTATGATTTCTCATACCTCATTGTTTCACTTTCCTCAATTACTACCAAGTCATTAAAACAGATGGTTCACTATCAATGAATTAACATGTGAATTCCCTGGGTGCAAAAGCAAGACCATAAAAAACAGGGGCAGGTGGTTGGGGGGATGAAAAGAACATTACATTGTTTGGGTTAAAGTGCTGCTATCAATGCCAAATCACAGCAAAAGCAGGAGGACTGCAATATAGCATCTCCTAAATGCATGTAATCCAGGCAGAAAAACCTGATAACAGTGTAGTGAAGCTGCATCTTCATGTGGGATCATGCTATTAAGGTTTACTTCACCTTGACAAAATGACCATACTTTTTACCCATCTTACAGGCAGGAATGGTAAAAACACAACAATTTTCCCATGCCAATGACAAAGCTGAAAGCAGGATCCCAAACCCCTGGGGTGACCTGCTCTAAATGCTGCACAAGAATAGGAAGCAAACCTAGTAATGGAGCTCTGAGCACCTGGTTTTGAAAGAAAGGCAAGTACAGGCACTGTATTTAGTTTTTCTCAGAGAAATCTTGCACAGAATTTCCCACAGTTTTTAAAGTTTTATTTTAAATGTCCAATTCCACAGGAATCATATTTTCCTTCACCTTGCACTTTTTTTTCTCCCCCTTTAAAGAACCGGTCTGAAATTTAAGTTCAACTGGAAAATTCCTTCAGCAAGCAAACTTTCAGGATTTCAGAGCAGACTCTGAACAACAGCACAAGCAGACACAAAATTTGACTCTGCTCAGATCTGTGCAGGAAGCCAAACATATACTGCAGAGCAAAGCAGCACTGCTGCTCAGTGCCCCAGTCCTCAGAGCTGCTGAGAATATATCCTGGCAAAATTGCTCTGCAGCATACACCAGCAGAGAAGAAAGTAACATTCAACTGCAGCCAGGTTTAAGTAAGATTAGACAGCACTTTCAGGATGTCTTACAGTCCAAACTACAGCCTTTGGCCACGCTTTTTCTGTCCCACATGTTAGCAGTACCCCACATATCTACTTACCTGTGCAAGACACACCATCCTCTGCCAATTCTGTGCCTGGCTCACAAAAGCAAATGACTTTTTGAGTCTCAAGATCAACATGGCACTCGTCCATCTCACAATGACTGCAGTTAAGGTGCAGCCTAATTTCCACCTCTCCGTGCCCCTCTGTCACTAAGGAGTGGATGAAGAAGCTCAGTTAATTAGTGTAAAGACCATTCTTATCATTTCCTTGGGCTCACTCTTTTCTTTCCTGGCCTTTACTCCCTCCAAGATCAATCACTGCAATATCTTCAAAACTTTTTGGCTGAATCCACCAGGCCAGAGTGCATCTGAATTTGAAAATACTTCTGGCTGTTTTAAAGGAAACTTCTTTTTTTAAAAATTTTTTTTATGAGTAGATTTTTTTTTGTTGTTTTCTGAACACATTGCAAACATATTAAAGACACTGACTTCTGGGAAAACACAGGCTGGAGTGGCAGCATTTATCACTCCCATGCACTGCTGGGCAGCACCTGGATATTTTACTAAGGGATGCTCTAAGGAATTTGCTTGTTAGTGAGTAGTCAGGTGTTTTGTCTGTTTCTTTCCTAAAGTATCTGAGCTATGAGGTTCTGTTATCACTTTCCTTGTCCAAAATTATTCTGTAGGCTGGTAGACTGTACTGCTGGGAGTGTTTCCTAATAGGCTTGATGCTTCCTCTCCCTGTATTTTTCCTGCTACTTCTGTCTATTCTTTGCTGTATTTTATATACTTTCTGCCTCCTCATGTTCATGACACTGAGCTGTACTCCAAAAGGTTGTATGGGATCCTACTATTTTTAAAATGAAATAAACCCACGAGAAGACTTCTGACCAGTATGAATACCTTTAAGTGCTGGAGTGTATAAAGTACCAATTGGGTTAATAAAGGACACACCATCCTCCCCATCCATCTCTGGGTCATTGTCCACTGCAGCATTGCCACCTATGTCAAACCAGAAGTTACCTTAACAGACTGAGGCTCATAGAACAATAAAACACAGATAAACATGGCAACATGCATGAATTCAGCCTATTTAGGGAGGCATCCAAATGAAAAAAGAGAAAAATTAAAGCATTTACTGTATAGGGAATATTTAGCAAGTTGTGGTATGAACTACTGGACTTTAGAACTTCAATGTAATAATGAAGCTTGTGACAATCAATCAATCAATTAGCTCTGTTTAGGTAGACTGTTGCAAACTAAGGCACAAACTTCATCTTTAACCATTTGGATGCTGTGAAACGTACAAGCCCTTGTTAAAATTTAGGTAGCCAAGAGACTGGAAAGCACCAGTACTCCAGGGCTAAGTTAGTACCCTGCTGATCAAGGCATGTACTGTGTCAGCAGAGGGAATGAACACCTGATATCCTTCCTCTCCTTTGCACCCTAAACGCAGGGTGGTCAACCAGGAGTGGGGACTGAAGGAATTTATGAGTTGCTCATTTGTGCTTGAGCATATGGAACATACCAGAAGTAAAGTATGTGCAATAGATAACAAATATTAGAAACAATATATTTTGTACTTCAAGCATGCAACAATTCCCCCACCCCACCCAAAAATTGTTTTTTCCCTTTAATTGTCTTCAGTGAAATAATGAAAAAAAAAAATCATGTGAGTCATTCTGTTGGAAAAAGAAGCATTACACAGGAACATTGGTACAAAACATGCACTTAATAATTTAAACTCATTACTTCCTCTCAATATTTCTAGTCTACCATCTATTTAATTTAAGCTGTGGAGAACCAGGGGTTAAAGAGTCCACCACAGTGCAGATGGCTGCCCAAACTATGTGGCCCAGGAGACTGTGGGTTAGCAGAGATCTTGAATCTGGCCCACACCATTTATAATCAACATAATGCCATCTGACAGCTGCCCTGAGACACAGAGGCACATGAAATTAGCTCCTTGTTGACTGAAGTCATATTAAGAGGGGTGCTGGCTGGCAGCCTGAGCCTCTGCCCCCAGAGACCACTGTGCAGGACCAAAGCCCACCCACAGCAGGGCAGGGGAGAAGCTGCATCTTTCCCCTGGCATAAAGCCTGGCTGCCAGTCTCCAGGACCAAAGTCCTCCAAACATAGGTGCTTGGCAACTGGAGCACATAGCTGTGGCTCCTCCTGCTCCAGCACTTCCACCCCAACGTGAAAAGCTCAGGAATCACAGCAGGATCTCAATGTCACATTTTGCAGAGCGCAAAGCCAGGGTTGCAGCTGAAGGACTGGCCTCTGGCTCTTTGCTCAAAGCCTAAATGAGTTAATCTAGTGCTAAAAAGGCAACACACAGACATACTAGTACATAACAGTCAAATATGCTAGCTACAGGAGAGTTATCATCAGCATTTTGCTGATCATTAGCACTAAAGGAGGGGAAGGGACACCTTGAACACGAAGCCACTTTACCTATATATCCTCCGCCTCCTCCACCTGAGGAGCACCCCCCTCCACCCCCTCCGAAACCCCCTCTTGTCTCCCACCCCCACTTCTTCATGGCCTGGGGGCAGGATCTTCCTCCAGTAGCACCTTCCAGCAAGGATTTTCCTGACCACAGGAAGGAAGTGTTATCATTCCAGCCACCTCCACCACCTGCAGTTGAGAGAAGAGAAAAGGCACAGCCAGGGGTTACTTTTCCTGTTAGAAACACTGGAGGGATCTGCAGGACAAGCATCCATTCACAACACCTCAGCTGAAAGACATCATCTGCACCTCTTTTCACCCACCATACAAACAAGGACAAGTAATTTCTATAGAAAAAGTAAAAAGATTCCCTACCTACTCTCCAACCACGTCTTTCTGGTTTACAGAGCCTTCCCCTTCTCTTTGTCTAAAACACTCTTGAAATAAACCAATGCAAATGCTAAAGTAGAAAAAACTGAATTTATTGTAAGGGGTGTGAAAACATGTCCCACTCCTACTCTCCACACCACATACCAGTGACTCACTTTCAGCTCTGCTGCTTGCTCAGTCCGAGGTCTCTGCACAGAGACTTCTAGACATGGTGCAATTATGTTCTTTCTGCATAAGCCAGAGAAACTCTGAGTACGTCCACACAGCACAAAACAGTGCAGGGACCAGGACAGTCACACTGGCACTGCCAACTCCCACATAAAAAATCAAACAACTTTGTTTATGAGAAGTACTGCATTATTTTGGGAGAATGTAGCCATTGTTATGGCTATACCATTTCTGATACCCTTATTTACCCCAAGTATCCAGCACTGTGGGTACCTTCTATTTGCATCTGTTATAACCCTCTGTTCCCCCTGAACTGCATTTTCATGAGTTTTACCTCACCTTCTTGTGAGGAGGAGGAATCTGGCCACATATTCACAAAGGTTTTCTTAAAAGGAATAAACTCTCCTTACCTGCAGCTCCTGAATTTCCATTCAACCCTGGAATAGAGGAATCATTCTCCAGTCTTTCTGGATGAAATGTGTCCGTTTTGGCCCTGTAGGCCCTGCCACCACCCCCTGCTGCAATTATCAAGGGGACCGGTTCTCCGTTCTCCATCTTAACAAATTCAGAAATAAAGGCAATGTTCAAACTGAGTCAGACATGGAAATGGAAGTTCAGCCACATCACAGTTACTGCATGTTGCACCAAGCAGGCATCTAGGGCTGCTCAGCACTGCACACTGTCACTGCATTATTTATGTACCCAGAAAATTAATGAATAGAAAATTAAAGAATAGTCCAAGTTCTGCTACAGGAAACAGCAGTGTCAGTAGCTCTATGAATTATATCTACCATGGTGATGGCTCTTAGAAAGCCTGTAATGGCCCATGTGATAACTTTTATTAAATGAAAAAGCAAAGGCTCACTGTTCTGCACAGTGTCTCCCTGAGACCAGTGTTTGGAATGAGCACTGTCTCAGCACAGGAATGGAAACATCAGTGGTCCACAGCTACAGGACTGCCAACAGAAAACACACAGGCTGTCCTCAGCTTTCCTTGTCAAGCTTAATGTATAACTGATGTCTCACATTCTACAATGTCAGAGGTGAATGAAATCCTGCAAAATTTGCCCTTTGCTGTAGAACTATGTTTCAGCATCTCAGTTTTTACTGAAAAAAAAACAAACCCTACCCAGTTCAAACCAATATGTTTGCAAAGGATACTTCAAGCCACTGAAACAAGTGTGGCCATATTGAACAGCAGTTCAAATAAGTGTGAAGGGCCAGCCCAAAACCCTACATCTCTCAAGTGGAAATTAAGGATACCCAGAGGTCACTCTGTGGACCCTCTCCCTGAGGTGCATAAGGGATTTTTCAGAGGCAGGTGGCAGGATGTGTTGATGCTGAAGGTGCACGGGGACTGTGTTTCCATACCTTAAATATGTAAGTGGCACCACCCCCACCACCACCTCCTCCTGCCCATTCATTGACACTTCTGTTCACACGAATCTCTTCTTCGATCACGTTGTTCTCTCCGATGCAGACTTTCTGGATAACATCATTTGTCTGCAAACAGAAGATCAAGTCTGAATTCAGGTAAGAAACCTCCACTTCCTTGTGCACACAGAGGCCTCATGAACCCTTCACCATCCCAAAGCAAGAAATTGTCCTCCAGGGAGACTACATGACCAGAACCAAATGAATGCTCTTCTACAAGAATCTGGCTTTTTGCCTCAACCTTCACTAGAAGAATTTGTTGCCATTTTAATTGAATTATTTTAAAGCAAGCTCAGTGCTGATACCTATTATCATGTAATACACCTCCATAAACTTTTCATATACAAAATGGAGCAGAATTTGCTGCAAATATTTCCCAGCACTACCAGTATGCATTTCACAAGTGGAGGAAGGCAGTAACTCAGCAAGGATGTACCTTGTCCCTTTTCACACAACAGCCAAATGGCAGAGACAGAGAACCCAACTTTGTTTACCTCATTTCCAGTCCCGTTGGTTGGGCCAAGCAGTCAATGTGCATCTCTGATGATCTTGGTAGCAATTTTACTGCAACTACCAATGCCTACCAAAAGAGCAGCAATCCCATCTTTCACTGCAATGTTTTCCTGATGTCAATGAAAATACCTCACTAAAAAGCCTCCACATTTCCTACTTAGCATTTTTTCCCTTCCATCTATTGTCATTGAAGACTGAACTTTTTGTATTAGCCAAAGCCCTGAATTCACTAACTGATTTCAATCAAAACATTAAACCACCATTTATACCTACTTCAGGACTATGACCTAACTACTGTTTTGGTTTAAAATTGGAGCACTAAAGTGCATGACAAGCAGGAAGGATCCTGCTGTGAGCATTTTCAAGTTACAAACTTTGCTTCTAGCTTATTTTACTTTACAGGTTTTGTCTCAGTAAAACTGTCTTGTTATATTGCACATATAATGCACACTGAACTTACTAAACTAACAACACTTTTAGGGGAAAATGCATAAACATTTGTTGTAGTAGGATTGACCTTCTGCTTCCTTCTACTTTCATGTATATGTTTTCTTTTGGAAGAAGAACCTGATAAAAGCATGCTCAAATTACAAATTATTCTGCTGACCACACAATATATTCTAAGTTGTGCCAGAGAATGAGTGGCATCCCTTTTGTGTGCAGACTTGCCTAAAGAACTAACAGCCCTCCTTTCCCTGTTTTTTCCGTCTCCTTAATTGATTTGGAGTTGGGTGGGAATGATTAATAAAATGACAAAGTCAATGACCCAAAGGAACCACTAGATTACAAAAAAAATAATCCTTCATGGCAAAGACATAACTGATTACAATCCAATCTAGTAAAAGTCCCCTCCACAAGTCAATGCAATCTCTTTGCCTCAATGAAAGAATTACATTAGCACTCAATAAATTCTCACTAAGATTACAGTGGCCTGCAATTTAATGAGTCCATATATTACCCTCAGCTGGAATGTCCTAGTTAAAGATGCTGGATGGACGTTTGAGTTAGGCCATTTCTCATTTCAAAAAGGCTTTATATTAATGGTTTGTTTGTAGATATGTGTAATTCTACTTTCAACATTATTTACTTCAGCAGCCAGCCTTGAGAACCCCTTTTACTTGTCTATATCCTTCAACCTTTCTCTGCTCTTACAGACTGCTAAGCTTTCATCTCTTGGATGCCAGCCATTATCAGCTGAGAAATGCACATCATTTAGATGTCCAGCTCAAACCTGTAGGTGAAATTTCATCAGAAAATGCTTAGTTTGCTCCATGAGAGTGTCCTATTCCCACATTCTCCTCCAAAGAATACTTAATTAATAAACTTCTGTGCATGTAAATAGTGCCCATCTTTCTGTCAAGACATTTGCAGCAAGGGTTGGTTGGTAACATAAAAATCAGGACTGACCCAGCAATGATTGATTTGTCTTTCCTATTCCCCTATGGAAAATAACCAAGCAGGCCCTGTGATGTGGGTATCTCAAGAGGTGCAGAGTACATGATAATGGCAGGGCTGGGCTCAATAGTGGAACAAGGGCAAAACCCTGCAAAGTCAGCCTTGAAGACTGATTTCCAGAGGAATGGAAGGCAGTATCATCTTTTGTCTCCGAGGCCCCACACAGGTGCTCTGAGATACTCAGACCAGTCAGGAACCTGTTGTGTATTATCAATGGGGCCCAAATGTTGAAAAGAAGCAAGCATAGGGACATGGTGCTTCATGTTCTCATGCTCTCCCAGTAAAACTGTACCTATTTCTTGACTCCTATATCCCCAAACCCCTTGAGGACAACGTTTTTCTGTGTGAAAAGAAAAACTCCATGGATTACTAGAAGGGATGAAGGCAAAACAGAAAGGCAATCACTTACACTAGGACAAGCATCTTCTCCTTGCTGTCCCACCAAGATATACAGCGTATCATCCTTCTGCAGATCAAAAATTCCCAGCACAGACACGCCGTGGGACCGCACCATGGTGTTCTTCCCTCCTTTCCCACCTGCAGCTCCATAACCTGAGATGCTGCGGGAAAAAGAAAACAAAAGACTGAGTTGTCCCAGGTGGATGGAAGCACAAACCCCTTCGGAACAGTGAGCATTTTGCACATCTGAACACGGTGTCACAAAGATGTGCTCTGAAGACCTGACATTCTAAATAAACCTAAACCCAAAGCATGAAGACTGATTTTCTTCTCTGTTTGAATCTGTGAGCTTGGGTAGATACAAAACAGAGTCTTTCACATTGATTATTGGGCAAACACAGCTGAGAACCGAGCAAGCAAGTCCTTATAGTTTCCAGCTTTAATATATGAAACACATCTTGTTTCCCAGAAGGCACATCCTTGAGAAGTTTGCAGCAAGGAAGAGAAAGAACAGAAGCAGGAGAGTTGGTAAAACCAGGACATATGGCTAAAGAGAACATTAAGCAAGAGATTGACAGAGGGAGATTTGAGGAAGCAGACAGCATAACTGGTCCTGGTAGCATGGACCAGATGGAAAACAGCTCTCTTATTCCCAGGACCAGAGGAATACAGAAAGAAAAGTAGATGGAGATGACACTACCTGCGGTAAACAAGGAAGGCAAAAGCCCCCTGGCCAAACTTATGGTGGTCAGGAACATCTCCCTGTCTCCAGCCAGGAGTGGGCAGGTTACACAAGGGCTGCTGCAGTCTCAGTTAAGGCTCCAGGATTTTTATTTCAAACAGTCAAGATTCAGAGGTGCTTACTGTTGCTGCTGTACCCAAAGATCTGGCTGTAACACTGTATTTCTCATCTCCTCCCTCTCCCTTCTAACCATGGGCATACTTAAAGCAGCTTTTAGAAAAGGATTTCAAAGCACTTTTTAAAGATCATGATAAAACACACATTTCTGCTGCAACAAAACACAATTACTCAATTTTCTGAGCAGGTAGATGATGGTACAGCAACTCAGTTTAGATCTGAAATAAGCAGGTAATTCTCCACTGACATTAGTAGCATTCCATGTGTTTCTATGAGAGTAAAATTCCACCTGGAGCATTTAACCAGAGACTGCAGGACTCAGAACTCAAAAATTGCTCTCGGCTTCCTACCAGGCACAGCGTAGGTGCTCTGCTTTAACGCCTCCTTTCCTCCAGCACCTGGCTGCTCTCTGCCCAGCACAGTCCTGCCTGCAAACAGGCAGTGTCTCATAACACATATTAGATCCTGGCAATGTGACATGATTATGTTCACGCCACTGCTGATAACCAAAGCAATCAGTCCTCAGCTAGGCTGTACCAGAGCCAGCAGAAAAAGTGATGGACACAGCACTGGGCCACCCTGAACAGATGCTGCATGAATTTGAGAACTGAGTTGATTTACGGTGGAATTTTGCAATGGCTAATGAGGTGCACTACCAGGCACAGCAAGCTGGCAGGGCTAACTGGCTGCCAGTAGGGGCCATACTTTTCCATGTAAGAACAGATTTTGCATACATGCAGTGATATCAGAAAGTTCAGGAAACCCAGTCTGGCCTCACTCAAAGGCTGAGGACAAATAAAACCCAGTATACATTCAGGTGGCAGTCATTCCCTATTCAAAATGCTGTCACTATTTAAACAGTTATCTTGACTTCAAACCTTAAGAGGATCCCTTTCATTAGGAACACCTTTCTTTTAGAGGAGGACAGAAGCCATTTAACCACAGTGGCCCTGAAGAAAGGTTCAGCCCATTCAGAGCAAGAACACAGAGTACCTTCCACTGCCTTCCTTCTTTTCTTTTACTGTGACACTTGTGGGATCTGCAAAAGAAGCCCACACCTTCAGGAAGGGTCAGGATGTGCAAAGTGCAAACCAGGGCTGGAGAAAAACAGGCACCCTAACATCCAGGGTATGGGAAACACTGGAGCTAGTCTTGAGAGTATGAGAAAATGCTCAGAATGACACTTTTTTGCACACCACTTGGGCTGTGTTCTTGGGCCCAAGAACATGAAGGAATACAAAAAGAAACCTTACATGAAGGAACCATGGAGAAGAGAGGACAGTGGATGTGATCCCAAATAGGGCACTCACAAAATGGACCTAAACCTCTTCCTTTAAAAATGGAAAGAAGTAGGATAAAGGATGGTAATGTGTAATTTATTACAGTCCACTTCTTTCATACTTGGTCATAAGACCTAGATGACCAGAACTTCTCAATGCTTAGAAGGAGATCTGAAACAAAAAATATTCTTTTATATGTTTAACTTCATTGTTACACAATGTGAAGTCCCATGAGAGTGAACCAGAGCATGTAAAAACTCCAGTTTTCCAGTGTGGGCACTACAGTGTATGGCAGCCTACCCAGACCTTCACAGATGGGGTTTCCTGGGTGTGGTTGGTTTGTGCTGGAGAGTTTTGTGCAAAATTGAGCTGTCTGTATTTTAATAACGCATATTCTGCCTCATGTTCACAAAATCAATATCCTTCTTGAGCAATTACCAGGAGTGTACATTACACAGTGTAAAACACACTGAGATGGCAGAACATCAGCTTTCTCCAGAGCCCAGCAGCCAGCAGGAGGGTTTTCTCCCTGTGTCAGGTGTTTCAGCAGTGCCCATCAGGAAAACTTAGAGGACCCAGACTGCAGCAGGACCTGAGGGCAGAGCTAAGCACAGGCAGTAATTCCAGACTCTGGGAAGCCCTGGATTGATATTGCAACGTGACATTTTCCTAGGGCTATGCTATGCTGGTGGACTCTATTGCTCCTTCAGCAGACCAGAATCAGGGGGATGTCAAGTTAATTTAAGCCCACAATTGCCTCCTGCTTTCCCCAGGCTGTGAATTTTCTACTTTAGCCTTAAGAGGTGCAGAAGAGAATGTCATCCCTTTATATATATGTTATGCACGACATTATACATCAACTATCTATACAGAACTTAAAAGTCTGTTAGGTCATTTATAGGACTTAAATAGACAGGTCATGCCTGCAGGGCCCAGGGGTTGTATTGTGCAGCAAAAAATCAGCCTAAAGTGGCACAGGAACTCTGGTTCTTCTTGGATTCTGATATTAAAGAAATGAGAGTGCTGTAAGCTTTTGGGCTGTTCTGCCTGTTCATTTTTGGGCTGTGTTTTATAACCATATTTACTGGGTGGTTCTGAAAAATTCTATTCACCTCAGGCAAACTCCTTGTTGATAGCTGGATAAAGTATCATTAATGCTTTTTGCATTACCATCAATCCTTGTAGGAATAGGCACTCAGGCAGAACTTGTGCCTAGCCTAGCCAGTTTCTCAAAACTACTTTGCCCTAGACCTCTATTAGAGACTGACTTCTGGCCTCAACATTAGCATTCTTTTTCAATATAAAAGAAGAAAAAATAGATGGGATCAGAAAATTGTAACTGAAATTTGTTCAAAGCCTTCAATTGAATGTTTTGCTTTGAAATCCAAGATACCATCATTGGTTTCAATATGGAATGCTGCATAAAAACCACCTCTAGAGAGTCACTGGTTCAAACTGACAGTTCTGCTTACAAAATGATGCATGTAATAGCTTCATGCTACCATTCAGATACAGTGAACTACACCTCAATTGTACTTCTTTCCCCAGCAAGAGCAAAAGGAAAAAATGATTGGTAAAAATCTGATTAAGTAGTATTGAACCGTATCTGATCACCTCTCTTTGAAAACAACTCCAGAGGGGGATTTAAGTGTTAGAACCCTCAGTATCACAGAGCCTACCATTTAGGTGGCTGGCTTCCAAAATCAATTCTACTGTGGTAAGCCAGGCTTACAAGCTCAACTTGCTGTCTCTTGATTCAAAAAAGTGAAGATGCTGAGCAGAGGTTGAGGCAAGCTGTCCCATAAGAAATGCTGACACGTGGTTTTGCCTTCCACACCAAGTGAAGGGTGGGAAAAACTCATTCTGATCCCAGGGCTCCCATGAATACCAAATGGGAAATGCATTCCTCTTGGTCTGGGAAGGTGAAAATGCTTCATTTTCAACTACTGATAGAGCTCTCGCAACCTGTGACCATTTAGGCTAAAGATCTGTCTGCCTCAGAAAGTTTCTTCTTTTTCACCAAAAAAGTTGCACCTCCCAGGGAGCAAATCTGAGATGGGAGAGACTGGAAATCACAGGCTCAGTGATAAATAAAACCCCAGCAGATGTGGCCAAACTTCTGAATGTAATACTTCAAAAATGCCTGGTGTATCAGCAGCTTGGATTGTTTTGAACACAGATACATCACGACAATCCCACAGCTCCCTTACCTGTATGTGTTGGTTGCTGGTACTCTCCAGATCTGGATGCCTTGGAGAATCCCTTCAGCTCCCACCACCACTCGGAGCTTGGAGTTCCTGTAGGCATCGTTGCACTGGCTCTGTGTGGGGCCGTAGGGTCCACTGGCACCACAGGTTGTGAACAACCACTGATCTGAAAGGAGGAGACGGGCAAAGCATGACCCCAACACCCAAGGACCAAATAGCTGTTCTGCTCCTTCGCTGCTCTGCTTCTTGGACCAAGAGCAAAACCTGGCACTGAGGTTTTAACCCAAACAAATACCCCTAGAATTACTTTAAAAGCTCTGTGTACCACAGTATTTGACAGCTTTTCAGCAACATCTCCAGGAATCTATCACAACAGTAAACATAGTTTTATTTTTCCTAAGGCTCAAAAAGGCAAAGAGCACAGAGTAGAGAAAAATCCAACAGAGTCCTCCCAGTTTCAGGCTCTGCCCTCTGGGCTGTTAAGTGCTCATTAATAATCTCAAGGCTGATGCATTCTATCCCTTTCAGTTTCTAGAGACATTCAGTTATTGAATTTATTTTAAATGGGAAAGTAACTGTTAATTAGATAACAACCTGTAAACATAACACCATCACAGTGATTAAAACAATTCTATCCCTTTCAGTTTCTAGAGACATTCAGTTATTGAATTTATTTTAAATGCGAAAGTAACTGTTAATTAACTGTTAATAACAACCTGTAAACACAACACCATCACAGTGATTAAAACTTAACAATAGATTAATTGAATTTTGAATAATTGTTTGCTCACAGGACACTCAATTTAAGCTTCAGGAAGTAAAACATCTGACTGAGGCCTGTAAAACAGGCATCCAACTCTGCATTTTCTAGGCCAGATCTGTGGGTGTAAATCAATGCCTCCCTATTACAGCCATTTTCATCAATTGAAAGTAATGGTCCTGTACAAATAGATTTCTAGAACAAGGATTTGTTAATTTGTGTTTAAAAAAAATCTAATCTTAAAAATTTTAATACATGATGGTGGCAATTATGTCCTTTTCCTTTAAGATTCATTTTAGGAGCATTGTAGTCCCAAGACCACAATTTTATAAAACTCACTTTGTCCCATTTTCTAACATATCAGGAAATACTTAATATATAATCAAAACTAAGATCTAGATGGTAAATAAGCGGACAAAGCATTTTCTGTGAACATGACATGATTTATCAAACATACTTATTAATAATCTAATATACACAATCTAATAAACTCCATTAGGTAGTTCTACTACCATTAAAGATAAAAGATTTGGAACCTGATGTTTTTTCTACAAATGGTGTCGGTCCAGTCAGCCTTCCACAAGGCCTTCTCAAAGGGCACCATTTCTCCACCAGCTTCCACAAAAGCAATGCCACACGTGCAGATTCCTTCAGTGGTGATACTAAATAGCTCAGACAGGTTATTAATTTGACTCAATGTCCAGGAGTTTGTGAACTCAATGATCCTTGCAGATCCCTTCCAATTTAGGATGTTCTATGATCAGCTTGACCTGCTTCTTGGAATTCAGAGCTATTGTCTAAGCAGATGTGGTTTAGGAATGATGGTCTGCATGTGTCTGAATGAGCAAGGCCAAAAGTTCTACCACTGCTGTTACTGGAGAGGTTCACCCTCCAGAAATACAAGAAACACATTAGCTTAGCCAGAAAAAAAAGTCTGAATTACCTTTTCACAAACTAATCCTGAAGACCAGCTAAATTCCTTCCTACAAAAAGAGTTCAGTGAATGAAATGGATCAAAGAATTTGACAGAACTTTAAGAAATACAGCGACTGGTATTTCTGAAAAATTTTGGTAATACAGTGTTGTGCAAAATTACCACTCTGGGAAAAAAATTCCCAATCTAAGTAGTGCTGAGAGAATAATCCCATCTTTCTGAAAAATCTACACCACCCCTTCTCAAAACTCCCCTGCAAGGGTCCTCTACAGATTTTGTCACTGTTACTTGTTTCATTTACATACCAATTTCACTTATTTCTCCAATCCTTCTGCAGTGGGTGGCAGTATGAAATCTTAAAATTATTAGACAGCAAATGGAAGAATTTTCCTCTCTTCCTTTGCTTCTGATGTACCCACCAAAACAACAAATAAGAGGGTAAAGGCATGTAAGGAGGAAAGGTCTAGAAGTTACTAAAGCCAAATGCTTCAGTAGCTCTGAACAGTTTGGCACCAGAAGTTACTTGTGTTTATCCTTGCAAAACCCACCCCAAACCCAAAGGAAAACCTTACACTAGCTGGAAGAGGAGAGACTCATTCTGTCAGCTATCACAGTGATTTAACATTGCAATACCCCAGCGGGCTTAGCCACCTGCACTGAAACATATGTTTAGTATGGCAGGCAGGTAAGTGGAACAATAAGAAGCCACTTGGATGTCTCCAGTGAAATATCAAACATGTTCCCAAAGGTAGATGTGGGTGACCTTCAAGGGGACAATAAACTCAAAACATGAGAGAATCACAATGGAAAACAGGAAGTGATAAAACCTAGGACAGACCACAGCATGTGCAGACTGCTGCTATGGTTAAGCTTCACATTTCTGATTTAGTGCCTTGAAATAATACACCTTCCTTAGGTATCTCCCTACCTGACCTTGGCAAACTTGTCTCTAGATGATTCCACATGCAATACACAGCACAGATGGACCTGAAACTGGCTGCTCTTGGCTCCCACTGGGTTCCAGGGACTGGGGATCAGTGAACTACATCTTATTCCAAAATGCTTTGAAATGTCCCTCTGGTTCCTTAAAAGCCCTGGTTGAACAGAAGGAGAATGTCCTTCTGCTGTAGACCTTATGCCTTCAGACTCTGAACTGAAGCAACCAGAACAGCTTTTGTATTTTCTGCCCTTAGGGCAGACTAGAGGGGGCTCACTTCTAATGCAGAGGCAGTATCAGAGTAAAGGCAAACATTGCTGGCAATTTGAGATTAGTCAGTCTGAGTTTTCAGAGCTTGAGAGGATGGGAAAGGGAAAACCACAGTTATGTTATGCCAGGGAGTACAATGCAAGGAACCTGGAGATGACTGAGCACAGCAGGTTGGATCTTGGATTTCTGAAGTGGCCCTGTTGTAATGGATACAGTGGTGTATACAAGATTGTCTGTAAAGCCTGCCAAGTTCTGCAGGTGCTACAGCCAGTGCTAGCAAGAATATTTATTTGCTTTATTCAGGTAGACAAGAACAGGAAAAGATGTGTTTCAGAACTAGCAGAGCTGGGTAGTGATCTTTGCCCAAAATATTGCAGGGGGAAGTCTGGCCCAAGTGAAGTCCATGGAGAGACTGCATCTAATTCAAACCAGCAGGGATTTTAGTAAAACCTACAGCCAGGTGTTGCACGAGCTCCTCATTTGTCATTGCTGCACTGATGTGCAAACAGCCCTACTCCTGTTTATAAATACTGGAAGCCAGTCCAACATGGAACAGCTTTGTCACTGAATGGGACAAAGGAATAATGAATGTCATTAATATGACACAGGAAGAAGTTGCCTCTCATTTCAAGATAATTAGGACAGATGGATCTCAGCTACAATTCTGGATACAGACTAAAATTCCCACACTTCCCCCTCCCCAACGCTGTTCCACAAAGCCAACTCTCAGTGTGCAGATACAACAGCCCAAGAACTGAAACCTCTAACCCAGCAGCAAAACAGAGCACTGCCTGCCTTAATAACCCACCACTACTTCTTTAAAAGTAAGATTTCACTGCCTGCAAACTATTGATTTTCTCTTGATTCTAGAAATGACTGCAGCATGTCTTATGAGCTTGGAGAGAGCATTTCTACAGGTTGCTGCATGCCACAGCAGTTTACAGTAATTCAGTTTGAAGCATTATTTTGATCTCCAAAGACTAAAGCAGCAGCACTGAATCGAAAATCCTTAAGCAGCTCGGTGAGGAGCATAGATTTTTTCCATCTGTGAATAACTGTGGTCTGTTGCATGGTGCACAACACATCCCTCCTTCCTTCTGCAGTGTGTGGCAGGATAACACTGCCAGCACACACACTGGGGGAAGAACAGCAGGACTTTCCAGGCTAAACCTCTCCCAGAAACTAGCAGATTGTGGAATTCTGCCCAACTTCACACAAGTTACCTACATCCAGTGTCCAGAAACAGCTGAGCATTCCCATGACAAAAACAACAGGTAGCTTAATGTAGGGCCCCTGTGTATTCTGAAATTGCCAGCTGCAAGATGCTAGCCAGGTTTAAAAAATGGAAATTCCTGTTGGGGGCAGGGGGGAAAAGTGGAGATCACAGTGAGATTCAGATTGCAGCACTACATTTCATTGAATAATTTATACATCAGTTCAATTTGATAGAATCCTCCTTTTTAAAAGAAACATTAAAGAAGAAACATTAAGTTTCTGCCCCTTCACCCACTCACCTGCCCTCCTGCTCCCTGGCAAGCCCTCCAACACACTGGTAAGGTCCCAGAAGCAATATTTTGCCAAACAATGTATTTTTGGCTCTCTTAAAACAATTGAAAAGAAATTTCTTCCTTCATAACTTTTCTTTCCGTAATGAATTCACTGATTGATATATTTACACACACAGTTGCTCATCCTTTTGCACAGCAGAAATTCTAGGTTTCACACAGTTTGTCTAGATACATGAAATACACAGCAATCAAGCTGCTGGATTTCAGCCACAGCAAGAGGGGAATGATGTCCTGCTCTTGGAAAACAAAATGAACAAAAGCCCACAAGACTTAAAATGACTGATTTGTTTGAAGCTCTGATACTACTTGCAGCCCTAGGCAATGCTGCTGCAGGCGCTGTTGCAAATAACAACACTGAAGAGAAAACCACGGAGCAAAGCCTAAGGCACATTCGTACTTCTAACATAGAAAGCAATTCCACTGGCACGTGTACAGCTCACAAACTCCATGCCACAAAACAGACAGAGGCATTCTGGCTATACCTCAAGGGTCTAAACGTATTAACTGGCATTTGTCAAATCAAGCTGGTTTGAACCTAGTTTAAACCCATTGCCAACCAAACCTTTAGTGATTTGAGCAAATTGCCAACCAAGCACCATGGTACTTGGCTTATTTTGGAAACTAGAGTAACATGTTAGTGAAATGCATCAGTGCTTTAAAACAATGTGTAGATAGTTTGTGTAACTTGCTCTGACAACCTCTATTCAGACCAAAAGGCTATTCCTCCTTCCAACAGAGTAAAAATCCACATTAATAAGGTTGTTTATTAATAAGTATCTCATGTTTCAGAGGCATAAGAACCCCAGTGGCTAAACTTTTGGATGCCATTAATTCTTCCTCACAGAGTCCATTTTACCTCTTCTTCTCAGGCAGATGTCATCAAGCTTGATGCCATGACCAAGTGGAATGTTTGCTTCATCTATTTGTAAGAACTTCCATGAGCTTCCCTTGCCTGGCAATATTTGGCCAATATGGGGAATTAGAGGCTTACAGGAAACTGCCCACCATAATCTTCACTAACATTTGGCTGCCACTGGCACCATGGCTTGTGTGGAGAGCTGTAGATTTTACTCAGTGCATGAGCAATCTCAGTAATGCATTACCAATAATTCCAGTGGTCCATGCTGGAAGCCTGTAGGCAAAATACACTACAAGCATATACAAGAAACATGCTCAGTGAGGTAAGGATTTCAATTTTGCTTTGGGTCCTGCCATTTAACAGTGTTCTGTGAGCAGTAATTGGAGATTATTACCTTTCCCAGGATTGAATTTGCCAGAGATTAATGGGGCAGGGGTTGAAAGATGATGGTAAATGGCAGAACTAGGTTGTGCTCACAATCACAGTCCCATACCTGTTAAGTGTGTCTACAAAATGCTATTAAGGGGATATAAAATGATCATAGAAATTAGTGAGTCTTGCCAGCAATATGAGAACCAGTTACAGAGGTACAGTTAGACTAAGAGAGGTCAGCTTTTCCACTCTTTTTGGAGTTACTATTTCTATCTTTATTTTCTAAATGAGGGCAGCAGTGGAAGACTTGGATATGTCTTTCAGTTCAACAGGAGGAGCATCTGCAGTGATGACAAACATATGCCTGATTGATCCTGAGTATCATTTCAAAGAAATACTCAAAAGCTTGATTCATGCTTTAGATTTTTCTTAAGTGCTTATAAATAAGGAACACTTTCAGGGCATTCTTGTAGGAAATTGTGGTCAGTCTAAGAGGGTAAGAGCACTACTGACTTTGGATAGCAATGAGAATGCCTTGTTTCTTGCCACTTTCTGAAATTAGGCACTAAAAATCAGCATGAAGAAAACTAATTTCTTTTCCCTTTTGTGATTCACAAAGAGTCTTCCATAAAGGATGTTAAGTGATACATGCTACCAACCTTTTCTGAATTTCTTTTTTCTCGTAATTACAAAGGATGGTAGAAATGCATGTTAGATAACAAAGACCAAGTTGGGTGGAGGTGGAAAAATTATTTAAAAACATTTTCTGAGGTTTACAGAAGTTTCTGTACAATTTAAACTGCCATTCTTAAGAGTGAGTGGCTTTGAAATGTAGGTCTGAAACCTGTGAATTGCCCTGTTTATTTCAAGTGCATGATTAACTCTAGAGAGCAATTATGCCAATTCAACTTTTCTAGGTTGTATCTGGTTGCATGCTGATTTTCAGTATTGCACCGTTGCTATTTTCAATCCTACAGAGAAAGCAAGTGTTAACACTGCAATAAAGAAATTAATACCTACATATTGTGAGATCCCACTGTTGTGTCTGAACATTTCCATCACTGTTCAGAATGCTACTTTTGTTGGGGGGAGGGCACTGGGCTGTTATTTACTGTGTTAATTGATGCATAATACAAAAATACAATTCTGCAGATACCTTTATTGCATTATACCAACAGTTCAGTTAGTATAATTGGATACAAAGAGCAACCAAATGTAATTTTCTTTTACTTAATACTTGCTCCGCTGTCCCTTTCAGCTCCTTCATCTGATTAACTGATGTGACTGAGAGTTCTTCCGAGAAACAGCCATGGAAGTGCTCAAAACAGGACTCTCCCTGATGGAAAACACAAAATCTGTGCAACCACTAAAATGCTGTGGGGAAGAGACTGGAAGAAAACAGTAACCCAGTTTTTGGGTAAGAAAATTATTTGATGGCAGTTTCCATGCAAGAAATCAGGGCTGCACCATGGCTGGTGGATGTGCAGAGCAGAAGGGATGAAACAATGCAAGATTTGGGGGGAGAAAAGGTTAATATTTTTGCACATTGCACAACATGCCATTTTTGTACTGTGTGCCCTGACACAAATAAGTTGTCAGTGGGACAGAAGAGAAGCTGAAACATCAAAAGAGAGGCTATCCTCATGGTATTTAAAGCCTATTCAGAAGCACCAGAAATCTTTAATTAAAGCTTGATTGCTCTGTGTCTTGTTATCTCCTTTTGCCTACTGAGAATCCTATTTTGTCTCCTTCAGCTTCTGTGATAGTAATTTGTTTACCTCAAGTTCCTCATTATTGCTCACTGTATCTTTATGTGCCCGAATTTCCCATATTCTAGCCTTGTGTATAAAAGGAAATTGCACTGGTTTGATATAAATTGACTTTTTAATTGGTAGTTGAATGATAGTATGATTTGAGAAGCTTTCAGTTTTACTTAAACTAATACCTAACCAATTTAAAACCAAAGCCAGTGTAAGCCTGGGTTTACAACAGAATAAACAGCACTCAGCCTCTTGTACAGATTTAACCATCTCAATGAAAAATCCTGGTTCCATTAAAGCTGATTCAATCTTCTGGCAAATGCAGGCCTTGTTACAACTGTTTTTTCCAGGCTGCTTCTAGAATCAAGTTTCACCTGCATCCTTTCAGCAAGAAGCTGGTATTCCAGCAAATAACATATCATTAGTTAATTGAAAAGGAAAGCATTTGCACTGCCCTGTGAACATCTACCTAATGGCCACCTTGCACTGCAAGCAGCTGTGTGATTTGAAAACCGACAGGAATTTTTCCTTACTCGTCCTGCTCATCAAGGAACTTGAGAGAGCAGCACGACCAGATTAGTTGTAGGCATTTCAGGTCTTCTTCTACCCGGTGTGTTCATGACCCCAGGTGTGACACACTACGGGAGTAACACATTTCTGGATGCTTTAGGGTGTTTGACAGTGGCTGTATTGTGTATTTTGAGTCTCCAGTGTGCATGACCTGGTGGCACTCTGAGCCATGACCAACAGTGGCAAGCTGAAGAAGCAAGTCAAGGGCCTGAGAGCAGAGAGAGCAGGGGGGCTGATGGTGCCAGCCCTTAATTCTGCTGAAAATGCATTTCCAAGCGCAGGCAAAAGCAGCAGGTGTGTATATATGAGGTTGTGCTCACATACAAAGGTGCAAGTGGAGGGCCGCTGCCCTTGAAAACAACTGAGCTTGTTTGGATTTAATGCTGTGTAAACAAAGTGCTACCTGTCTTTCAGACTGTAGCTCCTGCTGCTAAGGCTGAGCTGGCCTGGGGACTTAGGGAGGGCATTTTATTATCCTGTTGTCTCATCAGCTTTAGGAGCACAGTTCTTTGTTTTAGTAAGATTTCTTAAGAAGGAAATATTATAGCATGTAATCCATCACACAAGTCAAGGATCCTATTAACTGTAATTACTTTAGCTGAGCTCATATTGGTCAGTGCAGTCTTTGGGACTTCAGGGTGGTGCTGATGCTGTTGGTTCACTCACACAACAGTAAATATGTGCCCATCAAAGGAAAGGCCTTCTCAGACTCTGCCTGAGGTTTCTTAAATGCATTATGGGATGCAGAAAGAAACAAGATTAAAGCTGGGTAAAATACATAGCCCAGGGACCAAACAAGCATCTGCAATGTTTCCTGACAGCAAGCAGGGGCTCAGTAACACAAAGGAAAAAGGGAATTTGGTGCTGCAGAGACCCTCAGAAATGCAATGACTTTCACTGCAAGAAACTGCCACTCAGCTTCTGTTTCTGCCCTCTCTGCTCTGAGGGCACAAGGGGAGAAAATTGCTGTAGGAGTAATTTCAAACCCCAAGGGCTAGAGACAATTTTAGAATATGAACAAGAACAATGATAAAGCCCAGAAAATAGGCAAGCTGTTTTAGATTGGAATTGCCTTGAATTTTCACCCCAAGGTCATCACAAATTATTTTAATTGCTCAAAGAACCTCAGTGACCTTCTCTTCTACCCTCATGCAATCTGATTCCTTTTATTTCTACTATCCGAGCCTTTCTTTAAATTGAATTCCTCAGATAGGACAGGGAGCAGAAGAGCTAGATGATGTCAAGTCTAGTAACAAGTAGAAAATAACAGAATTCTCAAAAAAAATTTACAGCCACAGGATTTCTAGCCCACACACACTTTACATTAATTTTGCATCTACAATCTAATGTTTTTTTTTCTGTTGCTAAAACAGTAGGTACCCTGGAAGGAAACGTATAGCTGCCTTAGGAAACTACATCACCACCTACAGAAAGTCAGCCAGAAATCCATAATCTACCCCTGCCTACGGATCCTACCATGAGATCACTGACCCAAGGGCAACACTGAGAGCACTTAAAAGACAACTCCACTTACAGGCAGGAAACAGAGATACAGATATTGAAGGGAGAACTTCAAAGGATCTTCAAAGAGAACATATAAAGATACTTTCGTAAATTATATCTTTGTGACAGACCAAGCTCACACACAGCATCTGTAATAGAGCTAAACACAACCTTTAGAGCTGAAGTGCAGCTTCACCCAGCCCAGCATCCTCTCACATGGGCTCATTGCCTCTGTCTCACTCCCTGGAGGCTCCTGACAGTGCTTCTGCACTTTTCTTGCTGTGTGATGCTCAGCACATAAAACATCAGTGAACTCCATGTGATGGCAACTCAGCTGACCCTGCAGGCTGTCCCCTCAGCCTCTGCTGTCAGAGCTCGCTTCACAAGAGAGCTCAGGCAGCAGCAGCAGCTGTGGCAGCACAGAGTGGGCTCATGGATCCAGCTTTTCAGGGAGCCTTGAGGGCTCTGCAGGGCTTTTGGCCACACTGACCAGCCTGCTGTCAGCATCAGAGCAAACACCATTAGTCCATACATCTCAGCAGAACACTGCAGGTAGCAAAGTGAAATACAGCCTAGAAAAGAACAGATGCAAAGAACTCTTCTTAGGCAGAAGAGTGGGAGAGAAGGAGGCAGCAGGAACAAATCCCTAGGCTTACTGACAGAGCAAAGGAGGCATTTATCAACCCCGCTCTCTAACTTAAGAAGGGAGGTATTTCAAATTAGCAGGTAGCTGCCCTAAGTGAGGAGAAACAGCTGCACATGGTGCTGGGGACTGCAGTTGTAACAAGCGCTGCCTCTCCTGCAGCCACCCCTCACTTCCTTCCATGGTCAGCCCTGCTGCCCTAGATAGGCTGGAGGTTGTGGCTGCTTGAACCAGCTAGGAAGAGAGGCTGGCAAGGAGGAGGGAAAGAAGCCAATTCAAATGGAAATGCATCTCTGAGGCCCAAAACAGATATTGTGAATATGTGTGAAATCCTCGGAGAGGAGAGAGGAAAGCATTTGGGAGACAGAGATGGGAGGCTGAAGGCAGGGAAGGGAATTCTTGCATCTATTTGGCCCACACAATTAGTTAGGTTGGAAAGAGGAGCTGAAGGGTAGGGGAGAATAAAGTAACGTGAACATACAAGACCGACATGTCTAAGTCCAGTACTGTGCTGTTTCAAATGGACAATGAATATTTTCTGAAAAAGTGAGGTTATGTAAGTTCAAACCAAGTCTGTAGCAACTAGAGTTGGGTGTTAAGGTTAATAAATGCTAAACTCAGTCAATTTGGACACTTCACTTTAATTCCTGCCCATTTTTAGATGACCATGACACCAAACACACTTATCTTACAGTTTAAATCCATGTTTTACTTCAAGTGGCTCCCTCTGGTTCTTTGACCAGCTGGCAGCCTGTTACAGTTAAAACCAATTTACAGTTAGCAGCTAAAGGTAATGTCTTTGTAGAGTATGTTTGTTTTATTTGTAAGGGACTTGGGAAAAGCTCTAAACAAAGGCTTTGGGGGGAAAAATTGCATTTAGCCACATCTAAATGAAATCTGTGCTAGTTGGAAATCTCTCCTATCTGATGACGCTTCTCAGACAGTTACCTGCTGGATCAGAAAAGGGGGCACTGCTGAGCTGGAGATTTCCCAGGAGCTTTTGTTCCCATCCAAACTTCTTCTGGACACCTCTACTGGTGAGCAAATTGTTTGAGTCTGGAGTGGTACCTCGAGGTGTCTTCTCTCCACTGACTAAAAAACAAGAAATCACAGATTGGTTTATGGCTGAGGGGGACTGAGTCACTATGTAATCCAAAATTGGAGCTAAAATAAGGGCTGCAGACTTCTGTGCTAAGAGCCTGCAGTCACAGGATATAACATTATTAAAAGAAATGGGCAGATTTACTTTCCAATGTTGTTGTTACGGAACTGAGACAAAAGGAAAATAAACAGGAATGAGTGGTAGGCAAAACATTAAGCGAAAGAAGACACAAAGCAGAAATACATTATACAATCTTTAGCAATTGTTATAAATTTTTTTCAGCCGGTAAAAGTCTGAGGAATTTTCTTTAATTCTATCCTAATTTTAAGATCTCTTTGAATACTGTAACTTGAGGTATATTGCACTTATGCACAGAACCCAAGAGGTATTACTGCATAAATGGAGAGACTCATGCCCCAGGCAATGCAAATTAACGTAACACAAAGCAGATGAAACGTTCTGACTGCAGAAGGGGTTTAGAGGTTTTCAGTCCAAACAGGGCTACAGAGGTTGCAGCTCCAAGCGCAGGAGAAGAAAGGATGCACTTAAGTTCTGCTGCTCAGCCCAAGGCAGAAGTTTAATTTGTTCAGAGCAGCAATTCTCCAGCCCTCATGTAAGTTGTTGGTCTGAGGTACAGAGTGACAGATCATTGAACACATTTACAAATTAAGCAATTCACTATGCATGAGATTATGAAAGATGAGTCTGACACAAATGTTTAATAAAAATCTACATGTGCCATCAGAGGTAGAGACTGGGCATATTCTAGAGGCCAGTCAATCACAAAGCCAGGATCAGAATCCAAATTTTTCCCCAGAGCAGTAGAGTGTGAAGATCCTAGTTTCTGATTCAGACTTAAATGCATGTCAGTCTAAATAAAATAATCTTGTTCTAATTTAACTGGAGTATTGTGCCCAATGTTATTGCAAAGTTAGTGTCAATCACAGGATGCCTGTCTTTTCCCAGCCAGTGTCCAAGTGCCATTCATTTTGATAACTGTCACACAGCAAACCAGGTCATGTGGAAATCTATAATCACAGACTGGCTTCTGCATCAGCCTGGCTGGACAGGTGATGGTTCTGCCTCAGCTGGGAGCTGATCTCCCACACCCTGTGTCTCACTACCCACTTATGCCAAACTGGGAAACTCGCTCCCTGCTCAGCTCCACCAGTAAGGAATGCACCTGAGTGGGGCCCTCTGCCTAAGCACGGGGATTTCTGACACAGACCTTTGCCTTTCAAGAGTCTTTTGAAGATAATGACACCCAGCCTGTTCCCCACAGTTTCCAAATTTCAATTACATGGCAAATAAAAGACAAGTCGCTTGCAGATAAAAGGAAAACTTACTTGTTAAATAACAGTCCAGACTAAGGGAGACATTGTCAAAAGCAATAATGGCATCAGAGCCTTCTTCCCATGAAGCGGTGATCTGAAACCAGAACCTGCACAAATTGGAAAAAATGGGATTAAATTCTGCTAAAGAACATAAAATTCAGAACTCTTCACAATTAAAGCAGATTTTGAATGGCGAAGAAAAACTTTTCACATATAAAAATATTAAATTGATAGAGAAAGTATTTCACTCCTAACAAAGAATGATCTGAGGAGGGGAACTATATAGTAATATAGGAGGACAGAATTGGAGAATATTGCCCCTCTTTCCTCCAGAAAAACAGCCTGAAGGAAGCAGAAGTGTGTGTATGCATGTTGTCAGAAAACAAAGTCCCGTGGATTCTGGCACAAATGAAAAACCAACCAACCAACCAATCAGACCTCTAAGAGGTTTTATTCTCAGAAGTGATTTACAACCTAAGGTGTTAAGAAAAGTAAGTAGGCAGGGCTCCTGAAGTAATTTGGAGTTCCTAAAAGGAACTGGCAATCAAAGGCTGAACCAATTTTAGAAAGTATTTGGTGTTGATGTGCTCTGTAGGAAGCAAAGAGTGTCTAACAGCCCTGGCAGTCACAAAAGAGAGGAACTGACACTGGGTAGTCCACAGGAAGAGCAGAACTCATTATCTCCTTAGAGAAGCTGAGGAGGTTTGCCTTAAATCACTTCCTGATCTAAGGAAAGCTGGCTTTTGCTGGCAAGTTATGCCACTCTTACATTACCAGAAGAAAAATCACTGTAAATTCACTCTCAGTGATATTAAAAGTCAACAGGAAGAGCAAAAATTACCCACGACCAAATACTTCAAATCTGACGGTACACTGACCACGCATTAATTTCGTGTACTCGTGGATTTAGGTTTTCTCTCAGCTTAGCAAGTTCATGTTCTCTCAATGCATATCTGCCACATAAAATCGTAATACTCTGCTTAGGAAAGAGAAAAATTTCTGAAAGCAGCCAACCATAGCTGAGCAGTCAGATACAATGCTCAGAGGTTGCATCAAGACTATAAAAACATGAAACGATCACATGATGTGGAACAAGCTGCAAGTGAGTATGAAATATTATTTAAACCTCATTCTCTGTTGTATCTTGATGTTTTACACCAGCAGAAGTTAAACCATTCGTGGGTCTCTTTAATACAGATCTATTGCTGGTGCTTCTTGCTCTATATTTTAGAGATAAATGTTCAGTCAGAATGTGAATTCTTGCAAGTGTTTCAGTTCAGACAAGAAAATGATGACAGAACAAGGTATTTTTGAGGAGCACCTCTATTTCTTTCAAAAGGCTTTAGAAATCCTGTCTCTTCCTTGCAGCAAGGATCTAAACACTGGCAGATTTTTTTTTTCTTCTCACAGACTCTAGTCCTTTCTGCATGGCACTGCGTCTAAAATATTTTCTCTCAGCTTTGTGTATGTTATTAGCATTCTTACATTAGTCTTGGTGATTCTACTGTTTTTAAATACTACTTCTCCTTTACCAGCAAGCCACCCTCAAAACCAAAATTCCAGTGAAGCTGCCCTGGTCATGTGCATGTTTACTGTGGGACAGCATATTCCTGTGTTTTGAATGTGGATTTTGACTGAGACACCTGACACTGTCAGCAAATGTAACCAACTTCCATGCTGCTCTCCAACACAGGGCAGCTTTCCAGAGGGGACAGTGAGGTTTGGCAAAAGCTAAATCAGACCCCAGGGATATTTGTGAGGATATTTTGAGGATATGTAGATTGGAGTGTCATTGTTGCCTGCAACTGGTGTTCTTGCTAAGCTACAGCTGGGCACAGAGTCAGAAAAGCTGACACAACCAAAGCAAAAAGTCAAACCAGAAAAAACTCCTATCAGCCTCCAAAAGGTGCAAAGGGTTTAGAACAGACCACAGTCCATCCACAACAGAAAAGATTTCTGTAGTTAAAATGTTCCTCCTTCTTTATTCCTCCTAAAGAAAAGCAACAATGTTCCAACACTGAAATTTCTCACTCCTTGGAGATATGCATTGCACATATGGAGAGACTTCACTAAAACTGACTTTTTGTGTTCTAAAGACATGATCAGCTGCCATGAAAGAGCAGGTGACTGACACAAATAATAGTGGATATGGTGAAGGAAGAGTATCCCTAGCATCAAAGGCAACTCCAAATTACAAGACAAAATTTTCCTTGCTAAATGATCCATCTTTATCAGCTCAAAAGGTGGCAGCTCCATACACACAAGTCTGAATATCACAAAAGCATATTTTTAGCCTTCCCAAATCCATAAAAAGTGCAACTGCAGCCTGATGCTGCCAGCAGTCTCACAGTTCTTAGCTGGGATACCTGAAATCCCTTGTGGGTATGTCTAGGAGGAGAACAGAAGGGAACATATAATCTTTGGATATTAAATTGGCTTCTGATGGAATTGGCTGCCCTCCCCCTGCCTCCCTCCCTCATTTGCTCTACAGCTGATATCCCACAACACTTCAAATGAAATTACAGGCTCTAGCATAAACATAAGCTGTTCAGTTTGAGATACGCCATACAAGACTTAAACAAAAGCTGTTGGACACACGCAGTGGGCTCTGAATCTACTTTTTCCTGCAAGTCACAGTGCCAGCAGCAGAGACAATTGAACTGTGTGTGAAACAGGTCCTAAAGCACCACAGGTCACATTCTGTGTGTGTTATGGAGAACCAGCACCTACCTCAGGCTGTAAAATACAGCAGAAGCTTCTCCTTCCTTGTTGTGTGCTGCTGAAATGCCCAGGAAGAGGCAGGGTGGAACCTGGCTCAGCTGCACGTCTTTCAGACAGCTCTGTGTGAAAGTCACTGCCCTGCACACAGCGACCACTGGTGCTGCATTGAAGGGACCAAGTCTGGTGCATTTGAGCCTCAGCCTACTTCCTCAGGGTGTACACTAAATGCCGTTTGCAGACAGGGACACTTTGATGTGAATTTATGTTTGTAAGGTGTTAAACTGAAGCTGCAAAATTAATTACAAAGACAAATAAGCAATTGCTCTCTGTCAAGCAATTGCAAAGCTTTTCCCTCCTGCAGACTTTAGCTCAGGGAGCATAAGAGACAGATACCTCTGCAAAGACTACAGTGCACCTTCTTTCTGCCTCCAGGCAATGGAGCTCTTCTAAAAATATCTTCAGGCAATTTCCAAAGGTCCATGCCCCAAGGTGTTACGCATTGATGCACTTTTCATGTCGTGCCTCTTCAGTCAATAAAGGGTTGTTCTTATGAGAATTATCAAATGTTCAGTTTCTAAGACCTTGAAGGCATGACACAAACCAGTATTTCTGTTGTTGAAGGGAGTGCCATGTTACATGCCCATATCAGAATGCGATAGGTTGCTTTTTACTTTTATTTACAGTTCATTCAAGCTAAGAGATAGCCTTGCTGATTTCACCTGCAGGAACACCGGGACCAGAACTCTCCACAAGAGAAATTTCCACAAGTTCATCAGGGATGAAAAAAAAAAGACAGAAATGCCTCCAAAATACAAAAATTCTGTGAATGCTGAACACTATTAGGACCATCAGTGCTGCTTGGGTTGCCTATTAATCTTATTTTTTTGCTAACATGAAAGCAATTTCAGTACAAACCTTCTCTTGAGACCAGCATTTCTGCAACAAATAGTTCATCATTTTATCTTCCCTTGTTTAATGCCACTATTAATTTAGAAATGTGATGTCTTTCAAATTCCATTGAAAAAAGATCATCAGTTAACCAACATTTCAATCATTAGCTTTGGTGGTTCTAGCTTAATGGGCTAATTAAGGGAAATTTAATCAAAACTCAAGATGGAAATGTCACACATCAGTGAAATGGAAAAAACCCCACAGACGATCTCATTCCCTTGCTCCCTCTCCTTTATTTTTATTTTTCCCCTTTCCGTTTGATCCCTGAAATCAATGAAATAACTCCCTCTAACTTTGGTGGGAGCTGACACTGAAGCAGCAGCAGCAGCAGTGACTCAGAACAGCCCTGGAGGTGACAATCACCACAAACTGGTGCTTGTGCACAGATCAGAGAGGGGTAACACTGCCTGCACACCCTGCATCTCCACTGGCCCCAGCACAGATGCTGCTCCTCAGCCAGGCACAGACACACCCACTGCAAACACAGATGCTGCAGTGAATGGCCAGGAAAGAATATTCCTGAAGGCACAAATACAGGAGCAGCCAAATTATGGCTGGCATGTTTGCCATGACTTTGTGGCTTAATAAATCCCTGCAACCTCCTCACATGGAAGCCAGATCCTCATCAGATAAGTCACTGTTTGTAAGCTAGATTTCTTCACAGAAATGAAAGTATGGCAACTATGAAACATTTTAATTGGATATTAGAAAAATTACGACTTGAGGAGTGGTGGAAATGACTTCTTAACTCTCTCCTTTTGCCCTACTTCAACCTGGAGCACAGCTACAAAGAGGATTCCTTAGATGTTTGACAACTGGGAAGTACAAGTTACACCCTGCAGAGCTGAGTGCTAGCTGAGCTGTGAAAGCAAAAACATACAAAGGCCTTTTTAAAAGAAATTCTGTTTGAGGTAAACAGGAAATGCTGCACCAGGGGGACACCCCCCCTCCTCCTTTCAATCTCCTCTCTGGGGAACATCAGCTCCTCTGTTTGAAGGATACAAATTTTACATACATTCAAAAACCACCCAAGGGTGACCACTGCTCAAATATTTCAGTCACAGATAAGAAATTACACAAAATGAGCTTTTTTTGGTTTGTAACTTCGGTCCCATCTGTGAAATATCAATCCATATGAACAGTTCTTTGAAAGCATAATTTAACTCAGTTTAATCTGACCAAAACAGGACAACATCAAAGCTTCTGGTCTGTAACCTTTCCCTCTCCTCAGGTTTTTTGAATCTTGGGTTTTATTTCAGTGTGGTCAATATTTGAACTTTGTCACATCACCCTGGGTTTTCTGTTCACCTCTTGATTCTAACAGGAGACTGGCTCTCCCCAAAATATTTGGGGCTTATGAGAGGGAAATGCAGAACTAAAAGTGTGAAGATGTATTTATAGCTATGTTGGTATAGCCTCCATGAGGACACTCTTTTGCTCACATCATCTATCCTTATATCTTCATTGCACAGAAATGTTAGGTTTTGGAGGTATTCTATCTTCTTCTGATGAAAGGGAAATAAAAAACCCATTCTCATTGCATTGAAGACCTCTACAAGCTGATTTTGTGCAAATTTCACAGCTCCCTCCCTTCAGTAACTACTCTGAATTTCACCTAAATATTATCCCTGGCTCATATAGACAGCTCAGGTTTTCATTATCTAGACTCAGGCAGCTGCCTTCATGCCATTATTTTAGAAAGCTTCATAATCATAATTTTTTTTCTTTTGATCATAAAAGACAGGGATTATTAACCAAGATTGAACATTAATCTCCTCTGTACTCAATCCCCCATGCAGTGACACGAACACAGCGTGTCTGTACGTACAAATCTCATTTCATAACTGGTAATGTTTTGCCTCTGATGGAGATGATTTCTCTCCCTACCTAGCTAAAATAATTACAGCTGAACCTGCTTGAGACCGAGGTATTCACAGAATGGAGAAATTTCGGGTCACTAACCCTTATTACGTTCAGGTTCCCATTAACTTCTCTGTTACAAATGATGCATTGTTAGCTCACTTCACAAAGGAATACTCACTATTTGGGATAAAAGACACATTCAGAGGAAATAAGATTATTTGGAGAAATATAAGCATATTAACAAAACTCAGTTACAGTGACAGAATTGCCATGCAGGAAGTTACTTAATAGCTAGTAATAAAGACTGAGATTCAAAGGTGTGATTAAAGACAACTATGCGTGTACAAAATCTGTCACAGGTACTCTGCACACACTGTCACCAAAACCCCCTTCTCAGATGCACAGAACAACATTTTTAGAATAACTCTTTCAGGAGGAGGTCAGTCATAGACAGCCATAATTAATGCCAGAGAGCAAAAGAGCAGTGATCTGGTTGTTATGGTCTCACTGCTTTTAACAAAGTAGTGTGTGGCCACCTCAGGGAAGCACAGCCTGGGCTTGTAGGGTGGATGTAAGACAGACTGAGGAGATCTGGGTGCAGATGTGACCAATTAATATGAATTCACAGAATATTCTGTGAATTCATATATATGTGTTAATGTGTAGGCAGATACATGACTAGCTTGTGTGTAGGGTCCCTGTTTCTTCTTGGAGAATGGGAAAAAAATTAGGAATAACATGAGATAAATAGGCACCTGGGTCAAAAATATTGCCAAGAACCTTCCTTTTCCTTTTCTTTGCAAATGGGAAACATGACACTCAGAAACTTATAAATAAAGTCTGAAAGGAGTGAGAGGGAAAGACAGAGCAATGCAAGAAAAATTACTGGACAAGAAGAGTGCTTAGCCACAGCTGGTGGAGATACAGGGGTATGAGATGAGACCATTTCTTTTCACTGCTGCAATGAGTGAGAAGCTCCCCAGGTGCTGCCATTGAGACCAGAGCTGCTGAAGGAGCCAGACAGAACAGACAATCTCACTCCCACAGACTGAAAGGGAATCCCACATGGATATGGAAATCAAAACCTAATGAGAGCCAGTGTAGTTTGTAAAAACCCAGCAAGTCAGCAAAACTGGTATAGGTAATGAAGCCAGTTAAAACAAAATAGAAAGTGCAGTTGCTGGGACATGAATTCTGACTTGTTGAAACAGAATATGACCCTCTGAGGTAACTGCTGTCTGTAGGTCTTCCTGCTTTCTTCTTCAGGAAGCTCTCATCCTTCCCCAGCCTTCCAGGTAAGTCACCTTACTGATCCCTTCCAACATAATAAAATTCTCAATCTGTGTTCAAGAGAAGGTCATCAGCAAGAAAATAATTTTGAAGCTCTCTGAGCACTGTGGGACCAAAAGAAAATTGGTTTTTCACTTTCTGGACATGCTTCCCTGCTAGAAGCACATAACCTGGTCTTGCTATCAGTGACAAGGCAAATGGTGCTGCTATTCATGACTGAAAATTTAATTTCTAGGAACCTCAAGTAAATGCCTCTTATTCCTTCTTCCATCTGGCCGCTACTCATAAAGACTGGCTAAAAATTTAGATGTTGTAAAGTTGAACTTAAGAAGAAAGGAAACCAAAGAAAGCTTTCTAACCAGTAAACACATTTAAATTCTTTTTATATTTCCACACAGTCTTCTTCTGTCATGAGACTGCATTGAGGTGGGAAGGTTACTATTAATATTAGCTATTTTTACCAGATTCCCCTTACAGAGGTTACGGTGAAATCTCTTACAAGCAAAGGACAGGGTTAGTAGAGAATAGAGGCAGTAAAGTGCGGAGCTGGGCTGGGCTGGCTCACATGGAATCTACTTGCAGGCAACTTCAGCCAGCTTGTAGAAGAACCCAGACAACTTTTAGTCTATGTGCTGCTCCACATGGCTAGCCTCAGCTTCAACAAGGGAGCAAAAATCAAAGAGATTTAGAATTTGTTTCTTAAAGCATTGATTTTCCAGTCAGGCTTCAGCCTATTAGAGTTAATCCTTTTCCACCTCTCACACTCCATAGCAAACAGTTGCTAAGTGTTGGTGATAACGAGCACCGGCCTAGAGCAAACTCCAGAGAATCACTTAGTTACATGGGATTGTATTTTACCTATGTGCTGTACCTTGGCCACACTGTTTAACTAACAGAATGTCTAATTATTAGCTACACAAATCACTCATCTTCAATTACATCAGGCTTCTGTTTGCTCTTGCTGTCACATTCCCACAACATTATCATTACTAAAATTTAAATGCACATGTACTAACTACAAGGAAATATATGTAAAAAAGCAAGCCCAAACTACTGGCTAAAAATAGTTTTCAAGACTGTTTCCTACTTGCATTTATATGAAGTTAAAAAAGAACAATCCTTGACAGGCTCATCACTTTTCACTGGAAAACAAATACTAATTTTCCACCAAGTCAAACAATCTTTCAATAAGGTGGTTCCTACTCTACTCTCAATCCAAATGTTGTAGTATTTCACTAATGTGTAAATTCCAGTAAGTACAAATAACCATTTCTCTAGCTTTCACTAATCTGTGCAGATTATTTGATTTGCAGATAATGCATCCTTTAGAGAGAGGTAAGTGGCTCTACAGGGGATAACAAATCACAGCAAGGATTCATGCTGAGTATATCTCACTGGCGACTTAAAATACAGCACCTCTGGAGGTGCTGCCTTTTGCCTCTGGTAGGCACAACCTGTTCATCCAACAGATTAGGGAGCTCTTGCCCACAACTGGCTTCTTTAGTTGCAGCTGCTTTGATGGCACATCCTTGACCAGGCCCTTGGCCCTTCCTCCCCCATGCACAGAGGACAGCCAGCATTTGGAACTGGGTTACAGCTCTGTTCATCAACTCTGTTGATCAACACAACACATGAGCTCTCAGGACTGCTCTGCTAACATCTGCCAGAGCAAAAGCAGGTAGATAACTTGAGGAAGATGTAAAGTGCCAGCACTTCAGCTTCTTTCAAGTCCATGCAGGTAAGACCTCACACAGGATGAAATTGTGATTGCATGTGGCCAAGGCTGCCCAGGCTAACACAAATCTACCATCCCTCAGTCACGATTTTACTTCTTTGTCTTACTCCTCCCTCTTTTCTGTTATTGCCAATTCACCTGAAATGTTCTAGCTGTGATTTTCTGCCAAAGTGTAATTTCTCCCAACAGCCTGAGGGATATCAAACATTTAAGAAATGTCTGTTTCTAAAGATAGAGCTGATCTAATTTCTTGGAAGTCTTCCTAATGATTCTTTGAAGTGCTGTAAGCCAAACATGGAAATTATGGCTAAGCAGCTTTTAAACAAGCATGGTTTTGAGCCGTTTTAGACCGTATTATCTTGTTATTAATAACACTTTCCATTCAGTTTCCCAGTCACAATGGAATGTGCTTTAAATTTGTGTGAAACTGGTACCCTGGTGTGCTTTACTCAAGAGCTTTACTTCTTTGAGGTGATTTAAACTTTCAGCTCCTCCTGTAGGAATATCTGCAACATCATGGCTCTAACACAGACCCTCACAGCTTCTGACACAGGAACCACTTAGAAAAAGACAGACACAGCAAGCTTTCAGCAGCAACAGCACTCAGTTCAATTAACTACTTCTTACAGTTCAATAAAACTGTTATTTATCTCCATTTATACACTGGAGTTTCACCAGTATCAGTTTGGTGTACACTTCCATATAATTCCTTCCTAATTTGTACAGCAGTCCAGATTTCCTAAGAAACAGGTTCTGAGGTAGTAAGAAAGATGCTTGCAGTATTTCCAAGTCTCACAGGAGGCTTCTTTCTTCCCAGGAAGGATTGGTTTCAAATTAAATCAATCTTAGAAGAAAAATTCATGAAAATAGTGCAGTTTTTGTGAATAGATAAGGCCAAAAACTTTTCAAGAGACACCAAAAATTCAAAGTTTTCCTTGCTTATGTCTGAACCTCCAACAAACTTCCTTCCTTCAGGGAAGCCATCTGTCTTTCTCTGTAAGCAAGGGGGAAGTAAGCGTGTCAGCACCTTATACATAACAGTCAGCACTGTGTTATCAGCTGAATCCATGATTTCTCATGAAGCACCGCTAGCCTGACTCCTAAGATCAAAGTGTTGTCTGCCTGACTGTGCAGGCAGAGAGAATTTAAAGGAAAGCAATAGTATAAGGGTACAAAATAATTCAGGTACAAAACATTCCCCTGGCAACACTAGGAAATAAATCACATAAATAATAATGGCAAAATAAACCATTCTTCAAAGGAAACACAGCTGAAGGGAATGAAGCAACCAGGTATTTTTACAAATGGTGCTTTACCAGTGACTGCACAATAAGCTTAATGCTGGCATTTTTAAAATCTTTGACGCACACATATTAATTATACATTCAGGACCAAAGCATTGGCAGTGTCCTTGTTGAATTTGCAGCCTATGTGCATCCCCAAGTGCCAGGAAGATAAAAGACATATTCATATAATGTTTGTTCAAAGTTCTGAGAAGGCAAACTACCCCTTAACGAAATCCATTATTTCTAGGGCACAGGTTTCCAAAAAGACAAGGGACACCAGTGCTGTTGACACAGATGGTAGATGCATCTTGCAGCCTAAGGGCCAGGGCAGCAGGAGGTGAAGTATGTCTGTGCCTTCTCTAGAAACATCACACCTTAAAAGTAAACAATGAAAGAGAGTATTCCCTTAAAGACAACTGGCAAGAAACAGCTAAAACAACACTCTGAATAAACATATGCTGCCAGATAAACATTCTATGCTTAAAGCCAGAATAAAGCCGTGACTGGCACAGCCCATTATCAAGGTGAGGTTCTGCTACAGCTAAGACAAAGGATGATCCATCAGATGGATTCTTGTCTGATTTTGCAGCAGGCTCTTTTCCCACCTCTTCATCCTCAGATCTAGACACACTAAACACCAGGGGATTTGCTATCCAGAAAAAAAATATCAGCTATGGAGCTCACGTCCAACTCTAGCAAACAACGAGGGAGCCCCAAATGTGTGACATAGGACAGTATGCAAAGAGAGTGGTTCCCAGTCAATGAAATAGAGACACAGAAGTTTAAGCACCTTTCTGTAGACTACCCATGGAATCAGTATTTGAACCTAAACGTTGATTTGGGAGTTGCAAAATTGTGTGCTTTGCCCAAAATACTCAGTTATTATCGTCTGCTTCTAACAGAAGATGCCTCACAAAGAACAAGGCATTTCTGCTTGAGGGAACAGCTTCCAGGAGCAATGCTGGCCATTTTCATCAGTGGGTAGCTAGTGCTGACAGGACTGATCATCATGCAGCAGAATGAGGAGAAGACTCATACCTATCCAGTATCTCTGGGAGAGATAAGGTCATCCACTGCCATATTCCCAATCCTTCGCTGTTCTCAGAATGCCAAAACGTCCAGCTCTGCTCCCTTCCCGTCTTGTTGTCCACCAGCACCAGGGACACATTTCCCAGCAGGACACCGTGGATGAGCCATGACATTCGTAGCTGGAAGAAACAGAACATATGAGATAAAACATCACAAACATCATTCAAAAGTTAACAAAGTTATTAGCTCCTCTTTCCTTGCTTTCCAATCACCAAAAAAATTGATTCTCCCATCCTTATGTAATCCCTTTAGGAAACTCCACAGATGTGGAAACCTGTAATACCTTTACATGCTGTTAAACATTGAAACTACTGGCCTCTTTTGTTTTCTCTTTGTAGAGTTGAGTCTAAACAGACTGTTTTAGCTTTCACATATGTGTCTAATTTTACAGGGCTAAGATTATACCTCTATTTTGAGCAGTACAAAGACTACACTCTCCTAAGATGCCATCTAAGAGATTCAAGTTAAGACTAACAACTTATTCAGTAATAAATTTTTATATTCCAGCAGCAGTAGAAGCAAAAAACACAGGGAGAAGAATGCAATAAGCAGGCATCACTAGTAATCACATCCTGATCCCCCAGATACTCTTTTCAAAAATCGGTTTTTACTTTCTATCCAAGTTTCTACAGATTTTTCAATTAAAGTTCAGTAATAATTTGGTGGGTTTTTTATTAATTAAAATACTTCAGGGAACCATTTTTCTAACATTTCTGTTATGATAATGTAATTTAATCCTTTTCTATGTGTTTATCCCTGTATGTAAAATTATTTCATGTAGTTTTCTCATTTTATGACTTTCTCTCTCTCATTGTATAAAAAGAAAAACAATTCCTTCCACATCAGGCTAGCTTTCCAATCCATAGTATATGAACACAGTCTTATTTTCTTGCAAAAAAGAAGAGCACAAGTAAAACACCCATATCCATATGCATTCTATTCAGGAGCTGGGTTTCATCTCAATTACCAGTAGAAGTGAGAATGCTGAAGGAATGAGTTTATTAAAGCTACATTAACGATGGATGTTTTGGATACAAGGAAGTGTTCAGCACAGTATCCAGTGTCCATACATATTAAGTAAAGCACTCTATTTTTTAGCACTTCAAAGCCACCACCAAAGTCAGGAGGCTCGGAATTCAGTTTGTATTTTACGAAGGAACACCTGATAAAATTACTTCCTTGCTTTGATAGCACAGAACATCCATATTCATTTCTCAGCATAAAACAAAACTGCTAAATTTTGCTTGCTTTTCCTATGTCATGGTGTAAGTTTGTTCTGGCAGCCAAATCAGATGTAGGCATCAAAGTGACAGAAGTGTTGCTATTATTCCTAGTTTATGATCACCATTTTGGAGTGGGTGGAACAAAATCCTGGATATCCATTGTATTAATTATCAGTTCTGAATCTGAGTAAACACTACAGTTCATCTGCCTGTCTCCAAAGCTACAAAGAAAGAAGCTACTTTATACTGCAAAACTGTGACAGAGACTGAATAATCTAGATGGGGTCCTTCTCTCTCGCCAGTCCAAAAATCACTGGACTTGTCTGGAATCCATTGTGCTGTATGACCCAAGGATTGATAAATGTACAAACATATATGCCAGTTTGTGTCTGTGAAAGCATTTTGTTACATTATTTTGGCCACACATCCTAAATTGATGTGTAAGATTTTGAGTGGTCCAGCAAACCATCGCAGGTGCCCACAGCACTTCTGGGGACAAGCTGGTCAAGTCTGGACTCTGGTCAAGTCTAACTTCCAGCTCACTCCCACCACAGTTCTGGGCAAGGATTCATGGAGTCCCATGGCTATTTCCACAGTGTCAGGCAGTGGAAACCACTGCATCAAGTGTGAGGATTTTTGCCTCCCAGATACCAGAGAGAAAAAGCAGACTGGAGCAGGATGGCCAGGAAGTATTTCAGATTCACAACAGGATAGCCATGGAGGCAACAGAGGAGGGCTGAGTTCACACCCAGCAACCAGAAGAAACACTGGTGAGAGAGGCTGCTGACAAATGCTCATGGTATATGAGGCTAATGCCTTCAAACTTGGTGTCTGCATGGCTGCTCCTAACAGGTGACAGCCAAGATGTAAGAACTTGTTGGGTATTCTATATTTTCAATTGCCTACAAAGTGAGGCATTTTTTAATGTGAATTTAAAGTGAAAATTTATACCTTTCAGACCCAATAAATTAATTTTCCTTGAGGAAACTGATCAGAACTTAATTATTTGTTTTAATAAGTTTGGAATGCCAGTGGATATTTAAAACCCTCCACTTACACCAGAGAAAGCAACACCTCTTACTGAGACTCCACATGTCCACTTTTAGGACCCAAGTGCCAACTCCCCGTACAACACACTATGTGACATTTTTAATACAGGTGAGTTGGAGCAACTTCACTGTGCTGTTTTGGTAGTTTAAAATTTAAGAGGTAAAGCAGAAGAGCAGAAGCTTCAGAAAGCTTCTAGGCAGAAGCTTGCATACCTCTGTCTCTTCTGGAGACCTGCCAGAAGGTAAGAGGCAACATGTACATGGTCAGGAGTGAGGGAAGAGCGAGCCTTTGATAGCTGTTAACGTAACACTAGAGCAAAAGCTGAAGCAATTGATGAATTGGAATGAATGCCTTTGCACACATGTCAGCTGTTTGAAGGAAAGAAGTAGCTGGCAATAGATGTGGGAGATCAGCTCATTGGCAAAGTGCAATATGCAAGCTCTAATGAACTGGCTCTGAGTGAATCGACTGGCACTGTGTCCAAATGGGCATTTTTGGCTGTGATTTCCATGGTTTCAAAGCTTCACAGCAGGGCAGGCCAGGTCTTTTCACACCTGCTGAAGTGAACCAGAGCAGATGATGAGCTGGATACCATAGTAAAGCCTTCTGAATGGGGCTGGCATTCATTCTGTAGAATACAGCATCAATGATGGCAGATGGCACTACATACACAGCGCGCCCTGCAAGCAGAGCAGTGGCACATTTGGAAAAATCTAAATCTGGGCTGTTGGTGGAATACCCCAACATTATGCATCAAACATCTCCCTCTGTGTTAAACTAGCAGCACAATATTCAGAAGCTAGAAACATCACTGAGAAATTAATTAAGCATAGAAGGTAGGCAGTGGCTCAATGGCACCTTGCTTTCTGGCTTTGGAACCCAACAGAGCTGCTGATCAGCTGTTCACATGCAAACCCACTGACTCAGTAAATGAAATGGTCTAAATTGATCTGGGGAAAATTAACAGGAGGGAGAGCCCATGGTAAATACACAGCATATTGAGGCAAAACTCAGGTCAGATGGCTACATGTACTATACTGCAAACACCATCTGGAAAGATGCCTTCTGAGAATCCCCTTAGCCTCTGAATAGGTGGGGTTTCTGAAATGACAAACAGGAGACTCAACTCATCCCAGAAAGAAAAAAACCCTAAAAACCAAATCCTTATCAATAACAACAGGGCTTGGCAGGTGAAGAAAAACAAGGAAGGTAGATTTTCCAGCACAAGCTGCATAATTTCAAGACCACTTGAGAATTGAGACTTCCATTCTACATCCTTATGCAAAAAAAAGAGAAATAAAATACTAAGAACCTTCTGGGTGAAGTTTGAACTTGCTGACACCTGTGAATCTACTTTAATGGCTAGAAACATTCCAGCACAAACTATCTCTGAGATGCCTGACTGAGGACCAATGACACACACTTGCAGCAGCATAAATAAAACATTCTGCAGTGACACTCTGGAGAGCTGCTGTTTCTTTTTCCTCCCTTTCTGCATGGCAGTGATGCTGACTATTAGTATTATGGTCCTACCTGGCAGGAATAGATATTTGGCCATCTTTAACACAAGTGAAAAAAAGAACTGGAAAAGAAAATCATAACTTCAAACAGTGCTTGGAGTAAAGTATGTTTAAGAAGACAGAGAAGAGTCTACAGGCATTTTCCTCCCAAGGAACTGCAGTAGCTGGATCTCACTGGTGGCTCTCTGGCCAGCAACACCTCAACTCTGGTCCACAGGTTTTCATCTCGTGAGACAGCACATTACTTAATTCTGATGCCCCCAAGTCCTTGCTCCCTCCCATCCATGATGCATGCTCAAAGGAATTTTTCAAAATTTGCCTGACAAGGAACAGTGGATTCTTGAAATGTAGACATTTAGTCTCCTAAAAACCACTGCTGTTTCCTTGGGTCTTCTTTACTGGAAGGGAAAGAGTAGAAATTGTTTTCAGCTGTGAATGCACTGACCCACTAAATGTAGGTAAGGTATTAAAGGAGCTTGGAAAACATCTCACTGTTGAGGAGAAACTGAAGCTGCAAGTTGGAATATGATTTGCACAGTATTAGGCAATGCTGCAGACAACTTTGCCAAGTCTCAGCAAGCTTTGTACATGAATATGAGCTACCTTTGACATGTGAAGTTTATCATACTGACGATATTTTTTTTCTTACTAGAAATGAGAAATGGTTGCATACAACAGTACAAGCAAAGACATCTATTACCACTGTTCAGCAATTCAGGCTTGGACTCTTATGAATAATAAAGAGGATCAAAAGGTCTTGTTCCTGGTTTTTGGCCAGATCTACAACAATGCATGATAAAGACTCTTGTAGTCTGCAGACACTTCTGCTTTAGATGAAGACTCAGGTGTGAAAGCAAAAACCTTTTGTAAATGATAGAATTTTAATTAACTGATCTGATTATGTAGCTTTAAAATACCTAGGCAGACAAGAGAAGCTCATGCTTTATATTAACAGAGTCTCCCACTATTTATTCTCACATTATTTCTTACTGTCAGAAAAAAGACCAAGAGAAAAATAAAAGCAACAACAAAAGAGAAAGTGTTCAGAATTTTGCTGTCAGAGGACTGTGGAATGACCAGCATTCAAGAGATTTCAGATGCTATAGACCCTCTGATCCAACGACACAAAAGCCAGGTGGGAAAGGGAGCAAGAGAAGACAGGTAACAGTAAATAAGCTGTGCAGTTTTTAAAAACAAGGTTTTAAAATAAAAAAGTATGCTAAGAATATTCTGTCAAATAAAGGACATGAAGGGCTGAGCTAGAGGCATATCTATGTTGCATTTTTCATGCTCGTAAATTTTCAGTGTCAATGTTATTACCATGTAGGCGTCTAAGTTATTTAAAGCTCAAGGAGTAGAGGAGAAAAAGAGACACACTCTGCAGGTGTAAGCATGGGGCTCAGAATGCACTCAAGGAATGATTTATGTTATTGACTTACATGCCTTGAAAAAAATGCAACACTTCTGCATAGAAAAGAGAACTGAATTAATAAACAGAGAGGATGAAAACATCTTTATATCTGTAAACCTGACTGAAAAGGCAAACTTCAACGATACTGTTCTACATCAACATGTTAAATTTATTTTTGAGAGAGAGTACATTTGCATTCAAAAAAATAATTTCAGGTGTTAACGAAATCTGGCCCAGTTTAGTACTGCCTTACATAATGGTGGCTTTTAAGAAACAGCTAGTTGAAATGTCCAAATACCATCACAAAAATATTTTCATTATTTTAAACACAGCCAACAGCACAAAGCACATTTACTACCACACAAATCTGTTTGTATTGTTTTCCAGCACAACTATACCCTTTAAAATGTTTGACCCAGGGCCTACCAGGAAAATGAAACAATCTGGTTCCTAATCACAAAGCAGTCCCTCTTGCAGAGTCACCTTACTCTATGGAGGCGCATGCAATAACAATTCAGGCTAATTTCAAATTCACCCCCACGCAGGAACAGCAGCTCTGCTGCTCCTCTCCTTCTCTCTGACAGCCCACACCAAAGCTGCAGCTCGGCTTTACTTATCAGGCATGGCACTGAGATTCTGTCACAGATTCCCTTGAGCTGAGCAAAGCACAACCTTTCTCAAAATTTGCTCATGTTTCTGGAGTGACTTCCAAGCAGAAGGAGTAGTGACAACCCACCACAAAATGAAATCTTGCAGGATAGATGCAAGATTGCAGCCCAGGCAGGTACAACTGTACCAGCCTCTCGCATGTCTTTATGAGAGAAAGCCAAGCACTTTGGGAAGAAACAGGCATGTTTTTTATGATCTACAGGTACCACAACATCCCTCAAGGCCTGAGGATGCAGACATCAGGGAACATCTCTAAAAAATGGAAGGAGAAGCAAATCAGCACATGTGACTGCCCCTGCACAGCAATAATGCTGGGCTGAGGGAGATGGGATTGCCTTCTTGTCTTAGACATGGGGGGTCAGAACTGAGTCTCCAGCTTCCACACAAAGGTGAGTAATCCCTGGGCACCTGCAACACGTCTGGCAGCTCTCTGACTTCTTTGTGAAGTACTGAGAAGTAGGTGGCCCTGATAGTTTGGAAACTGTGCACACCTAGGAGCTATCAACTGTGGCAAAGCAATTATTTTTGCCATGGGTGGTGTCTGAGATGACAGCTCTTCCCTTGGATTTAATTGCAATGTGGTTTCCTAGGTTCCCAAACACCAGTACAGCTTCTAACGACATGCATATGGATTTCTTCTCCAAAAGGAGGAAATGCCTATCCATCCCATGCTCCTCTTTGCCCTGTCAGCCTTGTACATGCCAGTTGATTGCCACTCAGAGGAGGGGAATCTCAGTAGGGAGAAGGGGGCAAATAATGCTGTGCTTCACTGCTTGAGCTCTAAAAACTCTGCCTTTCAATCAGGCCACTGTTTGGCTTAATTCTTTGCACTTCACATGCATTCCTATGCTCAATTACACGTGCTTTGCTTCCAGTGAACTTTTACATGTGGGTTAAAAGGTTTTCACTCTTGATTACTGTGACTGTTTAGTTCCAGAAGTATTTCCTGAGCTTTTTGTTGCATCTCCCCTCTCTGGCTACTTCAGGGTAATAGAGCATCACTTCACAGACTATGGGAACCACTTCCTGCATTCACCCAAGATTTAGTAGAAGTGCCACAGTCTCCCTCTTCCATACAGAGTGGGTTTTAAACACAGACTTAAAGGGGTCAACAAGCAAAGGGCTCTACTGAAAGTGCAACATGAAAAAGATAACAAAGGCTGTCTGGACTGCAAGCAAGAGAGATTCTTTGAAGCCAGGATACTCCAGCCAAGATTTAATAAAACAACAAAAGGAAAGAGAAAAACTAACTGAACCAAGAAAAAAGGGCAGCATCACAAACCCATTGCTCTGACCTGCCAAAAGCACTGAAGAACAAAGAAAATGAAAATATAAGGCTGCTCAAAACAAACAGGAATGAAGTGCAATACAAAGCTATACACAAAGTGCAAGGCACATTAGGGCCAATCCCAAAAGTGTGGGAAAAGTACAGGCTGTGTTTATCTCAGTATCTCCTGTGTGCATTTTTATCCTTTCCCCATCTTTTGATGCATGTGGGCAGTGCAGAGTGGGTGAGGCTGATGTTTCCCTTCCTGAGCCAACAAGGAGCCTCCTGCAGGGCATGGCGAGGACAGACAGCCCTCTGTGCTCCTGGGGACTGTGCTCCTGGAGCTCAGGCTGCAGGGAGCACAAAGACGGGGTGTCACAGCAGTCCTGCACACAGTGACAGCTCATTTGCCAAGCTCACCCATGCTGTGGTGTCTCCAAGTGCTAACACCAAGACCACTGCATACAGCTGCCCAGAACCTCAGCAGGGAAGGTCTTGGGACCAGGCTGCTCACTCTCCTCCTTTTCCAGTCTGCCACAGTGTAAGATTACACAGCCAGGCTCAGGGAGATAAAACAAGCTCGAAGCATTAGAAGCCCTTTGTGGCTGGTACCCACTGTGGACTGCTTGGTTGTTTCCTTATCAGCTTTGAGTCCTGCTTTCATGGACGTCTTGGCCAAACCCCAGAGTCCTCCAGCCTGGTAAACAGCACTGTGGCAGGTAATGTTCCTCATGCTGAGGCTGAAGTAATTAATTCCTATGAACACCTCAGGCTAAAAATCAGGGTGCCAGCTTCTGCTGTGGTTGGTGTGATTGGTCTAACATGACTGGATAAAAGAAAATTAGGGAATAAGGGGGAGAAATAATAACTTCATTGAACAGCAGGTGCCCCAGAGCTTCCATGTAGCAGAGGAGAAGAGAGGGGAGTCAAAATTACCAAATTGGGGATGTTTGCTGATCTCCTTGTTGCTTGCAGAAGAGCAAGCAGATATCTGAAGGATCAGAGAGATGGATCAAATACAAGAGGAAGGACAGATTTCTGGCTGGATCTGATTATGGAAGAATAAATGGGTCTAATTCACACATATCCTTGCTGAGATCCTTTTGCAACATGGATTTTGGGTATTTTCTGTGGGATTTCAGCTGCCAGAGAATCTGTCCCAGCTGTGACATGCCAGGTAAAGTTGTCAGCAGTGACAGGTAAAAGAAAACTCATCTTTTAGTGCCTGAACTTGAGCCAGTTCAATCACAAAGTGGTTGAGGGTGAATAAATGCAGGAGAGCATTACAGTATTTTCACAACCTCTTTTCTGACTATAATTTCACTATTAGGAAGTTTGTTGGCACCTATTGGAGGAATAAGTGCGTAGGGAGGCATATCTCCTTTCTCCTCTTCTGTTGTGTTGAGAAGTAGAATTAAATTATTCTCTGCACAGACAGATTGTTCCAGTAAAATAGAATTTGAAGCCACCAGGGATCCACTGAGAAGGGATGCTTTTACACTATATGAAAAGGCAAGAGACAAAACCCTTGCCAGAACTCCTTCACTCTTTATTACCGACAGCTGCAACGCTGGATGCGTCCGGATGCCTTTTAAGTGCCAAGGGGAGTGACGAAGGTGGGATGGCATGTGAGCAGATGAAATACATGGCAGCTTCTCCCCCGACGGCAAGTTTAATTATTTGCAGTGTTGTATACACAAGAAAAAACTACACAGAGATATTGGGAAATCATTCACTGTGATTCCTGTCGGGTGGATTATGAAAAACACTCGCTCTTGCTGGTCCATGGCAGAACAAGGTCTTAAAATATTCAGAACCTGCTTACGCCTTTGTCACAGATGGGAGAAAAAACAAGGTAGAATATATTTCAAAGACAGAGAACATGAATACATCAAGAGAGCAAAACCAGAGGTGCTTTGCTGTATGAACTGAGATATCCAACAGAAGTGAACCAAAACAAACTTTAAGGCAAAGAAACACCTTCCTCTGTGTAGTTTCATTCCAGAGAACTTTCTAACACATCCCTTCTTGTCCTTTCTGCATTTAAAGCTCATTGGAACAGATTTTTCTGTCTGTTCAGTACTCAACCAACAAACAGCTGCACTTCATTAGTATCAGTTTTCCTAAATCCCTCTGCCCCAGGATCCAGAAGCTTATAGGAGATTTTTGAGTGTGAAGATGTGAAATGCTTTAACTCACTAGGCATAGTTCAAAGCCATAAGTCAGAAATAAATCTTATCAGTGATCCTACAATCTGTGAAGCTACAGAAAAAGAAGATGCAGACAGGTAATCTTCCTGAAGCTGCACTTTAAGGGTTAAATACAACTGAGAAATGACAAGCATGAGCAAGGTTGTCTGGCAAGCCCTGATGGACTTGCTTAAGCTGATGTCTTGTGACTGTCAATAGTTTTTCTGCTTGAATATGAACCTGGCTCCATTCTGGATTAATTTCTCTCTGCTGCTACTAACTTCAGCACTCCTGTGCACGAGGTCTACACGAGGACTGGTAGTTTTGAATTGCAGCAGCAGGAAGAGCTGCCAGCCCAAATCCCAGCTGTGCTAGAGAAACCATGTACTGCCTTTTCTGAATGGCTCAGGGGCAGTCCTGAAGCCTATTCTGTCTTGGATGTTGCAAATGTAATGCTTGTTCATGCAAAAAGATTCTTCCTCTCTGTGTTTATGTAATGCTGGCTGCCCTATTCTTACAGCATACACACCTAATTATGAAGATTGTAATACATCATGTGATGCAATGAGGACAGGAAATGACATGTTTTTCAAAGCACATTTTGTGGCATTCAAGCAGATAACCATATCTTTCCCCTGCACAGTGGGCATAAATAAGTATATTTTATAGAAAATAAAACCAGAGATAGTTGTTGCCTTGCTACTGACCTAGTACCTATATTTGAAAGCCTGAGTCAAACACACAAAAAAAGCTCTGTAAATTACACAAGAAAAGAAAACATTATGACTTGCCTCACAGGGGGAGTTCCTCAAAGGAGCTGGAAATGTCGTGCTGGTCATGACAGTCTTTGCTACTGCTGGTGCCTTGCTGGTGTTAAGGAGGAGTGCACAACCTGGATGGAAGAGAAGGAAGAAGGTCAAACTGCAGCACTCACCTTTGGGTTTCAGGATTTGTGAAACTTGCCCCAAGCCTTTGTTAGCTGGCTCCTACCACGGTGGAATTCCAGGGAGCAGAAGGCTTTTTCCATTTCTTAGGGATGCAGCTTCCCCTACCTAACAAACATACTCAGTAACCACATGAGCCTATCCACCTTCCCCCCACTGCTACCTTCTGTTGCTCTATAACTTTAAACTCATCCTCCTTGAAAGGCAAATAATAAAGTGTATCTTTTATGAACGAAAAGTAACTTGGAAGAAAAGAATTTATCTTGACCAAAACCAAATAAAAATACAGCTACAGCTCTTTGCTGCTTGAATAATTTCTGTAAACACGAGGAACAAGGGCAGTATTGGGTTTTCTCTCAGCAGCTTAAGCCTTCAACTGTTTGTACGAGAAGGATTAGATACTGGCATTTAGGTAGGAGAACCAAGTACATAGTAATTGTACATAAAAGGGCAACTCAAGGGATCTTTGCAACTCATGAAGCAAAGACAAGAAAAATTAGGATGTGAGCAGGGGAAAAAACTAGCAGTACAGAAAAATAGAGAAAATAAATAGGAAAATCAGAAAGAAAGAAACAGATCAGTATGGTAGAGGGTCAGACAGATGAACATTTGGTATAAAATTTTTCATAAGGGGTCATGATCTGTATCTGGTGTCAGTGGTGGAGACTGAGGTACCTCTTTGTATCCCCAAGACAAAAAGGGAGCAGGACAGTCTTTTGCTCAAAGCACTCAGGGTGGAAAGATGGTATTTGAAAGTAGAAGTCTGTGATATGCTTCACTGGTAAACCTGCCTTGTGTTTCATTCCCTCTCCTCACCATGTGTGTATCATTTCTGCTCTCTGCTGCTTGTGCTCTACACTTACTGTTTACTCTCACAAACCTTCTATGGAAGGGAAGCGCTTGTGCTCCAGGCTTCCGATCCGCCATGGAGAAGGATGGGACGCAGAGGAGCCTGGCGTCCAGCCACAATCCCCTTCTTCGAACGAGCAGTAAAAGCCAGAGGGAAGCTTTCCTGCAAGAGGGAAAGGCACACAGACAGAAGAAGGCAGTGAGCTGAGGAGGAGGCTCCTGGGCTCACACAGGAGCTGCAGTGACTGTTCCAAACAGGGCACTCCCAGCTCCTCAATCCTTTCGCGTGGAATCGCGCACGTGCCTGACCACGGGGAGGGAGGAGCAGAGGGCAGCAACCCCCAGATCGTGGCTAAGTGACTCCCCACACACCTTGACAAAACTCAGCGAGAGGACACATCTCACTACACACCATGGGGTCTCCTAAATGCCTGGGCTCTCACTCTGCAGGTATCAGCTCGCTCAAGGTCACATCTTGGAGATGCTTCTGCAGCCCCACAGGGGGAAATCTGGGAGAGGGATAAATTCTCTACAAGATTCCCTCCCTTACAGTCCAGGTTTCTACACAGCCCAGCTGAGCAACATGATCTCTTCTCTCTGTGAGCACTGATGTGGCCTCAGGTAAAACACTGAATCCTTTTGTGCCTCACTTTTTTCACCTGTGAGTCTCTTCCGTGAGATGATAGTTTATTTTAATCCATACTTCCAGGCTTTGAAGCCCACTCATTCTGTCTCTAGTTTAGGATTTCACTTCCAGCTCCAAACAATAAGAGCTCTATTAGCTTTTTGCCTTGAAATTTGCCAGTTTTATAGCAATAGTAGTCCCATTCAAAGCAGAAGGTTATCTCATGCCTTCTATTTATTAATCTACCTACAGCTCCAAGTTCTGCTTACAGGGGGTGCAAAGTATTGCTCCTTTTGCTCCAAGAAAGGAGAATGACACATGAAATCTGTTAAAAATTGAAAGATAAAAATGAAATTTCATGTGCAAACACATATCCAGGATATTTTTTTTTTATTTTTAGCTGCTTGATAAAATCAGAATAAAAATTTCTTCACCTTTTGCTCCAAGAAAGGAGAATGACACATGAAATCTGTTAAAAATTGATTTTTTTTTTTAACTGCTTGATAAAATCAGAATAAAAATTTATTCATTTACAAGCAGTAGGATAGACCACGAACTTCTAAAGCAAGAGAATCTTCTGGTCAAATGATACCAGTAATTTCATTAACTCCTCTATGAGAAGAAGAGGCTCTTGAACACATAATTTGTTGTGATTATTCATTTTTTTTTCCCCTTAAATTATATATCTACAGAAAGGCTGTCAGACAATGAGGCACCAGTATTCAAGCTTCAGATAATTCAAAATGTTTAAGTACCAGCAGATCCCTCTAGCTGAGATTTCAGATCTATAAAATACCTGCTCAGGTATTTTATAGATCTGAAATATAATACAGGATCCAAACTTTGACTCACACACCTCAAAAGGCAATTGACTGTCATTGGCACATGCAGGTGGTTCCTTGGTGTACCCAGAGAAAACAGCTGTGGAACACCACAAATGCAGCATCTAGACCACAAACATTTGATTTTATGAGACCCTGAATCACAACTCACTTGTCAGAGGAAAGTGAAACAAATCCTCTATCTGTATCTTTTCAGGAGGGCTAGTTTTAGACCTGGAACCTGACATTGAAGAAAGAGCCACATTTTAGTGGTATTTTGGGCAACCATCTAAACCTGTTATGAAAAAATCAAAACCTGCACTGAAGTTAGGGCTTTTTCAAGTTTTTCCTTTTAAAAACCTCTAAATTCATTCAGCCCTAGTCTTTAAATGTGAAGCTGTTAAGCAGAGAGTTACTTCCCTGTGTTTCACCCCTCTGCAGAACTTGATTATATTTCATTGCGCAGCCTGAGGCTGGGATACAAAGAAAATGACAAATTATAATGTGCCCTGAATTCCCACAGAAACAGCTTGGCTCGGTGTCCAACTGAATTCATGTCATGGCCATTTGCTATCTAGGATGATGTAAACAAGTCAGAGCAGCAGGAGGAGTCATCTAAGTAGCAATCCCTGCCTGAAGGCCAGGAAAAGCTCACTGTCGATGAACGAGTAAGGGCATAAATAAAAAGCTATTACTTTCACAGAATATTTCATTCCCTTTCCCCAAATTAATGTTTTATGAGTTTTCAGATGTCTCATGCCCTGGGTGCATTTTCTTTGCTGCTCTTTCTTACCTTGAATATGTACAGCACCTGTGATTCCATGTGTTGGCACTCCACAGAGACCTCTTTGGGTACCACTTCTCTCCAGCCTGTACTTCTCCATTTCATGTGTTTGTGACTCAAACTCACATTAGCACAGACACTGCACTGATGAGGGGAAGCTGCTCTGGCTTTATTGGAAAATCATGGAAATTAGAGGGCAGGAATTACTTCTACTGAAACCTGCCATTTTGGATATTAATGCCAGTGACAGAAACCTCAGAAGATTTAGGCCTTAGTAAGATTAACATACAACTTGTAGGTATGAGATGGAGAACAGAGTAGTCCAGTGAAACTGAAGCACCCTGAGAATGCAAGAGTCTCTCCTTTTATGTGGGTGGGCAAGCAGGGAAAAGCTGTTGGATGCTAAACTTGTTCTTTACCCTTCAGAATTAAATACCTTTTAAGAAAAATCTAAATAAGTTCTTTTTCTTTTGCCAGATTTTTCATCCATTAATAGTAGAGAATTAGTAACTGATACAATTTATGAAGCAGATGAAGTCATCTCTTGCTTCAAAACTAGGTGTAAGTTAACCAGATACTAAAGTTTAAACTTCTGGGTGAAATTCCAAACTGGTATTATAAAGAAAAAAATCATTAAAGACCACTCTATGTATGGACCTTTACCAAGTTTAGGAGGAAATTTCAGAAGCCAAACAGATCAGCTACTCAATTTAAAGAATCACATGAATCTTAAACATGAGTTTGTTTCAATTATTCTTCTATGCTAGCAAAGTTGGCCAGACAATTTCTACCAGGAATGAAGCATAAAAAGAGAAAATACTTTTCAACAGCCAGCAGAGTTATCCTTTAATGGCAGATGGCTTTGCTGAGCTCAAAACTGCCAGAGGTTAGAATTCATTTCTATAAGTACAGCTTTTGATAAAGAAAGAAGCAGAAGGATTAGTGCATGCAAGACAGGAACCTTAAGAGCATAGCATAGCCTGGCAACAGGTGGCTACATCATCATTTTGCTTGCAGGAAGACTCTGCTGGGCTGTATCCAGATAAAAATGAATCCCACGATTTCTTCACACATTTTTGCCTGGAAAGCAAACTGGCCGCTGCAACATTGATTATCAATGCTTTTTTTGATCACTCATCCACATTATCAGAAAATCAAACTTTAAAGGTTCCTGTTCTAGCTGCCATCTGGCCTTTGGACTGATGTGTGCATGCAGTCCTCCCACCACAGGCTGAGCCCCTCCTTTCAGGAACCAGACACTTGTCTTCCTTATCTCACCTGCTGAGGTGCTTCACATCCTTAAATATTCAATGAAGCAGAGTGAAAATTACCCTATAACTGAGTGATTATGAGATTTATTTGAAAGACAAAGAGGACATTACTTCCTGTTCCAGCTAAAATTCATAAAACATGGAAGTGCAACCTCAGGAGAGACTTGGGTAATCATTTTCTTCTGAACTAGACCAGAACTCCAGACCACAAGCTTGGAAACTCTTTATGTAAATAGAAAATATGGGTTCAAATTCACAGAATAACCAGTTCTGGGTTAATTGTAACCTGAGTGATTCTTATAAGTTCTGGGTCTCTAGATAATAAATATACTACTGGCACCTCCATTATTTGAAATGTTACCATTTTTAGAATATATCAATTACTTGCCTAACATGCTTGGACTGATTAGCCAATATTTTCCAAGGATGAATCTTTTTTTCTGAATATGTCACAGAAAGTAAAATAGTTTTGGACTAAATAGATTTACATGCATCCCTTTTCAGTAAAGATTTGGCTTTTGCCCTGACTTGCTGCCCTGCAATGAAAGATCATTTAACCAAAATTCCAGACACTCTTAATTAAAAAGAGAAGTACAAAACTGCTAAAAGAAATTCACCCTTTCTGTAAAACAGAGCTCCACCCATCTATGTTAGTAAATAATTTGAGGTTTTGTGTCTGTCTTGTACCACACAATGTATATTATATGTGTTTACTACAAGAAGAGAAAATTTGTTGGGTTTTTTTGCAGAAAGTTCTATCCATTTGTTGAGTGATTTGGTAAACTACTTATATGGAATTTGTTGCTTAGCATTAACAGATAAATTTGCTGAAGCTTAGGGCACAAGCTGTGAACTTTCACCAGATATGCTGAACTTTCCACTCAGTCAAATATGAGAAAACCCTAGAGCTGGTTCAAGACAGAAGATAAGGGCTTCATTAACAGAAGCTGCAACCTTGGAAATAAGAAACATCCTACCTAGAGGCAAGCAAGGGACACAATGATGAATGGGAAGAGTTCCCAGAGCCTCATATGGGGACAACTGGTCCAAACAGCCACATGAAGGCTGGGGAATTCAGATTGTTTGAGTACAATCAACCAGGGACTTATTCAAGGTTGCTCTTCAGAGGCACCCAGCTCCAGCTATTACACTATTAAAAAAAAGTACTTTTATAGAGGAATATATATTTCATGAATTCAGCAGAAACCTTGGGTCACAGCCTGCCATGGCTGCCACGTGCAGTTTCTGCATCTGGAAAGGCATGAATTTACCAGCAGAGACACCCCACCAGTGCTATCTGAAATAATAATGTGTGTCTGCAGTGTATGCTATGCAAAATCATTTCTAGTGTGGCACTTCCATCAGGCTGGTGAATCTGTGTGTCTGATCCTGAATCAACAAACACGTGCAGCTCATCCCTCTCATCCCTCATCTCCCTCTTTGAAGCTGTCTTTTACTCCTGCAAGGATATCTGATTATGACTCAAACATGCTTTTCTCTAGGGGTCATTCCTCTCTGGTTTTACAATTTCTACACAGACTAATTGGTTGCAAGGCAGAACAAGCACCATGACGTTTCATTGGCCATTAATAAGTAAAGAGATGTTAGCAAACAGCAGGCTGTAGAGAGATCTTTTTCAGCTAAGACAGGAACAAAATTCAAATTATTAGGGAAAAAAAATTAAAATCATAATAAAACCAATCAGTTTTATTGTAAAGCCTGTAAAGCTGAAAGACTGTGAAAGGCAAAAAAACCAACACCTCCTTGAAGCTCAAAGATAGAAACCTTTGATAATGGCATTTTTAAAACATCTCGCCTCAGTTTTGAGCATAGCTCATCTTTTTTCTGACAGCTCTTTTGTCTAAGCACAACCATTTGGGAAACCCTTTTCTCTGCTTGATAAATCTGAATCACTTTTTACCACACTTGCAAAAAGCTGATGAAAATATCCGTGTTGCTCAGGAGTAAAATGACAACTAAAATGCTGAAAGATGACATATGTTTTGTGTTAGGCTGCCACTCAGATATATCTGACACCTCAAACATTAGATCACTTCTCTGTTTTGTGCAAGAAACCTTATGCCAACAATATTCAGCACTGTAAAGAAGCAAAAGCAGAAGGATCAGCCACAGAACTGAGCAGGCTTGTGGGTGGATAAGCAGGCATATCCACAGCCTGGGCTCCTGCTCAGGCAAGCCATGCTTTTTTGTTCCTGGAGTGGAAGACAGAGCTTTTTATACCTTTTGGCTGGAAGTAAGAACTCTCATTTCCAGAACCTATGGGTGAATGCAAGGCATGTGGTCTCCTCAAGCTGGGAGTGCTGCTCTGCTAAACAGCTGGCTAAATATCTTCTGCTTTTTACATTTTCTCACCAACACTCTCAGTACATTCCTTTGCCAACACAGCTGCAAGTGCCATGTTGCCTTGTGGAAAGAGCTACAGATGAATGGAGGGAGAAAAGACAACCAAACCAAGACCTGTGGACAGCACATGCCAGAGAGCCATTGGCTGCTTTTCCACTGGGCTCACCATGCCTACAGGATGGCAGCAAGGGGCAAAAGCAGAGCCACCCTCCTGATATGTGAATACGAACAACAGACCTGCCACCAGTGTACCCAGGCTCTGAAAATACCAGGCAAGCATGTTCCTCCAGGCCTGCCCCATCCCAAGTGATATTTATTTAACATCCATGATCAGTACAACTGCACCTTCTGACCTCTGCCCTTCTCCCTGGGATTACTCCCACAAGGCAGAGCCATTTATGGCACATGGGCACCATGTGTCTGAGCATACAGTTGAGGGTAAATAATGTTTCTCTACTTACAATGAAAGGAAAATGCATTCGACCTTTTTTAAATTATAGAGTAGAACACAACAGAAATGCCATTATGATGTTTTAGAGTTCCATTTTAAATGTCTTAGATGGAAATAAGGTTTCAATATTACTAATATGAAGCATTATTGGTTCTAAGAAGCTGCAAGTCCACAGTGCTGACACCGTTCCTGTGAATTTAATGTCCACTGAGTGGGTCATTAAAGAATATAATTTCAAATTGTAACAATACCTAAAATGATGGAGAAGCTTGTAATTTTAAGCTTTTAACTAGTTTCCTAGATGATCCCAGGTCAAACCAATGTTCTTCACATTGGTTCAAAGTCCGTAACTTTATTTCTTTATTAGCAGAAGTGAAATCTTCTATAAGTTGGATATCACTCACGTTAAGTTCTTGCTAGAAACACAAAACATGTTTTTACATACCAAATCAATCCAGTTCTATTGTAACAGCCCACAGGCTAGATCATCTGTGGCACATACACTTCGAATAATAAACTCTCAATATTTGTTTTTCTTGATATATTTGCCCTGTAGACAACGATACAGCTGACAATCCACCACTCCTAACTATTTGCAGGCTGACAGATGGGAGGATGCTGGAGGTGGAATGTACAGAGGTATAGAAAAATGATAAGGCACCTTCAAGACGGTCAAAGGAAGGTCCTAAACTGTCCGAGTTCCACAGCACATTTTTGAAAGTACTCAGGCACAGCAAGTTCTTGGAAAACTCGGGCTGCTATCTATCTTCTGCTGTATGTTATTGGACTATTGACTCCTGAAGAGAGGGTAGAAATCCAGAGGAATTACAAAGACACAGGAGGTGGTCAAAGACAAGCTACTGGCTCTACTCATTTTTCATCTTAGAAGTTTTCTCCTTCCTCTCTCCCCCTGCCACATGCTGCACTACATTTTGATTAAAGGCTCTAACCAACTACACATTTCATAATTCTGTAAGGCACCTAGCTATTTCAGGCTATACTTCCTTTGCATTTTTGATCAGGACACTGGAAGGGATGAAGCACCGAGAGCATGTTAAGAAGCTGCTGCAGAACTGATGTAGGTGAGCCCAGAAATATCAAATAGTGCACTCCAGGCAGGCATCCAGGAAATGGCATCTGCTATGGGGGATACAGGTCTTTTGATAGCACCAAATGAGTCTGTTAGTGAAGTCTCAGACATTAAAGTTCAAACCAATCAATGCTTCTGGAAAAGGATGGTACAACCTGGGAGTTAGGATTTACTCACTGCACATATCTCCCTCATCTTCTCCCTCAGCACAGTCCTGGATGAAGTCACACGCCTGCCCCAGCCTGATCACTGTTCCATTCCAGCAGCTGAAGGAGCCCTCCAGAGCCATTTTTGAGAGAGCGGCAGATCCTAGAGAAAAAGAAGAAAAACAACAAAAGCACTTCAGATAACCAAATTACCTTTCTTTCAACCAATGGGTTACAGCATACTGCATAACACTGAAGAGACGAAATCTTCTCAATTCGTTCTCAATTCAATACTTACTTGATAATTTTTTGACCTATTTAATCTTGTCAAATGTCTAATAGTCCACCTAATAGAGAATTTCAGTTCCTCAGGCCTTTCAGGTGCTATAATATGGAAGGCAGCTTTGATCTCTGGAGGGCTTAAATCCTGCATCCTGCTCTGGTATTTCTCAAGAACAATGCAATACACGTGATAGGTTTTTAATTGTGTGTGAATTTACTGCTGCACTGACAGTCCTGAAAGCTGATATCCTCTCTGTCTAGCTCAGGAGTAAACATGGCTACAGGACTTAAAAAGAGCACAAGCTTTCATCATGCTCTTTTGGCAACATGCATTGCCTTTGCTTTGGATGAGTTGTGTTGTCATAGTCTCTGCAGGGGAGAAAACAGTTCAGCCTCTTCTGGTAATTTTTTTTCTCTTCTATGCCTACTCCTGCTCCTGCACTTCCATGAGCTCACACGGACTACATCCACCAAGAGACAGAAGGCACCAGTTCATTTTACCTGTGCTAAGCAGCAAAAGACATCCAGCAATGTGCAAAGGAGACAGCTCTTATGAAATGAGGTCATCACACATTACAATTAGAGGTCAATATCATCCACTCAGAAATGACCCTGAGCAATTTTCTCTAAGAACCATCCTTTTCTGGAGGTACTTGATTCCCTTGATGGCTGAGAAGTCAGATATCAAGTAGCCTGACAGGTATCACTTTCCTTACTGAAGGAATTCTCTCATCCCAAGTTCTTTGAGATGATACTTAGGACAAGGCCTTCCTTTTTTTTTTAAATCTTTCTTTTTAAAGAGGCCCAAGCTCTAGATCAGACACATGAAGGAGGCAGGAATTATTTCAGTAACATCCTGGAGTCAGCATGTGTGGAGGAATCTAAACTTGAGAAACACCAGTTCCTTCCACAAAAATCTGACAGTGGATGCAGTTCACTGACACCTTCCTGAGTGTGCCAAGACATGCTTCCAGTCACTGCTGGAAGACAAGCCTGGAAGAACAAAGAGATCTGTGCTGTGAATTCCCCACTGCAGCAATAACTGCCCTGTCTCATATTAAATGGATAAATGCTCCAGATTAAACCAAGGCCTCTGGGCAGAGGGAGCCATTGTTTGCCTAACTCATCTGTGCTCACTAAACAGTGCAGCTACATCATGTTCTCTGGTACTACAGGGAGTTGGAAATCACTGGCGATTCAATTAGATATGCACTTGATATTTTTATTTATATTGCCTGCCAAAACTAAAAATTAATGAAGCATGTAGGAAAACAACCACTATTTCTCTTCCAGCTTATTTTATGGTGCAAATCATTCAGGAGTGGGGGGAATACATGCCAAACTTTATTAATAAAGGACGATATATCCTCAAAAAGGTGCTCTGTGTTATTGTCAGGTCGATTTTTTCCCTTCCTTAGACCAATTCTGGCTTGTCACATACAGGCTGCACAATGCCCTTGTATTCCGGTCTGGGTCAAGGCATGACTACAGAGGAAAAGCTTTGCAGGAAAAATAGACTAAGTAACTTGTAGCTGGCTGCTGACAATTTCTGTGGGCTCTTTGATGAGGGTTTAAGGAAGTGAGACGGCATCTTCCTTGGCTTTGCTGAACTTCCTACAAAAAATGCACCCTCAGAGACACCACTGAGAGCCTTCCCTATGTGCACTGTGCAAAACTTCTCAAGTGAGAAGTGCACTGTTTAGTGACCTGAGCCCCAAGCCAGACACTTGGGGCTCAGGTCATGTGCAAATAGGCATCTTCCTTGGCTTTGCTGAACTTCCTACAAAAAATGCACCCTCAGAGACACTGCTGAGAGCCTTCCCTCTGTGTGGTGCAAAACTTCTCAAGTGCCACAAGCTAGACTCTTGGGGCTCAGGTCATGTGCAAATGGGCACTACAAAGCTGTGAGAAGGGACTCTGGTAACTCAGTAGGTGATCCCTTCTCCTAGGGGTATGCAGGGAGCCTGAATATCACCCTGTTGTTGGAAGTACCACCCAAAGCAAAGAAAAGTTAGGAGACATGTCCCAGAGCACTTCCATGAGTCAGCAACATCATGACACTCTTAAAAGATCCTGAAGTTCTACTGAAATTCAGAAGTACTCTTATCTCTCTGAATTAGCCCACAGATGGTTTTGAAGCCCATGTTTAGCACCAGCTTTCATGTCCCTCTCAGTTTATCTGCAATCTTTTCAGCAATGTCCGTGTTTTACTTCAGCAGCTGCAGAGACACACAAGGATTCAGAAGAGTGGTAATTGTAGGCAATGGGGTTGTTCTGTTTACTCAATTAATTATAACTTTTTAGAGGCACTCACTTTTCCAAGCACACAACTGCATTAACACTAATTATAATGGAACCAAGGCATTCAAGAGAACCTACTTGTCTTCCCAGGTGTTTTTTGTTGCAGCCTAGGGGCACAAATCTCCCAAAGCCAACTGACTGTAGTATTTGAAATATGTCAGTTGCAACTGGGAATCAGGCAATTCCAGGAGCTATTCCTCCAAAACAAAGCAGCAGATTTACATGCTCATTCATCTCTGTGGAGACGGGGCTTGAATTAGCTCAGATTTGCATTAGACCAATATATACGTGCTCCTTGTATAGGTTAGAGAACACAAATAGCAAAGCTGCAGCCCAGGGAATGGCTGGGCTCTCTTACAGTGCATGATTTATTCCCATCTTGTTTGCTTGCTTACTGTGAGCACAAAGGCAAAATGAACTGGAGAAAAGAGACGATTAACTAGTAAAATAAACAGATAACCAAAAAAAGCCCAAATACAAATAATCCTTTTAATGGGCCACTTCATGCAGATGTTTGCATCCAAGCTCAAGGAAACTCAAATTTTAATTAAAATACTTTGCAAGAAAAACAGACGTTTGATCTTTTCAGTTCCCAGACCCAATTACTCCTGGCAAAGTGAACCAATATGACCTGGATCGCTGAAGTGGCCTCAACTCACACACAGAAGATGTGTTAGGAAAGGAAAATGAATAGTATCAAATAAGTATCAGAGTAAAATTTGTGGGAGACATCCTTTATATTTACAGCAGTGTTTATGTAGCCAGTGGCATCCATAAATTACAGCAGTAATTAAGCTGTACCACGGCTGGCTTGGAGGCTTATAAATCATTATTTAAACAGCATTAAATAAATGGCATTTCAGGCTCTAAACTGAAAGTAGAAAAGCAGAAACAACTCACTGGGGAACAAGAGCTGACTTTGTACCTCACAGGTCCTGCTTCTCAACACACTCCAGCCCTGGCAGTGTTCAAATCCAGTACCAGACCCTGGACTGAAAGGACAGCCAGGAATCTTTACTACCCATGCTTTTGGACTTGCTTTCCATTTCCTCTACCAGGATGGAAAGAGGAAAATCATGTGGCTTAGCTTATGCAGGATCAGCAGCTTTCTGCTCGCACTGTGGGACCCAAGGGGATGTATTACAATTCTCAACAGATTTTCTCTGACCTGGGTTTCCTCTTCTCTGCTTCCCTGTCCCTTGACCAGCTGAGAAATCACAGTGTGTTGGCAAGCTCTGGTGAGTCTGTCTCTGAGGAACCTGGCCAGAAAGATCTTGGTGTTTGATCACTGCAAAAGGGGAAACTTCGCCTTCCTGCCACCACACTTGGCCAGGTGGAATGGAGAAGAAATTCTTGAAGGCATCCGTAAAAATATATCTTATCTGGCAAACAGGCTATGCTGCTAATTATCATGTAGGGTTTAATGAATCTGAACATAATTATACCTTCACATGCTACATTCAACTTCTTAGAGCATATTTTTTAATTCTACCAAAAGGTTTTGGGACAAACACAGTCAGGTGAAGCACTGCTGCTGAGCACACATTAAAACAAAAGAGCTTAATAGGACAGTACTTGGTTGCTGTTTAAAACTTATCTTGTTTGTACTCTGCAAAAATTCCAAAGACCTGGAATAAATGTACAGCCTTGTCACATTTTACCAGTGAACAGCTTCTCTCTGGGCTATCCTTGAGGAGTACATAGTTGAGTTGTACACAGTTGTATGAGTTTATTTCAGTGGTTCTCAAGGCAAGACCCTATATGCCCACAATGTGAAAAATTTCCATTTTTAATAGCATATATGTAGCAAAAAATATCTACCCATGGAAATCCACCTTGTTTATCTAACCATATGTGTTTATCTCTCAGAACAGAAAGTTTCCTACTATTTGATTACATCTCTAAAAAAATGTTTTCCAATGGGCTAGTGCTGCAGCTTAGTGCCTCCACCAAATGTCACTAAAAATCTGGGATTGTACAACCTTGATGACGTGTGTCTGTCACAAGTATTTGTCATTAACTTCTCAATTCCTCCTGTCCCTCCTTTGGCTTGAGTTCAAAGCTTTCACTCAGATATTTACAAAAACATTACTTGGGTGATTGAAAGGTTGTGTGAAACAGAAGAGCTGCTGTCTAGCTATAAAAGGATAGTGAGAACTTGGGGGAGTTTCTGATTATTGATTTTTCCATGACTTGCCATTTCTGATGGCCACATATTTCCTCACTCTTTATCTCCAGTCCTCCAGCAGCACAGACATTCAGAGGCTGTTGGCTCGCTTTGTGCTGAGGATAGCCATATTACAGGACAAAGTAAATTTGATATTTATGCAAGTTACTAATACCCACGCTTTCACCATTAGATAAGTTGGAAGCTGTGAAATAAAGGAGGAAAGAAAGTGAGCAAATTGAAAGATAAATTCATGTTTGAGGGGAGCAAAGCAATCCTTGGCAAATGGCCATTGAACTCCACATGATACAGGGCAGATCACATAAATCACAACTTTCACAGGAAGCTACACTGCTCTCATTTTCCAGCCACCCACCCCAGGACACCTGTATACAGATCAGCAAGGAACCCGAGTAGCTGCAGCTGCAAATGAGACCAGTGAGAGACATACTTGGAAAACACATTGTCCTCAAAAATACTTTGAAAAAAAGACTGGATTCCATGTTTCTCACACCAGGCAGTCAAAGTTGGTCAACACTTCATAATTCTTGTCTTTAATATTTGTAACAGCATTGTTACGGTTACTGTCATTGCCTAAGGATGCTTTTGTAGGAGGAAGTGTTCTCTTTTTTATTAGACTGCCTGCTACAGGCAGAAAAAAACAGCCTGTAAATGCCTGAAAGCTCACCCATTTTTCCAGTTACATAAACTGCCTTTAATCTTCTTACTTCACTTCCTAAACATAAATGGGAATAAACTCGTCACAAGAGCTCTGTGATGTTCATTTCATTAATGTTTGTAAGGAACTGAGATGCTATGATAACAGGCATAAAAAAACCTGTAAGGAAATTATTTACTCTGTTTTCACAGTGCAGCTTGAATAATTTACTGTATAAAATGAACACACCTTTGATGAAGGCAGGACAGAGGGCAGCAAATAACTTCCCATTGAGAGAGCACCCCCTGCCCTGCAGACTAAGGGTGCAGCATTCCCACTGTGAGCTACTACAAGAAGAGAAAACTTGCTCATTAGAGCCACGTAGAGACAGAATTTTCATCTCAAAGACAATGTCAACATTTCAAAATGTATCTAAAGAGAAAATAAAAATGGCCAAAGTTCTCACAGACCAAAAAATCAAATAAATTCTAGGTTAGAAAACTGACTTTAGAGGTTTCAACACATGAATAATGCTGTCATAAACCCCAAAAATTCAAAAACACTTGAATTAAGACAAAAATAAAATGCTGGGCAGGAAACTCAAGAGGGAACGTACTGATTTGGAACATACTCATGCCAATAATTCAGCCAGCTCAGTTCTAATGTGCCTTCCCTCTCTGCTGCTTCAAAGTAGGGATGCTGTGTTTAGTACACAAATTTTAAACATCTGCTCCTTCAGCATTGCCTAATGCCAGCAAGATTGCTTACACAGAAAAGAGCTCTCAGCACACCTGAGGAGCTGGCACTTGCTCACTGCCACATTTTCAGCTGCAAGAACTCTCTCCAGAGTTGTGCAGCATTCAGGCCATCCAGGCCTACTCTGTTCTCTCAGAAATGTTTTCGACCAGGTCTGGTTGCTTTTCCTACCTTTTGACTGAATTATTTTCCAACAATAGTGTTGGTGTGATGTATATTCCCTGAATTTACAGAGAAAAATAGCTTCTTTTAAAAACTATAATGAAGTAAGAATGTGGAAAGAGGAAGTTAGATGGATTTCACACTTTCTCAATTTTCAATTAGGAAAGTTGGCTGAGGTCATAATAGTTCCTGAGACAACAAAAAATTGTTAGGTTCAGTAAATGACATGATAATGTATTCCCCTAGAATGTAATCCTGCACAAAATACAGCTGCTTCTTTTGGGTTTTTTTGCTAGGGCTCATGGTAACATACCTATTTTTCTGGTGATTTGTTACCATTCAATAAGAAGCTCCAACTGCACATCCAAAAATTAACAGTAAACAAGTAAACAGCAGCAGTGAACTTTATAATGAAAGAGTGATTTTCCATCCTACAATGATACCTACATATTCTGTGGCATCTACTGAATTGAAAAGGGCCAAAAGAGATGGAGAATACTTACTGTACAAAATACTGTGCATACATAGTCATTGGATCTTTTTTAAATTTCATGTAACACAGCAGATCTTAAGGCTTTCATCCATAAATATGAATATTTCAACTTAGAATAAGCCAGTGGGATAGAGTAATTTTATTAAAATCCCAAATCTCGTTTCTTTTGGTTGCTTTCCATTGCCCTTGTTTCAATATCAGGCTGCATTTACTGTTTGTTTCTCTTTTCTCTCAGATGCAATTGCATCTTTCTAGGTACCGCTGCATTTTTGTGAGATTAAAAAACACCAACAAAAAACCCTCTCCCCTAGGTTTCATGTTTCTCCTAAAATAAGTGAATACTATATATTTGTAACAGTAATCAGCTGGTTAAAAGAAAAAACCCAAAAATCCCCACAAAAAGAAAGCCAAAAAAACACCTTGCTGTGACCTCCTGTAAATTTTTCAAAATTCATACCTTGTAGAGGGAAAATAAAAAGGTCCAACTTGTATTATTAGCTCTGCTCTTCCCATCAGACTTTTCTGGGTCTGAATAGGCTTGGAGAACAGCTCTTACCAGGGAACAATCTTTTCCATGGGAAACACCAGCAGACTGATTGCTGCCTCACTGAAAGATGAATGCTGCCTGCCACACACGGCGGGCGCTGACAAAACCATGAGGTGGTTGAGATCTCCCAGCTTATTTACAGGCAACAGAAGCACATTTAGCACAGGTCCTACCTCAGCATCAGACACTTGACTGAATGTGAAATGAAACAAGGCTGCTGGAGAAAAGACATGAAAATTGTGCTTCCAAACCTCATGTGTGCCTCTTGGGGAAACTGTAAGAGCTGATTAGGTAGGAAATACATGTAATTTTCCACCTTTTTCTTCTTAGGAGGCGTAGTTCAAATCCATTTTCAATTATTAAAGTAAGCGTTATCTTTGCCTCTTCCAGTTCTGCAGTTCCAAGCACAACCAACACTGACACTATACACAGCTTTTTTTTTCAATTCTTGGTTCTTAAAACAGCCCAGCAAGAAGACCACGAACATCAATAACATTTTAAAGATGAGCAAACTGATGTACTTGTCAACCAATTTTAATCACCTAAAATGAGCCTGTAAATTGCCCAAACCAGACAATCCCTCTGACTCCTGCTGCTTCCTGTACCAGTTGGACTGAAGATGAGGATTCAAGGAAAAAGAAGAGACTGCAGAAAATCCCTCTGACTCCTGCTGCTTCCTGTACCAGTTGGACTGAAGATGCCTGGATTCAAGGAAAAAGAAGAGACTGCAGATTATTTTCATAGCTCATCAAGAGCTGATTCCACACAGGTAAGATATAATCTCTCCCTTAACCCTGCAATAGCAGCATCTCAGCAAGCTCTCTTTCAGCATTGCCAATCCATTTAACAAGAGAGGTATATTCATATGCCTGGTCATGAAAAACACAAATAAAAGGACGAGACTTAACTGTACTCAAACAGCATTTTAGATAGGAATGAGATTTTTCATTCCTAAAATGCAATTCTCTTTCTGCAAGTGTTTTAAGTAGTCTCTCTGCCTTAGCTGTCAGCAGTATTAAGGCTTTTGGCCTTAGTACAGATGGGTTGCTGGGGGTGGTGGGTGGAATATCACAAATCAGCATGGCCCTGAGCATTCACACGTGGTGCCTCCCAGCAGAGTGCAGGGACTCATCCCCACACCACAGCCACTCCCTTACTGTGCAAAGCAGTGGCCTCACAGTAGAAGAGCAATTGTTGCTCCAGGTAGAAGCTGAAGCTTGCTTGGGGCAGTAAGTTTCCTGTTGTGCCCCTTTCCGCTGTGCCAACTTTTGCAGTTGTGGGAAGGCAACAAGTTGTCATCAAGCAGCCAATTTCCACTTTGAAAAGTGAGCAATGCTACCTCAAACCCACAAAAAATGGGCAATGAAATTGCACCTAAACACCTGCTGTGAGGCAGAGCAGTGCCTGCACACAACAGATTCGCCACAGGGCGGGACTTCATGTGCATGGATGCACTAAAAGCTTCCAGCTTTTAGTTCTGGGCAAGGAAAAGGAAAAGTCTCGATGTCCCCCCATTTCCACACATCGCTGAACACCAGGAAGTCATGGATGCACTGAGTCACGGGTGACTCTTCCAGCTGGATGCACCAACAACTGCCAACATCTCAGCGCTCTGAAGGCAGTCCAGAGGGACAGACAGCCAGCACAGCTCCATGTGCTTGTGTCCCAGGCTGTGCTCTGAGGCCTGGCTACGCTTGAATGATATTATCCCAGGAGCAAAGCTGCTGAAGGTCAGTGGCCCACAACATCAAAAAAAGCCCGGAGAAGACTCCACCCTGGAGTCCACATCTCTGCCCGAGGACCTCTATTCATGTTTGAACATGCACAAAACTTATGAAAATTGGGAACACTTACTGAAAAAAAAAAAGATGTCAATGAATAACAAAGTGACTAGCTCTGTGTAAGCCAAGGTACATACTGAAGATATCAAGGAAAAATGGAGAAAGTGATAATGTTACAATTCCAACACTACCACCCTGGTTTCAGGCAGACTCTCTACTCTCTTGTGGCATGCTGACAGACTCTTTGATTAATGCTTTCCACATGAGATCACGTTCCAAAAGTACAAGAAGATGCAGAGAGGATTGCAAGAGTTGACCAATATGAGTACAGAGAATAACCATGCCCTGAGGTTGAGGTGCCTGTGGGCTGCCAGCAGCAGTAGAGCAGTTAGGCTAAGAGTGGAGTAGTTAAATAATATTAAAATGGCTCTTGAACTTATTTTAAATACAGTGATAGGAATTTTAACAAACTGTTGCTACGAGTAAAGACAGATCAAGGAGACAGAGCATGACTTCTCCCCCTCTCTCTGACTCTAGGTTTTCTCTGAAACCTTTACCCTTCAATGAATAAAGTGTGCAATCAACTCTCAGGAGATTGCATACAATTACTTAGAGCAGTCATTTTCTTAGCAGTCCTCTTCTTTAAATTTGGCACCATAAAACATAAAGTCTACCCAAAATATCGCTTTATATCCTCTTTGCCAATAAGCTTTCTGTTTAGTGAAAGCTCTCCTTCAAGATTTTTCCAACTCATTTTCCCCCCATTTTGCTAACTTATTCAGCTGGCCATTAATTAATCACTTAATTACTGTCAGCAGTAGTATTAAATTCTCACAAATTTGCTACTGCAGTTACGTAAAATGCTCCTCCCAGCTGGGTAGGTTTCAGCAAAGCATAGCACCTTGTTGACTTTAGATAAATCTATTTATAAAATGCAAATATACCTCTTCCTAGCAGGCAAATCCTTTACAACTGTTCAACAATTCATTATACAAAATAAAGAATTAGGAAGAAACACAGCTCTTCATCAAGTCCTAGCAAACAAACATTCTGGTAAAAAATAAATGATAAAAAGAGAATATGAAATGGTAGCCCCACAGCAAAGTAAATGGGGTTAGTCTGGTCTTGTGGCAGGCAGGGGCAGTAAAATATCCTCCAATACCCATCCACACAGGCACAGTATTCCAAATGACTGGCAATCAAAAACTAATTAGGCATACCAGGAATTAAGAAAAGAGAAATATGAACCAATTTACCAGCTACAAGAAGCAGTGAAATTATGTGTAAACTCCACCAAACATCTACTGGATCATGGTGCCGTTTCAAAGAAGGTATTGATGCAAAAAACACCACCAGTTTAGGACAGGGTTACAGTAAGCAAGCTTACACACTCACTTGGCAGTACAAAGTGCACAAATGCACTGAACAATCAAAAAAGAACCACCAAACTTTCTTTTGGCCATAAAATAGACTAGGGGAGACCTCAAAGCTACTTTACGTGTGTCTACATTTGATCTTGAAGTATCAATTTAAAAGTCCAAGTAATCATTGATATTAATTTTTGTACACATTTCATTAGGAATTCTCTCTGGCAAAGGCTATCTGGATAAGGGCAGCCATCTTAGGGACAGACACTCCTCCTGTTTCTTACTCTGCCCCACTGGTCACTGTATTTGTACTTCCACTCACCTTAAGCTGCCCATGGTCCTCTCCATGCTATAGTGAGTTATACTGGGTGCAAAGGTTTTATATGTCCACTGTATATATTTTTACAAAGAGAATAGTTAAAATACCTGACTTCCAGCTCTCCCAGGGCTTTAACTTAATGGGATGTGGAGGCAGCTCACCACCATAAAGAATGCCACTAGCTTAACATCACTGCAGTATCTCAAAGCCAGGAAGGCAACCCATAAGACACAGGGAATCTCCATTCAGAGAGTTTACTGAAATACCAGTAACAAAATCGACTGCCCTACTCCTTCCCCCAGGAAAAATGCCTTGCCCCCTTTTCCAGGACCTCTTGAGAGACAGCAGCAGGGCTCTTGTGCAGCTGCACTTACAGCAAAGTCTCTCAACTCCTCTTGGACCGTGCCCTTCCTTCCATCCCACAGGTCATTACTACTGCTTTTTAGTGAGCAATATAATTTTAAACAGTCTGTCAATGAGGTATCACAAAGATGATAAAAGTGCCTTGCCCTAGCATCTAATGTGGATAAAATCAATGGTCCAAGGTCCCATGGGTGGTGACAGGGTCAGAAAGCTCAGAGGCCTGTGGGCTCACAGCAGCAGCTGCATTCTGTGCTCAGCAGAGCAGCAGGGCAGCCCAGGGAACTGAGACCTGGCAAAGACAGGGTGCCAAATCCAAGCTATCGGTCATCCAGGGCATTCTTGGAAATAAAAAGCCTGGTATCCTTTCCCCAGTACTCAGGGAAAAGGAAATGAGGAAAAAAATTAAATAATCAAGGACTGAGCACTAAACAGCACAAACACAGCAGTCCAGCATCTTTTCCTGGGGTCCTTCAAACCAGACTCCAACTGTGTGTGCAGGGGCCTTGCACTGCTAGCAAATGACCTCCAGAAATGCTGCCTATCAAATCAGGAATCTGATGGTCAGAATTTCCAAAATGGTTCTTCTGTTGTGACCTTGGATAAGCCTCTTTGCTTGACAAAGACTTTGGATAAGTCTCTTTTTGCTGTGACAGAAAAAAAAAAAAAAACAACTAAAAAACCATTTTGTGGGGAATATATGGCCTTGCTACTTTTTAGAATAGCATAATTTTTTTCACAGAAAAAAAATCTCATTTTTAAGAGCTATCTAAAATGAAAATGTCTCCTGTAGAGGAAAATGTTTGCTCAGCAGTACTTCAAAAGATTATATTTGACCTGAAATAAAACATTGGTTAGCTTCAGGAAACTTGCTATTGTTCAAAATTTTTTTCAGTTCATATATTTCATGCTTTCTTTATGCCTTTTAACATATTTTCCAATAAAAAAACACCTCCTAGAGTCCAGGGAGAAGGTGTGAAAACTTGTTTTCTTCCACTAATTTTTCTTATTTTGCTTTGCCAAAACACATATTAAGTTTGCACTTTGAACAGCTTTGTCCCACCAGGTTGCTTTTTTAACAAGCTAGAATAAAAACAAGCTAGAATTGATATATAAAATAAAAATAATAGAATATATATATTAGAAAATTATAATATATAAAAAATTATAGATATATTATAGAATATATAGATATTATTAAAATAATATATATATAAATGAGCATGCTGCTTACCCCGTGTAACACCACGGAGGCTCTCAAGTGAAGGCAACGCAGAGTGTGTCACCAAATCACAAGCACAGGGTGACAGAATCACTGGAGCCACTGCCACATGCTAATGCAGCATGTCTGAGAGAGCTCTGGGTCACTTCAGCTCGGTGCTGTCCCCTGAAATCTCCTCAACCAGAGCACCAAAGACACAACTTTTTACCACATGAGCACTGGCAGGGCTGACAACGCTCTCTCCATTTGGCACACATCACACCATGCAAATCTTAGCAAAACTCAGGTTTAGCTGAGGGAACCTCAGATGTGGAAAGCAGCACAAAACCAGCCATGAGGCATGCACAGTCTCACGTGGGCACTGTAGAGTTATTATACTGCTATTTCCATCTCAGTGAGAAGCAGCTTGGAAAACAGTTAAAGTAAACTCAACATTAAAAAATTCACTGACAATTAAGATGACAGATTAAACTGATCTACATGCAATCTGCAAACTGATCTGGCATTCACTGATTAATGCAGTAAATTAGATACTAACATCTCTCATGCAATGTTATAAATCACTACCTTCACTCAGCAATGCATATTTGGTGTCAAACAATTTTTGATGGTGGCTAAGTTATTAAATTTTCTGTAGATGAAACACTGAATATCTGTTACAGTTTTAGGATGAGATGATGAAAAGACACTTTCAATTTCTGATCAAAGTTACTTGATACTATTAGAACTGTTCAGATTTCCAAAATCCAAGTGGAAATTGCTTTTCATTGTAGTGGAAAACAGCAAAAGAAACCTAACAGCACCAAATCTGGACCCAAACATCTTTTAAGTGGATGCACACATTTGAAGGTAGAGAGATGCTTTAAGAACACAATGTATTTCTCAAAAATGGTACTTTCATGAAATATCCATCTCTGAGTCTACACACTTGATAAAATACAGAAATCCTTCTTGAAGAAATTGCAGCAAGAACTGCCCCAGAAGGGCCCTGAGATCTGAGTATTTGGCCCAAATACTGCAAACAAAGTCTGTGTCTTGTGCTTTTCTCTGGGTGTTACTCACTGTGAGTCACCAGACACCCAAGTACTTTCAACTATGCTGTCACAAATTTACAAGGCAAAGGTATCCCCCTCCACAAGTTCCTGGCAGTGCAAGACTCCAGCCTTAGCAACACCACTGCAGCTCACAGCTGCCAGCACTAATGAGTTACAGCAGGCTGTGGTGAGATCCTGGAGTTATTTGTAGCTGTGGAACAGGTAAGTCCCTCTGGTTGCAGGTAGGCATCCCTCCCCAGCTGCACTGGCAGGAGAGGTTATTGCCTCCATCTGTTCACCACTGCTTTCCCTCCTGATCCGCTGATCAAGCAGCATGTGCAAGTACTCCCTAATTTATTTCAGGCAAAGTCAGACAGGTGACACCAGCACAACAATTCTTACCTACTCAAGGATTTTATGTGACCCTCTCTCATTTCCAAGTGACAGCTGCTCTCTGGGCTGTGTTGAAGCATCTCCCAGACTCACGTGACCTGCTGAAAGGCTGTTCTCTAGTCCCTTTTAAAAACCATCATTCTAATATGTTAGATAATTCTGATACATAATAATGTTCTTACTAGCCCATGCAAAGCACTTTGTGCAAGAGGGAGTATTTTGCTTTCCTTTTTTTCAGAGGGCATACTGTGGAACATCAGGCTGCTAACTCCCTTTACCTTTGCAGCTTTGGGAAAACTCAAACACAGCTTGGACTTTATCTGAAATATTCAGATCAAATCTGCTTCTAAACCAAGGGGAATGGGAAAAAGAAACTGCAAGTATGGTCAAACTCTGAGGAAATTGTTTCTCAGTTAAGAACTGCACAAGAGGGACCTCTCTTTAAATCAAAGACGGAAATAAAGGGATTGGGTTATGTACATGAAATGATTAAAGCCTTTTTTAAAATAGTATTTTATATTATTAAAACAGAATATAACAAAAAGCCCCAAAGAACCTCATACCTGGTACAATTTTCTCTTCAGTAAAAAACTTTGGTTTAAATTTTTCTGGTAAAGAAGAAACATTGATTACATTAATATACTGGAACAGAAATTCCCTGACATGCATTTCAACAGTGTATCATGCCTAAGAAGTCCTGTCAGTTGAAATTTAGTCTAGAACTCAATGATCACCAGGAACTGGATCTGAAATTACTTACTCCTGAATGTAACAAGATATCCTTTCAGAAGCAGGCTGAATTAAGGTTCAAGACAAATGCTGCATATAATACAGATCTTAACCTCATTTAGAAGCAATGTTGTTTAAGGCTGTATTAAGGGATTGAGTTACTGCTTCTGCTTAAACAGAAGTGACAGAGTCATTCACAAGGGTAATAAAAATAAACAAGATAATGCAATAGAAGGGATTGCACCTCCTGGTAAGGAAGTAAGTGAAAAATTAATGTGGATCTTCTATTACCACTCTTTGGAAAGCAGCATGGGATCCAATATCCAATTGCAACTCAATTTAAGTAGATTTTTCAAAAAGCCTGGTTTGGGGTCTCAAATATGATCTACAGGACTCCATTAGAAGGCTCTGGGTTGCAGCTCTGTTGCTACCAACACCCACTTCACTGTTCAGAAATCACTTCTGTATCTGAATGTTCCTCCCTGAATGTGAAAGAACCGTGTTTGTTGGTTTTTTTTAGAAATATGTCTTCTTTTCTAGACACATTCATAAAATATCTAGAGAGGCTGAAAAACATGGGGTTGATTTCTGATTTATATTTCACACAGGTTTCCCTGTGCAGAGAAGTGCAGGGTAGCTTCTAGGTCTGACTGGAAGCACCCAGTAAAAGCTGCATGAATTAAGCCTGTTTTGGTAATGCTGGTTTTGTACAATATGCCTGGATAGCAACATTAATCTTGCACTCAACAGTAATTTAATTTTTTTTCAGGGTTTATTCTAACAGACTCTGAATAAACTCCTGCAAAACAATTACTCTAAAATGATTGATCTGGCATGGTAACCAGTGAGTGTTGAGAACATTCAATAGAGAATCTGTTTGTTAAAGATTCCTCGCCTGACCCTATTCATTCACAAGTGAGAAATTGGTGGGCAGACCTTCTAGATTACAGGTATTAAAGCACCCACTGCCTTTAAAAGGATAGTGCTGTTAGAAATCCCAGACAGCAATTCTTCAACCAAAGCATTGTCCCCTTTCTGACACTCTGATGATGCGATGATGTTAAAGGTGGGATGAATTGCCCTCTGAAGTGCCTCTTTTTCTCTCTGTTGACTACAGAGGGACCCTAGAGACCAGCTTTGACATGATGCCTAACTTTCAGATAGCTGAAGTCACAAAAGATGAATACCATCTTGTCTAACTTCATACAACAAAGCACCTGAATGTCTGAACTAAATCTTGCCTGGGGAGATTGAATCTTGCGATATTGTGAATTAGATGACTGGTTTATTATACAGATTTTATTCCCTGACAGTTCAGTTGAGGTCTAGACTGAGAATTGCAAACTGAATTAGCTTCACAAGTTGAGTTTAGGGGAATTTTTTTTTTTTCTTCCATCCACTGAAAGTATTTTCTGGCCTTTGTTCAGATACTGAAAAAAGCAAGCAGCATCAGCAGAATGTAGAGATGCTAAAAAAGGTCACCTATACGCTATTAAGATAAAGAAATAGGGAGAAAGGGACAAGTCCATTGCTTGGCTCTGTAAACTGGAAAAGAAACTTTCTTCATTTCATCTGAGACTACTGTTTTGAGATGGTATAGCAAGATGAATAAATGGAAACCGTAATAAACTTCTCTGCAGCCTTTACTGAACAGTATCATGGTGGGCTTGCACTGTAGGAAGAGTTATTTTGCATGACTAATTAACATTTGGTGGCATCTGCCTCATCTTGACACTTTGGTTTCATTTAAGAAATTACCCTAATTGTCCAGGAAAGAAAGGCACTGTTTACTTGAAAATCAAAAAAAGTCATATGAACCAGGCAGAAATGTTCTGAGAAAGACAACTGTAATGCATTACTGCTGGTGCCTAGTACTGCTAGGAACAGAACCAGCAAGCAGAAGTACATTTATTATAATTTGAGGGGAGCTACACAAAGACACAAATTATTTCACATTCTACAAATCTACAATTAAGATGAAGACTATTTACTACAATATAAACTTATAATGGAAAAGAAATTGCCCTAAAGGTTTTGTGATTAGATTAGACAGGCTAAAATGTTTTATGGCTAAAGGGAAAGAGGAGAAGTAGGCTTGTCCAAATGAGAGGAATTGCCTGATTTCACCTGGGAACAGAGAAAGCTAGAGGTACTCCGAAGATGAAGCTAGAAGAAAACAGAAGATAAACACCATAAACATGGAAGACCACGGCAAAGCACTCTGTACAAACATGAGCAGTGCAAACATCCCTTGGAACAGAACTTTTCCAACACAGAACAGAAAAGGTTATTTCCATTTCTCCATGTCTTAACCAGTTGTTAATTTAAAAAAAAAATTATATAATGGTACAGTAAGATGTATAATTGCAAATCCTCTGGCAGCTTCAGCCTCCTCTATCTGCAGCAAAAGAACAGCTGTAACTTAAACCTGACTCTTCACTTGGCTGTGAAGAGATGAGGAATTATAAAATAACTGAAGTTCAAATCAGCAATGTTGCTATCAAACCTCTTGTTTGGCTCTTCCTTTTTCAAAAGCTTTGATAAATATATAAATAAAATATTTGATAAATATATAGGGGCAGATCTTCAAGCTGGTGCAAACAGTTGAGGCTCCAACAGTTATTGGGATGATGTGCAATGTGCTTTAGTAATTTCACTGGCAGAAACTCTTCACAAGTAACTGCATAGTCACTCACTTCCTTTGCTTTGGGAAACAGCTCCCATGGAAGAAATACTTCCTTTACTTGGCTGTCTAAGCCACTTGGCAATTTTTGCAGACAGGTGAGTCATTTTCCTACTGTTCTGTTACTGATGTGTACAACAAGAGTGCACAGGAGGGCTGAGTTAACACTGTTGCCAAAACTTTGCACTTAATGTTTCTGATTTCACAGCAATTGCTTTCTTTTTGTTATGGTTTCATTAACTGATGCTCATGAACATGTCTACATATACAGTTATTCCATGAGGTGCTTAAAGAGACAACAGTGTCTTTGTGTCTTTTTAGAAATCAATAGCAACAGTGATAATATTACAGAAATATTGAAATTTCATAATTTTTTGTTGTTGTTTGGTTTTGTACCACATAACCTAACGCTGGATTTATGCAGTTGTTGCTTACAGCTCTAAATGATGTTTTAAAAATCCAGTCCATCATTTGGGTTTAAGTGCAAGGAATATTCTGTACCCTCCAAGAAATAATTTACTCTGGATTGTGGTGCACCCAATTCCACCAAAATAGCTTAGATCCCAGTAAGGCACAGCCCATCATCTCACAGAACCAGATGGATTACTTCTCAACTCTCAAAGTTTTTAGGTATCTAAAGAGCTGCATTGTTCATCTGTATTCACATCAAATCAAAGATCTACCACTGATGATATTTTTGGAACATGACAAATGTTTCTTACAGACTTGAAAAATTTATACTTATATTTCCTTGTAGATCTGAAAAAAACCATTTCCAAACCTCTTCCTATGCTTACAAATTCACTGATACTACATCAATCATGTTCCATGAACATTACACTTTTGGAATTGGACCCAGGATCCAGCTGACTCATTTAATTTCTTGCAACCTCCCAGTTATAGAAAACTTCAGCAGGCAGTAATTTTAAAAAGGGAGGGAGGGGAAAAGGTATGTTCTTAAAATTTCTTTCATGTAATAAAAACTGACTGCAATTTAAGATCTTGCCATCCATGTGTGACTTCTGGATCAATAAGCCTTGCTAGCAGGGCTTTCAAAGGCTCAATTCATAAAAGCCCTGCACACCTCATTTATGGAGGCACTTGGTGAAGCTGCCTCCCTTCTCATCCTCATGATGGAAGGCATGTCTCAGTGCCAGGCAGTAATGATGGCATTTTGGAGAACTCCTAGGGGACTAAGGAGGGTGGTTCCCATTAATTTGTGCTCCAAAGTCAGTTGGCAGCTTTTAAACGTTGCTCTCTCTCCCCACGTTTTTCACAACTTCAGAGTAAAAGAATTGCAACATACAGGCTTAATGATACTGCCTGAGACTCTGATGGGCAGCCACTGGTTGTGAATCTCCAAACACAGCATAAAGGACCTTCGTTTGTTAAAAGAGCACAGCTTTTGAGAAAACTTAGTCCAACGTTACAGATTCTTAAACTTTTCAGGGAACAAAAACCCCAGTGCAGTAGTTTTATTCAGTTGTCATTCTATTTAAGGGTTACAGATGTGATTTGGAATGACAAGGTCGAGGCTTTTTGGTTTCAGTTGCTCTATTGCAGACTGTCACTGTATCCCTCAGTGTTGGCACCAAGGTGCCACACCTCTCCCATGCTGGATACAGTGCAGGATTGTGTAAAAAAAACCAAAACCAAAACAAAACAAAACAAATTTGTGGGTTGATTTAGCAATCGGTTTGCTCAGAAAGCTGACTGCAGTAGACCTGCCAGAAAGAGAACAGCAGGACAGAGCAAGCAGGGCTCCTGAGCCAGGAAGGGGAAGGCTTAGGACAAAAAGAGGGAAGAGCTGCAAAAAAAAAACCAAAACAAAACAAAACAAAACAAAACAAACCACCTCTGTGGGTTAATTTAGCAATCGGTTTTCTCAGAAAGCTGACTGCAGTAGACCTGCCAGAAAGAAAACAGCAGGACAGAGCAGAGCAAGCAGGGCTCCTGAGCCAGGAAGGGGAAGGCTTAGGACAAAAAGAGGGAAGAGCTGGACAGGGCCTTAGAGCACAACTGGGGCAGACTTACAGTGAGACTCTCAAACACAAACCAAGCTGGACTTGAACTTTTCAGAGGATAAGCCCTGAGGTATAGAGGTGCCCTGAGCCAAAACCTTAAGGACTCTATCCTGTGAAGAAAGAGGAATAATTACACCTTTTTTCAATCTTGTGTGTACTGCGGGCTCCTGAGCCAGGAAGGGGAAGGCTTTGGACAAAAAGACGGAAGAGCTGGACAGGGTCTTATGGCACGACTGGGGCAGATTTACAGTGAGACTCTCAAACACAGAAACCAAGCTGGACTTGAACATTTCGGAGGATAAGCCCTGAGGTACAGAAGTGCCCTGAGCCAAAACCTTAAGGACTCTATCCTGTGAAGAAAGAGGAATAATTACACCTTTTTTCAATCTTGTGTGTACTGCACTACCGCAGAGAAGTGGTAACCACCTCAGTACAAAACATTTGTGCGACACTTAAGCAGGCTTTTAAAAAAATAAGATTCTTGCTGTTAGCATTATTTAATTTTCGAGCAAACACAGAATATCTTCTTTCCTTATTGTGCCACATTCTCTTCATTCTTGTTCTTCATCTTCCAAAACCTATTTTTGCTCATTAATGCCTCTGAGGCTCTGGTGAGATGTGCCACCAAAAGAGACTAGTTTCCATCTGAACATCCTACATATTTATCTTTGCTTTTGATAATTTTAAATGTTAACGGATTAATTCTTGTGCATTTCATTAAATTTTGACAATTCACTGCATTTCCCTCACTTGGTTTCTTTGCCGGTTCAACAGATTATCCACTTAGTTAGTTCAGTCTGGTTGATTGAGTGACTATCTGATTAAGCTTGATTGCTCTAGTTAATTAATTGGATTGTAAATGTTTCTTCCAATCACTTTCTAAGTGGTCAAACTTTTTAATCATTTCCACCATCTAGACCAATTATTCCTGCCTGATATCCTGTCGTTTGTTTTCAGTGTTAGCGATTTGTCACCATCTCTCCCTCTTTCTGCAGGGATCCTACAAGAAAGGTGGACAGACACTTTTCACAGGAGCATGTAGTGACAGGACAAGAGGGAATGGCTTCAAACTGAGAGAGAAAATGTTCAGATGTTAGGAAGAAATTATTCACTGTGGTGAGGCACTGGCACAGGTTGCCCAGAGCAGCTGTGGATGCCTCATCCCTGGAAGTGTTCAAGGCCAGGTTGGATGTGGCTCTGAGCAACCTGGCCTAGTGGGAAGTGTCCCTCTCCATGGCAGAGGGGTTGGAATTAAATGATCTTTAAGATGCCTTTCAACCCAAACCATTCTGGGATTCTCTGTTTCTCTTCTTTTGCTGACTCAGTCTGGCTCATTTCCTTTCTGCTCTATCTTCTCCCTCTTCTGTTCTGACTTTCTAAGCTTCCCCACTGTCTCTCAGTTCTACACAAAGACCATTGCAACTCTTCATAAACATCGATCAAGTTGCACAGTCAGGTCTTAACAACTCCAAACACCAGATCTATTTGAACTAACAAAACTTTCCTACAGCTAATAGGAAACTTCATGGATATAAAACAGAACTTGGATCACAACTGTCCTTCTTTCTTTTGCAAAATCAAGGATCTCCATGCCCTCTGTTACAGGCTAGCAGTCTTTTGGGGTTTATTACGGAGAGTAAAAGGGAGAGTGAGACTGTCATCTACCTACACAGTGGAGTCAGATTGCATAAATCTTTGAATCTGGAGTAATACCAGCTTAAAATCATTGGGTCATCCGTAAATCATCATTGTCCTTCCCATTTCTCAAATGATAATAGCAAATCCTATGATTGTTTTAATAAATCCAAGCAGTTAAAACATCACAAGAAGTAAGTGGCAGCAATTAATAGTAATAAAAATAAGTTCAATTTGGGGAAAGCAGATTACAGAGTTCATTTTCTTTCACTGAATCAATGGCTCCCCTGTTGAAATAAGCCTTAATTAAAGGAGAAGGTCAGGATAAAAATCATATACAGCATTAAAAAGATAATGTATTGGCCAATTCTTCAAGGTGTTAAAAAGTACTTAAGACCTACAAGTGCCAACATTTGCAATGTCTCTTGAGCAGTTCCTAGTACTTCTTATGAACAGGTCCTTCTCTTCAGACTATTAACGCTTTGGATTTTAAAGGCTGAGAATTCTCAATTCTGTTTCTTAACCCAAGCCACCTAACCTTTTCTAAGTTAGAGAGGATCAACATGCTCACTCTGGTAAGGCACACCTATTTGGAGCTGCTGTGGCAGGTTCAAGCCTTTCCACCTTCTGCATGAAAACATCTATTTTAAAGATGAGTTTTAAGTGCATTATAAAACATTTCTTCATATCCCCCTCCTCCATATCTTAAAACCCCAAATATATAGCCAGTTGATTACTAAATAAAAGAATAGGACATTCTGTCCCATTGATCACCAAACTGCCATAGCAGATCTATGAAACACAAATTCTCTAGATATTCAGGTTTGCTTCCCCCCTGCTGCTACTTTGATGAGCATATGAAGGTTCTAAATAGATTAAATTATTCAACATACCCACCATGGTCTAAATCTGGCTCTGCAAGAAGTAGGTGTTCACAGCCAGTAACAGAAATGCATAATCACTAATTCATTACTGCAAGAAGCTACTCTACCAGTAATTGAGTTACTGTGCCTCTTCTGGAAGCAATGTTAAAACTAAATTTGCTTAATTTTTTTTTATTCCTAGCATTACAATAACTTCATTTTAAAAAGATGAAAGTGAAAACAAAGATAAGCCCCATAACAAGTTCATTAAATTTATTTTACCTAAATTGGCACAAACCACAAGTGACATAACTTTCACTTTAGAATGACTTTAAAATTATTTAACTTCACTAGAGCCACCACCCTCATCTGCAAAGCAGCATTTTCTCTGACACAAGATCCCTACAGGATTAAAACACAAGCAGGTTAGAGATAGTTTTTGGCACACAAGCTGAAGTCAGAATAATCAGTCATAGCTCATGAGGGAGCAGAGGTGAATGGGGAAAGAAGGTGGTCGCCAAAGCATTTGGAAGCAAATACTCTTAAAATAGTAAGGCTTTTCCAAATGCCTACTTAGTGAAATTAGACCCACAGGAAAACCAGACCAGTTGAACTGTATAAATAGCATAGGCCACTTGATGGAAAAGGCAGCCAGTCTACCTAATTTTATTTTTTTTAAATGAAGAAACATAATGCCAATATACTGAATAATCCTGCTGGTTTCAATTAGCTCTGGACCTTTTCTCTGGCTCTGTAAGGTTCTTAACCATGGCATTAATGCCAAAGGAAATTATCCAGCTCCTTTACAAAAAAATTACCTGAACAGGCCAAGTAATGTTATGGTAAATGTTAATCTTAAACCTCAGATAGAAACAGCTACTCCTGAAATTATGACTACTTTTGGTTTTTAAATCATGTTTATTTTTCAGTTTAATAACAATGACAAAATACTGACTGCTCTTTGTTCTGTTCACCTGTCCCCTTGTATTTCTGGACAGAAGTGGATCTCCAGACCATATAAGATGACAAGGTTGATTCTACTGAAGGTTCATACCTTCTCTCCTCCATCCCATAAATACAGCTAGCAAATAATGAAAATAAACTACTGTCACAATTAATCTAGTGGCTTAAGAAAATTTCTGTAAATATCTTGCAATCTACCCAAATGAAAATTACTTAAATGTTATACAACCTTTTTCAATTAATAACATCTAAATGAACTGTGTGTCATGCAGGGCTTCAATTTGAAACGTATGTTTAATTATTTTTATAGTGAGAAGATGCAGTTGCTGGAGCATCTCCCCAGGGATGTGGTAGAGACCTCATCACTGGAGGTTTTCAAGATGCAGCTGGTCAAAGTTCTAGATAATCTCCCCCAGACTCCCTTTCACACAAAAAGTTGTGAACCTCTTTTGAGGTTCCTTCCAGCCTGGCCTGTTCTGTGATTCTCTCTGATCCACTGATGTAATCTCAGTTTTCTGTAGGGAAGAGGTTAACTTTTCTAGCCAATTTTCCAATAGGAAGCATCAAGAACTCATTCTGAAAAGGGGCTCACTGGTATTTCATTAAGTTCAGTTAACCACAACATTCTGTCATCGAATTAATTTATAAGACAAACTGCAAAAAGAGAGCATGTGGGAAAACTGAAATGATACATATCCAGGTTTTGTCTGAATGCACAGAAACATCATTTTAGTAATGATTCAGATGCATAAGCAATCCTGTCTGGAGAAAGCCCTTATTGATCTCCTGAAGTTGATTCATAAATCTGCTGCTAGAATATTTATCAAGTGGTATCATGAAAAATTCTATCTGGCAGTTGATCATATTTCTTCAGATGTGTTGTAAGTCTGTATTTTTACTCTTCCTTTGCTCTCTCTTCTTTCAGTAAAATCACCTCCTGATCTTCAAAATTTTTCTTTCCTGAGAGGTCCTGTGCTTTTGATCAAGGATTTTGCCTTTAGTACAACCTTAACTCCAACTTTCAGAAATTTGCATACATATTACAGCCATCAGATCATTACAGAACTAACTGCCTACCAGCTCCAAAGGTAATGTGTGTTTCCGTGTACTTTGAGTATCTACTGAAAAAAGGCAGTTGCTGAGTGGACAGAAGCATTAACTTAATCAACAACACACAGTCTCTCCTCTCTCCAAAATAAATGGTTTTTATGTTGCTTACTGAGCTTGAAAACTTGAAAGCTAAGTGCTTCCTCTTGGACAGGCTGAGTGTCTGAAATAACTGCTTTTAACAGCCCTGGAGCATCATTAAAGCTTTAAGACATTTCAGAAGCATTTGGTCTCCACGCCCCGTAGGTAAAAATTTACTTAGAATTGGTAAATCGAACATTGCTAAGTAAAACAATGTATTGTCTTTTACTTGTGCCTGTTAATAAGTACTTTAATTAAGACTTTTGGAAATAAGTTAGCAAATTAATTAATTTACAACTGCAATAAAAAAAATCAGTAAGAAACCCATTAAATATCATAAATAAGTCAATACATTACTTAGGAAATGAACTCTATTTTTATTACTAGAAATTACCATCCACTATAAAATGCCACTGTACCAATTACTTTACTTGTATAAGTAACTAATTTCTTAACTGATGTTATTAAATTAATATATTACTTCTCTGCAATTTGTATTTTTTTTTTCCTTTGGCTACTGCTCTTATTTAAATAGTAAGTTGTAAGAAAGAGAATTAGGCAATCAATAGCTTAGGTTTTACACACTGACAAACACAATTTGCTTCACATTTAAGTCGGTAATTGAAAGTCAATTGGTTGTAGCAGTCCAGGCAACGCTACCTGTAAGTTGTCCTGAGACAAAACCTACAGAAGTACAAGCAGTCTTTGTATTGACTGTAGGGGCTCTCTGATCAGATTCGAATCCTAAGGTTGAGAAAAGACTGTAAGAACTTTCCTTCTATTATGGGAATTGGGAAATGTGAAGATATTCAAGTGACAATGAACTAGACTTTTTTGATTTTGAGTTTTTAAATTTTTTAAACTGTTATTTTTCAGTTCAGATGAAATATTTTTTTCCAATGCAAAATCTTTTCTATGATTAAGGAACTCAAAAAAAAAAAAAAAAAAGGAATCACCAAACATGCAAAAGCAAATTCCAACCTCAAATTTCAACCTTCTTCAAACCTTTGTTGTTTTTCACCCAGAGGATGGCTGGGCACTGGAACAGGCTCCCCAGGGCAGTGGTCACAGCATTAAGCCTGACAGAGCTCCAGAAGGGCTTGGAGAATGCTCTCAGGCACATGTGACTCTTGTGCAGGCCTGGGATTTGGACTCAAGGATCCTCATGGGCCCCTTCCAGCTCATCATATTCTGTGATTTTTCTATATCTGTGCCTATGGAAATGGTGGCCTAACTTCCTAAGATTGTATGTACACTTTGATTTATTTTTAAATTGTGTTTATGGTCTTCAAAAGGCTTAGAAAAATCAGGCTGAAGGAATGTTTCTATTTATTAGATATTTCTTTCTCAAATTCAACCATGTTTTATGTGCTTCAGTAGCATTAAGGTATCCAAGTAGCTAAGCTGCCCAAAGGCTTCTAACAGCTGCAGAAAAATTAGATTTAGATTAATCTTTTCTTATTGCTTTCCCTATTTTCTCCAAGCTTAAGGTGTCACCCTCAGCTGCTCATGACCACCTCTTTCCTTGTAAAAGTACACTGCCACATCTTCAGCTGTACACAAAAGGCTTAGTGACCTAAACCAACCGAAAATAAGAGAACAAGTGGTTTTGTTCTCTGGTGGCATTGTTCTTACACTGTGTCCTATAAGCAGGGCAGAGGAGTAGCTGTTTGCTACAAATCTGCAGGCAAAATGGGAGATTTGTTCCTTCTTTTGCTCAGAATGTATCCACATGGCCTCAGCCCTTGACATCCATCATCTGCACAGCATTGCTTGCTGTTGGTCAGAACTCCCAGTCTGGCACCTCAGGCTCGCCCCTGAGTGCTCCCAAGACAGGAGTTCCTGTGCCCACAGTCTGTTGCACTGAATTCCCAAGGCACTGTGGATGACTTGTGTCCTTAAACCAGCAGCAGAACAGGCACCTTCTGTCTGAACATGCCTTTGCTTCCAGCACAATGTCAGGCTGCTCCTTGTTGGAGCTTAGAGAGCACCTTTATGTACAAACAGTGCAATAAATCCTTTAATACAACTGGCCTTTGTGGAGAGCAAGGTAAATGACCAAAATAATGTATGTTCTGCAGCACATTTCCCTGTCCTAGAGAGGTTGAAAAGAAGGGCATGCAGCTCAACTCAGCACTACTCCAAATAAATAAAATGGACAAAAAGTAATGCGTTAAGAGCTATAAGTAGTAATATTCTTCACTGACACGCCACCTAAAGATTTCAGAATGATTCACAGAGTCCATAAAACTGGTAGAACTAATATGCAGCTGCTTCTGGCACAGAGCAGTGAATTTACATACTTGGATTGATTACATAGCTTCTACTTAAAGAAGTAGCCCCCATTTAGGTTGCCCATTATTAGAATTCCACGCATTACATGAAGCTATTAGGGGCTGCTCAGCAATAACTGCTTTGGAACATTGCCAAATAAAGGCATACTTTATTAGAATCAAGATTTCCACAGTTGTTTAAAAAACAACCCTGAAATTTGTAACCATGATCATTAAAAAAAGATGGCTTGCAAGATGTCTGTCTGAGAACCCCTCATCTGTTCTACTTTCTGCTGCAGAAAAGTGAAGTTGTCAGGATACGCATCTGGCAAGTCAGGATGAATACTGCTTCTTTTCTCCCAAAATTAAATTTTCATAGCTATTCTTCCCAAATGGAAAAAAAAATAAATAAAAACAACCAAAAAACCAAACCAAACCAACAAACTCGCTTTTAACTTCTTGAAGGAAAGTTTTAAGGTAACATTAGAAAAGATCTTTCCCTGAGAGGGACCCTATTTATTTTTTTTTAAATTTAAATTATTCATTTGACAAGAACCTTTCCTTCTGTGGCGTCTGCAGCAGTCAGAAATCGTGCTTCTCTCCAAAAAGGCATCAAAGCACTATTAGTTAGAAACAATAAAATACTCTGTTACCTGAACTGCAGTTCTTCATGGCAAAGGAATCCACGGCTGCCACGCTCTTGTTCCCATTAGGAACATATTCCAGGGAGATCCGAAATGGTTTCTCCAGGTGTCCAACTCTCCTTTGAAGCAACACCCATCTGGTCTCATCACAGAGCAAGAGGAAAAAACACAGGAGAAGAGCTGTAAGAAAGGCTACTACTTTACAAATACCAAATCCCCCAAAGGAGCAGCTCCACATATGGCTGGTCACACTGTGCCTCCTACCCGAGTCCTCACTTCCCTCACAGTGCCCCATGGTCAGGACCTTTCCCTCCCATGGATTTTGCAAAAGTAAAATTCTAAGCACCAAGATTTCCACCCAGCTAAGATGTGGAAACCCAACTAAACAGCAGCTTATTGCTCTCTTCTGTCACACTTCTGTGCCCCCAGATGTCTGCCTGCTGTTTAAAGGAAACCAAACTCTGTGCAAAGCAAGCTGTGAAATCTGTAGCACACGTGCACATCCCCTTTAAATACCATTTCTGAGTCTTACCAAAAAGTCTCTTAGTCACTCAGGAAATAAGGCAGTCTCCAGGGCTGTACAATAGCTCTAATTCCCAGCACTGCATCACGAGTTGAAGTAACACATTTTACTTCTAAAGCAGTTGGCCGGAACATCTACCTGTGCACAGAGCACCACATCTAAAACATGCCATTTCTCCTCCTCCACTTCCTGTCCCTCTTTTCCTGCTTACCTCCCTCCCAAATGACAAAAATTCCCAGTAAGTAAATCAAGGAAGTGAATTAGCAGCCCAGGAGATTAACATCCACACTCCAAGAGCGGTACAACTTAATCTGCTTGTTGCCAAGAGTAAATGAGAACAAAAAGCCTGCTTGAGCTTTATTTATTCCCTGAGATGCTAGAAGACATCAGTTCCTGGCTGTCTTTAATGTCTACCTTCTCCCCTCTGATCAGCTGGGTCGGCTGCTTTACCTGAACTAACTTCCAGTCAGAGAGCACAAGAATTATTCCTAGACCCCCGATTCCAATTCTCTATCCCACAAGACATGTCTGAAGGTAGATAGTAAAAAATGAAAACATCTGTCTTTTTGCCAATATTCTGGAATTCTGCAAGGAAAATGTTAAGGACTTAAATACTTGTACAATAACATGGTCTGACCCATCTCCCTTCTCATCCTTGGGCACAGGCTGCCAATAAAACCACTTGACACCATTTATGAAGGGCTGCTTCCCAAGAGGCACGTATCACCTCAGCAGTGATATGGATCCCATCCCCTGTTTCACTCCAGTTTATCAGGGCCTGCTCACTAACCATAAACATGATCAGGGGCAAGAGATTCTGTAAAGTCACTCAGCCACTACTAATTCAATTTTTTCACATTTCTCTTCTGTTACAGGAAGAATTCAGCACCAAGGGAAAAGTCCCTTTGTAGCATACTGTAAATGGTCAGCTGGAGCCTAAGAAACCAACAGGACCTAACAAAGCCTATTATGAAATGCAGCTCCAGCTGCAACTTTTGAAAGATGAGACCAAAAATGTATTGTGTTTCCTTAAGTTGTTTTTAAACACCACTATTAAGCATTTTAGGGGAAGACTGTAATTATTTCTGGTTATCAGAAATTTTGCATTGCCCTTTGACAAAACCCCACATTTTTTATTGCTCTTACAAAAATATTTCCTTTTTAAGTACCCCCATTGTCTCCCTGTATATGTATTTGTGTTTGTCCATGAGCTGTGAAAAAGAACACCTTTTTTGGGGGGGAAGGTAACCCTCTGGAACAGATCTTCTGAGCACAAGAAACTACACAGCTTATCTAACATCCATTACAAGAATTTCCTTCTCCAGAAGCATGCCCGGAATTTGGATGTTATAAAGTTCAGAAACCCTTCTGAAAGGAAATACAACAACATGTGTGTATGACATTTGCAACAACTGACCATCATTTGTGGCTGCTAGGAACATGGATCAATCCTAAATTGCAGACCCTGCACTGTGACAGAAGCTAGGAGACTTTTCTTGGTTCCAGTGGCAGACAAGTTGTTGTCTCCTCAGGGACACAGTGGTGTCATTATGCTTCACTGAACCAAACAAAATTCCCAGCAGGCAAGGAAGCTGCTGACAGGTATGTGAAGGACCTAAAGAGAAGTCCAAAGCAAGGGTTACAAAAGGACCCTGCTGGCAGCTATTGCAGTTCAATGTGCAACTCAGAAAAGCAAACACAGCTTTTTAATGATTTACTAGGTGTCCTCCTCCCTCTTTTTTCCATTGAGAAGAGTGAAAATAGACTGCTAAATTTCATTTTTTGTTTACAGTTATTTTCATTTCCACATCTCATCTTCCACCTTCTGTGCTCTAGGCTCTCACTTGAGAGGAGGATGTTGGCATCCTCACTCTTTTTCTGTCCCACTCCCCCCAGAGATAAATCTGCTTTTGCTGAAATTAAATAGAATAAAGCATTGAGAGTATTTTAAAATGCCTAGCTTCTGTGCGAGTTATTTCTTCTCATGTCATCTCAACTTAGGTATATTATAAGGATTAGAAGATACAAATTTCCCTACAAATAGAGCCAAAACCAACCCTAGATGAAATTTGATTATGAAATACAAAAGCATCTGTATGTCATGAAAATTGTTTTCCTCAGCTTCAGAAGACTGATGGATTTTAATTCCAAGTACGCAGTGGCTCTCAACAATGATTTCCATTTCTGTGTTACTGCTAACCCTCTGGATAAATGTGCCAGGAGTTTTAGGAATTGCTTTTTTGAGTTACTGGTGCAATAACTTTAGTTTGAGATTCTCAGGCCTCTCATAGTTTACCACAGAAACTTTATTAACTCCCAGAGCTGTTGCCAAGCAGGTGTTTTATATCACCACAACAGAAGACTGGAAAACGCAGACTCACTCAAGCCCAGATTCATTACAAAATATATTCATACTTCGTGGTACAAATTCCTACAATAGGTTGCCTGATATTCAGAGATTCATGTGAAAAGAAATACCAAGTACCAGCCTCTTACTTTTGAGACAAAGATGACATTAAATGGTGGATTTATCAGGGTTACTAAAAATAGCTCCAGGGTCACCAGAGGCACCTGTGGGCAAACTCAGATAGGAATCAGTTCTGGCATCACTCTGTGGCAGATTTGGGACTCTGATCTCCAGACCTTCTATATAACACACTGTATTACACAGACCCATACTCATTTGCACATCCTGTACTATATATAGGCTGCCTGGCAGCAGCATCAGCAACATCTACTTCAGCATAACCAATACATATTAGATGTTATTTAGCAGTAGCTTTATTAAATTTCTATCAGTGGTCTGCTGTGGCTGCATTTCTCTTCACAGAGAAAAGCAAGGCACAAATTCCCAAGGATATTTTCTGGGAATCGCAGCGAGGAACCTCAGAGAAAGAAGAAACAATTCTTATCTCATTTGCTGTGCCTGTGTTTGTGCAAAAGTAGAATGCAACATGGAAACTGTTTACCCAAAGTGATGGTGTTTTGTTTCCTTGGCCTATCAGGGCCAAGCACGTGTCCAGACTGTTGGTCAGCAGACAGTCAAAAGATTCTGTACAGTGGATTTGAGTGTTTGTGCAGATTCAGTTTAGTTGTGGTGTAATATAGTATAGAATAATATAGTATAATAAAGTAATTAATTAGCTTTCTGATATTATGGAGTCAGATGTATGATTTCTTCCTTTCATCAGGGTTACCCTGACTGCTTTGCTATAGTCTACATGCTATGAATCTAATTTTAGAAAGCATTTTAGCAAGGTAACAGAAGCCACTTCAGTTGTCTTTTGGGATAGATGGGGAAACACCATGTATGGAACCCCATACTGGAGTCATACTTCACCAGCCTGACAGGTTTCTGTGCTGAGATGATAGGCTTGCTCAAGGAGGAGAGCAGTGGATGTTGCTTGTCTTGGCTTGATAATGTTTCCCATCATTACTCTCTCCCATCCCATCATCACTGACTGATGGAAGCACAGACTTTGAGGTGGACTGGCTTAGAGGGTTATCACCACTGTACCAAGTCCAGCTGGAAGCCAGTCACTGGGGGTATTACACCTCTGGTTTTATAGTGTTTTCTGTCCTCGTCAATGACCTGGATCATGGGACGGGCTGCGCTATCAACAAGCTTCCAGCAAGACTGGGAGAAGCAACTGATGCACGGGACAGCTGGGCTGCCATTGGAAGAGGTTGGAAATTTGAGTCAACAGGAAGCTCATGAAATTCAAGAAAGAGAAACTGCATTGCCTCTGCAGAGGAACTACCTCATGCACCAGCACAGGCCAGAGAGCGGCTTTGCAGAAGACAACCTGTGGGCCCTACAAAATACCGAGCCTAAGCTAGAAACATGTCCCCAGTGAAAAGAAAGGCCAATAGTTTACCAGGCTGCACTGGGAAACACAGATCAAAGGGGTGATTCTTCCTCACTATTCAGCTCTGGAGAGACACTCCTGGAGGACCAGGTCCAGTGCAGACCTTTCCAGCACAAGACAGACACGAGGTACAGAAGTGAGTCCAGCCAACAGCCACAGAGATGATTTAGGTACTGGAGCATCTGACATACAAGAGGAGGCTGGGATTGCTTAGACAGCAAGAGAAGAGAAGAGGAGGCTCAGAAAGGATCTTATCAGTGTTGATCTGTTATAGGTGAATGGAAAGGAGACAGATTTGGACAAGGGTATCCAATGAAAGGCAAGAACAAGGAACTTTCCTTGGACTGAAAGACCAGAAATTCCATTAAAACACAAGAGAAAGCTTGCTTGCTTTAAGGGTGACTGAACACTGAAACAAATTGCCCAGAAATCTTATGTAGCCTCTATTTCCAGATATTTAAAATGGGAATGGATATAGATCTGGGTAACCTGCTTCTCACTCAGCATCCAGAAGGGAACTTAGACTACTCAATCTCAGGAGTTCCTTCCAGCCTCAACCATTCTGCATTTGTGAAACACAGGACCCAAAAGCAAACAACAGCAGGTAACAGATTACTCCTGTTATCCTCTGCATGACCTCCAAGCACTCTAGAGAGTGATGAATCAGCCCAGTAAGCTGACAACTGCAAGGACAAAGGCATCACTTATTGTACCCAGAGCTATTATCACATAGCCTTCAACATCATGGCCTATTTCTACCACAGCAGTGGTCATAATGACCGTGATGATCTGTCTGGATACTGCCTCAAGCAATAAAAAATCCTGCAGTTTAACATTTTAATTTAAACTTTTATACTGCAAAGCAAAACACTATGTTGTATTGCTTAGGCACTGCTCAGTGTCTCATTACAAGTCAGATCCATCAGGTCTTTCACTGAAGCTGCATCAAGAAAGAAACTGTCTCAGATACCTAGAATCTGCAATACACATCAGTTTACAGAGAAACTAATAACTGTGGTCTTCAGTGACAGAGTAACCCAAAATCCTAGATACAAACATTTTCAGACTTTAGAGAAGTTCAGACATGGATGAGGATGCCACCTAGAAAGAATGAGTTGCTTAAAGAAAGCCGGGGCAACACCTGGAGTTTCTCTCAGAAGGCTCTTCTCCAAAACAGAAAATGCTGCTGACAGAACCAAAGCCCAGGTTTACACAGGAGAGCAAGGGCTAAATTTTCAAATGGCTTCTTCATACTCAGTCCTCAATGTGAAGGTGTGTGGACACAACCTTTGGCCTCTCCCAGCCCTGCAAGGGTGAGCTGCTAGGTCCCAAACAAGCCAAAGTACTTCTCTGTAGCTTAACTTTTTTTAAGGCCCCCATCCATGACTGCGTTGGCCAGGCTCTATGTTTCAGAGGCCACAATCCAGTTGTCATGGAAACTTGAGAGGTAGTTTAGATGCTCTGGTTGTTCATGCAGCATGTAGCTTCAGAAGGAACACTTTCCTGATTAATTCTAATCGATACACTAATGCTTTGGATGCCATTTTGCATGCTCCTCTGGGTAATGCCAGCACTGATTAATTGCAAGTTCAAGTCAGGATGATCTCTTAGAGGCAGTGCATTAAAAAAAAAGAAGTGCTAGAACTCTCAAGTAAAGTCTCAAGCTGGAATACTTGCAATCCTGCATTTGTCTGCCTTCATGGCTAAATGATTTTGAATCCAATTAACACTCACATACTCTTTCATCCTGTTAAAGAGGGGTTTCAAAATGCTTGATTGCAGCAAGCTTTGGGACTCCAGTTTACTCCCATGTACAGCAATCATCTTTGTGATCACTCCCCAGACTTCCAACTAGTCTGGGAGGTAGAATTAATTTCTGTGCTGTCAGCCAGCCTGCCACCTGTGCTGCCACCTGTGCCACCACCTATGTCTTCAGGGGAGTGCAGTTTGCACTGGCCCAACTGCAGAAGTTAAGTTTCACCCAGAATGCTGTTCTAGCTTTGACAGACCCACCACTTTCTCGCTTTTACAGAAATTTTGAAAGCAAGTCTTCAACTTGCAAGAAAACTATGGAAATTATTAGCAAGAAGCCCCAAAGAACCAATGCTTAAATCACAGTAAATCAGGGCTAACTGCACTTGAACTGTGTTGTGGGGAATAAAGAGCTGCATGGGCCCTCCAAGGGTCATGAATCAGCTCATGTGCTCCCAGCAACAATTAATGGCTGGTTGAGGGAACACAAGAACTTCCAACTATCTCCTCTCCTTGAGACAAATGTTCTGTGAATTCAAGCTGTATTCTGCTCTCACCTCCACTCTCCCAGCATAAAAATTGTGGAACTTAACAGACTCATCATAGCTAAATTGAGTGACAGTGTGATTTTATTTCTTCAGGTTGAGGCTCTCATGTAAAATACTCCTGCTGCTACCAGCACTCATCATGGTATGGCTGTGAGGAAAATGCAGTGTATCTTGGCAAGGGCTTAGATTTTCTCTCTTTAGTAAAAGGTTCTGCAAACTTTTGGGAATTAAAAAATTAAATATAAATAATAGCAGCTGTGTCAGAGTATTTCACATCAAAATCTGCCTGCAGCAGTGAAAATATTAGATGCTGATTTTTGAGAATGAAACCTTGTTAAGGGTGGAATTAAAATTAGCACTAGGAGTCCAAATGAGAAATTTTTCTCTTTAATGGATAAATAGGGGAAAGAACATAACTTTTTCATCCTGCATGCCCCTGCATAATTATGCAGAAGTTTATAATATGTTTTAATCTTGCCTCCATACTGCTTCAGACTTTCCTTTGCTTCAACAATTAATGGGCACTGCAGAAAGGAAAAAGCAGATTAAACCTTTTCAGGCTCTAGACAACAGAAAATAAAAAAATGTTTTCAAGAGGATGCCAATAAAATTTATAGAGACAGAGGATTAGAAATAAAATCATCTATAGGAGTCTGGGTAAACTCCTTTTTCATTAATTCAAACAATATAATATATTGCATTGTAATTATTTTTAATTATCAACTTTAAAGTAATTTCAGCACACTGACCTTAAAGTTACTTAAACGACACCAGGTCCAGAATTTGAAGCATGATGGTATAGTCTTACAAAATGTCAACAAATAAAAATACTGTACAATAATGCAAGAGATTATTTAACATTAAAGGAGGAAATTCTTGATGTGCAACAAAAAGTTTGCAATGTTAATTCCTCTGCTCATTGATAATTTTACTTTATAAGAGCAAGCAAAATGGGGAAACTTTACTTTTTAAGGGAAAGAAAAATAGTATCCCTTTTCCTCTATTGATTTAATGCCGACTGTCTTCCTACCCTTTTCTCTGGCCTTTTGCATAAGCAAGACATAACTGTAATGATAGGTTAAATACAGCTGAGACCTTTATTAGTGTCATTGGATCAGACCTTTAACATCCCTGTGAGTGGCTCAAGAAAGCTTCCCCGCCCTTTCCTCAAAATGCCTTTAGAAGATGCTTTCATGAAAGTTTTGCCATTAAAAAACAAAACAAAAAAAATTTGCAACTATTTTCTTTCCTGTTACTCTTTTAGTGCTTTTAAGATGAAACTAAAAACGCTGCCACCTCCCCCCCAGAAAATGTGCTGTAACTGTGTGTGGTTTGACGAATAAGTCAGGCATTGAGTAATTACCTTGCCTACAACAGGAGTCCAACGAGATTTTGACTCCAAAATGCAATTATACCCCCTCATGAGCACTGGAAAGGAGGTTAAATCTACCCTCTTTCTAGAATTGCAGTGCTGGGCTCCTTTGTACAGATGCTCCACTGAGAATTGTACAGCTGGGAAGATATTGCAATATGGAAGAAACTGCTTTAGGCTTTAGTGAAACACAAGTTGCCTGTGAAAGATATTTTTTTATGTTCTACTTATTCCTGGCCAACAATGGAAGTTTGCAGTAAAGCCACTACAGTTTTTTTGGTAGCAGACTCTTCTCCTGTGCAGAGACATGGCAAAACACTCTACATGGGAAAAACTATTCAAAGGCATTAGATAAAACCTACAGAAAAAATACCTGTCCCTGTTAACTTCCACAGAGTTAATATATTATTTTTTAACTGCCTTTCTGAATGTCTGTTAGAAAACTCACTCTTACAAAGATTTTGTGTTCCTAACTTGTTTGAAGAAAATTCCCTGCTCTGAAAATGTGAAGACTTATATTTGAGCACTGTGAAGAACTGAAAAGGTAACTGACTGAAGAATTGCAGTCACAATTAAATCTTATTCTTGTGATTAGAAATGAGAAACTTTTAATGGGATTTAATACTGATTCAGCCCTGGAACAAAGAGCAGAGGAACTGCAGAGGGATTCAAAGTCAGATGATGAATTTATGCTGTACGGTGGAGGGCAAACCTCTTTCCAAGAGAGTAATCAATTTTCCCCTGGAAAGTAACCCACAAAATAAATGGCAGAGTTATTATTAATTCAGCTAATCTTTTCTAAAATCTGTGGAATGAGTAAACCAGGTTTTTACAGGATAATTTTTGTTACTGACCATTCCAAAATGTAAACTTAGTGCTCCAGACATGCTAAGAAAGTAATCAAATAAAAACTCTATTGGACAAGAGTAGATGAAACCAACCATTGTTGGTTTTTTAAATGACAGAACAAATTATTTTAATTGGCTACTTCATCACATCCAATAAACAGTTCTGATTTTTTTATTGTGGGAGCTCCCCATGGACATGACATGGCTAATCACTCCAGTAAGAGACTTCTGCAATTGCAAGTACAGTAGAACTCAAGAGCTTGCTCAGAGGAATGTGTTCATCTGGCCCTGAACTTTCCTCTACATTCCCCAGTTAAACCACGCACGATGGAACTTTCTTCTGCTTCTCAAGCAGTACAGAGTTGGAGGCAATCCTGGGATGCTAAAATTAGCTATCACATCCAAGATGTAGCACCAAAACTGATGTGAAAAGAATAGCTCAGCAGACTTTTCTGGTGCACAACAGCTCTTTAGTGTCACCTCCTCTTGTAGCCCTCTCCTATTTGCACATCATATGATTACACCTACTTTAACAAAACTAACACTGCCAAAAAATGAAATTTCATTGCAAGAAACCAAGTTGCAGTAACTGTTGGCAACATGTAAGCCCAGGCAATACCAGGAACACTGAGCATTCATACAAACCATGATATCTTTAGGTGGTTATACAGACCTCACAGCACTTTAGCAAAGAAATCAAACACCTCATTTTTTAGGTGGGTGAAAAGGAGGCACAGCAAGGTTATATGATTCATTTAGTCAGTAGTTAGATGGAACAAGGATCAGAGATAAAAGTTTCTCATTCTTATTCCCATGTCCTAATCCACTGCATCGTGCTGCTTCTGATGAGGGTAATTAAATTTCATGCTTCAGGGAGTAACTTAATTGTCTTTGAGGATCAGAAGGAAACTCCATCCTTTCAACGCAATGTACAAGGCTGCTCAGGTGTGCCAAAGAGTAGTTTTCATTTGTTATTTAAATACTGAAAGTAAAACAATCTAATCCTAATTACAGCCAAATACAGTCAAGGCTTCAGAAAGACAGAATGTCTTTTGAAAAGAAAGAGTAGTGGCAAAATACTCTGAAATTATTTAGTTCTCAACAGCTCTGTCTGGGAGACCAACTAAACCAGGATTTTTACCTCTACACTCAGCAATGGCTGTTTATGACACAGGTAAAGGGAAATAGGAATGGTGTATCTGCTCACCACCTATCTGGTGGAAATAAAGCCATGAAAAATTTTAGGTTCAAAGTTAGGTTCCAAGAGTGAGTGAGAGAAGACTTCACTGAAGAGAACAGCTGTGCTTACTGCGTATCCTTTACAAATATGTTGCAATTTTCTAACAGCTGTAATAACCTAAACTTGAAAATCAGATACCAATATAGCTAAAGAAAGATTAAAGACTAGATGAAGAACTGTTTGAATCATTAGGCTCAGAAGGATTTACAGAACATCTACTCTAGGCACCCCTGCCCACTACAAGACTGTCTTCCAAGAGGCTCCTAAAACCCATTTCATCAGGTCAAACCCCATAAAAAGCTGTCTGGTTAGAAAGAAAAAAAAAAGCCTGACTGGGTATTAGAGATTCCCAGAAACAAAAAAGGCTGGCAGATAATCCTTAGCAAATACCACCTTTCCCATAACTTCAGCTGTTTCCAGTCTTTGCCTGCAGCACAGAGGTAAGATACGATTGCACTGGACAGAGCATGTGTCATATGAGATGCAAAATAGAAAAGTAAATAAGAATAAAACATGGTGCAGAACAAATAGAAGTGAAATGCTTCCCAGATCATTGTACAATACAGAGGATATCTATGCACAAGCAATGTGAGGGGTAATATGAATGAAAACTGCAGGCGTGAAAACAAGAGATGAATTTCTTGATGAAAAACTTCCTCTTCCAATTTAATTTATTTCCTTCAAACACAATCATTTGAAAGAAATGATTCATTAGGAAGGATGTGAATTGGGCAATACGAGACCTGAAATGCAGAAAGGTTTTGTCCATTACTACTTATGTAGCAGGTGTTACCCTGTAGCAGAGTTACCCTGTTGGGGAAGGGGCCTTTGAATTGTATGACTCAATTTCGAATGGAAAAGGAATTTAAAATAAAAAGAGAGAGTGACTAAAACAGTCACTTTGTCAGTGTCCTCAAAGAGAAGGAACTTGGGAGGCTGGTGTCTGCTCTTCAGAGCAAATGACACTTCAGAAGTCAGACAGATCATACCACTTAACAACAGAAATGTCAACTTTAAAGATATAGAAATGCCACCAAAGTGAAGCTTGCTGTTGCTTTCAACACGGCAGCAGTCACAGCAATGTCCAGTGCTGACATCAATGTCTGCCCCTCTTACCACATCTGCAACACCAGTAACATCTGCTGGGTAGGTCCAAAACCACTACCAAAAGTCTAGTTTTTCCACACATGTTGAGACTGTTTCTGTCCCACTGATATAAATCTCCTGCATTTAGTATTGGGTATTTCTGAAAGGGAATCAGAGCAAGCCATGCTGAACATCCGGGAGGGAAGTCAGGGGTAGCCAACTGCATCTGTCACTGCCTGCAGATAGGAGTTTAAGACACTGTCTGGTTTCTCAGCTTCCCAGAACCTGGAGCATGGAGATGTTTTATTTAGCTCAGAATACATTTGCCTGTTAGTCTCAACATTTGGCACACACGCTTCCTTTGAGCATAAATAGAAAAGTCTTGACAAGAAACATGCATAGAAAACAGACTCCACAAGATGTTCCAGTATAATATACTGGCTCCTCACAATCAAATAAAAAGGTTCCTAAACCAAAAAGCTCATTTCCTTGGGTTAATATTGCCAATGAAATTGAAGGTGTTTTTGATCCTAAAAGCACATGAAAACATGATTACTGTCTTTAGTATTTACTGATAAAGAAAATACCTAGGCCTTTTCTTGCATTCCCAAAATAGCAGTCCTGACAATGCTGCTCGTCTCAGTATTACATTAAGCTGTTTTTCAAATTCAAGTAGTCCTTTTTTCTAGCAACATCAGTAATTGCAATTCAATAATATTTTCTGAGATAGCTTTTGCCTTTAGACACCCTTCTCGGAAGAAGACCATGCACTGCAGCATCCTGGAAAGCTCAGAAGCACAAAAACTTGAGCTTAGCCTCAAAGAGCAAGTCTCACTTACAAGCTCACTTGTATTGGGCAAAGGCTGGAAAGAAAACCATTCCACAGTTCCCTCACAGGGCAAAAATGAGGAAAAAGGTCCTTGCCATGATATTTCAGTGTGGCTTTAGAAACACTGTGACATTTCTGTGAACATCAGTATAAAAAGGTATACTTGGTACCTGAGGGTATTGTAAGGCTTGATTAAGTTAATACCCAGCTCAATGAAAAAGACCCAACAAATTCAGGCACTATTCCTACCCTGTGACTTAAACGCTGTTTGCAATATAATATATAAATTATATTCTGAACAAGGATGAGTTTTTTCTATATGAACCTGCAACAACCTTTGAGAACTTCAGACAAATAAGGCTGCAAAGTATCCAAAATATATGCATGTGTACATATTGTCGGGTCACCTATAGGTAGGAAAAACTAGGGAGCAACACCAAAACTGCATTTCTTAACACTAATTATCTGTTTCATGCTACATCAAGAGGATTTTTCAATGAACTCTTTTCTAGAACTATTTCCTTGCTGTTCTTCCTCTCCTGAGCAGAACCATAATCCAAGTTCTGTAGGCTGATACGAAATACAGTAAAATTTCCACTCTTTCTTTCCTCCCTCACTGCTTTTCTACATGGGTTGCCTACTTCAAAGTAGAGTTTTGCCTTTTTCATCAAAATTTAGTTTTATTGACTCTCGAAGTCCCACAGTGACCTCTAATTTTCCCTAACAGGCATAACCACAAAGCACTCTGGCTCCATATCTGCCAAGAACAATCGATACTGTTCAATAAAAGCCAAGTCATGAACCACAGCAGCCCCTGCCTCTGCTTAGCTCAATGACATTATGCAGTTTCAGCTTGTTCTTGGGTGAATCAGCTCATGGGGAATTAAAGAGTTCAAATCCAAATGCTCCTGCACCCTTTTTGCTTGGGGAAATTGCCTCAGAACCTACTGAATTCTGGTCACAAGGAGGTTAAAGTTGCCTCATTCCATAGGATGTACTGAGCACTGAGCTGAAAGAAGATGAAATTATGCTGAAGCTCCATCAGAGCAGTCAAGTGCTCCTGTTTTAGTCTATAACTCCATTTCTGCCACAGCCCTACTGAATATATCCATGTCAGCCACTGTCAGTCTCACATCAGCTTTGCCATTAGCCCACACTGAGACGCCTTTCCACTAATTAACCAAAATTCTTCTGACATGATGACTAAACTCTCCTTTTCTATACAGCAATTTGGGATTGAGCTGAATGCAGGGATAAGGAAAAACAGTGGGCAAAGGAAGGTGTATAGAGAAACACCATGGGTATACTTCAGCTTCTATGGGCTGCATGAAGTTTTCAAACTTTATCAAGGACTTCAGCAGTAACTTAGCCTGGTCACTGCTGTCCCAAGGCAAGAGAGAGAGGAAGGGCTGCAGAGCAACCCCTGGCCTGGGAGGAATTAGTGCCAGGCCCTCCCATGATCTGCTCATTTACAGCACAATCCAAGAGGCATTTTTCTGTGTGAGCTAATTTATAAATCAGTGCAGAATGTAAAAATAATGACCTTTTGGCCTAGTAATATTTTACATTCACACTCAGTTCAAGTAATTGAGAATAATGGAGAATTAGGACGTCTGGTTTTGTAGGTGAAGTGAATTCAGTCCAAAGACCACTGTGGCCTCAGACCAGCCTTCTTGTTACCTTCTCCCATTTTCTTCCCTCTGAAAACTGAGATAGCACACTAAAAGCTGTGGCAAATACTCTTCAGTAGCTGTATCTCACAAGTGGCTGTGTTTGAGATTCATATCTACAGAAAAGGCCCGGAACATGCCACAGATCCATCAGCATTTTAGAAGGTGAATGAATAAAGTACTTAGAAAGCAGAGCAGCTGTTTCAATTATAGCATTAGCAGCCCAAGCCCTAAGCACTCAGTGCTCCTGGAAGCCTGAGGGTGGGTAGGGAACAGAGCCATCTCCACGGATTATAATTAAAAGACCAAGGCCAATTGCACATTCAGAACAAACAGGCAGCAAATGCTTTGGTTGCAGTTGGTCATTTTCTGTTTCAGCCTTCCAGATTTTTGGTTTGCAAATGTGAACAAACCCCTTTCAGAGTATGCCAAGTACAAGTAACTCCAACAATCCCATGCTGCTGTTTATATGTTTTGCAGTTTCTACTACATGGGGGGGGGAAAAATTAAAAATTCAGGCATCTCCTTTCCCCTTCTACTTTCACAGGGACAAGTTTATATCCTGAGGCCCTTAGTGGCTGCAAAATATTCATTTCCAAGCAGGTAATGTCCCATGTAAATCATCACCCCACTGCAATAAAAGAAATGGTGAATCTATATTTTATATTTCATGCCTGTTTATGCAAACAGTGTAAATTCAAGATCTTGCCTTATAACTTTTTTTAGTTAGACATCTAGTGTCTAACTCTCTAACTCTCAGACAAGAATGATTATACAGAAAATAATGGAATTGGCTCAAAAGTATACACAGAGATTCCTCCCTGGGGAATTTCTGCTCAACCACACAACACTGAGTGGACAAACAAAGTGAATTCAATTTTACTGAACAACTCTGACTAAACAAAAAAATCAGGTCTATTCCTCTGACCATACTGATACATATGAGCATACTATGTAAAAACAATGTAATCATATAAAATAAACCATATAAAAGAAAATAAACCATATAAAATAAAATATAAAATAAAACAGCTGTAGTTGCTTCTGGAACAAAGACCTGCCAGTGTTACTAGTGCACAAGGTAATCTCCTGAGCTTGAATACAAAGTATCAGGGAAAGACATTCTGAAATCCTCAATACACCACTAAATAAGGCTTCAAGAAGTCCATTTATCATGAAAGGGGTGAAGCAAAGATGCAACACACAGGAGTACACCACAAGACTCTGCTAAAGGCTTCCAGAAACTGCAGCCTGAGGTCAAAGCAGTGAATGTGGCAACCTGCTGAGAGCAGGAATACTCTTTCCAGGATGGATGGATGGGGCAAGCCCCATCTGCCAGAAGCCCTGAACTCTGTTTCCATGAACATCCCACTTTGGGTAACTGAATGGTCCCTGCAGAAGAGAGATTCTCAACCCTGCAGGAGGAATACTTCCAGAAACTTTGGTAAGTGGGTGTTAGATGGATAGCACAGACAATGGCCACTATGGACTGGAGCAAGTGATGGGCGAGGAGAGGCTGGGACAGTTGGGATTGTTTGGCCTGGAGAAGGCTCTTATTATGTACTGATACCCTGGTTTGGCTCTACCTTGAACAAAGGGGCTGGACTAAATGATTTACAGAGGTCCCCTTCAACCTCAGTGGTTCTGTGATCCTGCACAGGTAGAAGATGTTCCACTGGCTAAAGATCTTTGTCTTCACTATTGATTTTTTTAACAAAGCATGCTGAATTATTGGTGCTGCTGGATCAATGCTACAGGAGGGTCAATAGTGGCCACATCTTCAATTTTTCCTTTTCAGCTATAGACTCAGAGCTTCACTTGAATGAACTTAACGTGCACCGAAACAGGATGTATGAATAAGAAAATGCACATTATTATCAGCTTATTGAAGTAACATTTGCTTTGTTTCTGATGATGGAGGGCTTAAAAATGCAAAGAACTAGAAGAACGTCAAGAACTATTGATGAAGCCTCTGTCAAATGTTTCAGACCTTTTCCCCCTCTGAAACCAATTTCAGAGTGGAAGAACCATTTTCCTGTAAAATGTGCAGAAGTTAGTAAGTCTCAAGCAGCTTCTCCCTGGAGGGAAGCCCTTCAGACCCTATTAGACATCCTGCTCTGTACTTGGTTTATCTTTGTTGGCTTTTTTTTTTTTTTTTTTTTTTTTTTTTTTCTGGTCACAATTCTCTATAAACAGAACAGGAAGAAAGAAAGAAAGAAAGGAGAAAAGGTTATTTCCTCTCGTTACTTTGTGTTAGCAAAGGGCAACATTCAAAACTCTGAAATGTATACATGTCTTTGCAAACAGGGCAGTAGAGAGCACGGGCAGTTCATACCCAGGCTAGAAAACTCATCTATTGGCAAGTGAGTCAAAGAGCAGGAGCCAGGAAAAAGGATAGAGGGGGAGATAGAAAAGAACAGCATTAGCAAGCAAGGAATGAGGCAGAGTACAGAGGGAATGTGGATAAGAGAAAGTCAGCCAAAATATATGCCACAGGATTAGCTGTCTCTGACAAAGAATCACAGAATCAGCTGAGTTGGAATGGACCCCTCAGGATCATCCAGTCCAGCTCCTGGCCCTGCACAGGACACCCCCAGGGTCACTCCATGTGCCTGAGATTGTTGTCCAAATGCCTCTTGAGCTCTGTCAGACATGGTGCTGTGACCACTGCCCTGGGGAGCCCATTCCTGTGCCCAGCCACCCTCTGGGTGAAAAACCTTTTCCTGATACCCAGTGCAAATCTCTCCTGACACAACTCCAAGCCATTCCCTTGGGTGCTGTCACTGGTCACCACAAAGAAGAGATCCATGTCTGCTGCTCCTCTTCCCCTCACAGGGAGCTGGAACTGCAATGAAGTCTCCCCTCAGCCTCCTCCAGGCTGAACAGACCAAGGGACCTCACACGTCTTCCCCTCGAGGCCCTTCATCTTTGTGACCATCCTCTGGACACTCTGTAATAGTCTAATGTCTTTCTTATATTGTGGTGCCCAAAGCTGCTCACAGGTCTCAAGGTGAGGCCACATCAGTGCAGGACAATCCCCTGCCTTGGCCAGCTGGCACAATGCCCCAGAGGCAGCCAGGACTGTGACCCCACATTCTCACTGCAGTTGTAGTTTGTGGTTTACAGGAGGTGGGAAAACAGGTGCTCTTAGAACCCTCCTACTCAACTGTCCACAAAAACAGCCTGGTGCAAGACAAACAAGCCAGTGTATTTAAATACTTAAATGCCAGCATGAATTGACTCTTTCACTAGGTAAACTCCTGCCTCAGCCTCCTTTTGTTTTCCTTTTCCTTCAGCCCTTGGGATATCAGAGTACAGCCATGAGCCAAAAGCAAAGAAACACTCTGTGCTATTCAAAATTCTCTAAAGGACACCATGCAACCTGTGAAATGTTTCAGGAAGAAAGACACTGAAAAAAAATGGAGCGATTTTTCTAGGGTGGTAAACTGAGCTGCACAAATTACAGTCCAGAGGAGACCTCAGGTCTTGTTCTTTTCTCAGTATAATCTTTTTGAATAATCACGTACTTACAAACCCCACAGAAATATCTGGTAATATCAGAAAGAACATATAAGTGAAACTTAAAGGTGTGAATCAGAAATCCTATCTAAAAATGCCTGAGGAAAAAAATACTAAAAAGAGTTTTAATAGTGACTTTCAACATAATTTAGTGGGAAATGAGGAGATGAAGATGAGGACTCATGAGAATGGAAAAGAAGGAAGAATGGGGACAAGGTGAGGACAGCAGATTAAAGACAGGACACAGCCCCCTGAAATAAGCAATCTCTGTACAAATGGGTGAGACTAGTGAACTTCAGTACATTTGCAGAGAGAGAGAAAAAATTCCATTACAGCTGAGAGACCAGAAAGGCACAGACTAATGCCCCAGCTCTTACAATCTTACTGATTTTTCCCAGTTTTATGTTCCTAACTTCAAGTCATATGTGTGACTCAGGCAAAAGCTGATGGTGATCAAAAGGTATTAGAAGCAAACAGCCTTTTAGGATCAAAGAGTTCAGTAGGGTCAAAGCCTTATCTCTCCCGTTCTTTTTCTTCCTTTTTTTTTTCCTTCTGAAACTTTCAAGTCTCCAGATTACCATCCCTGATATCTCAGTGGTTGTGACCTCTGAGGACAAACTGAAATTCAGTGTTGGACTATTGCTTCAGCAGCATCTCTAAATTCTACTGAAAAACATTTGCTAAATAGAAATATAATTTTTAAATCCCTCTATTTTTATGCAAATACCTACAAAATTTGTTGGAGTTCAATAATCACTCATCTCTAAACTTATCCTAAAGAAAAAAAATTATGTAAATTTGAGGATTATGTATCAACAACAAAGCCAAGGTGTCAACAGAAAGGTATGTAGGGGCCAGGGCAGCTGGAGTGAAAAGAAGTCAGCTGAGGCATAGAGAAACAAAAACTTCTAGGGGCAGGAACATGAGACAAGGATAACCTCTAGGGGCAGGAACATGAGACAGACACAGTCCTAACTGCAATAGGCAAGGATGCTCTATTCATATTTTCATGATGTCTGCTGAAGTACAAAAGCTGATGATTCATATTTTCACCCTTTAGCTATTCCTTCCCCACTTCAGGGTGAGGCTATCTTGAACATTGTGCTGGGGGGTTCTGTGCAGACTGTGAAGTCTAAATCCTTTCTTTGCTACTAAAATTCTTCCTGTAGTTTGTGGTTTAAACACACTGGCGGGAAGACATCCATGAATAAATGGGACCCTTAGTCTCCAGAGAGGCTAGTTCCACTTAATGCGTTTAAACCAGCTAAAGAAAATACCAGAAGGATGCTAAATGTCTGCAGCCTTTGGAATCATGCCTGAGGAGTAATGAAAATGGGCAGGACTCTGCTCCTGACCATATCTAGGGTTACCACCAGCTATGCTCTATTGTACCAGCCTCCACCACGAGTGGAGTAATGAGAAACTCAGCAAGTATTTGTACAGCCTTTCCATCAAGGTTCAGATTCCTATCTAAATTATTCTTTTTCATCTGAATAGATTTACCTATCCCCTTAGCTCTCATGCAAAGACATTTTCTTCATGGGGCCCTTGAGTGCCATGACATGGTTTTCTCTTAAGTTGTTTTTCCTATGCACATTTTCTTCATCTCTCTTCACTTTCATGGAACAGAGGTCTGGAGCTGAATCATTTATATTCCACAGAGGTGTGGGAATAATCCATGAAAGCAACAGGTGGCCTGAGCAGCACTCTGAGATGTTCTTTCAGCCAAGGCTGCTACAGAAGTGTGCACAAGCTGACATTGTACAGCAGCTGTGTCCAGCCTGTGCTAGACACCACAACTTGAAACATTCAGCAAAAACTGCCAGCAGAAAAAACTTAATGCACATTTGAAAAGTTTTCCTTTAACAAGCCCACCCCTGCTCCACTAGGGATTCCACTGACCAATTACTGGGGAAGGATTCCTACAGTATTACTCAGCCTCACAGTCTGGTGTGAAATTAGAGATGAATTCACCATTACCAAAAGAATTCCATCTTTCACTCAATCAAATTAAAAGTCTCAGCTGCTGGTGCATTCTGCTTTTCAGGAGGTGACAAAGGAAAGTTGAGCTGAAACTCTTCTGGCAGTGCAGATGTCTCTTTAAAGACAGAGTCTGGATGGAAGAAGGCATTCTTATCTTCCAAAGCATGTGAAAACACATGAAAATAATATTGGGACACCAAAAAAAAATGATGTTGTAAACAGAATACTTTTTCACCAGAACTTCTCTATTTAGAAATCTGTCACTGCACAGAAGAGAATGAGAAGCAGGTATATTCAGTAAAAGGGAAAATCTAAAAGAAAAGCAAAATTGCATGTCACAAACTATTATTCAGAGACTCCTGGCACATGAGGATTCCTGGGTTCCAAAAATTTATATTAAGGAGAAAAAAAGAAGCCTTGAATCTCAGCTTTGGAAGAAACAAGCGAAATTAAAATAAGTAAAATGATACATCAGTGGACATTTAACGTTATTTAGATAGCTCCTTTGGATCCTTTAGGAGTCAAATGAGACCTAGTAATTAATTTTTTTAATTTTTTTTTTGGTACTGGAAACAACAGATGACTAATATAGGTATATTCCTACAAAAAAACTTCAAAATAATTTCCCAGGAAAAAAGCTTCTTCCTAACAGGCAAATCATGAAACTGGCAAAAACTGGTTTATATCTGGATTCCACTAAATGAGAAATATCATTAGATGAGTATACTCTCTTGCATTATAAACAATAATAGTTTCTAGTAATACTGTTATAGCACCAGTTCCCATCCAATGCTGAGTTTAACAAATGACTTTTCTTATAGCAATACCATTATATGGTCTTTGAAAATGTTATGTTGCTGGTAGCTTTGTGATGCAATTTATTCATAGATGAATTTTGGCCAGCAAGCAGACTTTGCTCTCTTTGATTTTTCTAGCATCACTTCTCAAGGGAAAACAAACTGCTTCCTGAGGCAAGGACATTTGTACTTTGATCAAAGTTCTGTGAAAAGATAATTTTCAACATATTGTTTGAGCCTGCCTCTGCTCAAGAACCCATGCTGTAGAATAAAAAGCAATTTTCTGAGCATAAATTTGGGCTTCAGATCACCGACTCCTCTTTTAACAAAAAAACTAATGTGGAAAGCCTCAGTATCATTTGCTAACTTGCCAAGACTGTACTCATTGTACTTAAAATGTGCAAGTCTTGAGACCACTGCATACACATACACACAAATATTTCAGTAATTCAAGACTAAATGTATGTATCCTATCCTTCTGGGTGACTCACTCAGTGAAAGATGGAAATGTTAAATTGTTTAAACTGTTAAAGATTACAAAAAGTGACAGAAAAAATATTGAAAAATATTTAATTTGTATTTATCACAAACATCATTTTGAAGATGAAGAGAGTGCATTGTCTGTCACCAGTCAAATACATGCAACAAGCAAATTTGTTGTGATTTTACAGCTACATCAAAAGACATCTTAAATGATCTTCAAAATGAGGAGACAGAAAAAGAGGATGAAAATAATTAATTTCTATTATGAGCATGCTCAATGCTCTAACAAGTCAGAGGCTCCTGTGTGGAAGCCTTGGCAGAGACACTGTAAGAATACACCTGCCCCAAAGTGCTTGAACTATTTGGAGGAGCTGAGGAAAGGCTGCAGACCTCCATTCTCTCACAATACATTGCTGTCAGAAAGCAGGTACTGGCATGGCTACTTCTCACATTTTCATCAGCCAGTCTGTTCCAATTTGAAAACCTATCCAAACTGATGCTCCTATTTCCCTAGGCTGGTAGGGTTTTTCTTTTCTTTCTTTTTTTTTTTTTTTAAGAAGAATATAATTTGCCAAGTTTCACTTTGACAAAGCTGTATGTGTAAGCTCTGGTACAATATTCTCAGCCCACCATGGTCACCTTTACCTTTGCTGTGTTGGATTGACACTCTCTGTTATCTTCAGAGCAATTGTGGACTAGAGGCACAAGTGCAGGTGATTGCTCACTGCCCATCAGCCTGACCTACCCACGACCTCTACAGCAACTTGTCATTAAGCAGCAGAAAGCAAGGCTGCTATCCAGCATCTCTTTATTCCTTGGTCTATCCACCAGCACTGCAAACAAAAGCACCAAGTACTGTCAGGTGTGCGGGAGATTTTGCTGAGATCTGGGCACCAAACACAGGCTTCTCAAAAGCAGGCACTGAGAAGGGATTGAGCCTCACTCCAGGCAAAATCAGGGATGAACCCACACCTGCTGCACTACATTCAGACCTGTGTTACTACAGTGAGACAAACATTCCACCTGGGACCATTAAAAGTTATGCAAGTTTACCAAGTCATTTTAAAACAAACTGAAAAGAGTTTGATCAAAAGTAATTTTCAACAAATGACCAAGTGTTCAAAATATTTCAGCTTTCTTCACACAAAGAATACACTATTTTAATTTTCTATTTAACTTCTGCTTACTCTAACCTAACTTCAGGTGACAGCACACCAGCTGATCCTGAACTTCACCAAAATGCCCATGATAACCAAGTCAACCCATTAACTACAGTACCTCATATATCTACATGGTACTTAAGCATCCACCCACGCACAAAAAAAAATCAACATTGGTCATAGCCTTGACATATAAATCTCCAAAAAATAATTTACAAACTATGACTTCCAATAACAGCATCCTGGAGCTCTTTAAAACACTTAAGATCAGACTTCTCCTTAAGAAGAAGGCTTCTTCTTTAAGACACTTAAGAATCAGCTCACAGCAAAAAGCTCTTGTGCACTGAAGCACCACACATGATGTTACACAACGTGGCTGAAACAGCAAAGTGCTCACAGGACATTAATTAGCTCTAATTGAGCTGCTGTCCCAACCTGTGCCTGACACCACTGTGTGCTTTCTTTTAAACCTTTTCTGTGAGAAAGCCCTTGCAGGCAATCCAGAGCCAGTCCTGTAAACATCTCTCTCCATCAGGTTCCCTCATAATTAAATACCAGAGAGGGCACCTGCTGGGCATGTTTCTCCCCCATACAGTTCTGTGTTCAAAAAGCCTTCTGCTGTTAATCAGCACTGATTACCAATCTCTCTGGCAGTAATTGGTGTTTCATGCTGCAAACCACAGCTCTGGGAGTCATGCAAAGTTTCAGCAGAGGGCATGACCTCTAAGAGTCCTGGCATAATCCTGTTGTCTGATGCACATGGATCCACCCCAATACCACAACTGTTAGTTAATGCTCACAGTACGGTAATTTGACAGAATGAAAGCAAATTTTGTCACTTTACAAAGCATTAGAACATGTCTTCCTGTAACACATCTCGCTTAAAACCTCAGGGCAGTGAACTAAAACCAGAAATGTGATGCTTTCAGTGTCAAACTCAGTTAGTGAGTGAATGTTCTAGCAAACACAGCCCTTGAAGCCATTGATTGGGCAATGCTTCCCTGCTCTTTTCAAGTTTTGATTACTTCAGGAATTTTTTTCATCTTTTCTTCCCTCAGAATAAACAGCATATGTTGAAGAATTCTTAAAATAATCTTTCCTTCAAGGGAAATAGTTTTCCCTCTAGTAAAAATGTATTGTTACATTCAGTTTCATTGTGAAATAGGAATAAGAAAGTACTGAAAAATTCAATGTAGAACATGTGGTTTTAAGGGCAAGAGCTCTCACAGTACAGCAAGAACATAGCTCAGTAAAATAAAAGTGGTTGTCACTGGATTTTTAGATTTTTGGAGCAAGAGAATGGGACTGAATGTTTACCTTCTTTTCCCAATTCTGCCAGCAGCCATAAAGCCGAATGCTCAATTGATATTTTATGTTCTAAGAAGAAGGCTGGAGAAATATGCTGTACAAATTAAATACCTAAGGGAGGTTACCCTAGAAGAGAAGATCTTAGTTTATAAGTAAATCTTTAATCATGCGAAAAGATGCATTTCTACTTACTGTTTGTGACTGTAATAGCTCAGTGTTAGGAAGAACTAGAAATAAAAACAATAATTACAGATAACTCTAATTCAGCATTCTGCTTTTTGAGTGACTGTGAACATGAATCAGTGCTCTTACTGAGGAGGGGGAAGTTGGAAACTGTTTTGTCCATATCCCTTTCAACACAGACCTGAAATTACGGTAATTTTTGGTCCAAAATTAATCTATTGCATACAACTACACCCAGGCTGCTTGAGATCCCAAAAGTTTTGGTAACAAGGATTTTGCAAAAATTTATCTTGCCCAAAACTCCGCAAAACTCTGCTGGTGAATGCCGAGACCAGTCTGGCTAAATAGATGTGCACTTGAGTTGAGAACCCCTTCTTTCTGCTTAGAAGGTCAAATCAAAATCCCACCTCAACATCAGCATGATGTCACTCCAAAATGCACTTGTCTGTGGTACAAGCGTCTGTATAACATAAAATATATGCAAGGACAAAGCAAGCAAGAGGGTGAGACAGACCCCGTTGATTGGAAAATTCACCTGGAATTCCCCAATCCCTGGCTGAGCCAGCATTCAGTATTGGTTACTTCAGAGCTGGTCCTGAGACATTGGCTGTGAGAGCTCTAAAATGCAAACTGAGTTTTCCCCCATCCAGCCCCACAGCCTGTAACTCATAAAAATGCTGCTGGTTGCCAGAAACAGGTTTTGGGGTTTTTTAAACTGAGCCAGCATTCAGTATTGGTTACTTCAGAGCTGGTCCTGAGACATTGGCTGCGAGAGCTCTAAAATGCAAACTGAGTTTTCCCCCATCCAGCCCCACAGCCTGTAACTCATAAAAATGCTGGTGGTTGCCAGAAACCGGTTTTGTGGTTTTTTTATTTCTCTCCCTCTCTTCTTCAGCATTTTCCTGCTCTTCTCTTTTCTCCAGTGCTCATGGTGTGATGAAGAAGAGGAGTGGGTAACACTTTGGTAAAATCAGGCAATAAAATTTTCTTCCAACTTTGTTACTTTTTATTAAAATACAATTATGACTTTGCCTTTGTCATGCTCTTTGTCCAACAGGCAAAAGTTTGAAAGCAAAAATTTGGTCACTGACTCCTCTCCCTGTGAGGAACAGAGAAAATACACAAGATTTTCATTCAAGGATTTTGTTTTGTTTTCTTCTCTCATGCCTGTCTTTCATTACAAGAAGATCAGGCCTTTCCTTATGCTGGAAGACTCATTAGATGGTAGGTTATCACTACACAAAAGCCATAACCTTTCTGTACAAGCAGCCCTGAGGGAATATTAACTCAGCAAGACACAACACTTGTTTTCAATTCCTGAGAAAAAAGATTTAGAAAAGAATCACTTTGCAAAAATGGTCTTGCTATTCATCTGGAGGCTGAAGAAGCTGCGGCTGTGGGAGCTATGATAAGGAGACTCCTCCAGACCAAAAAATACAGAAAAATTTGGTTTCATGAGAAATACAATCCTATCCCTTCTTTTATAAAGTGTCAGGAGCTAAGGGTGGGGAAAAAAAAAAATTCCCCTTTAAAGTAGTGAATACAGGCAACACATTTTCTGCACTCATCCCGTTTGAAAAGCTGAGCTAATTCTATGCCTGCCATGATCCCTGGGTGCTGCTGAGGTGAAGCAATGAAGGCAGAGAAGCCCCAAGAGACCAGGAGGGAGCTGTCAACATGGCAGTGACAAAAAGTCTGATGCCAAACTGGTCATTGGAAGGGAGACTCCAGCAGCAACACGAGCTGTAGGCAAGCACAGAGGAGCCCTGGGAAGGAAGAGCAGCTCTCAGGAGAGCTTTGTATTCTCTTCACACGACTTGTCCCTGTAGCATCTCCAGATTTGCGTGCTTCAGAGGCGATACCCAAGGCTCGCTTTTTGGATCCAGTTCAAGTTCTGTAGCTCTGAAGAGGACCAGCCCAAGAGTACACTCCATAAATTTTCTCAGAGTTATTCATTCTCTGCCCATGTTCTTTCCTCAAGCTCCACAGACCACTGTGCAGATGCAGGTGAAATGAGGAGGCATCAAGGATGGGGGCTGTGAAGCAGAGAGTGAGGATTTCAATCTCCTTCTGAGCTTTTACAATACAGAGCAACACTCATTATTTCAGCATTTGCTCAAGTTTGTATTACTTTCTTGCTGTTCTTGCCATTCTCTCCTGAAAATTGTGCTGGACAATTTCAAGCATATGTTCCTCTGGAGTTCACACAATGTGCCTTGAGCAAGTCTGCAATGAAAGCCCTAACATTTCTCTACATGTAATGATGTGAGAGCAAGGAGGTCTAGCCTACTTTGTAGGATTTTGTAAAGTATAGAGGGAAAATTATCTTATTCATTCTCCTTCTGAACTTGTCAACTCCTGAGAAAATGATTCTGCATCCAGCCTAAACAGAAGTGAAATGTTTCAGCTGCTTTGATTACAGCACCATGTTGTCTGGGAAACACGGGCTCAGAGAAGGTATGGATCAGTCTCTCTTAGGATATCATTAACTCCTTTTGCATGACAGACTTGAGCACCAGGAAAGAATAGTTTCCAAGGGCAGCACAGAGAAATTCAGGAACTGCTCTAAACTCCAAGAAAGCCCAGAGGCTGTCAAAACCAGTGCGATTTATACCACCACTTGACCTTCTCCTTGAACGTGTTAGCAAAATCTAAATTGCTGGATTCTCCCGTGTGGAGTGTCCTACTTTAATATCCTTGGATTCTTTGGTATTGTCATGAAGTTGCCAATGAAGCAAACATTACCAGCTGATAACAGAAGTTAAGACAAAAAGAAGCAGAATACAAGGAATATAGGACAGGGGATTGCTATATTTACATGTCAGAATAATCTGTCCTCTGCCACAGATGACACCTTCACCAATTCTTCTTTGCACATGCAAACAACAAATTCATCCCCAGTTATACATATTGAGGGATTCCAGTGAGGTGGACTACACTGTCTCTGATACAAGCCTGTTCCTGCTGACAGAAATAATTTGATCCTGCTCAGAGCACCAGAATTCTGGGACGGTGCTGAGAGTTGTTCAAGAGTTCTGAAAGGATGAGGACATGCAAGCCACAGGATGTGACTTAGATCAGCATTTGTGTGGTCAGAACAATCACCTGTTTCTGAAAACCATGGCAGGATTTGTTAATGTTGATCTACTTCAAACTTTTTAAAACTCTCCATTTCTTTGTTTGTCTAGAAAAACTCTAGATGAGGGAATATAGATAAGGCAGGACTTCCAACAGTACAAATTAGCTCATAGTAATATTGGATCAGCATGCAGGCACCTCTTAGACAAACCAGGCTTTGCAATCTTAGTGCCAAAATGCTGGAAAATTCTGCTTTGGAAGTGTACAAGTGAATAGTAGCAGCACAGAATTTAAAACTTGAGAAAAATTACAAACACCTCCAAAATGACTCAATTTTGCACTCCTAAATATATAGGGAGGGATTTAATCTAATCTAAACTCTATACATGTCTTCTATTTCTATTGTTGAAATCTTAAACATTGAATAAAGGCTTCAGTTTGGCCTTACCATGCATCAAACATGACAGATTCTGCTTTCAATCATGCTAACATAAAAAAAAGGCCAACAAGCATAATGATTTCAGTCTGGGTTTAGAGCTGTTTAACAACGTACAATGATAGAACAGCTGTACTCTAAAAATACAGCACCCCTAAACTGAAAAATCCCACTGTGGAAACAGAATTAAAAATTACTAACATGATTTATTCTCCCTGTCATTTAAAAGAGACTTGTTTTTGCAAATCAAGAAAGCTAAGATAAGGCCTTAGAAATAAAAACTGTTTTATGCCAAGTAGTTCAGATGGGTGTTTTGCCTATGAAGAAGCTGTAGCATTTATGATATAAACAGAAACTCTTTCCACACAGCTCTAAGAAAATCAGGAATTACCTCAGAGAAAAATCTCAGGCAGTACTGAATATCTTATCTTTCAAGATATTTAATGACTTTCCTCCCTTTCAAGATATTTAATGACTTTCACACTTATGTTTAAAGCAGGACGATCACAGTCAGGCCAGTGCATTTTTTCATAAGGACAAAGAATTAACTACTCACCATACCAGCAGTCAATTTCATGTGAAGGAAAAGGTAAGTAACCATTTTCATTAAATCAAATCACGAGTTATAATGCCAAAAATAGAGTGGAGCAGTTCACAGATGTGATCTCAATCAGCCAATTAAAAAAATAAAAGGAAAGTGATAGAGGTATAAGAGGTGTCCCTGATGCTTCCTGAAGTCCTGTCTGCTAAAGTGCTGCTCAAATGAACTCTACAATACAGCCAGCCAAGATCTTCATCGGAAATAATTTATTTTCAAGAAATGCTGTTCTGTTTAATCAGGAGTTTTTCATATGAGCATTATCATTCAGGTGGAAAATTTAGATTCCAGCAGAATCGGTTCTGAAGAAGAAATTCCTTTTCTCCCTGACAAAAAAAAAACCCACCCCAAAACAACAACAAAAGAAAGACACGGTAAAATGACACTGTGGAATGACAAAGTCACTGGATAAGACAAGGCATTTCTACCATGCACATACTCACCATAATCTATTCATAAAATAACTATAAGTATAGATACTACTTTCCAACAATCTCCTAAATTTCATTTTTTTGTAATGTTGGGGATAGATTCTTCTCCAGTCTCACTGTTTTCCATGATAAGCAGTTTTCTCAGGCCAAGTACAGACACAAAAAATTCACAGGTTATTTTTTCATACAGCTATACCTCATACTTACCTACTTTTGCTCAAACCAGATTTTAAATACACTCCTTTCTGCCATGTATGCTTTCAAAATTTTCTCTTTAAATGCTTCTAAATCCCTTGGGCTACAAAAAGAGGTATCAAATTTATAAAGATGCACTGTATTAGTCTAACACAAACTACAGGTAGTCAAAAAATGGTGTCCAGGTTTTTGAAAGCTTCCACAAGCTTTTATATTATTCTGCCAAAATTCAGTATTTCAGAAAACCTCACAGTATCAAATTTTCTGAGCAGCTCTAATAAAAACTAGAACTTTTAGCTCCAGAATGTGTTTGTGCCTTCCTCTTGAAACAGTGCACTAAGATGAAACCTCCACAGTGATCCCTTCCTTTCAGCAGACAAAGTTTAAGAGGATTTTATGTTCTTCTGATCATTCAGGTACTTAGCAGTATGAGGCAGAGGTTGCCTTCAGATCTTTTGAGCCAGAGTCTGTCTCCTGCAAAACAGAGGTGACCCACCAGTAGGATACACCTTAACTGTGGCACACCTCACAAAGGCAGGCCAGTGTCACACAGGGAGGGCCCTGAACTGCTACAAGACACAGCAGTGACAGCTCTGCCCTCATTTCCATGAGTGACAGCTGTGGGAAATGCTGCTGCAGTGGTCAGGGCACACCCTGCCCCGCAAAGCTGAGCCATGCACCGACTGCCAGGTGCTGGACTGAGCTTCATCAGGTTCACAGTCTTGCTTCTACCCTGGCAAAGCCCTGCTCAGCTTCTGAAAGGTTGGGCATGTCCACAAACCCTGCTCACGGGCTATTTCTGTGTGCATTGGCTACTCCCTATTGCTTTCTTTAGGAGTGGTTGAGCCACAAGTGATCAAACCTTCACTGGTGGGCTGAGGATTATGCCCAGTCTTTGAGAAGTTTGGTCCAAAGACTGGGCATTTGGCTACAGAATGTCCTCAATTCAGGAGAGTATCAGATGCAACGACCTGCTCATGTGATGCCTTGTGAAGGCTGACCTAGAACAGAGACTAGATGGAGTTAAAGAATTATGTAGATATTATTAGAAGGCCTCAATGGATCCACCTTGGGCAGCACAAGAGCCCAGCACGGCTACACCCCAGACAAATCCAAAATGGCCACAAAATGCCTGACTGGTCACAGGGTCTCACACTTTTATAAGTTTTGGTCCACTAGCATATTTGAGCTAATTGTCCAATTACAGCTTTAGCCCATGAAGTCCCATCCTTGTTTTCTCTCTTCATTCCACCGTTGTTTGTGCTCTTGGGCCTGAGATCTGGATCAGCTGTCCTTGGTCCCCAGCTAGAGAAGGAATTGTTTTATCTACTTGCTCTGTGAAGAGAGCTCGCTGTCCCCTAATATGAAGCCTAGACTTACACACTAAAGCAGAACAGAATCTGAAAAATATAAAAGCTAAAACCTCAGGCATCACATGGAGTTCTCCATAGAGGCCTGCTGACAGCAAGAGCCTAAAACTGGCATTCCAGATGCTTTTGCATTCATTCATAACAGGCTAAGGAACACTCAAAAGTGACAACTTGAGATATATCTGCAGTTAATTAAGGGACAAATTCAGAGAGGAGTAAATACCTGGTATAGATAGAGAACGAAATGCATAAGACACGCTTCAAATTAAATGTCACTACGTAAATGAAATGAGAAACTGGAGAGCTGCTTTTCATCTGACCTGTTCTTTTGTTGCATTCTCAAGTTATTGTTTATCCATTTGTTGTTAGATGTTAGTTGTTGATGTTAGACCAGCAACATCACCAACTGCTTTGAGGTTCTAATAACCATTGCATAAACCAAGAGAATTAATCTGAGATACACAGAACTTGGGTTCATCAATGCAAACCCAGGGAGACTTTAGTTAATTGTATACATTATTTGTATATTTGTACCCAGAGTATTTGGGAATTAAAGATGTCATATGCTTTTTTTTCTCCCTTGATATACTGACACTGCACATAACTCTGAACATTTCAGAGAAACAAAAGAAATCACAATCACTTCTTCCTTTTGCTTGTATGTGTGTGCCCAGGGGTTCTTCCTGATGCAAGAGAAAAGGTGATGAACTTTCCACACAAAATATCAAAACAACATCAGTAGCACAGTCAAAGAGCTCTGCACAATTTTCCATAGTTGATGATTAGTTGATTTAAGAGACAGTGAGTTGGAAAATTAATCTTTTTCAAATTTATGATATGAACATAAACAAGAGCAAGTACTTCACTAAGCTGTTCTACAGATTTGGAAATAATCATCAGTTTAGTATCAAGATTTTATAATCTATTTTATGCCAGGATAAGCACAAGTGGGTTTTGTTGCTGTTTTCCTTTCCTCCTGCCAGGGAGAAAAAGACAGCTTTTTACATACCACAGCTGACTAGAATTCAAGCATCAAAGTTTTAACTCCTGAGCATCTTCTCTAATAGCAAGAGTGAAGAAATGGAGGGGTGACCAAGCTCTCAGGTGGGACCTCCAGAGGTTATTTATTTGAGCATCTGATACCAATTCAAGTCACAAATCCTGAAGAAAGAAACTCTTATTTATAATAATTTCTGCTAGCCCTATTCCAAAGCATCACAAGCAAACCCCTAATTCCTTCAACTAAGCTAAATCTATTGATGTGGAAAAGTAATAAAATAATAGGTGGTGCAAATGAAGAGAGAAGTAGAAAATAGCTTGATTAACCTCAATTCCTATTTTTCCTTTTAAGCAACAGGTAATAGTGTCCAAATAGCTACACAAATTTTCATAAGGAAGTCAAGACAGAACAGAAACTACCACAGTGTAACCTGTTCCCTATTGATAATTTCCAAAGGATGGTCAGAGAGGAACTCATGGTCAAAACTGCACAGCATTTTGAAAAAATATCTTTGATACAACAATTCACACAGCTCAGAACTTGCTACAGTTTGGTTTGATCTCCAAACATTTCCCATAACACCAGTAGCTTAAAATACATCACAGATTCAAGGCTTAAGGCAAAGACTTCTGAGAAGTGTGTAAATGTGAGCAAGTATTTCTGCTTGTAAAATGGAGGTGGAAGTTTCTAGAGAAACTCTTCCAAATCCTAGCTCAGGGTTTTTCAATTTCTGGTCACAGAAACAAAAAAGTAAAACTTGACTTTCTCTAAAAAGAGGTCAGCTACAAACCCTGAATTCCTGCAAAATTTGAGTTTGTACTCAAGTTTCTTACATCTGACCCAACCCTGTCTGGCCTCCTTCAGCCATGCCAGGTCACAGTTACAATTAATTTACCACCAGGTACATTACCAGACATGGATATTGCCCTAGTAGAAGTAACTGTGTAAGTTATTGATCATCTTTCATGATCAGCTGGCAAGAACAAATCCAACCCTAGCAGGGCTCAGGGGCATAAAGGACCCCTGAACAGGCAGGATTCCAACACTTCCATCTGACAGTGGCAGCAGCAGCCGCTGCACATCCCCACTTCCCAAAGCTCTGGGGAGCCACATCTCAAAAATCTCTCCCCCTGCTTCTTTCCCCTTCCTTAATTAAATTGCTAAGAGTAAATAAGAAATACAGCACACCGAACATTTTGATATCCCTCAATGAATCTATTGGTCATTTTAGGGCAGTACTAAATATTTTAAATCAAGGTCTTTGCTCTGGGCTCTGCACATCTTCAGTCAATATGGCTTTGTAGGTCACTTTACTCAAGGACAAAGCCCAGAAATATACAGCAGGAGTCTGAATTTTAACCAGATTCAGATTACTTGTCTGAAAAAGACATGTTTCAACAGTACAAACTGAATTTGAAATAACTTGTGCCTGGATTCCATCAGTTAAACTAAAAAATAAGGCTAAAGTATGCCCTGGGGTTTATGAAGAAACTCAGACCCTTTTCCTGAAAAAACTTAAGATGTTTGATTACTAAATGCTGATGAAGAAAAAAATTCAATTGACTTTTAAAGGGCATTTGTAACAGTAAGCCAAACAATGACTCCTATTAGACAGTTTTACGTGTTCCACACATTGTAAAAAAAGTATAACAAACAAGAGGTGGGCTAGCTTGGGATAAAATATCCGATTTGTGGGAGAGCTAGATAAGGGTTATTTTTGTGAGAACATTATGCATCTGCAGAAGCTAGTGAAATGACAATGCTAAATTTTAGTCAACCTTACTGGGAGCAGAGGATATGTAATACCCAGCAGGAACAACCTTCAGTTTATATCACTTATAATCCAGTTAACAATAAATTAGGCTTGACCAAAACCATAATAAAGCATTTCCTATAAATGAGATTTAAAAATGTTTACTCTGTAATCTCCAAGGAGCCACTAAAAATCACTGCTGTTGCAGGCCCTGCTAAAACCTGGTCCAGTTCAGTAAACCATATTATTCTGTGTATGGGGAGAACTACACCACTCTGAAAAGTAATTTTTGCCTGGGGGATAATTAAATGCATATTGTACCTTAAAGTTACAGCATCAGGAAGCTTTAGTATATTGAGCTACTTTAATTAGAAAGCATTTTACATATTTCTTAGCCCCAGTTTGTTGTCTTAAACATGCTGGTGAAAAATGTAAGGATGGCTAAAATTCCTATTTTTTACTTTGCTTAAGGCACTATTTATAAACATTACAATGAATCAGGCCACTGGAGCCAAAACTTCTCACTTACAGACTGGGGAGTAGTTTCTACTTAGACTTCTCTTCAAAGCAAGCCCTCTAATCCTTGTGTTTTAGAGGATTTTGCTACACACTAAATACTCAGCCACTGCATGCTGGGGACACACTAGCAACAGAACAGGAGGAAAAAAATTAGCTTTTTGCTCTGATTAAGCTCCTTCTCAACAGGTGACCATGTGAAACTCTATCATGCAACCCAACAATTTGGATTAGATGGATCTTTTAAGAGATCAGTATATTTCTGCATTATTAATGGGATATAGTAATATTAAACAAAACAGGAAGGTAAAGACATCTGGAGTATGCATACAAGAAAAAAGGAATATGAAAGTGTGGTGGAATCAGCTTCCTCCCTCACCCTCCCAGGTGAGCACAGACCTTTGCATTCATAGCCCACCCTCCAAGCCAGGTACTCTGTTCACATTAACATGGCTTGATTCACATCACCTCCCCCTCATCCTCTTCTGACAGAAAACCTCTATTAAAAAACAGAATCAAAATCTATTTTTGGAATGCTTATCAGAGAAGCCACTTGGGGCTCCTGACCATGAGCAAGCAGTGCAAAGAAGCTGCTGAAATTACATTTTAAATTAGGTACAGATTTGGCTTTATGTCTTGGGATGTATACAAAATATTACCTATAAAGGCAGCAGAGTGTAGTGCAAGCAAGGACAGGCATGTCCATCAGAGCCCAGGGAAGCAGCCCCAGGCTGACAGGGCATGGCTACAGCAGGAAAGCAGGCAGAGAAATGATATGCTCCCCATTCCACTGCTAAGCTGACCATAAATATGTTGAGACCCACTTTGAGGCCACCAAAGCTAAGCACCCCAGAGAGCTGTGCACATTCCTCCTTTGCTCTACTGTTGCACATTCCTAAATCACAAAGATAGCTGCTCTGAATTAAATACAGCCAGTGAATTTTAGGAAGGCTGAAAAGAATGATAGATTGCAATTTATATGCTGCACGGTAACTTCAGTTTAATTGGACATGTGTACTTCATGTTTCTTTCAAATCAGCTCTAACTGTAGATGGATTCAAATGGCCAACTATCTGATCAGAATGCAAATTAAAACACAATCAAAGAATGTGAGATGTTCACATTGATCTTGCAGGTTTGACCCATTAAAAGGGAATTCAGAACCATTCGATACCATGATACTGATGTGTTCAAGTGGTTGGATCCATGATTGTGAAACCTGATCACTACCTCCAGCAATTTCTGAAGAAGAAAAAATTGTTATTGAAGAGACAACTAAGTAAAAAAGATAGGTAAAGATGAGCAGAGATTAATAAAAGGAAAACCAGCTTAAAAAAAATATACAGAGCTGGTGTTGTCATTCAGGCATGTAGAGGCTTAGGAAATTGCCTCTGCTCTTTGTGCCTTGGTTTCTGGTGTCTGCAGAAGGTGGCTAAGGTGGTTCTAAGCCTTATATTGTTGTGGCACCTAGACACAAACTTAGCATTTCATGGTTATTTGGAGCCACGGAAAGCCCAACACTTCCTGTTAGTTTTAAATCACACACCATTTGTGTTTATAACCAGAGTCAGCAGATTTTTAGATAGCTTGCTCAGGCATTACAGCCTGAACCAGGCTGCATTGTGAGACAGGAGATGCTACACTAAATGAAAAAGCAAAGTTTTTGCTGATGCTGTAGCCTGATACCATATTAAAGCCACTAAGAAAGAATACTTTTATATCAGAATGATGTATTTCATTGTTCACATTTAGCACCACGTCTCCTTGATTGCAGGTGTTTACACGGAACTTTCTCCTGAGAATTAGATGTTCAGTTATTTTTGAAGTTAAAATTAAATACAGAAAGCATAAAACACTGTAAAGTTAGAAACTATAGACAGTGTAAGTGCTGCGAAGTGCATAGAATAAGAGAACAAGCCTAACTTTGCTTTCCTCTGCTGTAAACAGAAAACAAATTTAGCTCAGTCTTGATCAAAGAATAAAGACATTTATCATATCTTTATTAAAAAAACCCAACCAAACAAAAAAAATCCCAGAGCATCAAAAAAGGCTGTATCTCATTGAAAGGCTAATTGCTCTTTTTACATTTCCTTGAACTTTGAACTATGTGAATGGACAGATAGCTGGAAAACAAAATGCAAGTTTTCCTCAAATTCCTAAGTCCCTACACAGCCCACAAAACGGCTGTAAACCTCAGCCTAATCACTGGGACATTTGATTTAGTAGTATTTCTATTGCCACAGCCCCTTCAAGAAGCAGACTCTATTAAGGCACTCCTCCTCCTTCCCCATTACCCCAGGCTTCTGGGATTGAGATGGAGAAGGATCACCACTTTCATCAGGTTTATGTGCCACATGCACTAGCACAGAAAGGAAGCACACCCTGTTAAATGCCACACCAGGTCTTTGCAGATGTGGCCACATGTCAGCAGCAGCAGGGATGAAGGGCTGGCTTGGCAGTGACAAGTGGCACAGGGTGTGACCACCACGGTGTGTGCACTCCAAGAGGAGCAGCCAGCCCAGCAGTGAGAGGGACAAACACTGCTTTGCTGGTCATTCAGTGTGTTTGGTTTCCCAGCAGACAAGCACAGAGTGGGCACTAAGTACAGATGGTTTCTGTTACAGGGAGGAAATGCTGTGCTTGATCCCATGATCCATGTCAGCCAGGCTCATTTGTACCCAAAATGCACCCCTTGGGCTGTGAGCAAGACAGATGCTTGAATGTGAAAATGAGCAACTACTGAGTGACACTTTCTGTACACAGCTACTTACTAATAATTTAGAAAAGTGGATGTAATAGGTGTGTAGTCATCTACATCTCCAAAGTGCTCTGCGTCACCATGAATTCATTACAAGTCTTCCTGTATTTGATGTCTTTCTCAATGTCAAATAACTAGTTATCTTTAGAAGTTTCTGGTCATCATCACTTTGGGGAAAAAACATTTAAAAATGTGAGGTAAGGTTTTAAAAGCTTGAGGTAAATTAACAGCACTTGCCAGTAGTATTCGTTTAAAGTCAGATGCATGATTTATGAATATGAAGGACTGGAAATATGACTAATAAAAATAGAATTTTATACAAAATGTATGCTCTATAAAGCTACTTAAGGTACTAGGTACACAAAATAAGGAATTTGAGCAGATAATCATATACAAGAACCCAAACAAGAGCCTTACTCTCCCATTAACAATTATAAATGAACATATTTTAAGGCAATCTGATTATTAACTTCCAACACAAGAAGGCATTAGTTACAGATGGGGTAACTGCTGCTCATCCTTATTCCAGAGCTGCAGTTTGAAATGTGCTAGTGAAGCATGAGAATGGTAATATACTTCTTAAAAAGCCAGCATGAGAGTTCACTTTGCTTTTATTTAATGTCCCAAATCTGATCACTTCTGTAATGACATGAGACAGAAAAACAAAACTCTGCCACCACCCCTAAGAAGAGGTTTGCAGCAGAAGTCATTGCAAAGGGCACTGATTTACAACCCTAGAGCACCTGTAGTTGTGGCATTTCCCAAGGCTGTTCAGAAAAAAGCATGACTAAATCAAGGCATGCCCTCCCTGAGTCACGGCTGGTGCTGCCGGTCCTGCCTGTGGGGACAAGGAGGTCACTGATATTCTGGCATTTTCCCAGCAGAGTTTGGTATATTCAATATGGCAACCTTTGACTTACTTTTGAAGGTAATTGAGGCTGGAGAAAGCATTTATCCTGTAAACATCTCCCTTCAGATGGCAAGTTGTTCAGGCAATTCTCCTCAAATATGCTCTTGTGCAGGCAATCCACACCGTATGAATCTCAATTCAATTGCACACCATGGGATCATGCTGGATGAAGAATACCAGGATTCCAAAGAGCAGTAAGGGAAAAACATTTATCCCCAGCAGATCAAGCTGTTGAGGATTTGATAAAACACCATGATTCCTTCTCTTTCACAATGACATGCTGACCCTGTGGGTATTTTCTCCCTGTCTCCATCCTCACAGATCATTCTTGTTGATAGAATTGTAATATATCGGGTAGGAGGGAACATAAATACAGAGCCAGCAGCGCTGGTATCACACTGAAGCTGATCAATAAGAGCGCAGAGCTTCTGGCATTTTTGGTTTGTTTTCCTGGGGGTTTTTATTTTCAAAAAATAAAGCCACTCTCTGACTAAAGTTGCAGAGAAGGCAGGGAAACAATATCTTTCCTCTCCTGCAGCAGGTTTGTTTCTAGAATTGGATGATCTGGGTAATTCTCAGTCAAGACGTGGCACAAACACAGTGCCATAAGTCCCATGAGAGTCCTGTCCCAGCTGTGCTCTCAGGGAACAAGCACACCAACAGTTCAGAGGTGGCTTGTCACAGGACATGTGGCTTCGTCTGCTGGGCCACAGCCACACCACGTGCTAACTCCTCCTTGGTGCCACCAGCCCTCCTTGTGCTGAGTCCTGCCCCCTCAGCTGGGTGTCCTAGGGAGACTGGTGCTGTGCCACACATGGCAGCCACCCCCAGAGCAGTGGCAGCCCTGGCGTGGCCAGTGCAGGACCCAGACCGTCTGTCTGTCTGTCTGCCCCAAGCATGTCGAGGTCAGCACTGATGCACAGCACCAGGAAGGCACTTGGAAGGGCACAGGAGGAGTAGGAAGTGTAAGAATGAAAGTCAGCATTGGCACCAACTTTACCAGCTGATTTCTACCCTCCAGTACTAATTTCTTTTGTTTCACATCCAGGTTGATTTGTGCGGGGCTGGGCGCTCTGACATTGCTGGCAGGAGCCTGGACCTTCCTGTGTGCCCTGATGTTCCACAGGGCAGTAAAAGATGTGTGTAGGAGACAGGGGGCTCAGCAAGTGCAGCACAGAGTGCTGGGGCAGCAGCCTGGTGTCAATGCAAACAGGTCTGGAATGTGAGGTTCACTTTTGGGCATGTCCTCATTTCCTCGAGAACGCTGACATTTCACAAATACCATCTCTCAAATGCATTCAGTGGATAAGGAAAAGAGCATATTATTGTTAATTATGTTATCCTGAAAATATAATCAGACTTAAATTTCTGCATCTTCTATTTAATCAAAGCATACAAACAGCAATAAAAATGTCCTTCTCATTAAACTGAGAAGTCTCTCCTCATTTCAGAGCCACTAATGCCTAAGTCTGTTTTGAAATATTTTAACAAGATAGAATTGTAACATGTAATTGGAAAAATGAGACTTAATATTTTTATACCTAAAGCAGTAATAAATAAGCCTGCATAAGCTAGCACTGTGCCCTGGAAGCCCAGTATGTGTTTTTCTACTTGCATATCACCTGAGCATTAGGTGTGCCAGAATATTGATCCCCCCAGCTCTGCCTCTATCACACAGCCACTGCACAATACTTGGGAAAGACAGAAAAAAACAGCAATGCTCAAATACAGCAAATAATTGTTACAGCGTGATTGAAAAGAGATCAATCTTTCCTGACCTCTGCAAGACATGAAATTCTCTGCATTTCTTCTCTTCCCAGGTATTAGATGAACCCAAATTCAAAGATCTCACAGAAAAGGATAAATTTTCTTTTGAATATTGATTTGCTAAGGATAATGACCAAATGCAAGCTACCTAAGCTGCAATGTGTAGCTTCAGACATTATCTCAACTTTTCTGAAAGTTCACAGGAATTCTGATTCTAAAAAACATCAATACGAGGCCCATCAGGAGTGCACAGCATTTAGCAGAACACAACTGGGGATGAGAAACAGCTTTAGCTGAAGTGAAGAAATGAAAATCAGAGATCAGGGTTCCATTTTCAGAAAATAGAATTATAAAAATGTTGGTTGGAAGTAATGTAGTCCAACTGACTCTAGGCTGATGTGCATCAAGTCCTGCCCAGGGATGGGAATGCAATCGATGAGATCCAAAGGACCTCATTTTCTTGCCTTTCCAAAAAACTGATGCAACACTTGCTATTTTTAGTCACCAGAAACTTGACAGCCCCCTTCCCAGTCACCGTATTTTGTCACAAATATGGTATACCAATCCCACAAACACATCAGCTTACTTTTTCAGGCCCCTTGGGCCCATCCAGGACATGGATTTGATCACATTCACCTCTGTAGACTCCCTGACTTGTTGCTGCTCTGATGTTGGCTGCACTTCTCCTTCCCAAGCTATAAGAATAGGCAAACAGATCTCAGATTAGGCTTTGCTCACGAAGACTCAATTTAGAAAGAATATCCTTTACTTTTGGCTTTTCCTATTCATAACTGACAAACATTTCTGCTGAATTTCCTTTTACTAGTGGAGTACCTTCTTGTTAGCTTTGATGTTTGCTGCTCATTCATCTCCAGCTGGGCTTTGATATAATTTAGCAAGAATTACTTAGGTCAGTGTTTTGAGAAATGCCCACTATTTCGGGTTCATAATTTGACCCAAAGGTAAGAACTGACACAAGTTTAGGACAAAACTTGGGGGATCTTTGTGAGAAACTTAAGCCCTTGGAAGAGGATAGTGAGGTTGGAGCCTGTGGAAGTGTTGTGAAAATCTCCTGTGGCATTGCTAGCTGGCCAACCAAAACTCAGGCAGACTTAGCAGATACAAAGACATGTCTTGAAGCACAAGAAGAGAATGATTTCTGTGAAATGAAGAAAGTCCTCACTAAGGTCTTATTTCAAAACCACACGTGAGCACTGGATCATTTCCAAGAGACACAGCAGCCAAATGTTTATATTTTGGATGGTCCAACACCCAAATCCTCTTTAACAAGGTCCTGATGGATCTCCAGGCTAAGGAAATCAAGACAAAGCCTTGCTTAGGATCATCCAGTAGTGCAACAGCTGAGTTGGATGCAGCCCTTTGTTTTCTTTGCTGCTTAGATAATGACACTGGAATTCATTGTTTGCATGCACAGTGGAGAGCACAATATATCATTACAAAAAGAGGAATTGCTAAGAAAGCAAGTGGAGAAATATTTGCACAGTGAGGACATGCTGTAAAGTGAGACCACGTATACTGTAGCTCTTCATGGAGACACAGTCAGCAAAAACCACCCCAAAATAAAAAGCAATTGGGACCCTGGAGTGACATAAATCTGTGATAAAGCATGTACACATCTAATATTACAAACAATCTCAAGACTAAGATGTAAGGTCCCAGTCAATCAGTCAGAACATGCTAACAAGCAGCAAGAGCTACTTGGATTTAATTCAGTGTGTTAAATGGATCTCAGGAGGAGCTTGTGAGTCACATCCTCTTGCAGGGGAAGCTCACATGAGGATCTGAAAGTCAGTGGCATCAGCACTGTGACAAAAGTTGTATGGCATAGAGGGTAACACGTATGGAGAGATCAGATTATTGTCAATCAAGCAGCAACTGGGGAGAGAGGTGGCAGCAGTGCATACAGAAACGCTCTAGTGAGTCATGTTGGGAGAAAGGGAGAAGATTAAGCTGTTAACTCACTTGCAGACACTTACTCACTCCTCATAAAATCAGCACACAGCTATAATAGTTGTCACAAATAGTTGTCAAAGCATTCTTCCATAGTAATGGTGATTATTCATACTTCCAAGCAATACAAGCTGCAAGGCAAGTAATGCTAATGAACAAGCTGTCAGATGCAACATATGGCATTCAAACTACCTGGTCAGAAAAGGATCAGATCTTTGTAATAGATCTGTGTTAACGTTAGTAATAGATAATGTTAATTTAAAATTAACCTAATGTTAATATTCTAAAGAAGGATTTGTTAACAGGACACTATTGGGAATCTCATAAGCAACTTGACATGACCTGACAAAAATGCTTTTGTAGCCCAGAATCCCCCTGTATCCTGGGCTGCACCAAAAGCAGCGTGGCCAGCTGGGCAGGGAGGGGATCCTGTCCCTCTACTCTGTCCTTGTGAGACCCCACCTGGAGTGCTGTACCCAGCTCTGGGACCCCAGCATGAGATGGACATGTTGAAATGAGTCCAGAGGAAGTCACTAAGATGACCAAGGGCTGGAGCACCTCTCCTGTGAGGACAGGCAGAGAAAACTGGGAGTGTTCAGCATGGAGAAGGCTATGGGGAGAGCTTAACAGCACCTTCAAGTACCTGGAGGGGACAAGTAAACTTACAAAGGTATGGAGTGATAGGAAAAGGGGAGTGGGTATAGACTGACAGAGGGAAGATTTAGATTGGGTATTAGGAAGAAATTCACTGTGAGGCCCTACACAGGCTGCCCAGAGAAGCTGTGGCTGCCCCATCCCTGGAAGTGTTCGAGGCCAGGAAGGATGGGTCTCTCAGCAACCTGAAATAGTGGGAGGTGTCCCTGTCCCTGGCAGTGGGGTCAGAACTAGGTGGTCTATGAAGTCCCTTCCAACATAAACTGTGCTATCGTTCTATGATTCTTTGATGGTATCTGACCAAAGGGATTTCCATCTGAAAATGAAAATGTAATGGAAAAAATTGCATAGAAATATACCAACCTTAGTTATACCTCTATCTCAAAAAAGTTTTAACTTCATGGTGGAATTTCTTTTTCATCTGGTAATTCTGTTTCCCCAGAAAAAAGGATCAATACTGACCTCACCCCCAACACTACTACAAGGGAGAAATACCAGCAAGGATCCAGACAGAACAATGGGGATGCTCATAACGAGTAGTCCAAGCTGTGGGTGTACCATGTACTGCAGGATATATTCCAGGCTGTTCTGCTGGACAGAAGAGAAGGGCCTGACAAGGAAGCCCACACCCACCCCTTGGAAAGGTGTTGGCTTTCTTTCAACATAAAACAATTAAAGTTAAAAAAAAAAAAGAACTAACAACAAAAAAACTTCCTAGCATGTTATTTTATTGACCTATTCTTTCAAAGCCTACAGAAGCTATAGAAAATACTAGATTAAGGAAAAAAAGAATAAAATCTAAGACGCAGAAAAGTAGATAATTCAGCATCAACAAAGTTTTTCAAAAAGCCTATTCTATTCCTGGAAACTGAATATTAGCCAAAGAAAGGTCTGATCTAACCTGTGTTCTTTAATGGTTCTCAAAGTCAAAGGTCAGCTTTTACATATGGGTCAGCTATCATGTTTGGCCAACTCTCCAAGTCCACATGGAAAACAGGGCAAGCCACATGAACACAATCCCCCACCTGTGGATCCATCACATGGTGTCAGCATCCTGCAGAGTGTGATACTGAAGGCTGAATGCCCTGCAGGCTGCTGTGTGCATTTCTGATGGAACACCGTGGGGGAGATCTGTAAACTGTACTCTAGAAACAACAAAGGAAATGGTAAAAAGGAAGGATACCTAATTCAGCAGATTCCAAGTGAACACATCTCCACTGATTCAGGCAGGAGCAAGGAATGAATGAATTTTCAAAGACTACTTGAGATCTGATAAAGTTGTGTATAACTTAAGGACACAAAAGTTATCGACACCAGCATTCTGTGCTGTGAAGATTCAACTTATGCTGAAGTATCACACTGAACTAGATAGTGGATAATGGTGTGTGAAGAGCTAAAGAATAAAAAGAGAGCTCAGCAGATTCCAAAATTTCATTCTTTACAACTGTGCCTCTGCACCACTGCTTATCTTTCCAGAACAGGGCTTTCCTGACACTTGTCCTACTCAAGGAAACCAGGTTTGATCTCACACTTACATTAACTATTTCTGAGAGAGATTAATGTTGATAGCTGTAGAGATTTGGGTTAATATTAGAATCTTTATAGCAGGAGACTCTACTCTCAGAATGTTTGGGATTGGGCTCTTAAACTCATATACTAATTAATTTTGTTCTGAGATGAAAAAAAAAGACTCACTGTGATAAGAGAAGGAGTACAAAACAGAACAACACGAACACAGGGCTGGACAGTAGTCTCCAGTCTGACCTAACCCTCCCTATGCTGTAAAACTGTCAGGTATCTGACAATTATCTTTTTCTGATAAGAAAAGCTTATGAACAGTGCAAAGCCAGCCACATTCCACCCAACAGATCAAGCGAACTTTTCCAGCTAATAGGAAAATATTCTGTCCAGGTTTACATACTGGCTGCTGCTGGCAACTAGTGCCAGGCTTGGCAAGGGCCACCACTACCACCACCACTGAGAGCTGCTGGACAGGATAACACTGTAGCAAGAGAGATAAATGATAATAGCGATGAAATACGAAGCTGTCACAGGTGTCTTCCAGCCTGTATGAAGGCAGAAAACACCTCCAGCCTCAGTGGTGGTACAGAGTACTACACTCCCTCTGTAGGAATCAAAAATTTTACAATCTCTCCAAATGTCAAGCTTTGCCCAACATGCACAATTTAGAGCAGGTTTCATTTCCCACAGACAAATGTCTCTGTTACTACAACCAGTGAACTCTGGGAGGCATTTTAAGTTATCTTACCTGCTCTGGGTCACAGTCTAACCTGAACACTGAATTGACTCCATCTATTACTCTGTTTTATCAGGCTAAAGCCATGAAAATACATAGCTAAAATTTTGCTTTTAGCACTTAGAGAGCTGAGAGATGGGATCCCAATTACGACCCAATTATCCAATAGAAACAGTGCTCACAGACAACAACAACAAAAAAAAGCCAGCCCAAAAAGAAAAGGATCAATATAACCAGTGTGATGACAAAAATTCTTCAAGGTTCAGAGCAAGCATTCAGCAGGACACAAGCTAAAAAAAATAAGAATTCTAACACCACCACACAGAACTATGACACAAGACTGCAGGGCTCTGAATACAGAGCTGTGATGAGTCTCTTAACATTTCTTCCAATCAGCTATCTTTGGGACAACAGAAAGAATGTAATAAAAAACTTATTATTTGATAAAGTCTAGCAGATTTTTACTTGAAAGGTGTTGCTGAAGGGCAAAGCCTTAAATTATATATGGCTGAACCATGTCATGTATTATTAGCATAACTTCTTTGCTCCTCTAGCAGTTTGTTTTTCTGCCTTAGGGAACTGCTCACACTCTCTACCCCAATATCCAAGATAAAGTCTGATAGCAGTCAGCATTCAGAGTACTTAAAATCAACATTTATAGCCACAATTTACTTGTCTGACTGTTGCTGCTTGAAACTGATGTGCTGAAATTTCCTTTCTGAAATTTCAGTCAGAGGATACAAATTGCAAGGGAGATCTGAACACAATTTCCCTATTTTTTAAATTTAAAAAAAGGCAGTGGGGAGCGACATTTAGTTGCTGGGATACTTCCACATATTTCTTTCACCAAACTTACATGCAACACATTGCATCTATTAAAACAGAAAGATGTAAAAATACTCCATAGATGCAGCCCCTGATTCAAAATATTTCAAAGCATATTAGAAAGACAAATCACATCTAAAACATGTCTGTACTCCTGGCTGCTGATTTAGGATGTGACTGAAAGACTGGTTTGGAGAGATTCCTGATCAAGAGGGCTTGAAATGGGCTCTGAAAAATCTTGATGTTACTTTGTTGAAGACACACACCATAAGACACCCATTTGTCTAAATATGAAGACCCTCATGCTTCACTTAATTGCAGCTATGCCCACCTGATGACACTCTTCCAGTTGCCTGCTCTTTGTTTTACACACATGGTTGAATCCAGCATTAGGGCACCCATGCTTGACAGGTTGTCATTTATGCAAAAAAAGTACCAAGGATGTTTTCTGCAGGCTTTTGATCATTTAAAGTCAGTTTGGTTTGATTCAGAATGTACCTGTTCCATGTGTGTTTCCTGCAAATATCTTTATAGACATGTTTACTACTACAAATGGTCTGGAAGAGAAATATTAAGATACAACACAGTATTCACAATAAGCCCACTTTCATCTCTCTTGTTTCTTAGGAATTATGAACACCACAGGAAAAAACAACTTGTGAACATTAGAAATAGAGAAGAAAATAAAGGAGGAATACAAAAACATTTTATATTATCTTCTCAGTCGAGCTGCTTTGTTTCTAGACAGCTGGACACTGATAAGCACCTGGTAACATACTGTAAATTATATACTGGGCAGTCATGTTCCCTCTACAAAATTACATAGTTTTGTCACGGTATGTCTTCAGAGCAGTGTTAATTAAGATGCCCTCATCCACACCTGAGCTGCAAGATTAATCTGCCTCAGATGGGCAACTTCATGGCAAATCAACCCTTCAGTTACTCATTCTGCAGTAGTGCCTCACTCTCCCCTCCCAGAACTTTCCAGGCTGGTATCCTGACAGCATGTGGGACTGCAAGGAAATGGAGTGGCTCAGATCCTCTGCCAGGCACTTGTAAAGAGGAAAGCAGCTCACTGTCATTTTGAGTGCAGAGGCAGGATATCTGTGGGTGCCATTGTGGCTTGCAATCTCAGTGGAAGAAAAAGGAAAATTAACTACTTTCATTTAATTAGAAAGCCTTTCACTGGTTTGCTAGAACCATTTCTGGCTAGCAATAAAGTACTTCACAAATTTCTTTCAACAAGAAGCATTTTGAAAATACACTCATAAGGCTATGCTATAATATCACTAAGAAGTTAATGATACTGTTAGCATGAGTTTAATGTAAATATAAATGCATTGCTGATATGGATTAGACATCCTACTGTCTTGATGCAGCATCATTAAGACACAAATATGAGCAGTACATGAGATTAAAAATTGTAAGCTTTATGCAATGCTCCTCTGGGGCCTTCTCCAAGGCAGCTACATCCAGCATCCCACAGCAAAGGTGAGCAGGGTAAGACACTGCTGTGTCTCCAGAAAGCAGCAATTATAACAGCAGAATGAAATCAATGTTTTCTGCATACTTTGGTTTCCTTCTCTTGGTTTCTGCTAACATCAGCCTGGCTCTCCTCTCTAAGTTCAGAGTGATTTGTCAAAGTGTACAGGTGCCCCCTTCACCCCATTTAATCTCAGGCCAGCTTCATAGCAAACTGAAAGACCACAAAATAAAACACCACTTCTTTCTCCTGCCTCTTACATAAGCTAATGCAGAAATTGGAAATAGGACCCAGTTCCCCCTAGATTCAGTCTTCTGGTGCTTAATAGGGCAAACAAAGAACTGTCTGGAGCAACTGTTGTCTCTAACACTTTTCAGTTTACACCCATAAACCAACCAACCTATAAAAATATATTTTTCTCTCTCTCACTGTTACATGCACTCGAAGTTAAATTTCAAAGTGCAAGTATGTATCAATCACATCATTCACAAATCAGAAAATGGAAGCTGAGCAATGCAGTCAGAGCCAACAACATACAACTCAGAAGGGCTGGAGGCTATTTCCTGGCACCATAAAGGGTAGAAGTAGGAACATCCTTCCTCTAGAAAGGGGGCTGGAGGAGGAGAAAAATCAGCATGGTAATAACTAGCTTTCTGCTGGCAACATGTTAATATAGAAACCCTGAGTGATGTTTTAAAATTTTTCCCAAATTGTTGTGAAGACAACAGTCACCTCCTGTGCAAGGTCATACAATTAATTAGAAAGTAAGCAGGTAATGAAGATGACCAGCTTTCCAGACACAGGCTGTCCTGAGTGGAGAGAGGGGAGTTCATTAAACAAAGCATTTAATTAATTAAAAAATTTTAGGCATGGCAGAAAACACGCTATTTGCACAAAATACAACAGTATTGTTATTTGGTAATATTCAACCTCAGCAACATGATGTCTTTACATTCAACATGGGAGATTACTCCTTACTAGACACATCCAACAAGTCTCATTTTCACACTACAATGCTTCTTCTGTCTATGCACAGTGAAAATCAAGACATTCCCAAATTCAACCACTGCCAGTGTATCCTGAACTACATGTGTAAGTCTATCAAGCATCCTAGGTACAAGAAACTCATTATTCTGTTCAAGTATTAACTTAAATTTATAGGCCAGAACTGACATAGCCAGATGCACAAAATCTTAATTCTGCTTACAGAGGAAACACTAACTTTATCTTCCTTCCCTTGCCCTGTAATACACACAATTCTCATCTGAAACAATAGCTGAATATGCAATAATAATTTGTAATGTGAAATACTGTTAATGTGTTTCCTCAGGGAGTTCCTTGTTCCAGAACATGGCAGAAACTATTTTTATTGCTCAAGTTTTCATTACAGAGATGCCACAGTACATATATCTTTGGTCTACCATGTACAGCATGTGACAAGCTAATGACAAGGTTCTTTTCCTGCCCACTCCCTTAGCCCCCTCCTTTGTTTTTTGGTGTTTTTTTACTGTTGCCAGTGCACTAATATTTAGACAGATTTACTTTGGAGCAAATAGTAAATAACTGGGAAGTTGTTACAATTTCTCATTCTCATTCTGATTAATGAGCTGGAGGAACACTCCACCCCCTCCCTTCCTTCTCCTTCTGTGGTAGAAAACATATTGAGCTTATGCATCAAAAAACTTTATACCTGCATTCCCTAAAAGATGGATGAGACTGGCATAACAATGAAGGCTTTTCCAAGAGGGAATAAGGATCCAGAAAGCCACCCTTCAGCAGTCATTCCAGGATGAAGGATTAAGAATATACTGTGTCACACTCAACACACAAACTCTCACACACACCAACTACCCACACAGGCAATGCCAGTGCATAAACCAAAAATCCCTCATTTCTTCATAACATCAAACAAAGAGAGAGAGAGAGAAAAAAGTAATTTTCTAGGGAGTGGGAGAGAACAGGCTAGTTCCTGTATATGGTATAATGCATATGAGGGAGAGACAACAAGGAAGAAACCCAGGAATACCATATTCAGAAAAGAGGAAACATCAGACAGAGCTCAGTAAGAACTGAGAGCGACTCAGAAACAAGACTAAGAGGCTTCTGGGCCGCATGAGCTGTGAACACATTTTTTGTGGGGTTTGATGTCTCTCCTTTTCAGGAACAGAAGACTTTCAAATCAACAGGATGATCCAAACCTTTGGTATCGCTGCCAACTTTTCCTCCTTCCAAAGGCAATTTCTGGATGTTCAACTCTAAATAACTATTACAGTCAAAAAGGGTAACTGTATAAAAAGACAGACAATATAGACTATGCCTTTGCCCCTCAGGTACATCCTGAACTTTCCAATAAGATGTTTAACATACATTTCAGAGGTAAAAGGCATCAAAACCAGTTTTACACCTAAATGCTGAAAAAACTCACTAACCCAAACAACTCTCACTAGGGCTGTCACAGGCAAAGAACAGAAAATAAAATACTTTCTGATGGATAACTGAGGAAAAGCTGAGCAAAGAATGACATTAACCTGCAGAATTTATTACCATGGCTTGCTGTGCCAGTACTGAACAGTTACATTACAATGAATGCTGTTTGTAAAACAAACTCTATTATCAGCCAGCAGATAATAGCTGAGCATGATCATGGCATAAATTATTACAGAAACTACAAGAAGAAGTGATTAAGAAAAAGTCAATACTGGGAGAAACAGTTATATCAGTTCTACAAAAAAACCCCAAGCGGATAAAAGGCAACAAATTTCAGATCTGAAATTTAGCAATGTGACAGACAGCTTGTTTTCCACTCAATAACTAATTAACTTGTTCTACACCAGGGAGATTTTTCTTCACAAAGTAACTTTACTCTTCAGTCTGAGAAAACATGGGACACTTTGGCTCTGCTATTACACTTCATTAAGTTCTCTAAGCCCAAACAATTTGTAAAGTAGGAGCACATTTTTGTCGCGTTTAAAGCAAACAAAAATAAAGATATTAATTTATCAGTATGCTCAACTTTGCTTTACATACATGAACTGCAGTATTGTCTGAGTAGATTCATCATTCAACTGCACTCTCTTTTGTAGCCATGCTGCTGTGCAGCACTGACAGAAAGACACTCCAGTGCTATGAATCCTCATGTAAAGAGTTTTCCCAGCAGCATTCTGATGATGCTCTGCAAGTCATGTCACTTCCATAACATGCCACAGAGCGGCTGGAGAAGACGTGCTGTCTCTCAGGAATAAAGAACAATCCCTGTGAAAAAGGACAAACTTTGCTGTGTGTGAACTCAGGCAGCAAAATGACAGCCACTGTAATCCTGAACTGAGAGCTAAGAAGGCATTTGGGGTCAGTCCAAGAAACCAACATGGGAAAAACACTAAGTTTTTTCATGAGAAAAGTCCTGATTTAATGGAAGACATTTTCTGAATAAAAGATCATGCAATTGTTCTAAATGATTTCTGGTTTTTCAGCTGGACACAATGTGCTTCATTCCCACTTTTATCTCCTTCATGAAATCCCTGAAACTCTGCTACATGTTAAGGGTTTCAATATTTTAAAAGAGCAGTTTTTGTTCCTAAGTCAAGTCCTGCTTCAAATGAAGGGGAGAGTTTGTTTCATTGACTTTGCAAGATCTCTTTCAGAATCTAGGAGTGAAGAACTTGTTTCGTGTTCTGGAGCTAAAATGTTGTCTATCCACTGCAGTTAAGCCTGCGGCTCTGTCAGAAATGAGAAGCTAATAAGACATTCACTCACTTAAGAAAAAAAATCCAAAAAACGCCAAGTGAAAAACATACTCTTCAGGTTGATGTTGGAGGCAAATAACTCAACTACAAAAAGCCATCAGGATTTTGCAATTTTAATTTTTCTGCTCATTGAAGCTTTCTACTTTCAGGCAATTAAAACCAGGCATCAAAGGCACATGAAATTGGGATGGGGTAGTGATTAATTTGCGGAAAAAAACGTTTACAACTTAGTTAGACAGACACAAATCAGGCATCCATATCTCAGGGATAGGGAGTATTGATGCACTGAGGGTAGCTGAGAGGAGCATGGGGAAGACAAGATGGAAAGTGTACATCACCATGGAGGGTAGAAATGTATCTGCCAAGTGCTACTCAGGATGAGGACTCAGGGTCAGATGCAGAGCTAGAATAGTCCTAGCCTATGAACAATTCTTTCTTCCTCTTAACTTTGCCTCTACAAATGTTTCTGCATTGCAACAAATGCAAAAGCTAGATTTTGTGCTTATGCTGAAATTCAGTGTATTAAAGCCCATTCTCCAAAGAGTGTTGGGCCACTCAAATGAGGCAGAGGAGATACACATTAAAATCTCCACAGGAATCAATTCCTTTGACTCTGAAAACCCAGACATCAACATTATCTCTCTCCATCAAAACCTGCCCTCTTCTAGTAAAAAATACCATAAATGCAGCACCACTCAGTCACACATCTATTGAATACCAAGCTCACTAATGATCTGCTAGAACACCTCCTCAATGCTTGACTGTGTCCATCTGTATAGTGCCATCTCCTTCAGATGGGTCTTAGTGTTATTAAGAGTCCTTCAGACCACTTGATGAAAGAATTTCTGGAGAGCTATAGAATCACTTGCTTTATTTACATGGCTATTGCTGTGAAAATTCCCCTCACTGAGGCCAGTTTGCAAGCTCTAAGAAGCTGATGTTTGTGCCCCCTTGGCAGAGATTTTCCTACACAAGCAGCAGCTGAATTGCACAAGAGAAGGTGTCCAGTGCACACTCTGAGCTGCAACAGGCAGTACCAGAGCTGGGCACACAAAATCAGCTGCTCAGTGCCTCCCTGGGCTGGGGTAGAGTTAGTTTTCTTCACACTTAAATGACGATGCTCCCCTCAGGTTTTGGACCCAGAATTTGGGATGAAGAAATATATCCAAGCCAAAGACAAGTAGGACAGGAGCAAGAGAGAAGAAGTGAAGATGAAATGAGAGAGAAAACGAGACCTATTGAGGGTTTGGAAACCTGTTTAGAAGAAGAGCCTGGAATACAAAACTAGAAGGGGAAAGTGTTGAGATAGAGGGAAGAGGGGAGAAGTGATCCCTGGGAATATTAACAATAGATAAAAGAGCTGATGGGAAGACAGAAATTCTGTCAGCCAATACCACACCAATCTCTCAATTTTTAATTATTAAGGAAAGAGGTCAGTAAAATTCTATAGGATATTTTTTCCACCCTTTTGTACTAGAATAGTTATGGAAGGCAATAAATAAAAAGAAAGCAAGATGTTCTTGAAAAAAATATATTGATAGTGGTGTGATGGTTGATAAACATTGATGGTGTCTCTCATTGTCTGAGAGCAGGTGTTTTACTGACAGCTGTAACTGCCTTGATACCAGCAATCAAAATGCTCCATCTAAAACAGAAACTAAGAGCAGTCAATGCCCTTTCAAAGAGACCACATATATGTCCCAGCTTTGACCTGGAGAAATTGCCTAAAGGAATGAAAGGAGCCCAAGTTCCCAGACAAGAGACTATATAAAAAAGGGAAATCAACGTGTGTCAGATGTAATCTAGAGGCCTCTAAGAAATGAGCCTCTCAACAGCTCATCTGGCATGAAATAATAACAAATTGCAATCATCATGGTTTTGATATGGATCTGAGGTGTCAAAAGCACTAGCCCACACTTCCCAAACCACAGCCTCCTGAAAGACAGGCATTTAGAGGAGAAAGGGGCAGAGATGCAAAAAAACCCCAGTTGCTATATTTGAGAACACATTTAAACCAAGACAATATCCAGACAGATCGTCTCATGGTTTGATTTTCTGGTGTGGCAGTAAAGTTAGCTAGGCACTCTTAGGATGTTTAACATCCTAAAAATAATCAGGTCGTCCATTGCACTTAATGTACCGACAACAATTATCTCACTAAAATTATCTTAACATCTCTGAGCAAGCACACTGCAAGGGAAACTTCTAAGCTTTGGAATTTTCTTCTGCTGAAGAAAATCAGATTATTTTGTTCCTTATTAAAAAGTATTTTAATGCAAATATTTTGATAAAACTCTCCCCCTTAGTGTAATTTTATTCTGTTATAAAGGCATCATAACTGGTCACTGATCTGAATACGAGAGGCTGTTGACTTTGTCTCATTTATTCTACCACTTGTACTCCTTGCTAGATAAAGCAGAGTCATAAAAACTTCATTGCCTTGTGAAAAATTTAGACTTGTGCCAATCTTCTGCAATCTTATCCTCATATGAAGTTCACCAAACAGCAGGTTCAAGTCCCAGCTTGGAATATCTTTGCCTTGTCCAAAGGAACTTTATTATGCATCTTTTGTGGCCTCAATTCATCAGCACAAATGGCACACCAAGCCAGGGATGATCAGGGAAAGCTCCAATTACATTCAGCAGACAAACTTCATTGCTGCTATTCCCAACAGAAAACCATATTTAGTCAGCCTGATCTAAGACACAACAAATACCATAAAGTTATGGATTAATGTTTATAAAAAGCTGTTCTTGATGACTCAGAGAACTCAATGTCTATAAAGTAAAACACATGAACACAACCCTTTGAGGAAAAAAGAAAAAAAATGAAAAAGGAGAAAGTCTAGCACTTCCAAATGTGGTGTGGAGGACTAGTCATTTCTCTAGACAAGATGCCAAAATGCTACTGAGCAAGCCATGAATGTTCATGGTTTCCCTATACTGAAAAACAATCAGCACAGTGCAGGGAAAGCCTTCTACAAAAGTGCACACGTGAAGAAATAACCTGATTCAAGCACTGTTTAAAACAGATCTGACAAGCCTGTCTGAAACCTGTACCTTTGGTGTTGGTGTAAACCCCAAACCCCATGCTTTTGCTGGAGTAGCTGCTGACAGTAATGGTTTGCCCTGCAAGTACAAAAAAGAGCTCTGAAAAAATATTTTATTAAAGGAATATAATTTCTACTGTACTAGATGTGTGGTGTAGAAAGCAGTAAAATTCAAAACAAAACAAAGGAAGCTATTTAACAGAAAAATGCTTTCCAGCAGGAACAATACTATTTAACAAACACAGTACACGACTTTTAAATTAAAAGCTCTGCAAAGTGCTTCACACTGGTGTCACACAGATCAGTCCTCACTGTATCCCTGTGGAAAGTCATGCAGTGCTTTCCTCAACCACTGAAAAGAATTTCAAGCTGCTGCCTCTGCCATTGCAGCACACATCAGAATCTAAATAATTACTAAGCCTTCATTCAATTTCCCATGTGGGAATTGAGAATTAGCTTCTTAATTCCTGTTGAATAAGCCTTTGATTTTTTTAATATGCAGAAGCAAATTGTAAGTTAGAGGTCAAGTTTATTAGAGCTCTCTTTTTTCTTGTGTGGAAAACACACAATTTACCAGCACTTGAGAATTATAGGCACCATTTTTGGTGATCAGCAATACAGACAGTGCTCTTTAAAGCCAGGGTGCAAAGCTACCCCCACAAAACTTGAACCCTGTGCTCTAAGTCATGGAACACCACTGAGAATTTCAGGGGGATAGCCAAGAACCTGACTTAGAATGCAGAATTAACTGCACTCCCACTACAGGAATGCTTTTTGCAGGTGGATGGGTCAAGGACACGATTTTCAAGTCTTGCAAAGTTATCAGCACCTAGTTAATTTCTCTCTGAAATTGAAAGCAGGAATATTACCTTGTAAATCTTCTACAGTACTTCCTACAACAGGGTAGATTTGCCTCGGATAAGAAGGAGATTCTGAAGCATTAGCGGGGAAAGCCCCAAGGAAATTGCACACAATGACAAAGCCATGCTCCAAAATGGGACAGCCGCAGAGGAGGCTGCACACAACTCAGATGGATTTTAAGGTCAAAAGTAAGTAGGAGATACAGAAAGCAATTATACCACAGGTTTGTTACAAAATTTGGCCAACAGCAGAATGACAGAGAGCTTAGCTGGAGGGGAGTGGAAAAATAACTAGAAACAAGGCCGGCAATATTAATTGCCTAGTGTCTGGAAACAAATGTTGGAAGCATTTTGCTATGGGCAAAGATACTTGGACACAGCAAAGGATCCAAAAAGACTGTTGCAGTTTCATATAGCAGAAAGGACACTTAAACAAAGAAAAAGATGACAAACTGAAGTGTTTGTGCAGGCTTGGGAAGAGGAGGCTGGGTGGTGTGTGGCAGGTGGTTTGCTTGTTTAGATGTTATCAAAACTCAATTCATCCTGACATGTCCAAACTGATAGGAAGTGCAGCATGGACTAACATCAACATGAGGTTGTGAAGATTAGTTTAGGATGACTTTTAAAAATTGAAGTAGAAGTCTTTGTGTAGAGAAGAAAACACAAGATCTATAAAACAAGGAAACAAGAATGAGAGAATGTGGGGAACAAAGCCAACCCATACTTTGGAAAGTGAGAATAGCATAACAGTCAGAGAAGAGGAATCTGAAAATAATTCTGAAGGATACAAGGTGCAAAAGTTTAAGATGACAAATCTTTGTACCCAGGCTTTAGACTGTATAAAAGCTGGATTAGGTTGCTCAGAGTGGTCTGAAGAAATTGGTTTAGCCCTGTAAGAAATTATTTATATTAAGGAATCTTTAGTTTCAAAGAACAAATATCCAAACCAGGCAAACAAAGGATGGCTGAACTCTCTTAGTGTGGTGTTTGGCATAATTTCTATAGAGTGAGATGTGCCAGACTCTGAGGTTTCTTGCACAGAAGTAGCTCCCAGAGTCGAAGGTCACCAACAAGTCCTGTGATTATTTGGGAAGCCATAAGGTTACTTGTGCCAAGGCATACTGGGAATCCAGCTCCCCACTCCAGTCCTCCTACACTACAGTGTGCTCAGCACTATGTTCGAAGCAGCTGAAAAGGCTATTCCACTTGGTAAAAAGTGAGATCTTATCCTGAAAAATACACTCCTCTTTTCTTTTTTCTTTTTCCATTCTCTACATAGTAAGTAATGTGCTTCAGTAGTAAGCTAAATTTTAATGTTTGACATATATTTCTCATTTTCTACTTTATTTCAACTTTAAAATTATATCCTCCATCCTGTTTCATCATTGTTATTGGAGGTATACTACACAACTTTGGTCTTCCCATTTGCATGAATCTGGCAGACATCGATAAAAGGCAGCACTGCCAGCTAATAATTGTCTGATAACATATATTACAAGAAAATAAAGAGCACTTTCCCCCCATGTTACCCCAAACTGATTTTCCATCAGTTTCCATCAGTTTGATTGGGACTGTGACTGACTGCTAAAAAAAGTAATTGCAATTACTCACTCTTGAATTGAGTCAGTTGGCCTTGGTAGATCCAAGAGGTCATAGGATATGGTTCCTTCACAATATGATCTGCCACAATAGTGAATGGCACTCAAAATTCAGTTTTTGGTAATATTAATATACCATTAATTGTAATAAAAAGTTCACTTCTACATAGATGTAAGAAGAAATAAGGTGCTACAGCCCAACTTCAACCGAGAACACAGCAAACCTTTCTGGAGCCCTTTGAAGGCACTGCCTTGTTGTCTTAAGGCTACATGGAAAATAAGGCATGGTCTAAAGCAGAAAAAAAATCTCCAAAAAGGACGCATGTTTATCTCAAGTAATAATATAGCACTTCAGCAGCAGCAAAACCACCAAGACTTTTAAGACAGAAGTGTACAGACATTTACTTCACCCTAGTGTGAAAGTGACAACTCAAGCCACATCATCTTGTACCCAAGTAGAATGGGAAAATGGTCTACAAATGTGCAGACTTTTGTATATCAGGTTCATACTATTGCCTAAAACTTTTCAGTGCTGTATTTTACCTTACATATCCTGAATGATTTTAATTTAAATCTCCCCAGCAGTACGAGGTTCAAGACCAAGTGCTGGTGCCTACACTTTGACCACAACAATGGCCTTCAGCACTGCAGGCTGGGGGCAGAGTAGCTGGAAAACTGCCCAGCCCAAAAGGACCTGGGGGTGCTGGCTGGCAGCACTGAACACAAGCCAGAGTGTGGCCAAGGTGGCCAGGGGCATCCTGGCCTGGATCAGCAAGAGTGTGGCCAGTAGGATCAGGGCAGTGTTGTTCTCTTTTAGTTGACACTGGCAAGGCCACACCTCAAGTGCTGTGTCCAGCTCTGGGTCCCTCACTACAGGAAACACATGGAGGTGTCCAGAGAAGGACAACAGGGCTGGTGAAGAGTCTAGAGCACAAATCCTGTGAGCAGCAGCTGAGGGAGCTGGGGGTGTTTAGTCTGGAGAAAAGGAGGCTTAGGGCAGACCTTATCACTCTCTACAACTCCCTGAAAGGAGGGTGTAGCCAGGTGGGAATCAGTCTCTTCTCCCAGGCAACCAGTGATGAGGACACAGTCTGAAGCTGCACCAGGAGAGGCTAAGGTTGGACATTATAAGGAATTCCTTCATAGAAAGGATGACTAGACATTGGAATGGGCTGTCCAGGGAGGTGGTGGAGTCATCATCTCTGGAGGTGTTTAAGAAAACACTGGACACGGCACTTGGTGCCATGGTCTAGCACACACACAGTGGTGTTTGGACAAAGGTTGGACTGCAAGATCTCAGAGGTATTTTCCAGCCTAACTGATTCTGTGAGGCTGCTCAAACCAAAAACTAAATAGCAACAGACTCCTCAAGGTGCCATGACCAACAGAGTTACAGCTCTCCTCAGGTCTAGACATGAGGTATTGGAAGAGCCAAAGGTTTATTAGGTAGAGAAGACATTTTTTTTCCATATGCAAGCATTTGCTATCAAAGATATCAAACTGATTCTTCCTAGGTATTGAATACACTATCCTTTGAAAAGGAAAGGGGGAAAAGAAACACCAACTTTGTCTTTACCTTTCTTTCCCCTTTTTTTCCTTCCTTTGCAGTTAATTTCACAGACTGAAAGGGACTAAAAGTTGGCTAGTGGGTAATAGCACAGAAAAAGTTTAAGTGCTGATTTTCTGTCTAGAACAATTCAAGTTATCTCTCTAAAATTAAGGATTAATGGTGCCTGGCCATCAGGGTGAGAGAGCTTAGTTTCTAACGAATCCATAAATCCAAATTATTTTCCTGGATTACCTGAATTTCTCAAATGCATAGTTTGAACTGAATCACTTAAACTCCTGATTTAGAATTCCCCAAGACTAAAAATATCCTGTAAATTTTGAGACATTTTGATGCTTTAAAATAAGTTTAAATGCCCCAAATATGCACTAAGACTTTGGTCCTCATTCTTTTTATGTGAGCCCAGGCACTAGCAAAACAGAGGCTTGCATTTAGTGAAGTTTTTTCAAGAAGGGGAAAAAAACAAACAAACATCCCCCATCCTCACAAAAAGAATATAAAAAACAACAAAATAATCATTCTATTAAGTCTCTGGTCTCTGAGACAGGCTACTGAAGCTACTGGTAAGAAAGGAAGAAAAAGAACAAGACTAGTACAAGAAATAACCTTCACATTTCAAGCCCCAAGGTCAAATGTGACAGATGCTACTGATTCCTTCATATATTTTCCTTGACATCTATCAATGCAATCAATCTTAAGTGAAGTTGTAGATGCCAGAAAGGGAATAGCCTATTATGATTTGCAGCAGCCTTCGGAACCAGGTGAACTTTCTCTGTTTGAAGTGCTCTGTGCACCAGTATTCATACACCTACTGAAGTACTGCCTATATGAAGTATTAGTGTTTTATGACTTCCTTTCTCATGCATGCATGTTCACATTTCATGTTTTATTTAAGAAACACCTTCAACTTCACATACTTACACAAAAGTCTTCAGATCAATCTCAAGCTTGGTGATGAGGGAGGTCAACAATAAAAGACCACATTGAAATTAAGTGTCATTTGCTACGTTTTTATAAAAAGTTTGATTGATATATAGTATATAATACTGCAGCTCACCATTAATAGTGCAAGTAGAGGTGTTAAGTAATAATGGTAATTAAAATAAACATGATAAATTTGTCCTTGCCCAATTCTAATTTCTCCCAAACACACAGATCAAAATGAATGAAAATCAATCCTTTATTACAAACTCTAACTTTGCTGACAAGATTTCCTTGATTTCCTTTGTGTTCTCCCCACTCTACTAAGCACACTTAAAACCTTACTTGCTTCATAATTATGAATGTAACACATGGGAAAAAAAAGATGAGAGGTGAAATTAAATCATTGGGCACAACGACAGTCTGACAAGCACCCAGAAGTCAACATTCAAACTGTGGCAGCAATTCTGCTTTGCTAAATTACCAATATGCAACATAAACATACTTGATGTCTTCTCACCTACCGAAATAGAAAATGGGAACCCCATTAAATAGCAAGAAAGGATTGCATACAGCACCATGGGAACAGAAAAATAGCAAAAGATTGTAGCCACATTTGGTGTCATTTGAGATAAATCAGAGAGTGCTGTGCTCCATGGCAGGAATTATAACAACTCTTTTGCCATTACAAAGGATCAATAGCCGTGCTCTGCTTCTCTCCCTGTATCATCTGCGGGTGCTTGTAAAACCCAGCAGAACTGCAAGAGATGTCAGAAGAGACTAACCACATCAAAAACATCCACAGACTCACAGCAGCCAGAAACACTGCCATGCAACAAAACTAACTCTGATAGAACACAGTGATGTATTGTTCCCCACAGAGGAGTCCTACTGATTGTTTAGGAGTTAAGTTAGGAAGGTCTAACCAAAGGTGCTCCAAAATCCACATGTTAAACTGGAGTAAGACCTTATTAACTCTTTAAAGACAATGATAATTTCAAAAAGTATACAATTCTGCTGGTGATAAACAAGGACATAGTTACCTTCTGAGTAGGAAGCTTTCTTGTAAATATTGTATATAAAGTTATGGCTGTATTTGGCAGAGTTTCTGTGTACCACAAAAATCCCTTTGCCAGCCTCTGGTGTTCATCCCTCAGAAACCATTCCCAGCCATCACCTCTGCCATTCTGCTCCTGGTGTGTGCTCCATTGCCCCACCCTACTGCAGTGTGATGCTCAGCCACCTTTCTTCCTGCGTGCAATACATCAGCTGCAGGGAAATATGTCAGCTAAGAAAACAAAACAAACAGGTGTCTTCCAAACAACCATTTTTGTAACCCCTCTGGCTTATTATGGAACTCATACAACTCTAGTTCACAGGTTTGTTTTTTCCTAAAGAATGAAACCAGAGGAGCAAACAGAAAATCCATAGTTCTGCTTTGAGTCTTCATGCATAATCACACCCAGTAATTTACACACAAAGACAACATGGGTGAGCTCTGGCAAGAAATAAATACTTGGGGCCCATGCTGTATTTACCTAATACAATTTCATAGCTTTACCTATATTCTACTTAAAATCAGCCTCTAGTGCTGTCATCCAAAACCTTGGCTTGCCTGGTTTCCCCCTGAATGAAATAGTAATACCTGACAGCATCTGCTTTTTTCTCTTGTAAATGTAGATGAACTGTGAAGACCTTGTAAGATATTAATAGATGTAATTTGGGTTATACAATTTAAAAAGGCGGAAAAAAAGGGAAAGAAGATATTAGTGCTGTGCATAGTTCAAGATCTGAGAAAATCCACCTTGGAATTAACTTATTGCTTTATCATCCTTAATATGCATTTTTTTCAATAAAACAGATTCTTCCTGCTATGAGCTTGATCTCAGGCAATGGCATGGACTCACTACTGCACATACAAAGTCACACACTTCACACCTCTGGTTTGCAAAGCAATATATAAAGCACATAGAAGCAAAGAAGTGTCAGCTGTGAAACTTTAAAGTGTTTTTATTTCTAGCACAGACTCATCATTGGGGAATTCAATTACTTTGTGCCTAGAGCTAAAATCCTTATAGAATTTTAGAAATTATTTGGTTATAACATGGTCAAAGAACTCATTATAAAAGAACACAATTGTTTGCAATTTCCAAGACAAAATAAAATATTGAACAGAACAGATTTCCACTGTAGGATTACTAGTTCATTTAAGAACTCCATTGAATTATTCTTGACTTTCGATCAACTATACTGGATTCCTATTTAAAGGAAAAAAGATGCTTTAAAAAGTGAGATTTACATGTTTTGTTATCAGAGCTGGAATAGCTAATATTATCCCTCCAAACAAAGGAGGGCACTCAAATTCTGGAATGAAGACTCAGGGCAAATGGTGACAAATTGCTACCTTCTCATCTGTGGCTGTGAGAAGCTATTTAACCATCCCCATGTGACATTTATGTGGGCACAGTAGCAGAGTTTTTCTGCACTGCTGAGCTGAGAGGAAAGTTACTGCCTCTTGCAGTGAAGGGACAGGACCAAAGGAGGAGGGGAAAATGAACCAGCTGGTGGCTCCAACTGGAGTTTTCCAGCACGTGGAGTACCAAGGAGTCAGACATACAAACCCATGAAAGCCACAGGCACATCCTTAGCCCTCCACACCCCACAGAGATGCTGCTGGGGAGCAAGCTGCACTTCTGGCAAGCATATGGGACAGTCAAGCTATAACCAAAGCCACCTTCTGCAAAAGCACAAACCCTCTTTACTGTGGTGACGATCTCCATCTGCAACACACAGCTGAGTCATCCATGCTATCCCCAGCAGATGGCAAAGGCAGGAATTTGTTACTGTACTTAAAGCAATCTTTGCCTTCCCTCCAAGGCTCCTTACATTTGGCACTTGCCTGTGCTCCCAGGGAGTTCTGCCCACCCACAGATCCGAGCCACAGCTCCTCCATGCTGAGCGTTTTACACACAGCAATATTCCCTGGGAGTGCCAAGGAGCAGAGGCAGTGCCAACGCAGGAGGCACTTTGCACAAAGCATGTTTATTAGCTGTGACACAGAACACAGCATTTGCAAAGAGCTAAGGAAGAAGACAGCTGCTGTGGCTCCTCTAATTACCTCTCCCCAGACATCAACAGCAATTTACAATTTGGATGATGTTGCTGGAACTAAGTATGATCTAGATCCACACACAAGCTCTCCTCCTCACTTTTATAGGCCATGTGTTATATGAGAATTACAACTATTCAAACTGTTTCTATGAGTTAGGTTATCTCCTGCAAGGCTTTTTATTGCACATTCTCCTTTTGCTACTGGAAGATACAGAATTTGCTGTAGACAGTAATCAGATAATCACATCTTGTTACGAGGACAAGCCAGCAGGATTTGCTATTAGCAGCTCTCTAATCTATCACATCAAAACAAAGAACATTTGAGATGTTTGGTAAAAATTATGCTTCTTAACACATTTCACAACAAAGGTAAGAAATAAAAATTTTAAATAGTTGGTATATAGAGCAGGTAGAACATTAGCCTCACATATATCCAAATTAAATTCCGAGTTACTCTACTCCTACAGCATCTTGAAATATTTACTGTGTTCATCTCCTGCTGTTTTGCTGCTAACAAAAATTTAAAAGAATACACAGGAAGTCTGACAAATTAAAACATCATCAAGATTAACTGCACAAAGAGGATAAAACATTTCAAACAGTTGCACCCTTGAAAGATCAAAAGCTTTCCTCCCCTGCCAGTAGTTCTGAACAGCTTTATGGGCAAAAAAAAACCAGAAGTGAAGACAAAACTGAAAATGTATGCAGGCACATGAAACTGCAGAGACTCAGTAGATATTCTAAGCCCAATGGTATACGTGGGTTAAGAAGTAGTAAAAAGCAATCACAGAGAGAGAATTAGAACAGAAAAGCTTCAACCTGAGGATGAGAATCCACACTCTATCTGTACATGCATGCACTGGGAATAAATGTGGTGTTGATTTAGAGACTCAATTACCTGGATCAGGAAGTTTGCTAATGCTTTGTATAATAAAATAAGCACCAACCTCTACCTTCTATGACATTTTAGACCCATGCAAGACAAGCATCTCCTCAGTGGCATGTCCTGCTCCCCTCAGATGAGCAGCATGCATTTTGTGGCTCTACTGCTACACAATCGAGTGATTTTTCTCAGTTGAAGCTGGGAGTCAAACGAGGGGATGAGACTCACCCGTGTTTCTCTGGCCTCTCCTCTGACAGGGTTTCGCTGCTGCTCTCATCAATGGGATGGACACGAGCAATGTATTCTCCACTCTGCTGGTAAAACTTGTACACAGCCACTTGAACTACACATTGGTCGCTGTTGCTCCTCAGCCAAGGGCTCAGGATGGTGGGGCTCGGCCTCTCTGATGCATTGAGAAACAGAAAAGAACCTGGAACAGAGGATGCAACAAGAAAGATTTAACAATTAGAAAAACCCCAGGGCCTCCTAGATTACAGATGAATACTTTCAAGTTTTGTCTCAGCTAATTCTGCAGCCCTTCCATACCTCACAGTCAAAGACTGTATTTGCCAATTAGTTTGGAAAGCTTGCCCATTTTGTATTAAACCTATTAAGATTAAAGCAACATTTCAACTCGCCTCTGAATGGTTCAAAACAAATATTATATTTAGATTTAACTCCCAGAAGAAAAAAGCCCACACAGGTGATTAAGGAGTTTTAGCTTTAGATTCTTGTCTGCAACCTCTCAGATCTGGTTCAGACCCAAATATATTAGCATTGGTCCTGTTGGATCCTGATTTGACAGCTCTGGTATATACATATTTATTTATAATACTTTATACTGTACCAGGTCCTTTCATCCAAATAAAGAACACAAATTCAATAGCTTTTCTTATGCTCTTCTACAAACAGAAGACTGCAGCAGTTTTAAGTCTAATATTGGAGACAGGATAAAGGTCTGATACAGTTTCATTTCTTCAGCAATTCATTCTAATGTATTAATTTTATATGCAGCTAATCCACATTAAACATTTCATTATTATCCACTACATTGACTCCCTCGGCCTAATTCTATTTCAATACAATCTGAGGCTTATCCAGTGGGACAGAGGTAATGTATTTTCATCCCATTGCTGCTCATTTCAGGTGAGTCAAATGACTCCCTTTCGGCACCTGACTAATTTATCAATTTGTCCACAGAACAAGCACGCTGGGGCCTGTAGCTGGCAAACGAAAGGGACCAACCCTTGAAGCAAGAAAAAGTATGATATTCCACAAATTCTAGCAAGACTGGTCAGGTAATGAAATCTCATTGTCTTGATTACCTGGAGCATCCATTAATACAGCCTATCTGTTAATACTGAAAACATGCAGGTCTGATGAAGAGTTATTTCATTGAGAGAGAAATTAAGGCTCAACAGGGCTGTAATTGAAGCTTATTTTTGAATGTGCATGAATTTTAGCCAGAGCAGAAGCTTGTTTTTGAAAAAGCCAAGGCTGCAGCTTCAGAGAAATGATCTCCCACATCACTGAGCATGGCTCATATGATGTCCAGGGTGTCTAAGAAATACTGTTGAGAAGTTACAAATGAATCCTTCTCCTTTTCACCTCAGTGGGCAAGCTCTGGAGCAGGAGGTGCAAAGCAGCCACTCTGAGCTCCTGGAGCAGTTCACCTCCTTCCATGAGGCATTTGGTGAATTGCCCTTACTTGATTGTCCTCAATTCTCTCCACTGAACAGAGAGCCAAGAGCTCGGATTTTAACAGCTGACAGTCAGGTGCTGGTTTAGAACATGGGAACTGCACTTGTGTTCACAGATGTCCCCCCCAAAAAAGTCTGATTTGGAAAATCATCTCAGGTCACAAAAAGAGCAATAATGGAAGGGCTACAAATGAAAACTCAGTTCCTATCAAACACCATTTGCCTCACATACACACATTTATCATAAACAGCATTTTTGATATATTTGTCAAAAGCTATGTTCTTGACATTTACACCACATTAATGACATCTAAAACTAGAAAACATCTGTACTGAAAGAAACGTGAAGAAATATATAAAGTACAGCCTGCTCAGATGTCAAGATTTTCAAACATATGAGAGTGAAATGCAGTCACAGCTATTTTTTTCTTGATAACAAGATTCCTATGTCTAAATAGTAGTCTTTAATACAGTTGCTAATGGAATTGTTTGATGAATTTAAACAAAGTTTTTGTCAGTCATTTTTGTTGGTCAGTAAAAGAGAAAAAACCCAACAACACAAAATCCAGCTACATGTATCATCCTTCCCTGTCTCTCCCTTTTGTTGCCAACAAAAGAGAATTAGAGCAGTAAATCTTGTGGCTTTAATTTTACCATCCCCATAAGAACAATGAAATCTCTGACATGAAAGGGAGCAAAGAGATTTCTGCTGGTGGCAGAAAGACACTAAGTGTTGCAATAATTGCTGATGGTAACTTGCCAGGTGCAAGAGCCATTTGCACATCTTACTGCCTTGCAACAGGGAGTCAGATTTTAAAAATAACAAACAAAGGCAGCTCTCATTCCTTCTTTTCTTGCAGTAGTTCTAAATGAAGGGAGCTGCCAAGGATAGTTCCCCTTATGCCCTGACTTGAGGTCAGGTTTGAAACATCAATGAAGTCCAGTAGTAGGCCAGGGTGGCTGCTGCAGCAAATTTGTGAGTCACAAATCTCCTTTGTTCTGACTTCTTTATTTCTACTCTCTGTCTGCAGGGCTCACACTGTGCAGTTGCAGCTTATTACTCATCACATGGCCAGTTGTACCTGCTGGTTTATATTGCTAAAAGGAGTACAATTTTGCCATGGTGGGCTTACCCCAGCACACTCTGCCAGGATGCTGTTCCCAGGAGGAACAGCCCCACAGCAGCTGCTGTCAAGTGGTGCCTAGGAAATCACTGCAGAGGGCACAGCTCCACAGTGGATTACACTGTGCTGGCCTCACCACTCTTGTCAGAAATGTCCTCCCAGTGCATACTTTTGGGGCAATCACCTATCTGGGCAAATACTAGAGCTGTAAGAGATTGTATTTTTCATAATACATACATGTTTATTTTATTTTAAAAGAGGAGAGAACAAACACAAATTTATTCTTGTTTTTGAAAGCTCAGCTACCTCATGGGTGACTTCCTTGTCTGCAGCAGTATTCTTCTCCTCTTATTGCTCTTTTAGTTTGTAAGTGCCAAGTAAGGACTATCAGAACATCACTTAGCTCTGGTGTTATGGGAACAGTTTCCCAAGTTGAAATGGGGGTACTTACTCTAATTCCAGAAAGATGTTCTTATACAGCAGAATTTGAAGATTCTGGGATTAAGCCATGGCACACAGAAAGGAATAATTAATGAATCTGATGTGTGAAATGATAAATTTTGAACACAAATCCCTATGCTTTCCCCTTCCCTCAAAAGCACAATCTCTCAGGCACTGCCTGACACTGTTCCCTGAGATGCTCCCCCAGTATGACCACCCAGCCTAGAGACTGCTACTTAGAGTTAAGGGATTGCCTGGAGTTCGATTCCTCATACCTGCCAAGGGATACAAGAACATTCTATTTCACAGCAAGAGAATTTCTCAGCAAAACTGTGGTATTTTTGGGGTCTCTGGATAGAGGAGGAAGGAATGAATCTGACCCCTTGTTCTTAGAAGGCTAATTTATTATTTTATGTTATATATAATATTAAAGAATGTTATACTAAACTATACTAAAGAATAGAGAAAGGATACAGACAGAAAGGTTAGAAAGAATGATAATGAAAACTCATGACCCCTTCCAGAGTCCCAACACAGCTGGACAGTGATTGGTCATTAAGTAAAAACAATTCACATGAAACTAATCAAACATGCACCTGTTGGTAAACAATCTCCAGACCACATTCCAAAGCAGCAAAACACAGGAGAAGCAAAATGAGACAATTTTTGTTTTCATTTTTCTCTGAGGTTTCTCAGCTTCCCAGGAAAAGAAATCCTGGTGATGGGATTTTTCAGAAAATATGATGGTGATACAAAACCAGAAGCTACCTGTTCACCTGTATTTCCCCACAGCAGGAATTCCATATTGCATACTTTGAGATCATTCTGTAGACTGTATGACTCCAAGGCTCCAGCCAGAATTTCCTTGCTGTTATTTTCTCCTACTGGCTTGCAGCTCTAATAAGACTCTTGGGATCCCCCTGGGTGAATAGCTAGAAAAAGCACTGTAGCTTCCACCAAACTTCTGCTGCTACTTAGATACCAGGGGACATAAGCTGAGATGAAAGGTGCCATCATGGTTCAGGCTGCCAGTGTGACATCCTGCTGCTCAGGACTCTGGAGGGTCTGTTATTTATCACAAAGATCTTCACCAATGAGTCATTGCAGGACTCTTTGGCTACAGGTTTTAAATTGGACCCTAGCTGCACAATGTGATGCTAATGTTGAAGAGATGCAGTTAAAATAATTAAATTGTAACTAGATATACACCCACAGACTCAGGCACTTAGCACAGTCCTGAGCTCATTCATCACCATCAGACAGAACCCAGGGTATGCAGAGGGAACTGCAGTCAGTATTTTGCCCCCAATATGCCCATGTTTGTGTTATATGACAGAGAAACTACTAGCTGATACTGCTCCGTGGTGTTCCAGAAAGTGCTGGTCTAAATGGAAATACTTTATTTTTCATATTCCCTCTAAACACGCACATACTGTGTGACAAACCTAGCAATAATATTCAGCTTCTAATGACAATTTTTCCCTGCCTTTTAAATAGCTGCAGTCATAAGGCAGTGGTGTTACTCATTCTCATATGTTGTGTCTGATAACATCTCTGGCAACTTGCTGTCACTTCAGACAAACACACATGAAAAGATATTTATGCTTTAAGCACAGTAGATTATTGCAGTTGACATAAAAGGAATATTACAAGACAAATTAATATATCCTGCACGAAAAATTGCTGTTGATCCTTTGGAAACTTGTTTACAACATTTTAACATTCATGTCACACAAAGGGAAGGATGGTTTATCAGCTTAGTAGCAAGATGTTTTTGAGGTGATGAAGACAGCTTCAAGTTGTGCTGTTCAGGACTAATGAGGTAACAGATTATTTATAAACAACAAAACTGATGTTAAAGTACTATGCAGCCAGAGACACTCTATGAACAAAGCATGAAAAAGTTTTCAAAGGAAGAAATACAAACTGGTAAGCCTACTACTTAAACCCACATCAGCAACAAAGCCCATTCCCACAATCTCTGGTCCAACATCTTATCTGATGTGGATGCACAAACCACCTGAAACTCATGCCAGGGAAGGCTGAAGCAACCCTGAGGTGCTCTCAACACAGAGCCATTCCTTTGGCCCTAGGAAGTGGGTAAGCTCGAAATCCTATTGCAAGCCCTTTGAACAGCTGGTCATCTGGCAGCTACCCAACAGCTTGGAATGCACCCTGCTAACTGCTCATGTCCTAAATCCTTCCTGGTCAATCTTGGGGAAAAGCACAAACAAAGCCGGGTCAGGCTCTTCTGCTCAACACCCTCATGATGTCAGTGCAACCCCATTGCATCCTTGGACCTTTCTGAGCCAGCAGCCCTGGAAAGATGGATGCAGCCCAAAAAGACAGCAGCCTGAGAAGTCACATTGGGAAATAGGGGCCCTCAAAGTTTTCACCCGAGAAAATAGCAAACAGCTCTTCTGGGACAATACACTGAGGCAATTCTTCAGCTTGCAGCTGAGGTCTAGGACTTTTAGCATGTGATGAGGCTGACCTATTAAAGAGCAGCTCTGTGGAGAAGGACCAGGGACTCTCAGTGAGTGACAGGTTGAGTGTGAGCCAGCAGCATGTCCTCACAGCCACAAGGGCCAGTGGGATCCTGGAACACACTGGGAAGAGTGTGGCCAGCAGGGCAATGGAGCTTATCCTGCCCCTCTACTTGGCTTTAGTGAGGCCACATCTGCAGTCCTGTGTCCAGTTCTGGGCTCCTTAGTGCAAGACAGACACAGAGCTGCTGGAGAGGGTCCGACAGAGGCCACAAAGATTATCAGGGGTTTCTCTCTCATGTGAGAAGAGACTGCAGGATCTGGGCCTGTTTATTGTGGAGAAGAAGATACTGAGGGGATCTCATCAATGCATGTAAATAGTTCAAGACGTCAAGGGGATGGTGCCAGGATCTTTTCAGTGGTGCCCAGCAACAGGACGAGGAGCAGTGTCTGTAAACTGAAACACGAGAAGTTCCACCTCAGCATGAGGAGGAATTTCTTTACACTGAGGGTGGCAGAGCCCTGGCACAGCTGCCCAGGGAGGCTGTGCAGTCTCCCTCCCTGGAGACATCCAGACCCCACCTGGACACGCTCCTGTGTCACTGCTCCAGGTGACCCTGCCCTGGCAGGGGCTTGGAATGGATGCTCTCCTGAGATCTCTTCCAACCCTAACAACTCTGTGATTCTGTGAAAAGCAAGACTCAAAATACAGCTAGGCTGACTTAATCTGAGCACACTTATAAAGCAGCAATTTAACAATCTTTGCAAAACTGATAGATTGTTATTCTGAACATAAACTCCATCTTCCTACTAAAAGGATTTTATTACCTTTCACGTACAAGTTCAATACTCTTCCAGATTAAATTAGAGCTGTAAAAACTATTAACAGTCAACGTCTGTTGGGGACTGTACAGTAGAAAAAAATTATTTAAATCAAGTTTTATAGTCTTTAGAGATGCTGACTGGAGAGAACATTTCCACTAGTATCACAAAACATCCCACAGAGCTGGTCTCTGCATTCTTCATTTCACACTTGACTTTCAAATAAACTATTCAAGCAAAACTCGTAGCAGGAGCTCAATAGTTGGCAAAAGCCATGAAAGAACTGGGCACTACCTGAGTGACAACATTAAAGAAAAGATTCTGTTATGCTTTTTCTGGGCTTATATACACAGATTTTCTAATTGCCTCATCAAGGCTCCAAAATGTGCTGAATGCGAAGAATGTGAATGGTCTCCAGTGCTGAGTGCAACGTGACTGCATAAGCACCGGAAGATTTGCAACCTGCTACACTTGCATTTGACTTAAAATTCATGGAGGTAACGGCCTTTGAATTATTACAAAATTTGGAGCTGAACAATTCTTAACCATCTAATTATGGTAATTGGATGATATCTTACCTCTTTGGGAGTCGATCAGAGCTCCTGCCATTAGCTGAAATAGAACGGGGATTTTACTTCTAATACCGAGCAGGAGTGTGAGCACGTTTCTCTGGATGATGCAAGAGCAATTCAGAAGCTCTAATGAATTCATACTAACTCTGGTGGGCATGTCATACATTTTACAAATGGACAAGTTAGGGCAGACATTAAACAACTGCAAACAGCATGCAGCCAAGATTGGTATCAGAGCTGAGATCTGCAAGTCAAAACTCTTTAAAAATGACCTTCTATTTCAAGTATTTTTCATTTCCCAAATATAAAGACGAAGGCCAATAATCCATCAAAGCAAAATAAAGTAAAATTTTGTCCTGTTACTAAGGCATCAAGCAAATTTGATTTGCCCCTTATGATGTCTCTTAAATTCAATGGCTTCACTCATATAAAACCTTGTCGCTCAAACAACCAGCATTCACTGCCACCCTTGGGAACTGCAGCAGTGTTATAGAAATGTGACTTGAAGTTAGGAAAGACAGGAGTCCTTCATTTTCTCACACTCCAGCCCCAGAAAATTTCTTTATTGTTTTAACTATTCTCTTGGAAGCAACCTTGAAGCCTTACGCACAGAGGGAGGAGTCTCTTAGCAGTGACCTTCACACAATTCTTTCACAGATTTCCCCTGTCACTTCCCTATGCCCAGGTGCAGTGCATGAGCTGCAGTCCAAGTGAATACCCTTTAAAGATTTGTTACTATTTATCAGCTTAAACTCCAATAATCCTTAGCATAGTTATATGGAAAAACTGGAGCTCATCACAGTACTCTTTAGACAGACAACAATAAAATACGTTTTTCTCACAAAGCAGTTTAGATCCAGTTTTTCAAAAGAAAAGTCAGATGGAAGAATAAAACAATTAAAAGCTCCAAGTATTGCCTTCTGTAACAGGAGCTATAGCCAGATGCTGTTACAGCCCAATTCCTAAATGACTCAGCAACGTTTGCTCCCAGCTAAAAAGCACTGAACTGAAAAAAAGTAGTCAGTTAATTAAAAACTTAAAATTCAATGCTGAAATTAAAATCTTTCCTTGAGAATGACAGAAGAGTCTTTAAATAATTCTACCTTGCACAGCTGATTAACCAACATGCATCTCCTCTTTTGCTGCTGACAGAGGAAAACAGCAAGTTGCTTTTGAGATGCCTGTTCTGAGACATGAGGATGGGAGAATTTTCTGTCATCATGAGCAAGACAGACCTAAAGGGAAAGCTAAGAGGAAGCTGGTCCTGTCAGTAAAAACAGAGAGGCAGAATGCCTGTTCAGGAGCTCAGTGTGTGCAGTAGTTAAGGGAAGGGTGTGAAAGGAAGCCTAGTGCTGTGCCTCTAGTTTCTGTTTTGCCCTCGAGTGTGCTTATTTGATTACACTCAGGAGACTGGAAGCTTAAAAATTAAGAAGTTCAGCAATACTATGATGCACAAATGCCTGAATAGAAATGTGCCTGGAACAGAATTGCAGCCATTCAGTTCAGTGATGTCAGGAAAACCGTTAAACAAGTAGTTAGTACTGCAGGTTAGTCCTCTGAAGAAATAGAAAGCCACAAGAGAAGGCACCTAATTAGATCTCTGTGGTGTAGCACTCCTCCTTCTGCATTTTCTGTCAGGATTAAACTCATCGCACAGAAGCTGCCATTATGTCAGCTTTAAGTGCACAAGAGTCATAACTCAGACCATTGGAGAACTATGACATTGGTCCACAGATAACATAAATAAGATAAATCATGACAGGATGATGCATTTTAATGCCTCATACATTTCAGTTTGTTCTTGTCATCATCTTCTCCACATACATGCATGTACATCCATGCACACAGTGCCAGGAGTCTATTAGCTGGCCAGCTGTCATTGTAAGTAGTGGGAAATGTGATGATCCTATCCAGAGCTTGTTAAATGCCTCATAGCATAAAGCATCTGTCACCAAATCCCTGCTCATCCGAAGGTTCAGCCATCCTTCCTCCATCTCTAGTCCAAACCACTTCCATCCACCTGCCTGTCAGTGACTCAGGTATCACTCTGCATGCCAGTTTTTTTTGGCAGACCCCTTTTCACTCACCTTTTAGCCCTAGAGCTTCCTCATGCTTCCTGTGCTTTCTTAAGTCATCATTGTAGGGATGAAAAGGGAGGAAGGTGCCTTAGCACACCAGTTAGAGGATGGAAAGAAATGCAGATGGCAGAAACCTTTTGAGGACCCTGTGCTCTACTATGAAAGCTGTCCTGGCTGCTGGTTTTCCTTCTGCTCACTCAAAAACCCCACTTGAATGTCAAGTGTAAGAAAAAAGCAAGCTTCACCAACATACCAGTTGTCAATGACCAGACAAGTGAGGGGACAATGATCTTTTCCCTAGGTCTGATACTGAGCTAGATTTTCTCTATAGAAATGTTGATAGACATGCTGAAAAATGCTGAGGCAATCAATGACAGAAGAGGATTCCACCAGTTTACACAGTTTCTGTTCCCTGGGCCTCTGATAACTTTTGTATTCTCCAACAACACAGTTAAACTTCACACTTAGCATTTTAGAAACAAAACACTGCAGAAAAATTAAATTATTTAACTTCAGGATGCTAAAAAATGCCTTTTCCAAATTGGAAAAGACAATACAAAAGTGAGGGGCTTGCCTCAATGTGGTAAAATCAGGCATCACACAGAATTAGTAATTGGAAAAGACAATACAAAAGTGAGGGGCTTGCCTCATAATGTGGTAAAATCGGGCATCACACAGAATTAGCAGTCTAAACTGCTCACTTGCCAACAATCTTATTTATAATGGCAACATATATTTGAAAGGGCTAGTTTCATCTGCTTCTTTCTGTTAATTCTTTAATTAAACTCTACCTAATCTGCCTTTCCTGTGAAATAAAACAGATGCTTCTTTCTATTCTGGAAACATGTGAAGGAGGGACTGTGGTTCAGGTGAAGGTTACATGTCCTGGTGGGATGAGATCTCATTAGACTGGACTCCAGCTGTGTGTTCTTGGTTCTGGCCTCTCAAAGACCTTCCAGCACAAAGAAGAAAACAGCCTATCCACTGCTGTCACTGTTTTAAAATGGGATCACTGAACCAGAGGAACTGGAAGGTCCTTCCATAGGTCTCTGCCCAATGTCCTTGTCCTGCCCTCAGCGGAACCATCACCAACACTAGGTGAGGGCAGTTACAACTTCACCCTCAAAAGCCTCCAGGCATGGAGATTTGCCAGCTTCTCTGGGCAACCTGCTCCAGCACTGCACCCTGCTCCTGGTCAATCTGGGAAATCCAACCTGGACCTCCCAAATGAGAAGTTGCTACCACCGCCTATTGTATCCTCTGCCATGGTGTAAAAGTATTTGGCTTTACCTTCTGTGTGTCTCTCTGCTGGGTGGTTGTAGCCCCCTCCAGCTCACCTCTCAGACCCCTCTTCCCAGGCTAAGCAAGCCCAGCTCCCTCCAGCTCTCTGAGGGGTACATCCTGCAGACCCTGAACACACAGCAGCCCCACTGGGCCCTGCCTGTTTCCCCACATCCCCCTTGACCTGGGAAGGGGAGCCAAGGCCAGACACAGCAATGCAGATGTGGCCTCACCACCACTGACCAGTCCAGCATAAATAACTTCTCACATCTGGATGTCTTCCTCCTATCTTATTTTGGATGGCTGCCCTACCCTATTTGTTACAGGTCCCTCCACAACCTGCAGGTCTTCTTCAGCAGGACTACTCAAGGTCACCACTTCACAGCCTGGGGAATAGGATACTGCACCAGCAAATCCTGGTGCAAGAGCAGAGCTTATTACTTCTGATGGCTTCACAAGGCTCCTGTTAAGCTATTCTTCAAGTTTGCCAAGACCCCTCTGGAGCAAAGTTTTGCCATTCACTGCATCAGCAGAATGTCTTCTCCTTTCAGTGGAAGATCACCTACAGATTTGACCAGTGTCTCATTTGCTAGGTCATGGCTGAGAATACTGAGCACTACCAAGCCCCAGTTCTGACTCTACCAATCCATGCTGCCCTTTCCTTGAACCCATGCTGTTACATGCTGACATCTCTAAAGGCAAAGAAATCCACTGAAATTCACGTTCCCAGTATCATCTGTCGATAAAATTGCTTTAACATGTACCAAGGAAGACTAATGGATTATTTGAAACACTTCATTCTCCCACAGGGCCTAGGAGACTCATTGAAGGCCAGACCTCTTTACAGAGAGTACCTCAGAGAGTCACTGCACCAGGATCCAGGAGAATGAGGAAAAAGACAGCTGGCAGCTACAGAGAGACAGACAGTGACAGCAGCACCCATGGAAACAAAGAGGAGCTTCAGTCACATCAACAGTGACCACTGAAGCACAAGCAGATCAAAATGTTTTTGCTACAATGACAAACCATAATTTCTGTGCCTTGCCTTCTCAGTTGGCTTTTCTTATTGTGATTGCACTGCGATTCACCTGAAAATTATATTTCTGCTGAGGAAGAGCCTTTTTTTCTTTACTTGTTCTGCAAACTGCCTATCACACTTCTGGGCTCTGAATACTGTGAACTGACTGAAATAAGGAGGACACTACTTTTTCCAGCAGTGAAAGACCGGGAAAAAGTCTCCACTCTTCATGCAAGCAAATACCCATGGGGCTTCAATGTTGGTTTCACATGAGTACAAACTGTAGAAGTTCAAGCTCTCAATGCACATTATGGATGAAAGACTGTACAGCTCTTTTGCTCTAAAAACAAAAAGAATGGCCACAGGGGAGCTGCCCACTGAACAGGGCATGCCAATCATCTCACATGTTGCAATCCTACCTTCAGCATGACTTACAAATCAATCCTTTGTCTCAAGAGAGAAATGTTTATCTTAAAAAACTTTCAACAGCACAAAGCCTAACTATAATGGAGGAATGTTACATGAAATTTAACTAAACAGGACTAACCATGATACATCATATGACTTTTCTTCTTCCAAAAAGAATAATTAAATGTCTCCAAAATGTCACCACAGAACTAACTAAGCATTTCTACCTCAAAAAACAAATTGCCATATAGATTGTCAGGGGAAAGGTAGGTCAAGGTGTATCTCCAAAATATACAAAGCTCTTGCAACCAACTACATTCACTTTCAGCCTTACTGAAACTATCTAATGAGAAAAAAAATATCAAGTAGTCAGACTTATCATTCTGCTGGCATCCTGAACAAATTACCTTTAGCTCATTGACATTCTAATTTTCTAGAAACAGGCATAGTTATGCTAGAAAGGTTATGACTTGTGTATTTATCTTTGTTACAATTATTCTATGCTCTTTTCACTTCCATAAGATATAGCATAAATGAGAAATCCCATTTTATTTGGTTTTTGTTAGCTGCAGAATGTAAGAATTACTGTCTTATTAAAAGATATTTTTCTACTCTAGTTTTAGTCTGGAGATAACAGAACAAGGAATGGATGGCAGGGTGAATTGGAAACTGATTGTGGCTCATAACACGGATTTTACACAGCCCGGAATGACAGACTCAAGAGTTTAGAAGCTGGCTCTGCTCAACAGAGAAATTGCAGCTGATGGTTTCAGTGAGTCCCCACCACAAAGCCATTACCATTATCAGTACCACAGTGAGCCATCTCAGTGGTAAGCTGGTGTAAATGAAACTTTTGTGGTTCCTGTAATGCAGACACACCATGGATTTTGACCTCAGTGCTGCCTCATTCTATCTGCACTAAGCCCAAATTGCCCTCCAGTGCTTATCCCTGTGGAGCAAAACCCCACTAAATGTAACTTCTGGATAGCAAGTGCAGGAGGTACAGAAGTGATTCAGGAGCCCAGAGAGATCTGGCATATGAGTGGGGACAGCTTGCCTTAACACAACTGTCCTCACCCTCCACTTCCCACCCTGGTGACAGATGACTTTCCTGCTAGTGAAGAACAAGTGGAAACATTTCATTTCACAAAGTGATGCATTATGGTAACTGGTGCAGTATTTTATGCAACATGGTACAGATAGAATTCAAAAGTAAGCTAAGTGAATTTAAGGTACTTCTGGGAAACCACCCATGTTGTCCTTAAATTCACAATGGTCACTGGTCCTCTACAGGACAGCAAGGAAAGATGCTTAGGGCTTAGTTTTAATAAGGGTGCTTTTAAAAGCCCATACTTCAAAACACCATAGTAATAAGAGAGGAGAGATCTTACCTATTATTTCACTTTTACATCATTCACATAATTTGCCTCCATTTTGCATTTCACCTGCAGGTCACTTTTCTTTTCATGATTGTGCTGCCTTCCTTTCCTAATTGGAGGCATTAGCACAAGGCTGCCAAATCTTGTGGCAAGGGATGTTATTTAAAACCAGACAAGATTCAGCTTTCTTTGACTTCAAACAAAACCTTATGCCCACCTGTCAAATGATCCAAGGTTCAACAGACCCATGTTTTTCTGAAAGCATCACATGTGGCCTTAAATCAGCCTGGCAGCCTTTTTTTAAGGGTGGAAAATAAACTCCCCTAGGAATAAGCTAGAGGAGGCAGCAGAGATGTAAGCTGTAATACAACAGTGAAGAGCAGAGAATTCTCCTATTTCCAATGACATCCAGCCACACAGGATTTACTGCTATGGCTTTTCAATAACCCGAGTCCTACACAGAGTGAATGTGCTATAGACTGTTATGAAGTGGTTGGCAGAGACTCCATAAAGGTTACAGGAGATACCCAAGCTCCCCTGAATAATGCTTCCTCCCTCTTTGCCTTTTAGATAAAAAGAAATATTGCAAGGTCATATGCAGCAGAAATACACTGCTGACAGCACATCACTATGGAGGCTCTAATAAGCCCATAGGTGTTTGTGCATGTATGTCATATCTGATAGCAGGCACTCTCACAGCTCCTGCAGGCAGCATTTTTCATCCCAACTGGCAAGGTTTTAATGGCTTTTCTACTAAACTGTTTGGTTTTGTTGGTTTTTTTTTTGTTTTGTTGTTGTTGTGTTTTTTGGTTGGTTTTTTCTTTTTTTTTTTAAGGGAAAACAATGTGTTTTTCAGTTCATTACAAATATGGAACTGCTCCTGAAGGGAACATGGTAGACACTTGTAGACTGAGAAGCTTTCAAACCATTTCCATCTTTGAAGATGAGCTATCAGGGTATTTAATTTAGTTAAGTCTCAGTATGGTTGTAGCCCCTATTCTAGATATGGTTGATAGGTTTTTTTCCTTTAGGAGAAATGTGCAAAAACAAGTAAACAGAACTGCTGAAACAGAAAAACTGTGTTCTTTTGGTGGCCTTCAACACCGAACAACTACTGAATTTTACTGTTCAGAGGGATCCTGTTTTTCCCATTAAATGTAATCATACACCTACCAACATGACTCTCACATTGGGAGGAAAGGTAGAGCAGTCACTTTCAACTTTTGCCATTCTTTTAGGAAAATTAACTGATTTGGAACTCTGAACAGAAGGAGGTAGAGACAAGAAGAAAGATGGTGAGGTGCACAAAACCAGCATGCTCTCTCCAAAGCTACATTTCAGCATTCCAGCACAGACAAATGAGATGTGGAATCTTTAAACCTTTGTGATTTGAGATATTTGATGTTCAAACCTCTGCCAGGAGCTAAACACCCTGATATGAAAGCCAAAAATAATGGGCCTGACTTACAGTGACCATCTCTTGCTATCCCTTATACACTGGTCCCTTCCAAACCAAACACTTACAAACATGTCAGTGAGTTTTCACACAATTTTTCTATTTGCATAGAAAATAGAACTGAAGTCAGTACAAGCATGCTGACATACTTAGGAAGTTTAAATAAGACTTGCTAATGCTACCAGCTCTTTTTGCAGTGACCCTCACCTGGGATCCCTTTCTATTACTATTTCTAAGACAAAGGCTTTCACATGCAGTGGATACATCCAAGGATGGTTGTTGATGTCAAGTTTGAATGATAAATAAAGTTTTCATTACTGCTTGTCTAGTGAGTGCGAGAGGCAACATTTGAAAAAATCACATGGCACATTTGACTGATTTTGCAAAGAAACTAATGTAAATCCACAAATGCTTTAAGGGTGACCCTGAAACAAATTAATAGAATCACAGAGTGGTTTGGGTTGGAAGGGACCTTCCGATCACCCAGCTCCAATCTGCCTGCCGTGGGCAGAGACAACTTCCACTAGACCAGGGTGCTCAAAATCCCAACCAACCTGGACTTGAACACTTCCAGAAAGAGGGCACTCACAGCCTCTCTGGGCAACCTGTGTCACTGCCTCACAGGGAAGAATTCCTTCCTACTAAAGAACCTCCATCTGCTCTCTGTCCATTTAAAACCACTCATCCTACCACTTATCTGAAAAAGTCTTCCTCCACCTGTTTTGCAGCCCCCCTTTAAGAACTGGGAGGCCACTGTAATGTCTCCCAGAGCCTCATCATGAATAATGTTGTACATATGCTTTTCTCCTTTTAAATGCTGTATAAGCTCTACCACTTTTGAAGGTTTCAAATACAAATTGCAGAATGTTTCTAAATGGAATATTGTCTTCATTTGGAAAAGGTAGACAACTAGAGCTTGGTAACCATTTTATATCACTGCACAGCCCACAAAGCCAATAAAATGCTCTTTTGAGGAAACACTAACCTGCTACAGCTAGATGGAAATCAGATATCACCTTACATTAAGGTAAAAGCATCTACTTTGTAGTAAATGAAGTGTACAAGACCCAAACCACATGAAATAGGGTGGTGAAAAATTATATATAAAGCCATAAAAAACAACCTCCATGGTCCTATACAGTTCAGTTTGCAATCCTTGAAAAGAGAGCGATATACAGAAAACACAGCTTGATGCTATTCCTTGAAATATTAAAGTGTGTTCAAGGGTTTGAAAACAGCCTGCTATTTGAAGATTTTAACACCTTGTGTGGGGAAGATGAAGGCTGATCAAGGATCATGGTTCATAAACAATTGGAACATAAACCATTTTGAAATATAACAACACTCAAAAGAACCAAAATATTTCATATTTTCTAGGAGGGCTAAGTACTGGGTAAAGCTAGCACCACCTACACCATAGCATACAGAATAATCTTGGCTTCATGGAAATAATAGTGGCAATTTGTTCCTTGGCCTCTAGACTTCCAGCAGGGCTATAAATTTATGACAGAGGCTTTCTGGTACGTGGATACTCAGCCAGACAGAAACAGAGTTGCAGCTGCCATTTATTTCATGAAGATCACCTTAAAACCTTCAGAGCTGGTTAATGTTGGCCTTTGTAATTCAGATACTTTTAATGTAGTACCCTTCCTCCCTAGCTAGCCGCTTCAAAAAAATCAAATCATATCTGCCTTTCCATTTTGTCAATGATGTACCCTCTCATGGGTGCTGACACTTCCTTCAATTTTGCAGTTATTATTTCAGATAGATTAGAAAGATCTGTCCTGCCTTAGCACTCAGCATATCAGGTGAGACTTAGGACAATCTCAATTACAAGAAAACTGTCATTTTTTAGGGAAAATGCTCTAATGTCTGTCATAGTTCCTTAGTATGATGGTCAGGTTGAAACTAAAACCTTTATATAGTGAGAAAACAAAGGCACTTCTAGCCCAACATTTATTCTCCTATGGCTAGAAAATTACCTACTTCAGTCATGAATAAAACCAATCTTTATCTTCTGTAAGAAAAGGAACAATTCCACGCTTTATCTCTTCCTCTTTTAGCACTCACAAAGTACCAAGCCTAGTGACTATATCACTCCTTGTATGCACATGGCACTTACTGCAAGTAAAGAACAAGAAAATCCCATATAGAGAATGTCTGTGTGCTGGTTCTGAGTGCTTCTCCTGTTCCTTGCAAAGGTAGCTTATATACATATTATATATATATTTAATCTCCCATATATTAAGAGGATATAATCTCCCATACATAAGAGGATATATAGTTTGAAAGAAGAAATCTGTGCTTTTTCATGAAAGCAAATAGTATTTTCCAATCAGCTCTGCTTACACCTCACCATGCATGCAACACTCATGGTGACAGGGGACTGCTTTGTGCTGCCTCCATAACAAGCCAATTACAGAGTATCTGAAAAATATAGCCTCCTATAAAATTACACTGTAGTTAATGAAGCACAGATACTGCCCCTAAAATGGAAAGAAAACCAAAAAAACAAAACCCAACAATCCAGAAACCTGTCTATTAGATGTAGTAATAATCTGGCCATGAAATGATAAAGGTTTGACAACCCATAAATTGCAAGCATTCAGTTTGGCTGTTGGGAAATTGCTTGCATACAAGTCACCTCAAATCCAATAACCTTTCCTGAAAGTTTGATTATAAGTGAGATTATAACTCTATTATATTAATCACGGCAGAAGAAGCAGACAAAAAACCCCATACCAGACAACACCCTAATTGAGAACAATAAGAAAGATGAATAACATATGGTGGTTCACATAGGTGCCATGGCACTGTAATTGCTAAATTTAATTAAAGGGAAAAAAAGTTGAAGATTCTGCTACTGCTGTGATTTGCATATTTCAGTTCAAAAAAGAAAGCCTTTCAAAAACTAGACTGTACTGAAATCAATCCTGCAACAATAACAGCAAAAAAGGCAGAGCATTTTTGGATAATAAATGCCAATATGAATTTGCAGTGAATATGCATGCATGACAAGAGAACTGTTCATAAAAGACATAATAAATATTTTGCATTTCTGTAGCACTTTTCATCTGAGCCTTAAAATGTGATTCATAACAGATTAATTCTCACGTAATCAAATGTCACAGAGGGATTTAATTTACTTGCCCAGAAAGGCAGCACGTTTTAAGAAAAGGCCAGCAAGCTTTTAGGTATCAGGTAACCCTATGAAATAGGGTAACAAATGAAGCAGCTCTTTTCCAACTAAGTCACCTCTAAGGAGAGATGAACATAACCCTGTTTTAAGACCTCAGCTGGTATCCACAACTGTTTTTTAGCAGAATATGTCTGCTGCTTAGGCAAAAGAAACAAGACTCTTTTGCACTCTCGTAAAAGTTACATTACAAATCCTCAGAAAGGGGGAATACCCTTGCACCTCATTGAATCATATCCTCATTATGGCAAATACCTCATAACACTGGCTTAAAGACTGACACACTTTGCTCTGGGGAGAAAAAGGAAATGAAATCAAACATTACTGCACTGGTCATTCAGAAAGCGCCACTGCGACTGCTCAGAGATGTTCTTCAGAAATGTGACCACCTACAAAATCAACAGAGCAGCTGAACAGACGTGGAAGCATCTGGCACACAGACATGAACATGGAACCTCTCTGAGGACTTTGTACAGCTGAATTACAAAGGTAGTAAAGCAGCCATGAGAGGATGCAAGACCTACAGAACAAGACAGAACCAAAATCACAAGCATTTACACTTATTCTAAGCAGAAGCATGACACTAAAGTTTTGTTTGTTGGTGGGCTTGTTTCTTAAATTGTTTTTCAGTGTTTTGTTAAGCTAAATTTTTAAAAGCCTAAACAAAAGAATGCCTTAAAATGAATTAGGATTAAGCATACCACAATCATTAGCAGGCTAAACAGCAATATGCTTCCAGGACACTGTGCTGCCTCCAGCCAAACCTCATTATCCTTCTGAACCCTAGTTAGAGAATAAATGGATTGACCTATTTATTTCATGTCTAAATTTTATTAGAGGATTAACTTATTTATTTAGCATTCAGCAGTGGCAGTAGCAAAGGTATTTGTATTCTGTGAAGTGGTCTAGGAGAGGTAGAGAGGATGACTGAATGAACTTTGCTGATGGAACTGGATGGGTGAATTCCAGCAATGTCAGTTCCTGTATGCATCTCTCTCTGCTCCAGTGACAAGCACCCAGCAGCTTTCATGATGGCCTTACACACTCATTCTTAAATCACAGATATTTAATTTGCATTTTTCTTATCTCCAGTTTTAGTATTTTTCCACCTGTGCACACTGGTTTCTCTTCAGTTTCTTACTTCTCTGCTTGAGCAAGTCTTGCTGATACTCATCTCTACCAGCATCTAAATCCTGCTTGCCACCACCCAATTGCCTCCCTCTCTCCCTTCTTTGGGATTCAGCCATGAAATCAAAGATGAATCAGATACCAGACATACACATTATCATCAGATTAAATTTATCACAGCTGCATGTTGCGTTGCTTGTAATGAGAAAAACTGAAAGGGGGGGAAAAAGGGAAAACATCATGAAATATCAGACAACTGCCTAAATTTATCTCTGGGACCAAGCTACAAACCTAATAAATGCATAATAAAGTGTATAGGAGCCAAGGCCATAATTCAAACAAGATCTGGCTACCAGTACAGGAGACTCAGCAGCAAACACAATCTTTGTGGAAGTACAGCTACCATACCGTTCAGGTTTCTGCATCCAGCACTTTGTGGTCTTTGGAGAAACTTTTTTTTTTTTTTGCTCCCACATTTCATTTCTAAAAATCAGAACTAGGCTTTCTTTAAAAACTTTGTAAGACAAGAAAACAGTGAAAGGCAATCAGAAGTATTTCCTGATAAATAAATGCAATCCTGTAATAAAAAGAAATAAATACTTGGCCTCATCCAAAGGGCACTGAAACTTTCCATTTCAGCATCTGGAGTTTGTAGTCTTCTCATTAGCTTCAGGAAACTTTGAGATAACCTTTTTCATCTCATCTTCTACAATAGAAGTGGTTTTGTAAACGACCTTACCTTTACCAGAAATGTAGATCCTGGAAATTACTATACTACAAATAATATGAATCATGAAATATCCCTCTGATGTACCACCAGATCAGGCGAATCTTGTTCTGTTCTATTTCAAATACAGATGGTCTTTGTAGCACACCTTATCAAGGCATTTCTAAGGTGCACATTGCCATGACTGAATAACGTAGGAATATTCTATTAATTTAGTCATGAATAATCTGCAAACAGATGGAAAGTTCTACAAACACCTTTTTTCCCCCTGGAAATTATTTGAAGTGTTCTTTGTGTGCAATATAGATCACTCTTTAGGAAGTTCGTGTTTTAGAGAAGTCATTCTTAATTCACTGTTTGAACTTTTATGTTTGAACTGAAATGCAAACACACCCTCTGACTGGATGAGCATTAACTCTTCAGAGATAACACTCCTTCCTAGGACTGACTGACTGCAGCACTCTTATGCTACCCAAGAAAATATAAAAGATGCAGCTCACTCCTAAGAAGAAGCAAACAGAAGGAGACAATTAAGCCGTAATACAAATAAGCTATTTCAAATAGAACTATTCCGACAAGCAAGCAACATGCTTAAGAGAGTGTTTGTAGAAGCATTCAATTCTATATTCTTCAGGTAAGACACTTCTCATTATATCATGGCCATCTTATTACTGAAGACCTTTTCTTTACCAGAGTCAGGGTGCAAAACACTGATCTAATCCTGCAAATCAGGCTTTCCTTAAAAACCCTCCTTACCAGGATTCTCTCCTACAAACCTCTCCATGATCTGCTATGGATTTGGTCCCATGAGTCAGCTATGAGTTGCAAGTTTTTGTTGCTCTCACAGTTCCTTGGGCATAGTAGCAGGGTGGGTGGGGGTCGGTGCAGTTTTTCCTCTTGCACAAAGGAAAAGAAAGTTTTTTGGAAACTGTTGTCATATATTTTTTGGGAAGAGATTGGAATAAATGCAGTATTCACAGCCAATTTCCCAGCTCAAAGTATGAAAAATCAGTGATTTTATTTGAACAAGAATATAGGTCAAAATTTTAGAATGTGTCCCAGCATATTACCTTGCTGCCACAATGTGAATCTGCTCTAAGGACTGACTGACAGGCTAGCTCAGAATCTTTGGTTTCACTGCTGAAACCACCAACAGGGGTGGCCAATTAGTGCCAGCTCCTGTGGACAGTGCTTTGATGGAAAAGACAGAGTTCTCCAACACTTTTCCCACTGACCATCAAGCACCCTGCAGACAGCAATGACTTCCAGCCCCTGGTGACTGGCTGAATTTGAACCAAGTCTGAGAAGGTCCCACACCCATGACCCATCTCGTGTCTTGCTGGTGCTGTTGATTGCTGTCAAGACTGAGAGCTGCTCCCACCAGCCTGCTGCTCCCAAGCACACCTGTGCTGCAGGGGGCAAAGAGCACTTCTCCAAGCATTTTGTTTTGTTTCAAGCTCCGCACCTGGGAAGTGATGGAGGCATCAAACAGAAGCCTTGGCCCATGGCATAAATCAGATTTTGCATAAGCAGCTAATGTCAGCCTTTGGGGGAGGGGAGGGAGGAGATGAAGTGTTCATTTGCAGAGACCAGCACATGGTTTGTGCTTCAAAAGCATTTGAAAGAATATAAATCAAGGCAGAATATGAACCTGCAGAGCTAATTCACTGCCTCACTGTTTCATTTCAGTTGCATCTTTCTCAATCTCCTCAGCCAGGTAACATGGCCTTTCCTTGAAAGTTACACAACAAATCAAATAAGTGGGTGCTGGGAAGCAAAGAAGAGAGGAGGAGAGGAGGAGAGGTAAAATTTATTACTGCCTAAAAGGGAAGGTGACTCATAAGAGAGTGGTATTAGCAAAGTGACAGTATGAGACGAAGAGGGAGAGCTTTGAACTCATTCTAATGATCTAATGACTAATATAATCCATTAAGAAAAGCAAGGGCAAGATCTTTTTCACTGATTAACGTTGTACCTTATCCATGTTTTTAATAAAAAAATGTAATCTATACTGCTCCTCAGCTATCTGCATATTTAATTAAAATGCTGAAAGCTTGCAGAAAGCATTTATTTCACTCCATCAGATGAAATAGTGAAGTATCCTACCCTTCACCATGGATCTGGAAGAAGTAGGATAAAGTAAGAAGGAAGGAAATGAAGGAAGAGCTCTATGTTAATTACTACAAGAACATCTGTTGGCTTAGCAACATACCCTTAAAGTATGGTGTGTAAAACCCCTAGACAAACACTACAAGAATTTAACACTAATAATTTATGAAGCAGATGTTTTCTTAAAGCCAAAACTATTATAAAATAACCAAAAATATTAAAATTCTGCTCTTAGATTTCAATGATGTATAAATGGATGTAATTTATTTTTAGGGGAATACATGAACCTCATACAAACAATCACAATATGTTGAAAAAAAACGCCAACAGGCCAACCAGACTCCACACTCACCATTTACTGTAAAATTGCATATAAATTGTTAGTGCCCTCAAACTGAAATTAAAGAGCAGACTCACTTGATGTCTATCCAAGTATTCTGCAGTCACTTAAAACTGAGTTTCTGCTATCAGAAGACACACTCCAGTGTGAGAGCAGCTAAGGTTCTGCTGAGCACTGAAGAAATACCTTTCCTGCTCAGACTGACCCACTGCAGTCATGCATTTTAAAAGCACAATATATTATTAAAATAAATTCAACTCAAATGAGCAGCTGAGCTACTTCTGGTTCAACTCAGCAGCCAGAGGCACAGATCACATTTCACCTGGTTGCAGCTGAACTGCTTGATCACACTCCTGACTACTTTGTGGAAGCCAAAAGCCCTGTCCACACACACAATATTCCTTTGGAATCTTGGTCACTGGAAAACCAACATATTCAGTGCTGACTCAGGAGACAACTGCAGCAGCTGCAATCAGAGGGGTTTTTTAAGGAGACAAAACAGGTATAAGGGGTACAAAAAAAGTGCTTGCTAATTGTTTGCAACTGTTTCAGCATTTCACCAGTGGCTGCTTATTATTCATAGATATTGTATTTGTACATTCAGACCACACTTGTGACCTTGCATAACTTTGAGCAAATCACTGTTCACTGAACACTTGCCTTTTTTGTCCTTTTTGGGCTCTTTTGAACACAACTGACCTACTCTGGGGTAACACTGGCATATTCTGAAAGACATGGCTAAAGGAGTTATCTAAAATATTAGAGATTTTATGTTTAATAACTCTTAGAATAACAGAGGATTTCTAAGAGAAACTCAGCATTAAACCAGTATTTTTAAAGGATTAAAGAGGTGATCCTGACATTCTGAACACCAGAGAATCAACATGGGACAAGTTAAATGGCTTCAGAGCTGAGAAATGAGTCTTGCAACATGATAGAGATGAGCTGGGTACTAAGGAAATGTTTTCATAATAGAGAGGAGAGTGAGCTTTGCTATATAACACACACTGAGAAGAATACAATAGGCAACAAAGACTTCAACTGTCATAAAGGTAGGGTAACCATAAATAAAAGGTGAAATCATTGATAACTTGAAAGGATAGTACAAGCAACCGATATCAAAACAAAGCTCAGTCTCAAATGACATGCAGGAAGGAAATCATGACAACAGTGACTGTATGAGGACATTTGTTTTGGCAGTGACACAAAAAAGGTTGCAGTCACAACATCAGCTGGTCAGCTGAACTTGGGACTGCAGTCAGGCACTGCCACCACTGTGGTGGGAGGCCCAGCCTGTGCTGCTCTGACACCACAACTGAGCTGGACTTGGAGCACAGGCAGAAATTTCAGGGAGCCAGTACCTGCCTACAGCTCTCAGGACCAGTGACATGGCTTTGGGTCAGGCTGTGAAAGGAAGAAGAGCCTGGAAGAAGTTTGACTACAACCATTTTATACAGAGTCTTGACCTTGGCATCTTTTTAAGCAGTTCTTTCATAAGATAAATAATACACATTTTCAGCCAAGTAATTAATTAATTTTCAGGATAACTACTGTATAAAGGATAAACTGATCATGACCTTTCTACCATCAAAATCCTTTTCCTATATTTCAGTCTCTTGAGATTCCCACATAAATTACAAGTGCAATCTACTGCCTTTATCAGAAACTTGGTTTTTTCATCCTTTCTCTTCAAAAAATTGAAACAACGAAAAACTTTGACAAATTTTAGTGCGTCTTAAACACTGTCACTCAACACAGCAAGCAAAGCAAATGGGAGCCCTCTCTCATCAAGGTGTACTTTTAACAAATAACCTACCAGAATCAATACAAAGATTACTAGATCAATTTCTGTCCACTTCTAGGTCAGATGATGAAAAAGGTCTTCTTTGGCCTTAAAATCTATTAACTAATGTGTTTTCCACAGATGACCAAGCATGACTCCAAGAAGAACAGTCTTCACAGTTGACCAGCCCACACAGGGAAAGGGCAGGGGAAGCCACCTTAGCAGGGAAGTGCTGCCCAGCTGCTGTGGGCTAATTTAGTTTTATCCTATCCACCATCTTTAATTACTTGCAACATTTTTAAGAACCTCACACATTAAATCAAATGTCCTTTGGCCTTAAAATCTATTAACTAATGTGTTTTCCACAGATGACCAAGCATGACTCCAAGAAGAACAGTCTTCACAGTTGACCAGCCCACACAGGGAAAGGGCAGGGGAAGCCACCTTAGCAGGGAAGTGCTGCCTGGCTGCTGTGGGTTAATTTATCCTATCCACCATCTTTAACTACTTGCAACATTTTTAAGAACCTCACGCATTAAATCAAATGTCAAGACAATCATGTCACTCAAAAGCTTTTCCCAAGCTTAAAACAACTGCCTGCAATGTGACCTCTCTGGAGGCTGGTTTGAATGTACTGCAAGTGCTCCTCCAGCAATGAGTAAGGCTCCTACTTCAACTCTCAGGTTTTATGCACCTCCCAGCCTAAGGAGGAGAGACTGGAAGACTATAAAAGCAAGTGATTTTTAAACCTGTGTTGTGGAAAAGGATATAAAAACAAACAAAAAACAACAAAGCAACACACCCACCATGACCAAAGAAACCCAACAAACAGCACACACTTCCAAAAGGAACTTTGAAGATGTCCTCCTCATAAAGAAAACCCTAACAATCATCCCAGAAGATTTTAAACCACAACATTGGTTTGATTTCTTTATATGATCACATCTGTAGCAGCACAGTATGACAGAAGTCTCACAGCTCAGTTTTATTTAAAATTCTGTGCAGTCCACCAACCCTGTGAAACCTGGCTGGGTGCTGGCTGCCAACAGCTTGCCAGAGAACCCTCACTTCTGGGAAAAGAACACTGAAGCAATACTGCCCAGATTTATAAGAATGCAAGTCAGGGCCATGTGCTGCTTCCAGACTGAAAAGAAACGCTTAGAAAATATGGAGAAAATTAAGGAGAAAATGCAATTATTTTCAAAAAAAAAAATTAATATTGTATGAGCTCTGTGCTTCTTAAAGCAATGCTGATGAAAAGATTTTTGCTGTTTTTTCAAGTTTAGTATTGTAATATCCCTATCATGCCAGCACATACATTCTTACTTTGAGGACAGTGAGCTGAAATACAGTTACAAGTGTGACACTGTGATTTGCTGGGCAGGACGACAAATAGAAGTGGCATTGTATCCTTCTGAATTATTAATAAAAACATGTCTAATCATTCCCTTTAATAGCACTCCCTCGGTAAAGTATACAGAACCCTTTAAGAAAAGAACACTTCTCTTTTGAAAAAGGATATGTTTTAAATTTTTTTTTCTCCCAGAAACTATCCTGTTATCTAAACTATTGAAGACTACTGCAAATTTTTATTCAGTTGCAAATACAACTCTACTCAATAAGAGGTAATTGCCATTATAAACATAAAAAAGGAACAATGTTGAATGCATTACAGAAAAAAGAGAACCACTTGGAGAGACTGAGCAGGAGACTGCTTGGAAGTGCCCATGATGCCCCAGGACAGTCCAAAGTAGGACTGATCCTTCAAGGAAACTTTTCAAGCCAACTGAAACATGCAATCTTTTGGAAACCAGGATGCTTCCCATGCTTAAATATTTCACGGAGAAGGTCTCTCTACCAGGATGAGATTGCTAGTCAAAAAAATAAGGAGAGAAATGGTTTTTTTCAACCCCCTGCTTTTGGAATAGTTTAATCACACACATCTCTTTAGTGAAGAAAGACTAAAAGTCAGTCTAAGCTCTGTGAAAGGTACCACTCAGTGACATTTTTACCAGTGACTGCTATGAAACCCCATGGTGAGAAAAAGCTTTTTCTGTGAAACCCTGAGTGATATTTCTGCAAGGAAAATATAGGAATGCTTTGAGGAATTAAACAAGCAAACAAATCCCCAACAATTTGGTCTTCAGTATGTAGATTGTACTGCCTAAACAAGTTTTACATCCATCAAAAATAAATCAATGTGACTGACAGCTTCTCTTGAATCTCCAACAAAGAATTTGTTACGTTTCTGCCATTTTATATTGATTTCATATAAAATCATTTAGAAAACTTCTCTTGCTATAGCATTTAAGTTTATACATCATACACAGAAGTTACAGGGTGGTTTTATTAGGAGATAACTAAGGACATGAAAGGTAAGAATAGTTACAAGCAGAACAGTTTCTGTTCTAAGTATAGACCCTAAGCCATGTCAATCATTCATACCAATTGTTTTTTATATTGATTTCCTGAAGAGACAATGCTTCAAACCGAGCCATTTTTTTACTTCAGATTTTAGAACCTAAGGGTGAAGAAACCCAGAGAACCTAACTCCAAGCCCTGGCATATTGTTTTATTGAAAAAGCAACATACTTCCTAAGACATTTTAAGTACAAAAGGACAGTAGCCCAAAGTTGTGTGCCTAAACATGTGCATCTTTGTATATGTCCTAAAGTATATCAGCAAAGGTTCCTGGGAAACAGTTAAGGTAAGAGTTCATTTGCAGTCACTCCCCTCATTTTATGCCACTGAAGGGAGAGGGCTTGCCCCATTTTCCTTTTTCACTGCCCTGACCTTTGCAAATACACAACTCTTATGCTAAAGACCATTTCCCCTACCGTAAATCTCCCTGTCACCATAGCTGCTCAGCCCCCTGACAATGTTGCTCCATGCTGTGGCAGCAGGTACAGCAGTCCACAGGTTGTAATTCCAACCAACCTCCTTCTCTGGCTCTCCAGGCCTCCTCCTTTCCTTGAGCAGCTCTAGAGAAATACACATTAGAGTGAGGAAATCTGTTGCCACACTCTCTGGTTTTTATCATTTATGAAACTTATTATTTAGACAAATCCACATGTATTTATGTTTTTAAACTAAATTTCAAGGAAAGCCAGAATCCATTTTCCAGTCAATTGACTACTATACCAACAGCACGGTCTCCTTGCAGATAAAACTTTGCTCTTGTAGAATTTGGCTTTGTATCAACTTAGACTGTAAATTGCAAACTAATGAATTTGTATTGGCAGAGGGAAACGTTTCTGCTTTTACAGACTACAGCATTTACTAGTAAACAAGATTACTAGGAACAATTCCCAGTTTCCCCAGCAACTTAGTTACTTGTCTCTTACAAGGCTCATTGTTGATTCATTCCTCTCTGTGGTCCCAGTGTAATGAGTCTACTCCTAACCACCAGATAAAATTATAGCAACTGAATGCCAAGTTTTGTGAGCCCTGACATTCTGAAAAGAATATACCCAAGTGCTGGGCACAGGAGTTGCTTTTGCCTTGATGCCACCAGAGCTACAGGTTTCTGCTTTAGAACCACCCTTCAGAATTTTTGCATGTCCTCTCAATCACTAAGATGAAAATAAGATAATCAGAAAAAAATAATTACCTATCTAGTCAGCCCTCCTGCCATCTCCCCATTTTGTAAAGCCATGGAGGAACCCTTGAGTTGTGAAGCCAGAATTACTGCACCAGTGGGAGTCTGTCTAAAGTTATGAGGCAGCAGCCTTGCCTTGACAAGAGTTCCTTGTCCCTCACCTCTCATCAGTGCCTTCCAAGTGCATTTTGTTCAGAATAATGAGAAGACACTTGTTTAACTTTCTAAGAGCTCAGCTCCCCAAGGAAGTTTTGTAACTTGAAAACTCCTTACACTTGTCTCTGATCTTTCCCACTTACAAGCAAGTTTTGTGTAGCAGTCAGAAACATACATGAAATGATATACCAGCTGCATAATCACTGTGACCTGCTTAACGCACATTGTAAAAAGTAATTAATGCATTCTTTGAAAGCTGGTGAATACAGATGATCTAAGAGTAATATGGTATTTTACCCAAGAAGTCAGTTAAGCCAAACTACTTCAATAATAAGCTTCTCAAGAACCACAGATTTCAAGTATATTCATACACATTAAATTATTATGATAACAACTTTTTGGAGATTTTCTAATTCTCATTCAAAAGGGAAGCACAAATCACTTTGCTAACTAAGGAAGAAGAACACCAAATAAATGAAATTACTTGTCCAGATTAAGAAGTCCCATTTTGTATCAAACATTCTAACTACAGTCTGGCAAAGTTTAAAGAAAACCCATAAATAGCACTCATCTGCTATAGACAGATTTTTTTACAGGCTGTTAAGTACATAACAGTGCCCAGGTATCTCAACCCCCTGGAGATAAAGGAGAATCAGACTCTGAAAACTTCTGAAAAAATAATTCAATAAATCCAGTATCCCTTTTTGTTTGTTTGTTTTTAAACCAATAAGATAATTTTCTGTATGTTAAATTGATCAGTACTAACCCTAGGATGAAGTGAAGTGTAGCCATTTAAATGTATCAGTTTGAAACAGAACACACACTGGTACTCATTGCAATAAAGTATTGAAGGCAATTAAAGCTGGGATTACAAAAAAAAGAAAATTAAAAAAGGGAAGGTCCATCTTTTTATAGAGATCAAATATGGACGAGGCTGGAAGTTGGTTTAGGTGCTTATTCCATACCTACACATTAGAGCACTCCTTGCACCAGTTCCTCAAAGGGTAGGATACAGTACCAGTGTCTGCAAAAATATCTCAGACATGCTGAAATTCTGGCTTCATGGCATGAGAGCTCTCACCTTCTCAAACAAAATCTCAAACAAAATTAGAAATGTTATCATTGTCATTCCCAAATCAGGTCCTCCCCAAGGCTTCGTTCACTGGAGGTCATAATTAACTACAACGTCTTAAAAATTCACACCTGTAGGGAATTCTAGTTTGATTCCTAACAATTTACATGGGCAGGCAAATAATTTTACAAAGCTTCTCTATCACATACCTAAACATATTCTTATAACAACCAAAACCTAAAATCAAATCTAGATTTTTTTCATGCTTTGATGAAATTCTGTAAGATCAGAGAAATTTCCTAGGACTTCAGAAGTGCTGATCCCCAAATTTTCATACACTTCTAGAGAAGAGCATGAATTGCTATCAAATAGAGCTAATACATTTCACATTTGCATGCTCTTGTCCCAAGTTAAACACAGGAAAGGAAAATTAAATTGAATAGGACCACGTTATCGCATTGCAGAACTTGCAGCCAGTGTAAACTTTATGATAGGTATTCCTTTTCAGAAGTCCAGCTCAGTTTTGATGCCACTTACAATGTGGTTGGTCGGTATGAACAAATACCAATGAGGTTAAAGGAAGTTACTGTTGTTTTCTTTTGGTTCAAGGAAAGTTGAGCTTGCCAGAATATTGGCTGTAACAGATGAAGTTCTCTTTAGCTTTGCTATTTCCATTAATCTCATTAAGGTGATGAATGACATAGTGAGACTTGCCTTAGAGAGATCACATGCAAATTTCTGTGCCTTTTACACCATTGAAACCAGTGAAGTAGAAGCTTTTGCACACAAGAATTCACAAACTACTTGCTCTAAGGACAAGTATTGCCCCAAACACACCAGAGAAAGACACACTCCTCTTTTACAGAAGATGTTTAACCAAGAGGAGCTCTTTCAGAATCTAAGCACAAAATTAAAAAAATAAAGCCACAAAAAATCCAACAATGAAACAAAATTACTCAGATTTGATTTAGCTGAAAATCTCTATGACATAGAGAGCATAATGGAGTAATTGCATGAGGTCTGTGGGTGCCAAGTTCCTAAGTTTGTCAACCCATTTTCAGGCACCAGTTTACCAAATGATGATTGTTGGGTATATGAATCATATTAGCAGGAGCAGAGCCCTTGATTTTACTTGTTCTTGTATTCAAAAAGTAATTTTCAGAAGTTTATTTTCTAAGGAAAATATCTTCATCCATGTACAAAATTAATTTTATCAGACCAAAGGATATTTATATAAGCCCATTTCCATTTTTCAGTTGTCTTGATACAACATTTAAAAAGAATTTAAAAAAAATCTGGTTTATTTCATGTAAATCAGTTACCATAATTTAATTACGTCCACAATGTTAAGGATAACTTGTAATTGTAAGATTTGCTCACTCAGGATAATTACTTCTGTCAACATTTTGAATTTTTTAAGGGAGAAAAATACATTTGCTAGAGTATTTCAATTTTTCTCAGCTGACTTCTTCACAGGGATTAAATTTTTTAAGTGGATAGCCCTCAATAAAAGCTAATACATTCCAAAGAGAATTTGCATGAGTTTCTGCTCAAGCAGACATTCAGAGAAAAACCAGTTCAAGTAAGATAATATAATATGGAATATTTTTTTCTGTCTGCTTCTCTTGTAGCTCATGCCAGGCTGACACTGATGAGCTGTGTGGCTTTTTGCCCTGTTTACTGCATGTTCATATATCACTTAACACTGTGAGGAGTAAATGTCTAATTACTTTGTGACTGTAAGACAAATGAACAATAAAAATTTCATCTTTAGTTATCACTTGAAAGTGACACTCAAACTGTCCAGGCTGAAAGCAAAGAACTCCACAGAGGACTCTCAGCTACAAAGACCATTAGATCTGGCATGGACTGCACAGGCTTTTACTGAGATCAGTATCATAGGAAGAAAATGTTGTTAAAGTACTCTACCCAGCTGAAACTCAAATCCTAGAACAGCCCAGAGCGGGAGAGGCCTCAGAAGATCATCTGGTCCAATGTTTCATGAAAACAGGAGCCTAGAGAAGATTATCTAACGCCCTGTCCAGTATCACCTTGCAAACACCCAGAGGCAGGGAAGTTCTTCCAGCCAATGATTGTTACCATGGAAAAATCCTTCTGTCTGCATCTTTATCAAACTTCTCCCAGTGCAACTTGTTTCTGTTGCCCTTTTTTTGTGGCTTCTTGTGAAGAGAGTGTGTTCTTCTCTTTGTAGCTGGCCTGTAAGCACTGGAATACTGCAGTGAGGTTTCCCCTGAATATTCTCCTCTCCTGGGAGAAAAGACCAAACTCTTTGAGTCTTCACTCATAAGGTAGGTCCTCCAGCCCCCTTTGATCATCAATATTATGCTCTTTGTAAAGAAATCAGGTCTACATTTCTGCACATGGGTATGCATTTCTAATTTCAGAGGAGGTCAAAGAAGTTCTTGTCCCTGAGAAGAGCACCATTAAAACCATATTAAAGCATTGAAAACTCGATTCTGTTCTTTCTTTGACTTTGTTCACTACTCAGCAAAATGCCTTCTTGTTAATTATCGACTTCATCATCGAGGGACAGTTTAATCACAAGACTGTCTGCAGTTCAGGCTATCACAGCAGTACTAGCAGGGAATTTTGCACTGCACATAATTGGCCAGGTAATTAGAATACAAAATCCTTAATTGCTCAGTTACCAAACGTAAACGGTGCAGCACGCAGTGCTCGACTGGCAGAGGGCTTGGGGGAACCAAGGCAGCTGTCAAGTGCCAGCTTTTCCTCCTTCACAGCAGAGCACAGCAAACAGCACAGGGGGTCACTGAGCCCCTGCTCTTCTCTGGGGTGTGGGAAGACCTTTCATTTTGAGCTATAAAAAGAAATTCAGCAAAGACACTCTATTTCAGGACATCCAAAGCGACATGAAAATAAAACCGTAAACCCAGGACTTTTGAAAGGCAGAGGAAACCCAGCACCCTGTCAACAATGGGAAGTCAGAGCCCATATACCGGTGTGAAACAGCACCACTCCCCAGACTGACAGCTCTCTGGTGTGGCTGCTGTTGCAGGCTGTGAACTCAGTACAGGACCTGTATGGTCTGAGCTACAGAGATTTTCAGCACATCATACTATAAACGGATGGGTGCACCATCAGCCTGCCCTAATAACTGTGCTTTGGATAATTCAGAAGTTACCACTGTAGGTATATTACAGCAAGGGCTACACATAACAATAACACCAGGTCTTCCATTTATTGATGGACAACATGAAATGATATATCAAAACTATCTAGATTACCAGCCCCCTTCAACGGAAGGCTAATTCACAGCTCTGATATTTCATTATCTTGGTCTTATTTCCATGCTAAAAGCATGTGTCCTGTATTTATTTTTTTCACATGTTCCGTAGTCAGCACTTCCTTCTCCTTCCGCTACACTTCCAACACTTGCCTTTCTTTCTTCAAATATATTTATAAACATCAGCATCTACTTCTCATGTCAGTAGAATCTAAAGGGCTATTTTGTAATCTCACTTTTGCTGTGGCAAGACCCATTCTAGGAGCTCTTTTCAATATCTACTTGCTTTTTAAATTTCCTTTTTCTCAAACAGAGGAAGGCAGACTAGTATGCAGCACTCTGCAATAGGCTCTGTTACTGTTTTATGCAATGGCAATAGAATATTCTTCTCTCTTCCAGAAAAATCTTCACCAGCCTCATAGCTGACTGCTGTGGCAATTAACAGACACTCTTAACTCTCTCTTACAGCTTCCACTCACAGCCAATAATCCCTGCTTGGAACACAAATTCTTACTCTGCTCCACGTACAAGATTTTTCATTTTCTGCTGCAGTTATTGCCTCCAGGATTCCAGTCGTAAAGGCATCACATTTTTCCTCACTTTATTCCACTATTATATTAGCAATGCCTCTCAAACCCATGTGGTCACATTTATTCCACTGCTTCTGAGTCTCCTCCACTGTCTAGAGGCAATGACTCATAAATTCTTGTATCGGTTGGTCCAACAATCCTATGCCTTTCTCACTGCTCCTCCTTCAGGAGTTTCTCTCTTCAGCTTGTGAGAAATCCACAGTTGCCCACACAGGCTTTCCAAAGGCAACCACAATTTGTTTGTATCCAAACAAGATAAGGCATCTCCAGCCACAGCATAGAACTGATAAAAATTACTTGGTTTTTAAGAGAAGGAAGCTAATTCAGGGCATTTGCTGCTTGTCCATGTTCCTAAACGAAACCTTTCTTAAAGGAATAAAAATAACAGTGTGGAATTCTTTAGCAGACAAGCCCTTCAAGAAAGCTGCTTTCTGTGTGAGAACAAAGGAAAGTTTTGCAAGAAGCAGGTAATTCAATTGCTTGTTGCCTTAATGCCCTGGTTATGTTAAACCTGCACAATATGATTCTCATTGGAAGGAGTAATCATGAACCAGACAATCATTAGGCAAACTCAATGTTTATATTATTCAGATATAACCAGAACCTACTTGTTCTTATCATTTTAAGGTGTTTGAAAAGCATAGTGTTTATAGCAGGGGGCTTGACACCCCCTTCTTCTATTGCAAGGCACAAAAGATAAAATCCTGCACTCTCCATTTCTTTGTAGATTTCATTCAACACAACACACTTTGCTGCAATCAAGGAAACCCGGCAGTAAATGCATCTTTGTATTATTATTTAACTAAGTGCAGTTCAAGAATGTTGTCATTAACTTGCAAGAGATGAAAATACACCTCTGTATTTTCACATTCCTGAGACCCTTAGCTACAGTATTTGTACTTAATGAAAAAAAGGAGACCCCAGATTATGTATTTTCACATTCCTGAGACCCTTAGCTACAGTATTTGTACTTAATGAAAAAAAGAAGAGAGACCCCAGATTAAAAAAAACACCCTCCATTCTTACTGCAATCTAATAGACTCGGGATATCCCTGATGATAATCTCAACCTCACAAAACTCAATATTTCTTCCAATTCTTTTTCTACTTTCAGAAATAAACCACATGCTAATCCCAGTCTAAATACCTGTCCATTCTTCCCTCAAGGACAAATGACTAATACACTCTTCCTAGATTTGAAGTATTTGGCCTGCCTAAAAAACCCTGTGATGTGAAAAGTTATACCTACATCACCAGGCACTTTGTACTTTGCTAAGTTACCATCTCTTCTTTTTTTTTTTTTTTTGCTGTAGCTAAGAAGTCACACCAGCTGGATAAACTAACATAATTTATCATTAATCCTCAGCCCTCCAGTCTTTACTGACTCTGGCATGTTCTATTAAACTTTGTGTCTCATTGTAATATGATTTCAATTCAGTGACTAAACGTATTTATTTTGAATTAAGATTCACAACTAGCCAGGGCAAATGCTGGTAAACCCATGGCCTGTATCATAATCTTGAGGTAAGGGAATGGGAAATAAGAAATAGAAGTTTAATCAAAAAATGAGGTAGGATTTAACTCTTTTCTGAAATCATTGTAGCAAGACCATTCTTAATGCATTTAGCAACAATTAATTCTCAAAGCCAAAACAGCTGCACATTGCTGATGCTCTCCAGATGCAAGGTAAGGAATTAAATCATGGGATAATTCAATTGGAAAATTGCTTGTAATTATGGAGAATGCAGCGTCTGCTTGACTCCTCGTGGTGATTGGTAGTTGCTTTAAGAATAGTGAGGTAGTCTGTGCAATGCACGGGGAATACAAATAAGTAGCTGTGTTATGAGAAATCTCATTTAGTTTCACAAAGATATGGTTTTAACATGATTAAAACTGTATTTGCTGACATTAATGATAATCCATTTTCACTGTCCCATTACTGCCAGCAGCCCACAGTCGCACACAGAACAGCAACATGCACTGATAGCACCTTCCCTCTGAAGGAACTCTGAGTGCTTTGCAAACATGCAGAGCATGGTCCTGCTCTAAACAAGGACCTAAAGAGGTTGGTGTGTCTCACCTCATTTAAAATATGTGCATGCAAACAGCCTTGCTCTAATAGGTCATTTAAATCTCTGATGCCACAAGGCTGACAACTGCTGGAAATGAAGAATGGTGCTCCTTCCCTTCAAATATTAAAACTCTCAATAGCAGCAGAGGAGAAGGCTGCCATAAGGTCTAGTCAGAGACCCTCTAGTACTGACAGCATGGAATACCCAAAAGAAAGTGGTCTTTTGGACTGACAGCTACCAGTGGAGAACAAGAGCCATCTTGTCATCTCTAAACTGAGCAAGTATTCTGAAAATAACAGGATGATGCAAGGTTTTGCCATCTTTTGTGGAATAATTTTACCAGAACTGATGCTAATCAGCATTACAACACAGGGTGACAGGGTCTGCTCATTATTTTGAAGTTGGCAAACTGAAAGACCAAATGGCTGCTATGTGTGATCACATTCCTACAGAGTCAGTGACTGAATGGGAAGAACACCTAGAAATACTAATTTTCTGTTTCATGGTTTAACCACTAAAACATACAGCTCTCAGTGTGTAAAACTCCAGTTATGGTAGCAGTGGTTACTATGACATTACATTATCTCTTTTTTAGCTACTGAAATGTTTGCCTGAATTTTTTTCTTTCCTTTTTATATTAAAAAGCATTAACAGAAAAAAAAACATTAAGGAACAAGAGACCAATTATTTACAAGTTGCTTTAAAAATCAATCACCCAGTATCAAAGCTAAAGTTGTTATTTTTAGCAGTATTAACTACACAATAATTAAAATTTATTACAAAGTCACAGCCCCTCATTAAGTTGCTGTCAATTGAGGGAAAAATTCCTCAAAAGCAATTCGTTTTCTTTAAAGTGATTGTAAAAAGATTCCCATCAATTAAAGAGACATCTGGTAATACGGAAAAGGTGATAAATTATCTCCTTTTCTCAGTGATAATACTTTGTAGACCAAAGGTAGTGCAGAAGAGAAATTCTAATGGTTTTATCTTGTCTTGAAAAGGAGAACAAACAGCCTTGTATGGGGCCACATAGACCCAATCCTGCAGAGACAAGCCTTGTATTTCAATCTAACCAAGATTTTCAGCGAATTCTGTAAGTATTTGGGCAATCATAATAAATAGAGAAGTTCTTTGCATGTTTTATTGCAGCAAAAACCACCAGAAAATTAAAAAAAACCAAGGTGCTGCTATGCAGCAAGGCTTCCAGTGACACAACACACATTTGTATCGCCTTGGGGCAGTGTCAGGCTTCAAAAACCATCCCAGGCTTTAGCCCAACAATAAGAAACTGGGAGCACCTCAGCAATTTCACAAACAGACTCATTAAAAATGTGGACTAGCAAAATGCCACTTCTTGAAGCCTGTACCCTTTCATCTAGCAATCCCAATGATACTTTCTTAGGACAATACCTGGTAACAAACAGAGGAGGGCAACAGAGCAGGAAGGTGCCTTTTAGAAAACAGTTTTAAAGAAAAATCAGAAAAAAAAATCTCACAGCAAAATACAACCCACACACAAATAAACAAGGAGCTTTGATTACATTTGGGATTGAAAGAGGTTAATCTGCAGTTCACTCAAGTTTCTGCAGTTTGTATTACCAAGTTTTAGCAACAAGGAATTGTTCAGTAACTCAGTCTCATTTTTTAAAAGTTTAGCTTGCTGGTAAAAGTAGTGCACTAAGTAACCAAGTCTGTTAATTTTTGGAAGTTGTTTAGGTCATTCCTGATGCAATGCTCATTACCAGCTTTGCACTCAGGGTCAGTTTTGGTGCCCCACCCTCTAGAAGAGATAATGGATGTGACATTGACTGAGGCACAGGACAATCAATTTGTTGCTGTAATGAAGTACAGTTCACCTGCCCACCTACAAAGCACTCTGAAATGTAAAATTTCATTCAGATAAAAAAAACCCAAACATAGCCACAGGACAATCAATTTGTTGCTGTAATGAAGTACAGTTCACCTGCCCACCTACAAAGCACTCTGAAATGTAAAATTTCATTCAGATAAAATAAAAAAAACCCAAACATAGTAGAGAGTGGTTAAAGGCATTGTCACTAATGTGCCTCTTTTCCATACAGCCAATTCCTGTCTCTTAATTCAGAGACATCCCAGCCAAACTCCTCCAAGCAAAACAGCTCTCCCCACAAGGCAAGCAGTGCTTCACACCCATCAGAGGTTCCTCAGTTGGTTGGAGCTCAGTTATTTCAATTACACTTTGTCACTCACTCTGTAATGACAGTGCAGCTCAACAATCACTCAAACACTGACCCTGCTCCAGCATTTTCTTACAGCTGCCCTTACCTGTCCAGACAAACACCTTCCCCTGTAAATCAATGGAAAGAAATGGAAGCACTCATCTACTACATAAATATTCACCTAAGCACATCAGCAAATGCACAATACCAGTATTATTGGAAGCATATTAGCTCACTGCAAGGAAAACCTGTACACTGATTCCCAGCATTTCACCTGCAGTGAAACATCCCTCAGTCATGGCAAAAACCCACTGTACAACAGAACAGGAGGTCTTGTGTTAATGGAAGACAATGCTCAGTTTCTAAATAGTCAGCATTTTAACTTCTAGTTCTTGAGTATTATTTAATTTTAAGGCAATTGGGAATAATATTGCTCAATCCAAGCTCAAATATTCCATAAATTTCCATATTCAGTTCAGCCTGGCATATAACAAAAATCACTTCTTGGACAGTAAACACCTGCCATTAACCACCTGTTTTGCAAGGTGACCACAGAGAACTGCCTGCAGCAAGTCAAGCACCAACCCTGAAAATGCCTGGAGTACATTTTAATCATGCCTTGCTTCAAAGCCATTACAATTATCACTGGATTTTTTTCAGAGTAACTGGGATGCAGATTTTCTGTTCTCTAATTAGGTAATCAAATCTTTCAAAGATAAAAACTCCTTCTACACCTTATTCACCTTTCTCCCTTGATGGATAAAACAACCAGCTACATATGCTACACTGGTAGTCATACTTAAATAAATGTCCTTAAAGAAATTTGTTGTTAAAAACACTAATTGTTGCTGTTCACTCAGCTGTTGCCACCAATCCCAAATGGCCTGATATCTTTACTAAGAAGTTGATTTTAGAACCTGTTGTTGCTTAACAGATACCACTCTGCCTTGGTTAGTCATTGAGACAGTCACTACTTTGGGAATAAGCTACAATTTCTGAATTCAGTTATTCAACATTTTGTAATACCACCTCATTTTTGCTTTTTACTCTTAATTAATGATAAAACAAAAATTAACTATCCAAGCTATTAGTTCCTCAGAAATCTTGATTTTCTAATAACATGGTAACACTGAATACATTCCTCTCAGACAGCTGGATAACTAAACCAATGACTACAAAATTAAGACACCTTTCTCTACTGTGCACTGGGCACGGAGGCCACCAGAGCAATCTTTTCTTTTCCCCCAATCTGAGAAAGTTCTGTTGGTAAAATTCCAAGCTGTGTGTCACAGCAAACTTTCACCTCTAATGAAGTGACCTTGTTGACATGTAGGAT